>NC_090931.1:320350161-320975161 GCF_040938575.1 Ambystoma mexicanum | reverse complement strand
AACAGCACACACTGCAAAACTGATTAATGCCTACAGGCCATTCCTATCCACAGACAGCTGTGTCACACTTTCTATCTAGAGCCATCATACTATCCAGAATCGATTACTGCAACTCCCTCTTCACAGGTACCAATGTCCGCAACATTAAAAAAAACTCCAGGTCATTCAAAATAATGCTGTAAGAGGAGCTCTACACCACTCTAAAAATGACCACATTTCCACAGCTAGACGAAACATCCACTAGCTCCCCGTCCAAGAACGCATCATGTTTAAAATCCTAGCATTGACCCACAAATGTATCTCAAAGACTGCCCACACCTACCTGTCCAGAAAAATCTCCAAGGCATAATCCTCCAGACCTACTCGAGCTGCCTACTCGCATTTACTTGACATCCCTAGATACAGGCACCAGAAATCAGGAGGAAGCAGCTTCCCGGTGATCGCGGCAAAACTCTGGAACTACCTCCCTCTAGTCCCAAGATCTGACAAATCTTTCTGATCTTTCCGCAAAGCCCTCAAAACATGGCTATTCTAATAAGACCCCCAAATTTAGCTGAACACACCAAACCCTACAACTCTCGGCACTGCCACCTCCACCTTGTTAGATATCCAGCTCTATATAACTTGCATGTATCACTTAAGCTCTGAACCATTATAACCATTTCCTTTAATGTATTACCTATGAGTGTAACCTCTTGTAACCTAGGGCAACCACTGTCCCCCTGTAAGCCAGCGCCCAGATGCCCCCGTGTTCGGTGCACTATACAAATGACAAAATACATTTAAAAAAAAAAATCCTATGATTGCCTAAGTAATTGCTGCTAATGCTTCTTTCTTTTACTTATCTACTTCGTTTTATTTGTCTATTCCTTTTATCTACTTCACATCTCTTATACCTAATTCTCACTTCACTTCTACTCTTAACATAATTTATTATGTCAGTGGTCTCCTAATTTCTCTGAAGCATGTGCTGTCCCATTGTTTCATTAACCACATGAGAGAAACAAAGAACACAACAAAAACGACAGCAACATAGTCCTTTTCCAGCTCTTGCCACTTCTGCTCTTCTTCTGTCTACATCCTTGAGTTTAATTAATCTGTCCAGTAGAAACCAAATGGGGACAAAAAGTCATAATGAAGCAATGTGCAGAACGTTACTCCCCTTCTCCTGCGCGTGGTGCCTTGGCCTTGCTGCTTTGTGGCTCCTTCATATGTTGAATTGGGAATTTCTGTGCTCTGGGCCAATGTGATGGTGGTTTCCTTCAAGCAAATTCCAAGATGCTTTCCTTTTTCCATTCACGCTGAACTAGTCTTTGGAATTGCTGTGTTTGTTGGCAGGCTTGCATGAGCTGTCTCTTTCTTGGAATTTCTCCCCTTGTCCATCTTGTTTGTGCTGTGGTATTCCTGCAAACCATATCTGCTACCTCCCTAACCTTTCTTGAAGCTGAAACAAGCATGGATGATAGGTGAGTGCATGCAGGTGTCAGATATGTGTGCACAGGTTTCCCTTCCATCTCACGCGCATTTTATTTTGCCTCTTTTCCAAATACATTTACACATCTCATATAAACATGACATTTCATATCATTAACAAAAACATTTCATATTTTCATACATTTTAACTTATTTACATTGTGTACACTCCATAAAAAGGATAATATTCTTCTTGTTCAGGCCCACCTTCTAAGTGCAATGCTTCATCTGTGCCTCTTGTCCTGTACAAAAAGATGCTTTTCACTGAAAACATTTCTACATCTCCTTCCCCTTCTGTTACTTACCTGTGTCTCCTTCTCTTCCTCTAGAGACCAATAGAGGACCTCCCTTACTTCTTTTACCTCCCCATTACCTACCTGCAATCTCTATCCACCTACCCTCCCCTTCCAAAATGACCTACCTCCTCAAGCGTTGCTCCTTCTCTTTACATTGCTGTTCTGCACCCACGATGATACATGAAAGAATGTTATTCCTAAACCCGTTGACGCATTCCGAGTCCATTAATAATATACAAAATGTTGTATTACTTACCTTAATGTGCTGCTTCTTTAGTGGCAGAGACATTCTTATTTCACACTTTGTGCTTTCTCTACAGCCCCTCCTTCCTGGCCTTGATCTTGTCTCCAGTTAAACACCTGATTTCCTTCACTCAATCTGTAATTATTCTCTTGTTGCAGTAATATTATCTGGCATTGTTGCCCCCTTTCCCTCTCAACCCAAAAAGAAAATTTGACAGAAACCCCCAATGAAACACCGCTCTGGTCCCTCCTATATGTGCACTTTGCGTCAAATCCTCTCCTTCTCTTGTTTTGTTTTTTGTTTTACTTGATATGCAAAACCTATGTTGAATACTCATTCAATTGGTATGGACACGCCTCCAGCTAGCAAACGAGTCTGCTTGCTCTTTCATCAAGAGCAGGGTCTATTCTCCACTTCACCCCCTCATTCTTATCTCTTGTTAGTGAAGTCGCTTTGCCCCCCCCCCTCACCATCGCACCTCTGGAGCTTGCTTTTAGCTGTTTGTTAATTTCTCACTTCTCCTTCTCTGTGTGTGCCCTTCCTTTGAACAAAACTCCTGTTAGTATCCGTGACAGTCTGCCCCTTGTCTCTGCCCGTCATGTTGGCTGCATGTGTCTTTCATGTGGAACCACTTCCCTTTTTAGTGGCGCGCGCCTCTTTCTCCTCTAGCCATAGAATGCTGACATACGTTGTGTAAAAAAAGGGACATGGTCCTCTCAAATGTGCCCCCCCCTCCAATGCCTTTTGTACCCCTTTTCTTGTGCATCTTTCTGCATTTACCTCAGTGCCTTCAATGGCCGTTGTTGTCTGTGATGTGGATTCAATTCGCGGCGCAGGCGCCTATCGCTGTGTGATCTTGGGCATACTGTTCATGTGGTTATGCACTGTACTGCGAAGGTTGTGTTCACACCCCGCCCCCTCTCTTGCCTTGACCTTTGTTTTTTTTCCTTGCATGCTTGAAAAATGTGTCCTAATCTTACACCCACATTCTCCCTCCCTCCTGTTATCATTGTGTGCACAGCTGACGTACGTGCATTTTATATCTGAGCCCACCAGGAGGGCCGTCTTAATGGTAACTAGCCTGATGTCTGTATCATCCCGGACCTGTCTTGACTCTTGAGGCCATTGATGCCTCACTACGTGTGTGGGGAAACATTCCTTTGCCAGCTCATCGCCCTGAAGTGCATCTGGAACTCCTAGCACGATTTCGCCCCATAAATCACAAAGCGTCTCTCCTTTTCTCTCTGTGTACTTGCTTTGTGTACTTTAAAGTGTCCCACTCATTGCTAATAAAAGCACCTACAAGGGCGAAATAATACATACACAAAATATCCCCTCTGTCTCTCTACGCAGTACCCGAATGAAATGCTAGAAAAATATCTGGCACAGTGTCAACCTTAAAACAACAGAGCTGCTTATGTAATCAAAATGAATGGTTTGTTGAACCAGAGGAGGTCTTTTCATCCATACACATCCATTTACACTATCCCCATAACACGCTCTCCTTTCGTTGTCCCTTCCTCATTAAAACCCACAATCTTAAATTCATTCAAGTAAAATATCCACTCTGGTTGTTCCTAACAAGCCACCCCCATTGTCAAAACAACATTGTTACCCATATATTTTGTGAGTTTTGATGGAAATAACCAACCCAATGGATCCAGACTCTAGGGTAGCATTAAGGGCACTTAAAGGCCTACATAAATAACATATTTTCCACAACATTTCCTGGCACTTGTTGCACCTACAATGTCAGCCGAGACCTGCATTACTCCTTATATAAAAGGTTTTGCTTCATTATGGTAGAAATAAAAAACTACACATTGCCTTATCCAACACCATACACATACATACACACACATCCCTATGTATACCGTTTATAATCTCACCCGTTCCTATACATTGTGGTGGACGCTTCATACCCTACTAATCTGTTTCTACCTGTGCTCACCCTATGTACCCCAGAAAACTAATTGGCAACAGGAGGGTCTACAATCCTAGATGCAGACATAACTGAGTTTAATCCTGCAAAATATGGCACTAAGGAGTGTACTGTTATACATTTAAAAAATCCTGAAATACCATTTTCTTCTTCAACAAGTGGTTGCCCTGATGAATTGTTCAAAACGAAATCAACAACATGGAACATCAGCTGATGTTGAAATATATGTAATTCAGTATCCCAATATAAATGTGCAACCTTGTGTGTTCAGTGCCTAAAATCACAACCACTAAACAGGAATAATTCCTCCTTACTTAACTTACTCTCCATAACCATCTTCTCTTCTGCTCCCCAAATCACATCTCCTAAGCCTCCCTTCTCTGCAACTGTCATTTCTCTAGTTGCCTCCCTATCCCTTCCAGCAAACCGTGTCTCCTTTACCTTGCCCTTTGCAATGCTTTCATTTCATGTGCATTTCCAAAATGCATATATAGTCATTCTGCCATCATTTGCCATGCAATCAAAGTTCACATTCACAAACTGTTTTCTTCCTATGTTCAAATTCCCATGTGTGTTGCTTCTCGCAGACCCCCGTCACTCGAAATAACATTGCTTCTTTGGGTGCTGGCCCCATTAATTCCCTACCAAAATGCTTAATACAATTCCCTTTTGCTTACTTAATTTTATTTCATGTTGCCCAAAACATAGGTTAAAGAATCAGCTGCATGCACTGTTGCCTTCTCGGCTAAATAAAGCCAGCTTAGCCGACTTGAGTTTCCCCCGTCCCCTCACTGCTCATGGCTTCCGAGTGCCTGCCGCCAGGAATATGATCTCCTTCAAGTCCTTAAAAAAGAAACTGTTCTATGTGGGAGTTTTCCATCTTTTCACAACAAGAGCAGAGCTGATCTGTCCATTTAAACACGGAAAAGACACATATATTAACCAGACAAACTGCCGCGGCATGACACACATACAAAATTACTGTATTTCTCAAAACACACCACATAACACACACAATTCTATGCATTCCTCAACGCACACTGCATATATAACTGCACTAAAAAAAACACACACCACTGTTCAAATGCACCGAACACACACACAGCATGAACTGCCTTCACTTTGACCTCCGTCCTAGGCCAGTCCATCATTCTTCCACGTGGTTCTCGAGCCCACCCCAATAATGTCACACTTTATTATGATTTCATTTCTTTGAATTCATGTTTTTTTTCATTTAGCAAAACTTCAAAACCTCAATGTGTCCTCCACCAACTCCGTGCTCCACTATGGATCAAAATGCATTTCTCATTTAGCATAAAAGTTGAACCCACTTCTCTCAAAATAACAAGCCCTCCTAACTCTCCAGCATGCACAAGGGTGTGCTCCACGCACCGCCCTCTCTGTGTTCTCTGCCCTCAAAGGCCAATATACAATTCTTTCATGTCCTCCTCAAGCCAATTCAAGCGCCAATTCAGTCCTTTTCAGTAACCTCATATGTGATGTCAGAAATCCTGCAAAAATAAAACCTAATACTTTGAGTGAAAATGCCAATACTTTGAGGGAACTCTCAAACCCCACAATACACCAAAACATAACAATACAAGCATAACAGACAGGCCGCCGTCCTGTCTCCTAACAGGGTAATCCAATATATCTTGTGGTCCCTTTTTCTATAGCATTTCCTTATAGAGATGCACCTCCATGATGTAATATCGAGGAAAACCACCTTCCACGATATAAGGTAACTTCTTCCGCTAACCAATATACCCGGGTAAACCATCATATACTCATTCAAGAACAAGCTAAGTTGCCTAACTCACAGGAAACCCATTTCTTTTTGTAATTTTCTAATGTTTTTCATCCATAAATATATTAATTTTTTTATTTTTTATAAATGTTGTAGTTTTATTAAAAAAACTTTTCATTTATCCATAACATCATATAATACTAAAATTCACAATAATAAAAAGAAAGAGAAAGGAAAGAGAAAAAAGAAATAAGAAAAAGCAAGGTTTTAGCACACAGATTTTCCCATTGTCCATCCTCTCCAAAGCATCTACGGTCACTTCCTTACTACATTGAAAACTGCTATGAGTAGTAAGGTTAAGTTCTCTTCATCATGGTTATATGGTTCCAAAATTGAATTATAACCGTAGTAATGCTCCTGTTGTTCCCTGACAGTATTGGATTTCATCTGTCCTGGCAAGTGAGTTTATTTATGCCCGGGTTTTGTTATCATTTCTCGAAACCAGTTTCTTTTTTCGGCTAATGCAGGGCAATTCATTATGATATGATGGGTAGTTTCGAGCATCTGTTTATTCTCACAGAATCGACAGAATGCTTCCTCTTTCAGTATTTGGCTGTTATTTGCCATCAATTCGGTAGTTGATTTAATCGTAGTCTAATAAATGTGTCCCTAATTTGCCTATCTGTAAATTGCTTCAAATACGCAGGTAAAACATTGATAGCGCGATTGTCCAAGTCACAGTGCAAGTTCATCTGATAACTTGATTTCTCTGTTAGAGTAGCTATCCAATCATTTCGCTGTAGTCTTTTTTTGGCACATTGAGGGCGATTCACAAGCATCTCCATTGTTATACTGTTTACTGCCATCACGCTTTCCATTGCATCCTTCCATAATGCTAATGCCGTGTTCGCCACCGTAATGTTTCTTCGTTGGAATAGTTTGTATGCTGGAATTTCATCCTCATTGATCATTTTTCTGAACAGATTGAGTTTTTTCCACTCGACTATTGATCTTAATGATTGTGTTGCAATCTCATGTATAATTCTTTTAATCGGGAATGAGTTCGCTAGTCCAAGGATTTTCCTCCTAAAGAGGCCTTCCAAGATATCCCAGATAGATTGATCAAGATTAATCATAGTCTTGCTCCCGTAGCTCAGGATCGCAATCACTTTTTGGCGGTAAAATATGAGAATTGGTTGCAAAGAGAATTTTCCAAATTTTCTATGTATGAAAAGCCCTTGTCTCGCCAATGAAGCTGTTTTTGTTCTCAGGTGCGTTATCCGGGGAGTTTCTACTGCTGATTGGTTCACTAGGACTCCTAAATATTTAATTTCAGTTACCATGATCAGTTTTTGTTCATTCATTTGGAACTTAAAGGGTTGTTGTTTTCTTTTCTGGCCTACATTTACAAGTAACCTTTTTATCATATTTTTTCTTTTACCATCCGTAAACCTGACTGTCTAAGCTGACCGCTCAAACTGACCACCTAAAGAACGGGTAACCTTTACACAGAAACACAAAAAGACTGACAAAAAAAACATAGCTTTTCCCCTGGTTCCCTCCCACCTGCATTTGTCAGATTGCTGGACCTATACTTACAACAACTCTGTGGAACTGCTGAAGCTCTCAGACTGGCCGTCACTGCCACAGCCTGCCACCCCCACCTTCTGATCTCTGGACGTGCCACGGGGAGCAGGCAGGAATGCATGGGAGACTGCATTTGTCTCTGAGGGTATTAGCAGTCATCCTCTGCTGCCAAATTGAAGCAGAATTTAGAAACCAGAAGCTGGCACGAGGGAAATCCCTCCCCGCCCATGCCAAGAACCGGAGGAGTCCAGAAATGTGACAAATTCCTTCTTTTATTAATACATCTTAAAAAGCAGGGACATGCACACAGAATACTGCAGTTCCAATGCATTCTCAACTCATTACAGGCTGGTAGTGAGGTTTTAAGTCGATGTGACTTCACAACCAAAATGTACATTCCTGGGCTCTAGGCGAGATGGGATTGGGTGAACACTATAGGTATGTGTATATCCTGTAGGGGGCAGATGATCTGATTTGTCTGGCCATATCAGGTAGCTCTGCCTAGCACCGCCCACAGGAGGCCAGGGTGATCCTTGTCAACTTGGGAAATTTACCAGCATGTGAGCAAAAATGATGGGTGGGGAAGAATGGTCTCAGAGTACCGCCTGTTTCCCACTAATGTTATCACTTCGCGAACTCCTCTGGCCTTGAGCAAGGTCTTTCCAGTCTCCAACTTTGTGCTGTTACATTTTTGCATCTTCTGTCTTCAGTTGGATGAGAACATAAATTCCTGACTGCCTCGGATGAATGGGCCTTTTTCCCCTGGGTCAGACCACATGTCTGTGGACCATAAAAATTGATTTTCTCTGCTTGCATTTATGAAGAATTTCAGCTCCCAGCCCTTGCAAGTGTTTTACCTTTTGTGCTGACTCGAACACTCTCCCAGAGCCCTTGGGAAGGTCGGGCACAGTGACTGCACTGCCAGCTCTCCTTTGCGTTTCTCAGCAAAATCAGTGTGTCAGGCCTCTCCAAGCCTTCATGTCCGTTCATGGTAGTTGATTCGAGGTTTCTGCACGCAGTCCATGTGTGCTCTTTTGCACCTGGCTAATATCTCTACATGTGTGTTCAGCCATGTTGCCTCTTCATGATTACTTTGGTGATGTCATCCAGTTATGGTCTGTGGGACTGCTTCAGTTGGTGGCATCTGTCATCTTGGTGGTATGCTGGGGGGCGGGTTGAGACCCCCTCAACATGTTCTCTAAGTTTCCTTGGAATATCTTTAAGCAGGGCCCAAAGGAAATCTTACTTTCAGTCAGTGTTTCTAAAACCTCAAGATGGGTCCATTGAGGCTTCATATCCTCCCTCTCATGTTCCAACATAACTCGTAATTGGGCGGCCTTGTAATTCATTCTGCCACACAAATCTACTCAATGTGCTATTCAAGTCACTGAAGTATTTTCCAGAGGTTTAGTCGGGAGAGCAGAGAATCGGTAAAAATGACAGAGGAGCCCCTTCATTTTCATGGAAGTCATACATCCATATCAATGGTTCCCAGCGCTTAAGACCTGCCTTAATTTTATCTGTCATGGGGTCGTAATTTTCTTTTGCCAAAGTCTTGAGATCCCTTGTCAAGCAAACTCCCAGGTATTGTATGTATTGTTTTTCCACCCTCATATCCATGTATCGAGAATCTAGGCTGGACCTACCATCCCTTATGGGCATTATGCATGGCTTGTCTACATTAATTTTTCATCCTGAGAGGTGGCCAAACTAGATATTTGCGCCAAGAGTTCCGGGAGCGAGGAACTAACATTGGTGAGATAGACTAAGATGTCATTGACATAGAGGGACAATTTAAACTCAAGCTCTCCACAAGGGGATGCCTTTAATCAACTGCTTTTCTCTAATTGACACGGCCAGTGGCTTCATAGTGAGCGCATATAGTAACGGCTAGAGGGGGCATCACTGTCTTGTCCTTCTCGATAACCTAAAGGGATCCGTCAGTGTGTCATTAACCTGCACCCTTGCTGTGGGCCCTCCATACAAGGCCTCCACCCAATTTAAGTTGGCCCTAAACCCCATTTTGCCCACAACCGACATCATAAAAGGCCACTACACCCTATCAAAGGCCTTCTCCTAAATCTATTGCAATCAAGCATGCATCAGTATCGGTAGCTTGACCACGGTGCATCATGTCAATTGTCTTCCTAATATAGTTGGATCCCTCCTCAGCCGAATAAAGCCCACCTGGTCCCCGTGGACAAGGGACAGGATCAGACCCTAAATACTACTGCTCAGAGTTTTGGCTAGAATCATCACATCATTATTCAACAGGGAGATTGGATAATAGGATGAGCAACGTGTCAGATCCTTCCCTTCATTGTATATTGTGACGGGTCAGAAATGTGAGGGAGACAACTTGGTAAAGGTTTTTCATAACATGCCCTTTTATGAACACAAAGAGGTTTGACAAACACCTCACTTTCCCCACCCTGAAGAGGATTTACCTGCCTATCCAAAATAAACCAAAGGAAACACTCTTTCAAAAGGAATCTGTCCCTCATACATATACATAAAACAAACTCAGAAAGGGAATATATGGCACTTCAAATATAACATAAATAACAGTTATCTCTAAAATAAACCAAATAACTGTTTCTCCTTGTAACCTGGGTGAGGTCCCCTTCCTCAGATTCAAAGCAGGATTTTCAACCAACAGTTCCAATAGAAAAGTTCTATTTTGCAACCAAGTTCTGATTATAAAGTTCTTCTTGCTCAAAAAGTCTTTCACTTAGACTTTGACCAACAATTCAACGAGACGACAAGTCTTTTTCTCTCCATTTGTAGCAAAGAGTTCAAAACAACTTCTTCTTCGAAAACAAAATACTTCCACAATTCTTCTGTATCAACAACTATGTTTTGTCAGGATGATTCCACAACAGTTCACAAAATACTTTAGTGGTCTTGCCATTTATTCTCTTCACAGCCTTTAACCACACCACAGTACTTCAGTGACTTCTTCTGGTCAATTAACCTGCCAGGACTACCACTACAAAGTCCCAGCCATGGTATACTCGCTTGCCAGGACTTAAAGCTTCTAACATTACTACAAGTACTTCTGTGGTAAAGTTGACTTCAAACAGTAAAGTCTTCTGACTTTCTGCAACATCAGTATTGACTTTCTGCAACAGCAGCTGGATTGACTACTTCTTCTGGGAAGACATGATTCACATTATTGCTATTTGTTCCACTCTTGTGATTGCCACATGCAATGCAAGTTATGCTTCTCTCCTCCTGAATGCTTTATATCCTGAGGCCTATTCTCCTGCTACTCTTCTTTTCCCATTCTTACATCAACCAAATGCTGAAAATGGCCTATCACATTTGCTCTTCTTTGGCTTAGACAATGCTTCTTGAAATTTTTTCCAACTATTGCTTCTTTTTCACGCTGGCAATAGGGATTATAATTAGCTTGCTTCTGAATTTCCCTCTCTTGGCTTTTACAATGATGGTTCTTGTTAACTTGCTTCAGTATTGCCCTTTCTTGGCTTTGGTAATGACTTTGCCCTGTATAAATACAATTATAACCTTCTTGTCTGTTCCCAAAGTTCTTATTCTGCCACTTCAACTTCTTTGTATCATTTCGTTATTCAAAGTTACTTTCACTCTGCCACTTTAACTTCTTTACATCAGTTTAGTATTCAAAGTTATCACAAATGGTCAGTCGGCGATTAGGGAGTGTACCGGGGTTATGAACAGTGGTGAACTCACTGGTTGCTGCATACGCATCCGTTCCCACCGTTGCCACAGTGACCTCTGCTTCCTCTGCTGTCCTCTACACGGCAAACCGCTCCGTTTCACTTCCCCAGCCCGCACTGGCCTGGATAGGAGCGTTCCTTACTCGAGAGATACTCCTGTGCTCGCCTGCCACCGGAGCACAGATTACAATGGGGAAAGCTTTTCGAAATAATGCTTACCGCGGCACAACCTGTGCATTCAGGGCCATAAGTGGGAAAGCGTTCCCCAGCAACACTTCCCACCGCGCAACCTCTGCATGCAAGGTCTTCAAAGGTGGAGACCCTCTCAGAACAAGCATCCGCTTTGCAAACAGCGGTGGCCCTGGCGTCTCTGCTTTCCTTATTCTTCTGCTGCCAGTACAACGTGGAGTCACGGCAATCGCTCCACCTCCTGCTTCGCCTTCTACTGCTTCAGATGGCCTGCCCCTGAGGGGGTCTTATATACAATAGTCCTAATCGGGTGTGGGTCATTCGAACCACTAGACTGCACTTTGCAGTATAGTGCCTTTGAATCTCTCTTCCTCATCCTAGTACTGTGGGCATTGTGGGACCTAATGTTCAAATTACCTTTTTCTTTACATACATCAATTCTACAGTAGGCCATAAGGATTGTAGGGTTCCTAGGGAAGTTATTGAAGGGGGTTCTCCCAGTCCTCCTGACCTGAGCCACCTCCCCTCTACCCCCATTTGATCCTTCCGCAGAACACTACTCCCAGGGTCAGGATCAGGAAGTGTCTGTCTTTCCCTGGCCACATGAAAAGGGTTCCAGGCCAGTTTGTCTGGGAGAATCACCTCTAATTCATCACTGTATGGCCACTATAATTGCCTCCATTATTGTGTTTGGCAAGGCGTCTCCCGTTATTATTGCTTTAAAGACACTCACCAAATAAGGGGCTAGAGTAGATCTTTCATTGAGAACCCATCACTGCCCGGCGCTGTGCCCGATTTCATCCTTTTAATGGTCTGTATGACTTCATCCTGGGTAATCTGTGAGTCTACGTTTTTAGCCGCATCCCGCGGTATAGCCGGGAGAGTCAGCTGGTTGAGGAATGTGGCGATCTGCAAATCATTGCCCACATATTCATATGTATACAGCTCTTCATAATGTTTGGCGAACTCCCCCCCAATGCTTGCAGTGTCATACAACATAGATCCCTCTTCCCATTTAATAGCTCCGACTGCTTCCCTGTTCTCCTCCTCCCTTAACCTCCATGCCAAAATCTTGTCCGCTTTATCCACTTTTTTGTGATATTTATATTTCAAGAATAACAATTTCTTCTTCATGTCCTGGACGAGAATGGCATTTAGTTTTGCCTTAGAGTCGAAGCTTAGTAGCTTTTGCTGGGGTAAGGTATTTACCCTGGCTCCTTCTGGTTGCATCTGTCCTATTTTCGTCTTGAGGTATTCCTCTTGTTCCTTTCTTGCTTTCTGTTTCTGGGAGCCCCTCCTTATGAGAACCCCTCGTGTCATAGCCTTAAATTCCTCCCAGAGAATCTGCACCTTAACCTCTCCATTGTCATTTTTTGTGAAGTACTCTTTAATCGCTGTGAGGAGTGCTTGAGCAAGCTCCCTATCCTTAAGCAGGAAGTAATTGCACCTCCACCCTCCCAAAGGTATCTGTCCAAGCCAGTTTCCTAGGGAAATCCTTACCAAATTGTGTTCTGACCTCGCGATCTTAAGCACTTGAGATTCCTTGACCTGAGCCTTGAAGTCCATATCCATCAATATTAAGTCTATTTTTGAATATGACTTGTGTACTGACGAATTGAATATGAATGGCCTATCCCCCTCATACTCTTATGTCCTGTCCCCTTTCCTCCATACTGCATGGGCATCCCTCACAAGGGACTGGAGACTGAACCTTTTTCACCAGAAAAAGCCTTCTTCCCCTTTAAATTTAGAGGCACGCAGGGGGGCAGCCCTGGGAGCATGCACTGCATTTACTCCGCCCTCCGCCGCCTCTCCCCAGTCCCCTTTTCCGCATAGACGGGAACGGGCCAAATTCACCAGCGCTCCTGGTTTTGGCTTTGGTCATGTAATTCCACGCGCGGATACTTGTTCTCTTTGTCTTTTTTGTCTTTTTATCAATCGGGTACTCGGTCCTCCGACGTCACGCTCCTCCCCGGCGCATGTCGACTTCGACTTGACAGGGTTCAGCAGGTGTCCATCATGCGACGGGCTCTTCCCGACTAAAGACCCCCCACGCCCTCTGCCTACGGTGCCTTGGCCCTGACCACGGCTGGAAAGCTTCTACCCCGTGCAACACGCTTTCGTCAAGGTCTCTGAAGAACAGACTAGCCAGATGGAGGGAGCTCTTCCACAGATCGCCTCCAGAGGACCTAAAGGACTTTGTCTACCATCGATCCAAGCCCAAGGTAGGGCTGCCCTTTTCCAATGCACTCCGCAAGGGAGACTGCGTCCCAGGTCCTGGTACCAGCACAAATAGCCGACAGGCCGAGGGGTCAGAAGATCCTCCCGGTGACAGTGCTGATGGACCGGAAGGTTCTTTTACCGGTTCTTCACCAGAGGGGCTATGCCCTAGTACAGGCAGCATGTCAGACGGGGCGCCTTTCTGCAGTTCTACCGGCAGATCGGCCGAGGGCGAAACGCCTACCGGGCCTCGGCCAGAGGAACAGGGTAGGCCAGAGTACTGGACAGGGTGGGGCCCAGTGAGCCGAGCAACACGGCGCAGGCACGTGGAAGGCAGCTCGACAAACGGCTGCCGCGCCAGAAAATCCAGACATTTGGTCGACGCCGCTCCAAGGAAGGCAGGTGGAGGACCGTGTGCCCAGGTGGGACTGGTGTCAACCAGGTATGTGGCCTACAGCTTACCCTTCCTTCACACAAGGCAGGTTCCCGCTGCGTCCATATGGCAGCAAGCAACGGCTCCAGCAGTCGCCAGCTACCCTGTCAATATCGCCTACCAGCAATCCAGCCTGCGAGGACAGGTTCTTTGAAAGGTTCCTTGGGCTCATGAAGTCTCCCCAGATGGGAGTCATCCTCAGGGACGCCATCAGGGACTTGCTCCCTCCAATGGCCCCGGTGCCTCAGGTCCCAGTACAGGCTCCTCCGGCCCCTGTTCAGCCTCAGCAGCCTGCTCCGGCCCCCCAACCGATTGCGCAGACGGCTCCGTACCAGTTCCTGCACCTCGGCTCCTAGCACACCCCTCCGGTGCCGGACCTACAGGTGGACACAGATGAGGAGGAGGACCCTGACAAGCAATCTTGAGCAAAGGCCTTCCACAAACATCTGGCAGGGCTGGCAGAGTATTTGGGCCTTCCTCAACCCGAGTTCGAGCAACCAGCACAGGGTGTCCTCGCGGAAGTCCTCACACTACATCCCGTTTCCCGGACGGGGATTCCAATACAGAAGGACGTAGTTGCCTTGGCCAAGAAGGGTTGGCTCAAGCCCCACTTAGTCCAGCCGTTACATAAACGCCTGGATGCAAAGGACAGGCAGATGGAGGGGGATACATTCTTACTATCGGCCCTTCCTCAGCCACACTCCTCGATGATCGCTGCAGCATCACTGTACTCCAAGCCTCAGTCGTCCTCAGCCTCCTCCTCGGCGGCGCTGCTAGGCAAGGAGGAGAAAATCTTGGAGACGTACGGGAAGAAGCTGTATTCCAAGGCATCCTTGCACCTGCGTCAAGCACATGCGGATTCCATGCTGGCAGCCCTTAACCAGAGGCTCTGGCAGGAAATTGCGGATTTCCTCCCAGAGCTTCTGGCGCAAAGCCAATCGCGATTCAAGGCAGGATTGGCGGAGGCCAAGATTGTGGCGCAGGACATCATGGAGTCATCTGCGGCCCATATCGACACCTCGGGCCGTGCCATCTGTATTGCCACGGACATGAGAAGAACAGCCTGGCTCCATGCTAAGAAATTCAACCCGGACGTCCAGGAACGCATATTAGATCTTCCGTTCGAAGGGGGTGACCTCTTTCACTCCACAACGGACAAGGAGCTGGACAAAAATAAAAACAGCTCACAAACTGCCAAGTCTTTATCCATTCTAACAAAGACCACGCCCAAACCGTACACCAAGTCACAGCAGCGCTCTGAGAAGGGGCGTACGTACAGAGAGTTCCGCGGCATCCAAGAGCGGGGGTCGAGGCAGCCTGACCGTTCGCCATCCCAGCATCGGCGCAAACAACAAAAAGAGGGGGGAGTAAAGGCTTTTTCCAGTCCCCCTGCTCCACAACAGCCTCAGAGGGAAAGAAGGCATGACACACCGCTTCGGGTCCACGTGTCTCCTGTGGGGAGCAGGCTTGCTATTCATGCATATTTCTGGCGCCAGAATTTCACGGACCCCTGGATCCTCTCTCTAGTCTCCACAGGGTACTGCCTCCCTATCCCAGCCTCTCATTCCTCCTCCCCTCCACTCCCACAGATGGGACAGCAACTCTTTTGGCGGAGATCCGGTCACTCGTCGAGAGCCAGGCAGTGGAGGAAGTCCCAGCCTCCCAGCGAGGCTTGGGCTTTTACTCCAGGATTTTCACCATTCAGAAGAAGAACCAGGTGGGCCTGAGAGTTGTGCTGGACCTTTCCACCCTCAACCTCTCCCTACCTCTACAAAAATTCAAGATGGTTACGCCAGCTTTGATAGCAGAGACATTGTGCAAGGGAGACTGGATGTTTCCCTGGATCTGAAGGATGCCTACCTACAGGTCCCGATCTGGCAGTCGCATCATTCCTTTCTACGATTCAGGATCATGGGCTGTCATTTCCAATATAAGGTACTTCCTTTCGGCCTCAACTCGGACGCCAGGGTCTTTACCAGGCTGATGAACTCTGTGGCGGCCCTCCTCAGGTCGCAGGGCCACCACATTTACCCATACCTCGATGACTGGCTTGTCAGGGCTACATCTTCGGAAGCAGTGCACCATACTTCCCACGCTCTTATGAACACACTGCACAAGCTGGGTTTTTCACTGAACCTCAAGAAGTCACAGCTGCAGCCCAGGCAGAGACGGACCTTCCGCACTTCCTCAGCAGAGAAGTGATCTCGGCCTGGTGGTACCAACACCTACTGGGTCTCATGGCAGCAGTCCTCTTGGCCGTCCCCCACACGAGACTCAGGACGAGGAGTATACAGCTGCACAGTCAGAGATGATCAACGTTCCTCTGTCGCTTCACCCGGACCTCACATGGTGGTCCAGGGACTGCAACCTGTGGACGGGCAAGCCTTTTGGCAACCCACACCACAGGTCACCATCACCACAGACTCCTCTCTCAAGGGTTGGGGGGGCCACCATGGACAACCACTGCGTCCATTGCACCGGGACCCGGCAGGAGTACCACATCAATTTGCTGGAATTGAGGGCCATCTGGCTGGCGCTCAGATCCTTCCTTCCGGTTATCGAGGGCAAGGTCGTCCTCATTCAGACGGACAACTCGACCAGCATGTTCTATGTCAACAAGCAGGGAGGTACCAGATCCCCCCACTGTGCAGGCTGGCAGTTAGCATGTGAGAGCGGGCCCTGGAGAACATCTACCTCAAGGCGGTACACCTACCGGGGAATCCAACCTGGAGGCAGACAGGCTCAGCAGACTGGGAGCGGACAACTATGAGTGGCAGTTGAACGACCTAGTGCTGCAGGAGATCTTTCGCGAATGGGGTCACACTCAGGTGAACCTCTTTGCCTCCCGGGGCAACAAGAAGTGCAAACTGTTCGCCTCCTGGCATGGCCAGGGCACGGGTCCCTTGGCGATGCCTTTCAGATCAGATGGGACGGAATGACAGCATACGCTTTTCCGCCCACTCCCCTGATGCACAGGGTGATAAACAAGATCAAGGAGTCTCGACCCCCTCAGCATCATCCTAATAGCTCCATGGTGGGCCAGCCAGGCCATGGTTTTCGGAGCTGCATAGCCTCTCGGAGAGGCCTCCCATTCGCTTGCCAACTGGCCCAGCACATCTTGTAGCGCAGCAGGGGGGCAGGGTCATACACCCCGCAACAGAGAGATTAGCCCTCACAGCGTGGTTCCTGAACAGGTCACGCTAGGACATCTCAGCCTCTCTCAGGCTAATCTAGAGGTCATACAGGGGGCCAGGAGCAAATCTACCAGGGCCCAGTATAAAAGCAAGTGGACCAGGTTCTGTCACTGGGCAGACTCGAAGGGCTCTGACCCTCTGACATGTTCCATGGACGACGTGCTCTCCTTTTTAGCGCATCTCACCCATTCAGGTGTGCAGGTAGACACTTGACGCACCTACCTGCATCCACTGGGGCATACAGAAACTCGGAGGAGGAGAGTGTTTCCTCTTCCAACCCAATTGTCAAGAGACATTTGACGGGTCTCGCCAGGCTCTACCCGGCCATCAAGAGGCTTCACCACGCGTGGAACCTCAACATAGTCTTGGGTGCCCTGGCGTACAAACCATTCAAACCAATGGCGTCCGCGGACATCAGGCCGGTCACCATTAAGACGGTCTTGTTAGTCGGCATCACCTCAGCTTGCAGAATCCGTGAAATCCATGCGCTGGTCGCCTCGGAGCCATACACTATGTTTCCCAAGGACAAGGTAGTCCTACGGACGCACCCAGCATTCCTACCTAATGTGCCGTCCACATTCCATCTGAACGAAAATGTGTTGCCCACGTTTTTTGCTGAACCCAAAGATGGCCACAGAGAGTTCTGCACTGCTTTGATGTCAGGCGAGCCCTGAAATTCTACCTGGACAGGACCAAGGGCTTCCGCAAGTCGGACGCTCTTTTTGTCACCTTCGGAGGATCAAGACCAGGGGATCAGGTCAACAAGGCCTCCTTAGCCCGTTCGATGGTCTTGGCCATCAAAGAAGCCTACGATGGCCAGCACAAGCCACTGACGGCCAACATGCATGCCCACGCGGTCAGAGCCAAGGCAACGGCCATCGCTTTCCAGCGGCATGTCCCCAGGCAAGTCACATGGCCCACCCCTTCGGCTTTCTGCAAGCACTACTGTTTGGATGCTGGCTCTAGAGCAGACGCGGCTTTCGGACAGGCGGTTCTTAGAAACCTGTTTGCTTAAGGAGGGTCTCCTCTCCACCCTGGGGCTACACTCAGTTGTAATCGCCCATGAAGTATGGAGGAAAGGGGATGGGGCGTAAGAGTAACTATAAGTTACTCACCGTAGTGACTAACATACTCTTAGTCCCCTTTCCTCCATACGTCCCACCAAACTCCCCCCTAATAAAACTGGTGGCATCAGGCAATGTTAAATCTATTGTCGCTGCTTCTATGGGGACTGAGGTGTGGCGCCAGAGGCCTCCCTCCTCATGATCACTACTCACCCTAAAGTCGGGTGTGTTGTCTTCCACGTCCTCGGTCTGCCAGGTGGGGAGGTGACCCCTTTCCGTATCAGCTTCCTGGGCCATCTCCAAGGCTGACCCTTGTGCTCTTTCCAGTTCGCTAGGCCTTAGTAGGCCTCTTGATGACCTTAGTGTGTACTCCACAGTCGACCAACTTCAGCCCGAAGCAGCACTGTCGCCCAATGAACTCTTTACACTGCCAATAGGATCTTCTCAGGAAGGACCGTGTCGAGGGGTAGCTCTTCTCGAACCACGGTACCCAGGCTGCAGGGCCCCTTCAATTGGTGCCTCCCATTAGTGCCAGAATGCTTCACCTTTCCCCACCGTGATGTCAGGTCTCCAGTCCTGTTGGGTGTTAGCTTATTCACCAAGGGCGTGGCTACTTATATAGACAACCTAATCTGTATTTGCCTCTGAGACCAGGCTCAAAGGAAACTCCCTCACAAGCTCCTCAAAGTCTCCCTGAGTGCCAGAGAGCTTCTCTTCCTACAGCAAATGCGTTTTGCTGCTCTTTTAACTCAATTACTGGTGCCCCCAGCAGTTCAAGTCCTTAGATTGGGGCCATTCTCTCCCCCACTATTCCGGGCGTCCACTCCGGATTACAGATGGTAGCACACCTCCATCCTGCCAGTGAGCCCATCAGCGTCCGTGAGCGCTTATTGTGTTGGGCGAATATAAAGTCAGGTCTCGCACATCAACAGTGTCTCCTTCAACGGTCTGACAATTCATGGACAATCACCTTCCCCCCATCACCCGCAGTGTTCTCCCTGTAGCACTCTCAACGCAGGGCCCGACGGATCGCTGACAATCTGCACAATCTGTCGGGGCTCTTCCCCCCCCCCCCCCACCCCACCCCCCCCCACCCCCGTCACTGCTACGTTGCAGGCTGGCTGGCTGGCTTGAAGTGTCTCCTCAGAGTCCCGCCGCTTCTATGCTTGTCAATCAATGGGAACATTTCAATCTGTTTCTAGCTTGGAGCGCCTCAGTTACCGAGGGTCCTTGCTCTGCATCAGATGATTCTGCGCTGCAGCCTTCACTCCGCGGGGCTGTGTAGCTCCCACGTTGCGCTCCTCCTCGGAGCCGGGCTTCTGTCTCTCACCAGGGAGATTACTAACCCCGCTCCTCTTCATTAATTAAGCCCACACTTGGCCCGAGTGCGCTCCGTTTCTAGTGTGAGCGTGTTCTGGGATCAGAACCACTATTTGTGATGTAGGGGGGCGCAGGAGGGCTCAGATCCCCTCTAGGCCTGTTCAGTCAGGAGCAGCAGCGTCTAGGCTGCCATCTGCTGCATGGCCCCTGGTGGCCTCCTCTCCAGCCAAGTCTGATACTGATTTATTGTATTTTATTTTAATTATTGCCCAGTGCTGGCTCTACCCAGAGGCTCTCCAAGCACCCTACAAGGTTGAATTGGTGGGAGGTGACGCAGAGGTTTTAAACATTTCGAGTAAATGTGGATATTGTCCACGTTGTGGCGGCTGAGAAGCATTTTTTGCTTTATTTCCCCTATTTGTACCTTACTGGAGAAAATCAATCGTAGATTATGTGACTGAACATGAGATCTCAAACTCCAATGATGCGCTGGTGTTTTTTAAATTGGGTACCCTTCCTGATGTTACAGTGACTGTTAAACGTTTCGACTGCATGGCATTTCAGAAAGAAAAGTTTTATGTTTTTTTATTGCATATGAATGTTTTAAATCTTTTTAGACATGTTTGATTGTCTTTATATATGTTTGTTTCTTATTGTTGCTGTGCTTTTAAGAAATGTATTATTTCTGAAATAAAGCTATTAAAAGAATAAGTTACAAAACATTTTTAGGACAGTCAGGAAAGATGAGAATAATGGCAGGCAATGGCAGCGGAGGTGGGGTGGCCTGCTTCGACGTGGGTAAGTAGTATGTTTTCAGGCTTTTTGAGAAAGTGGTGATGGAGGGTGCTGTGGGGATGTGCAGTGGTACTGAGTTCCAAGCTCTGGATGAATAATTTTTTTGTGCGTGTGTTTGTTTGCAGTGTGGAATGCATAGAAGATTTTGTCTGGTGTTGTGTGGGTGATAGGTTTCAGTTTGTTGTGACAGTAGAATCGGGTATTGAGATGGATGGCTTTTTCTACAATGCAGAGTCCCTAGATGGCAATTCTGTGAGGTATGGGGAGTCAGTGGAACTATGAGATGGCTGGGGAGATGTCAGTGTTTTGGTTGGTGGAGGGTGAGTTTGTGCTCTGCGTTCTATTGGTTTTCAGGTGGATGAGGGTGCTGTTGTGGAGTCCAGCGAGCAGAGCTATTCCAAAGTCCAACTTGGATCAGACAAGGGCTTGGACTGCAGTGCGGAAGACGCCAGGGCAAAAGATGTGTCTCATCTTGTGGAGGAGGTTTAGCTGTATGCTGCATGTTTTGGTGAGGGCAGCTATCTGGTGTGTTAAGGAAAGGTGGGGGGTGGTGATGATGAAGCCTGAGGACCTACCTGACTGGGGTGGAAATGGATATACGTGGGTTGTCTCTGGCAAGTTCTTTGATCAAGGAGCTGAGTTTGGGTTTATGCTTGGGGGCGACGATTAAGCGGTATTTCGTTGGTTTGCGGAAGTGGATGGACTTTCAGGGGGTGATGGTGGAGAGACAGCAAGTGAACATCTCACTGAACAGGGGCAGGACCGAAAGCCTTAGCAAGCATAGTGCACGCTTCCTCTTTAAGAAATGTCATGTGGGGGAGGATTGTGCACTTGCAAAGCACGGCCAATCCATAGTGTCTAGACCGCCATGCTCCATCCCCACAGTACCTTTCTCTTCTTCTGATGCCTGACAAAGCTCTTTTTTTGGTTGCTGCTATTAGCCAATTTTTGTTATACAAAACCTTACTATATTAACGCATTTGGTTACACAGTTTCGAAAAAAAGAACACAACATATATCGGAATGAAGCGTAAAATCAACCAAAAAGAATCAAAGGACAGGTCCACACTTTTCGCATACGGACATGAAGAACTGGGAACATTAGACATTGACTTACAATTAGCAGGCACCATACATGAGACTAAACATTCAAGAAGCCTGGCTAATCTGGGGAAGCTCCCCCCTGCGTACACTGCAAGTATGCTTTGACGGGTTGCCAAATCTCAGTCGGACAGGACCTTGGCGGTTGAATGGTCGCCCACTGGTCTTCAGTGTTATTAGCCCACGTAACTGCTCGCAGCCACTGCTCAATTGTCGGTGCCGTGGGCTTTAGCCACAATAGCAATATTTAGCACATAGCCAATAGCAAACCAAAACTATCAAGTTTTTTCCTCAACCCCTTAGATCTTCAAATATATGGAAAAGGAACTATAGAAGAGAGGCAACAAGGTTATGTCCAAGAATGTCAGTGGGGAATGTGCAAACATCATTCCAATAGTCCCTGAGTTTTGGACAGTCCCACACCATATGGTAGTACCCGGCTATGGTTGCCCTGCATCGTGGGCAAACCCCTGTATTGGCGTGGGAGAGAAGTTTCTGGCCGGGATGCAGTAGTACCTATGAAGTACCTTGAGCTGTATCAGACGGAACCTGGAGTTGTAGGAGACCTTTCGGGTCTGTGCAGACATTGCCCTCTAGGTCCTGTCCGTGATATCAAGGTTCATGTCTCGCGCCCCTTTAGCTCGGGTCTTGCTTGGGATCGCATATGCGCAGTCCTGAACCAGGCTATAAAAGGATGAAACAATTCCTGTGGCACTATGCGTGTTCAATCAAAAATCCAGTGCGGGATAGTTAGGGGGCTTAACAGGAAACTCTGCCCATAAGCGTTAAAACACCTCGCGTAACCCCATGTACTGGAGCCATTGCAATGACCTGCGGTGCATCAAGCCAGGTATATCATCTGCTGCAATACAATTTGCATCCATATACATACTGTAGCATAGTAAAATCCATTGCATACCCACTTCCGCTCTGTAGCAACATACTCTGGGGTAGGCCCGGGATACAGTTCCACAAGGGGATGCCACCATGGAGGGGATGGATCAGCCCCAGGAGCCTCCATAGTTTGCCCCAGACCAGTGTGGTCACACTAACAGAGTCAAACGGGCAAGGGTCTGCAAACAGCAGTGGCATTACCAGCGATCTAACGTCCCGCTCTCCCACTGAGTACCTCTCAAGTTTAACATGCTGAGCAGGTGTGTCCTGCGTGAACCAAAAGACTGCATATGGTGCTTGCGCTGCTATCCAATACACTCTAAAGTTGGGCGCTGCAAAGCCCCATTGTGCATAAGGACTAATCTGAAAAAAGGCACCTGGTTGACGCCCTGCTCTACCCAGGTAGGTAAACATTCATAAGACACATATGAGCAAGGTTAAAGAACCCAAAACAACACTTACTCCTGACAGTCCAGAATGTCAAATAGGAACTGGGACTGCTGTTTCGAAAAATTTAATACATAAAAAGCATATGTCATCAATACATCAATAATCGTAGGACACTCAACAGGTTACATATAACGTACAAAATATGGTGCAAATGGTGTGCATCCAAAATGTGTTATTTGGATGTAAAATTCACGGCGAATACATTCTCTATGATCATTTACAGAGGATGAGCATGAGCAACAAAAGTGCATTTGCAATACAAAGTGCAATGGTCACTGAAATGAATGGTGCTTCAGTGAGATATTGGGACACGAATCATACTGTCAAAACAACTGTGTTTCAGCCTAAAAAGAGCTAAGCTGGTGTAGCTGTTGTTTGAATCGGCCTTCATCAGGATGGGATAATTGTATATGCAGAGTGTCCTGTGAATTCGAATCAGGTTGCCCAAGGGCAAGAGTCTGGGTGTCCAAATCGTCAGACACGGGTTAGAGAATCCCGCGATGGTCAAATCCGGAGCATGCCAAAGTGCTGGATGAATCAGATGGTTGTGGCATTTAGGTGTGGGTGTAGTCCCACGGGGGTGGACGCAAAGTCTTGCGAAAAGGTTGTTACGCGTGCAGCTCGTAAATCCACGAGTCCAGGTCCCTGCGGTAGAATCGGGTAGTCTCTCGCCGTCTGTAGCAGATAGGGCGTGCGTATCCCACCTTTTTCAATATAACGTCCACCTCCTTACTGTCACTACTATCTCCCAGGGCCATCTGCCCCTATGGCCTCAGAATACTTACACTATTGTCACCTTCTCCAGAATCCTTCAACCTTCTTTTACACTCCTTCCTCGAGCTCTCTCCAAACTCAGCCTTCCTACCCCTGCTGTGTCATCCTTCCGCCTAAACGGCACACTGACTCAATGGGAGTCTTGTTTTATATAGTCAGTGCTTGGATTATGGTAAAGGAACTCAGGAGTGCATATTTGCCAGAGGGTTCCCGCGAGTTGCAGTTCTCTGGGTCTGAGTTGGTTTCCAGTGGCTGCTGGCTATCTTGTAGTTCCTAACTCCCTCTTTAGGTTACTGGTATAGGCATTTTCTGGTACGTTCTTCCCCTGATGGTGGTTTCCAGTTCTGAGGCAGGAATTGGTGCTGGTTGCCTGCCCCTATAATTTGTAGGCCTACCTGCTCTTCTTCTCCATGCAAATGAGTGGTCACTGCACTCTTGCAAGCGGAGCAGAGCTTGCAAGAGACTGCAAAATAACTGGTATTTGGTTCCCTTAAAGGGATTCCCTTATTTATCCCATTAGTTCTAAGGGAGCCTATATAGTGGTTTTAGGTATATTTAAGTGATCCCTTAAAGGGGCCTGTCCAATTTTGACCTGGGGGATGCCCCCCTTTGTCTTGGGGCCTTCTTCCAGTGTTACTATGTGGGCTGTAAATATGCCTAGGGAGGTAAGAAGTTGTAACATCTGATTGAGGACCTGGGGTATTCTGGGACCTGTATTCTCCATGTAACTGTTCCCTGCTATGAGATAAGGCTGCAGTGCAGTAATCCCGAGGGCCACCATCTTGAAGCCTATGGGGTGCCTGGCCCCAGGGTCTCCTCACTACTGACTCTCAAAGCCAAGCAAGGGTATTTGTTACAAGACCAAAACAATGAAAGGCAGACATATGTGCATAATTGCTGTCCGATTCCAGATAATAGGTTATTGTATGGAAAATGGACTTAAAACTGGTAGAATAGATTTTATTCAAGCTGCTGCACTTCTAGGAGAATTGTTTATTTTGTTAATGTTATTCTCTGTGTTGTATGGACCTAAGGTTGCATGGGATCAAATCTCTGCTAGCGTCTTGTGGGACAAGAGACTTCAGGAGCACAGCTGTCCAGTCTGCACCTGTGAGATATTTATGTGGGGCAGAGAAGAGTATTAGATTCAACTCATTGAATTCTTATGGTCAGACAGAGCATGTTTTGTATTAATGTAATATGTTTGTATGCCTGCCTTAGAAACATACAGATCTTAGTGACTAGGGTGAAAAATGTAACGAGAGCTAGTTGATGATAAACGTTTTAATGATATCTTAATAAAGAAACCCTGTTGATCACTGTAAAATGCAGATACTTGGGATCCATAGGCAACCGACTGTTTGACTATTGAACTGTTCTGAACTTTTTAGGGTTGGGCCCCCCCTCCCCAACCCTAAAAAGTTCAGAACAGTTCTTTTTATTTTTTCAACATGCTTTTATGCATTTTAATAGTCACATATGTGTTGATTAATAATGTCAAATTGTTACTTGAGGCTTCATGCTAAATTCCTCATGCTTTTAAGCACCATAGTAATAGGTAGTAGTAATACCCACATGTAATGGTATCCAGTTGATTGACCTCAGAGGATGATGGTCTGAGGAAGTCCTATCGTGATTGGTAACTCTCTCCAGCAAGCTGAACACTGTATAGGGAAAGCACTAAATTTGATTAGCTATTCTGCAAGCAAAGATAATTTATACCTGTAATCATTGTCAATTGAAAGCCAACCTCACATAATCAAAGCCAGCGTTAAATCTCTCTGGCCAATTGCAATATCCATTGCCCCTTTACACAATTTATACCAATTCGTTATTCTCCCATCAGAGAATGTATGCTGATTTCCAGTGCCCAACACACAGGATCCAGTGCAGTTGTCAATCCACTTATCGCAGGAGTAATGCCAGAAATCATTTTCTCATGACATGTATACCAATATTCATTGCACTGATCAAAGTATTTACGAAAGTATTTGGTGTACCATTTAACTATTTGTTCCGGTATTTTCTGTCAGTGTAAATGGATGTGTGCACTTTTTTGCTTTTGCCATTATAGGACTTATGACATTTTTCAGTGCCCTTCCCAGAGAATATATCGGCATTCAATGCCACGGCTCTGTATTTATGACGGGCTCCACAGTATCATTCAACAATGTAAAGCATTGTTCAGTGCCTATCAAATAGTCATTGCCAATGATAACCATCTCAAAGGGCATGAGCCATTTTATTGTGCTGTTTTAGGAGTTTGAGTACCACGCGATAACTGCCAGCTTGCTACACTGTAGGGGATTATGGGTAGATTGAATACTACGCTTAAGACATGGAAGGGATACTGATTTAAACCATGTCATCTACTGGAGGTCGAGAACATTTTTATTATTATTGATTTTTCATTGAACAGGCATGCATACCATTGCTGCACAGCTGCTTGGGTCTGGTGCGTCCATCAATGACACAATGTCAGATGGGCAGACGTTACTGCACATGGCAATCCAGCGGCAAGACAGCAAGAGCGCCCTTTTCCTTTTGGAACATCAAGCTGACATAAACGTCAGGTGAGATTAATTAACAGATTCATTTGGTGTGGATACTTTTCTTGAAAACCGTGGAAAAGATGGTCATTTTTAATTGAAAAACACATTTACCATCATTTAAGATCTGTATAGCTTTGTAAATACACAAAATAATAAGTTGTATTGCCTTTTGTAACTTATTTCAAAGTGTTATGTTGATGCATTTTTATGTCAAAAATTAGAGTATGTGTGCCTTATCATTGTTATTGTCTTCTTAATGAATTTCAATAGGTACAATTATAGTCGTGGGGTGAAAGCCATCTAGGAGCTTAAGACTAGTTCTTTTTTGTGCCAGTGTACATTGTGAGACCAATAAAAAAGTATAATTGATGGCCGTTGCATTCTGAAACAATGATATGATAGTTTGATATGATAATTTATTTATATAGCGCCTATACACAATGTGTTTCAAAGCTTTTCAAGGCAAGGGAAGGAACAAGGGAAAATACAATGACATTCTTACAGTCCATAAACAGTAAGGATGTGAAATTAACTATCGTACTCGGCCTGACGACATTTCCGATAGTGCAAGAGCTAAGGCATAGATAAGGAAGGGAGGGCAGAGTGGGAAGGAAATGTAAACAGAGAGGCAACTACTGTACTAGGCCTGATGACATTTCTGGTAGAGCCAGAGAAAACAAAAGGTGAGGGAGAGTGGTGCAGAAAGGGAGAGGAGGAACAAAACAAGCGACTATCGTACTAGGCCTGATGACATTTCAGATAGTCCTGGATTGGGGTGGAGGGGAGACAAGTAACGGGAGGGGACAGACAAGGTTGCTATCATACTAGGTCCAGGGACAATTCTGATAGAGTAAGTGCATAGATGAAAGTAAGGGGAGGAGGGGAGGAGATGGGGAAAGGGAGAGGAGGAGAGAACAGAAAATAAGCAGTCAAAAAGAATGGAGAAGCAAGAGGGGAGAGCAAATACAATTGCAGAAGTCAGTAGTAACACATAATGTTGCAAGCCTGGATACAAGATGAAAGATGGGAACAGCATGATTCAGGGCCACCATGAGAAAGGGTGACGCACCGTGAATCAATGAAGTCCATGAAAGTCAAATCCAGCATTGGCCACAAGATGGTGATGGTGAAACCAGAATGTAGGACAGACTCCTGCAGAAGTGGGCTTGAGGGAGGCAGGGGGAGCAGGGTAGAATAATTATGGAAAATTTACCAAAGTGAGCTTCTAGCCGCATTGTCCGATTTATCAGACCAGAAGTAGGAGTATTCACCCATTCTCTAATTTGTCATTTATGCGGTCTGGACATAATGGGAAATCCGAGGTATATAAAGCTGTTCAATCTTTCCAGAACTTCATTTTGTACTGACCATTTAAAAGCGCTCAGCTTCCTCTTTAAAGTGCATTGCATCATTTTAGTTTTGTTTCATTATTACTTTAAAAAAACGGTTGGTCGCAAATTCGTTAAAAGCCTTTAAAATACATTGTAGAACAATCTCAGTGCAATCGAATAATAAAAATTGTCTGCATAGCTCAGCCAAGTGACTTTCATGTTTCCCAATTTAGGTGAGGCAAGTTAGAAATGCACCCCTGTCGGACCCCCCAACAAGTTGGAATGTCTGTAGACAATTCCCCATCAGCGTTTAATCTAAACTGAATTAAAGTCTGCTCATGCAAGCTTACAATGTGACGCAGTAGAGCATCGGGTAGCCGCCGTTCCACAATTTAGTCCAGAGCAAATTTCTGTTTACTGAATGAAAGGCAGCAGGAGGGTCAATTGAAGCAATGAAAATGGAATTGTACTTTTTTTTTTTTTACAAACCAACGATTGTACACAATTCATCACTAAACCTAAAAAGTGATGTGCTCATTTGTTTATGAAAACCTGTTTATGAAAAAATGCCAACAAACACATGTTTTATTCAGGCATCAACCAAGACCTGGGGCTGTATTTCAAATTTGGTGGTATTTCGGCAGTAAATCCAGCGAAATACCACCAAACATATTCACTGTTACCGCCACTTGGTCCAGCACGATTCCTGCCGGATTAGAAGTGGTGGCAGATGATAGTCCCCATTTATTGGAGTCCAGGACTCCATGGGGATTTAGGCGGAATTACCATGGTGGTAATTCTGCCGCTCTTCAGCTGTAAAGTGACAGATTTACTGCCAGCTTTTTGACGGAAGTAAATCCTCCCCATCACTGCTGAACACCTGGTAGTACGGCGGTACTATAACGCGGCGAGAACTGCATTACCATCTGTTACCACTGTTTTTTACCACACTGCTGTACTCGCAATGAAGTTCTTAATCTTAGAGAAACCAGCCAGAAAATCAGCTTCATTTTACTTCCATTTTCTTGTTATTCACCCATTGCAGTACTCTGGTATTTTTATTATGGAATTTCATAGATTAAAGCATTCCCAGATTCAGTGAAAAAGTAAAAAAAAATTAAGGGAGCTCTTGTGTTCAACTTTGAAGCGAGCCCTGATCAAACAATGTTAAACATGACACAACAAGGGAGTCAACATTTCACAGGTATATATTAAAGGTAGCAAAGCAACTAGCTGTTGTAATTGTGTAATTGGCATAGTATACATGTGTATTAAATTACATTACCTTATATACAGGCAAATTAGGAAGTGTTTACAATCCCAAGAGGGATGGGGCCAGAAAAAGTAATCACCACGCAATTCGGATTTGGGGGCCACAAAGGGGAAAAGCTAATTTAGGTGAAGGGCCTGGGCCAGTATTTAGGTTCTATTGGGTTCTAGACACAGTTATTAGACATCTTAAGTGCATACCTGTACTCAAGCCATGTTATGAGTGTTTTTCAAAATCTGCACATGATGTGGGGCTTAGGGAAGCCAAGCTGGGGCAACAGGTTTGTCTCAACTAGAGCTTAACTTAACAACTCTCTTGACGGTAGCAAGGCAGAGTAGTTTGGCTGAATTTAGTAGGGGAGTACTGTTGACACTCACAAAGATGGCACATAAAAGGAAACTGAACGGTAAGTACAAAGGTACTCTAATGTATTATTCTAAGGCACACTTTGTGCAATTAAAAGTAAGTAAAAATAGTTCTATACATATATCTAACACACAGTTTGGTAACCTACTATGGGTTGCACACTACTTTTCACACACTCATCCCACAATTTACTGTAATTACTGAAGTAGGAAGAAGTTGTTAGAGCATCTGCATAAAGCAGCTGAAACACACTGTAGCTAGCTTGAGAAGTACAATTCCTATCTAGTAAGAGTCTCTGGGTGTCTAAAAAGGTTCTTCATAGTCACAGATGAGTAGCACTGCGGTAGGGAGTTCAGGACAAAAAAGCAGCAAGTATAGAGCCAAAAGTAGTATTTGGAATGTGACGTAAGTGTGGCCCAAGTCGAAATGTTCTATGAAACAGCTACCCACCTTAAGGCCCAAGGTGAATTAGCCTAGAATAGAAATACTAGCCTGTCCATGACCAACCTGGGTAAGCCCCAGATAGCTCTACGGTAAGCAGGACTTTACACCAAATACAAACCCAATGTGGCGGGGGAGAGGGGTGGTTTAAGAGATATAAGGAATCTGAGCCCATGGAGCCCACCAAAAAGCTAGGAACACCCCCATCTCTGGGGAATACTTTTTTCACTGTTATTAGGATCGTTCTTTGTCAGGTCATCAGTTCAAAGACGTTCACCCAAGGTTGTCTTCTAGTTTCTCTGAAGGGTTCTATGTGATATTATGGCTTTCACTCCCACTGTGGGGGGCAGACATGGCTGGTAACAGCCTGCCACCCGGGTCTCGGCAAGGGCTGTAAGCCATTACTGTCCACATCCACCCCCTAAAAGGGGGGTGAAAGCCATTAGCACCCCAGCGTTTATCTGAGATGCAAATGTTTTTCCCCCCTTGGGAGATTGGCTGCGCAAGTAGCGCCAATTTCCTGAAGGAGGGGGTGATGGGACAGGATGGCCGCCACCATAAGGAGAAGGGAGTAAGTCTCTTTTCCACTTCTATGATGGCGACCGGGAGCAGGGGGAGCGCCGAGACTGGGGCACAAAGCTCTGGTCCAGCAGGTAAGTGGGCAGGGAGGTAGGGGATGGAGAAGAGGTTGGGTTTGTTATGGGCGGGGTGGGGAGGCAACAGGGAGATGCTCCCTATTGCCTCCCCACATTCAGAGAAATAAAAGTTGTCACCACCCAGGGAAGGGCCTTGGTTGACTGGAACAGTGGGTAGAGAATGTATATTCTCACCCGCTGTTCCAGCCAACTGATTGGTGAGCGCCCTTCCCTGGATGCGAATTGTGAATATTGAACGTTGCACTCCAAAAAGACGGATTATATTTGGCTGATTTGGTGCACATTCAATATTTGCAAATATCACCTGCCCTCACCTTTTAAATTGGGGGTTTTACCGCTCGAAGCCCATATTGCTCCCCCGCCCCCTCCTTCACCATTCCTACACAACGCCCTTCCCCTCACAGACACACACACACTCCTCACTGTAAGGGTGCAGAAGTAGGAGACTGACACACAGGTGGCATAGTGGTTGCTATAGACTTTTATTCACCAAGACAATAAAGAAAAAAACGAACTCTGAGGGGTTTCCCTACCTCAACAAAAGTGTTAATGGGTCTGTCAGAATGTCCTTGTAAATTAAAGACTCCATTGTCACGTGTCAAAATTTCTAATTCTGTCCCTTACACTTATAACTAAACTAGAAGGTTGTGTCAGTGTTCTTGGTCCAGGAAAATGACTTTTTTCTACTGAACTGGGTAGCACAGTTCTTAACCAAGGGGAATGACTCCCTTCCCCTGGTACCAATACTTCTCAGACAAAGGACTGTCAATCCTGTAACACTCTAATCAGAAAGCTCTCCATTTTCTCACTCCAGGGGGAATTTCTCTGTTCCCCTGGATCACAATATTCTGTGGTTTGATCCTTTTTGAAGATTCAACTGCCTGGAGAATGGCTCCCTTCTCCTGGTCTCTGGCTTTCACTGTTTCTCATGCAAAACCAGGGGGAATTACTCTCTTCCTCTGGCCTCTTGATTAGATTGCACATTTTCTTAGTTGCCAAGAGAATGACTCCCTTCTCTTGACTGTGGTTTTGCATTTACCTGAGGTAATACCTCCCTTCCCCAGGGATCTTGACTTGTTCCTGTATATGTAGCCTCCCTTCTCCTGGTATCTTGGTTTCACAATCACTTCACACTCAGCGGTACCCAGGTGGAATTATCCCTTCCCCTGGTAATCCTTGTTTCTCACTTTTCTTTCTTTCCCAACAGTTCATGTAAAAGTTGGATCCTTGACCCAGATTTCGCTGGTCCCAGACCTGTAATACTCTATTCAGCTAATTGGACATACCTGGTTCACTATTCTGCTAGCGACTGTCACGAAGATGATGATTTACATAGTTCTCCAGCATTGGATAATTCATGGATTCACATGCTGTGAATATTCCCCCTCAACAGGGTGGGAAATCCGTGGTTACTTTGACTTAGTAATGGAGTGTCCCATCAATGTCTTTGTGGGTACTTTTGGTACCCACCAAAGGGACACTGGGTGTATAACTCCACCCCAGCAGTTTCGCCTCAGATTACAACCATCTTCTGAGCTGGTGGGATTCCTTGTGTTTCGCTCCTGAGAGAAAATTATACTTCTTTGAAAAAAGATTTCTTCAAATTTTACCATCCGGTGCAACCGACGTCGACATACAGACGGTTCGAGTTCCAACCATAGAAGCTTCAGGATCTAAGAAGTCCTTGTTGAGGCTGTGCAACACTTGCATCCTAAAAAATGTGTATGAGGGGGAAAGGCACACGGAATATCTTTACTGCCTCTACCCTAACTATTCCACTGACGGCTCTGACATCTGCCGGGGTTTCTCGCAAAAAACCCTTAAGGACATGAACCGATGCCTAATCTGCTGGCTCAATGAAGGAGCCTATCTGGCATCTGAGGTTGGCTTGTCACGGAGTGGGGGAGCAACCACTCCCTCTGACAAGGTCACCAAGCACTCTTTCCCTGTAAAGAAACCACCAGCTAGTGTCAAAGGGTCCCATACGGGTCCAAACACTGTTCCAAGGGCCCGTTGGCGAAAGTGCCACCGGACAAGCCGAGGGGGAAAGGCTCTCTCACACATCGCCAAAATCTGCGGACCCGTCCAGTTCATCTTCTCCGTCGACGGACAAGCACAGAGAAGTCTGCTACAAAATCCTCTTTGGCGTCGTCATTGAAAAAGTCTACCTCGAGGTCTATTCCAATGACAGCATATGAACAATTATTTGTACCCTTAACCAGCAAACATTTCAAGCAAGACCAGATATTGGGGGGGGGGACAGATACAGAGTTTTAGGTCTGTCCAGAGAATTGTTAAAGTTTGGTCTCATAAATAAGAGATCCAAGTAATGAATCTGGAGGTAATAACGACTCACAGTGACTCTATATTGAAGTGTTAGGAAACAATTATTTATTTTCTAATCATATGAGATATGTGGTAGACAAATGAGACATACTAAATATTGAAACATACAAATGAGAAATAGCAACTTGCAGTGATATCACAAAAAATACAATAAAAAAACATTGCATAGTATACAAAATTAAGTGTAAGTATCAATTATTATTTCATTGACACAAGTGGTGTGCATATTAATGTGCAGCTACCAATTGTTACTTCATCGGCACATGTGCTGAAATACAGAAGTACTTTGTATTGAATAGAAGAAGAGCAAAGTGCTTATGGACTCGCACTATAGATTTAGCAGTTGTAGTTTGGGTGCAAGCTAAAGGTTCAATAGATCTCCTGCACTGGTAAGTCAGCTGGGTTTCAAAGGCTCCCTTATAAGGGTATAATTTCAATTGAACAGTGAATGTTCTACAGGGATGTCATTTCAATTGAACAGTGAATGTTCCAGGGTCATAGGATAAAAGATATCTTTGCCGACGTGGCAGAAACTGACTGAACAGGGTCTGTAAAACCAGGAACGGACTTGATCGAGTGTTCCCAGTTTGCTTCACGGTTCGGTGGTGTTGGAGTGAAACAAGTCCGCCTTCATCAGGGTTCCATGTAGGGGACCCTGCCGGTGCCGGTGCTATGTATCCCAAGTACTCGGTTGTCGGTCACAGAGAGGCTTGATGCTGGACAGCATAGATCATCACACGGGTCCCAGAGAGATGGTGGGAACCCGAAAGGTTAATCGGTGCACAGGGAGTTCTGCTGGCTGGATAAGTATGCCTGCTGTGCCGTGTGATAGCTCACTCCAAATGCTGTTCCCCAGAAGTGGTAGTGGGTACAGGATGTTGGCTTCCCACTTATGTTGCAAATCTTACGCAGGCTGGCTATGAGGTAATCTTTCCCCCGTCCTGGTGGGCGCCCTTCCCATTCTCCCAGGCAGCCTGACTCAGCACCGACGGAATAACCGTGCTCCCTTTCTTCAATTATTCACGCTTTACCCGGAGAATGTCAAAAGCATTGCGGCTGTAAAACCCTGCTTGGGTTTCGCTTAGTTAAACCTTGTAAATGAGGGAAACCCAGCTCCAGGTAACAGCACCATCGACGACGGCATTGACAAGGACAATGGCATCTTCGTCAGGGTCTACGGCTCGTCTCTCGTCGACCACCTAGTCGACAACCACCTCGTCGATAACCAAAAAGAAATAGTCTGCAGAAAAGCCTACAGGCCCGTCGAACACCACAACAGAGATTTTGGAATTACCAACAGAAGGCAATATATGGTCCCCTAAGGGTATTTTGAAAGCCCCAATGGGGTCCATGATGCAGCACAACCGGGCTCCCCTGGGAATTTCTCAGATAGAGTACCCAGATATCCTGCCAGAAGACATTTTGTAGCATGAGATTACATCCGATTTTGAGCCTCCACCAGAGGAATGTCCAGGTGTCTTTGAATTAGATCCTGAAGAAGGAACTTCTGATCCTCCTATCCAGGGACCATCTAGAGAGGAAGACACACCTCTACGGTTTCGGACACCTCCTCTGCCATCAACACCTGCTGGAATAGGCGGTAGGCATACACAATACCCCCTTACAAACACACAATCACTGCTTTCCCTGCAGGTCCTTGCAACACTGCAGTCTCTTTTGGGACAGCTTGATGCCAGGCTTCCGCTCCCTCAAGCTCAGACAATTCAGGCTTACGGAGAACATCAAGTTACCTCTCAACATCGAAGGGATACAACCCATCCCTGTAGAGACGTGGGCATACTCCTCACCTCCGCGGAGAGCCAATAAGTGAGACACTGATCCTGACCAAGATGCGCAAGGTAGCCCGGTTCAACCTTCGCCTCTTGATGACATCGGGGCGTTTCACTACATGATGGCTAAGTCATGCCAGGAGTTTCGTCTGATCCCAGATGAGGAAAAGAAAGATTGTTTCCCCTTCGACCACATTGGTAAACACAGGAAGGCGGTCTTTTTCCATAACCATTCTGGATCACATTTGGCAGGGCGGCCTCTGCACTTTGAAGCATCCTTTTACAGAGCCGACAGTTAAAGGGAGGCTGGAGAAGAAGTTTAAAGCTTCAGACACAACACTGAAATGCCCCACCTCGCAACCTGCTCCGGAGTCAGTTGTTTTGGTGGCAGCAAGGCTCGAACATAGCAAAAGTGTGCCACTCCGCCAGACAATGAAAACCGGAAAATGGATGCCTTTTGAAAAAAGGTTCTCACCATTGGGGCAACAACGGTAAAAGCAGCGAATGCCCTGGTAACAGTTGCTCGATATGATCGAGAGATGTGGCATCGTCTGGCTCCTTTATTGGAACACTTGATGGAACAGCAGAGAAAAGAGGCCATGATGCATTTGCGCGAACGGGAGGAAGCCTCGAATTACAGTATAAATATTGCTGTAGACCTTGCTGAAACAGGGTTGAAGCACATTTGCAATGGAGTAGTCCCTAGATGACAACCTTGCACCGATTTAGTCAAGAAGAACAACACAAAGTCATCGATATGCCATGTGACAGGGAAAATCTGTTTGGGGACAAAATTGATGGGGCCCGTAAAGCCATGAAGGCTGACTCAGACATGGCTAGGTCTCTTACAGCCCTTTTGGGCAGGCGGACCTTTCGCTCCTTTCGAGGAGCTACAGGTAATGCAAGATTCTCAGCCTCTAGTGACAAGAGCTATGGTAAACCCAGATATCATTCTCAGGGCTACAAGCGGAATTACCAATCCTCCCAGCGCAACAGAGAATAGCATCAAGTGCAACGAAAGCGTGGATCTGCCACCTCCCAGAGAGGTAGTCAAAATAAGGCACAACAATGACTGCCTCAGGGCAGACACGTGGGGGAAATGTGGCGTTCCACCTCAAGGAGTGGCAAACAATAACAAACAGGTGGGTGCTAGATGCAATCCAGTACAGCCACTTATTGGAGTTCAAGCACGCACAAATCAAGATACCTCCCATAAAGGTATCTCACCCGCACCATCAGGTCTTACAGCACAAGATACGTCAAATGCTAAGAAAAAGAGCCATTGAAAGAGTTCCTCCCTCAGCAAGAGGAAAGGGAGTATACTCGAGGTACTTCGTCGTCAAAAAAACAGACGTGACGTGGCGCCCTATTCTGGATCTACAAAGACTAAACAAGAACAACATACTGGCACTGGTAGCAGCCTTCCTCTGAAAAACAGGGCCACCACGGCTACCCGTACTTGGCTGGTTCGAGGTTCAACATACCAACAAGCCTCATCTTCTCTCAACCAAATAGAAACGCTGCTCGAACAATTGGGCTTTTCAATAAATTATACAAAATCCTGCACAGTTCCCTCAAGGAACTTGGTTTTCCTGGGCACTCAATTCAATTCCTTACAGGCCCGAGTCTGCTCAGACCCGCTTCAGAAAGAATCAAAACATTGATAACACTAGCAAACTCATTCACGCCAAACAAGCGAATCACGGTCCGAGCATACCTGCCTCTCCTGGGGACCATGTCCTCTTGCATTCCGCTTATTCCCCACTGTTGGCTGCACATGCAGCCAGTGCAAACGTTTCTGGCTACCAGATGGTCCCAAACCCGGGGTTCCTGGTCAGATAAAGTAACCGTCTCTTGGGCTCTATCAAACACACTGAAATGGTGGACATACCCCTGCAACATCGTGAACGTAATGCCCCTGATGGAGCCAAACTACCATCTAGCCATTGTGACCGATGCCTCCCAGTTGGGATGGGGTGCTCATTTGGACAAGCACCAAGTCAAAGGCCTCTGGACCCCGAGGAAGCGGCCCTCCACATCAATATGCTGGAATTACGCAGTGCACTGGGCTCTAAAATCCTTTCTTCCTCTAATCGAAAAGTCAGTGGATCGCGTCCTCACCGATAACACGACCACTATGTTTTATTGACAGAAGCAAGGCGGAATGCAATCAAACACCTTGCCCCAAGAAGCACACAACATCCTACTTCAGATCTTCCACTTGCCGGGGATGCAGAACAAGCAAGCAGATTCCTCGCAGACACACGAGTGGCAACTGCACAGCATCCAGATAGCCAAGATTTTCTCAAGCTGGGGTCATCCCTCTCTAGCAGTGCCAGGAATTTGCCAGCAGGATTCCACATCCCGATTCTCAGGGGATGAATTTTCGTTACCTTGGAGCAACATGTTTGCTTACGCGTTCCCCCCGCTTCTTCACATCAGGAAAACGATACAGATGATATGCAAAGGTTGTTGCAGAATAATCCTGGTAGCTCTGTACTGGCCCGGGCAGACCTGGTTCTCGGACCTCCTGCAACTGGCAGTGGATGATCCAATCCATCTAGGATCTCATGCCAGTCTTCTGTCCCAGAACAACAGGATGATCTTTCATCACGACCCAGGCATTCACAAGTTAACAGCATGGCTCCTGACCACTCTGAATTCAGTCATTTCAACATGCCTCAAGAATGTCGGCGGATTCTAGCAGCAGCTAGAGCTCCTTCTACCAACATTTCCTATAGCCGAAAATGGAAAAGATGCTGTGCATAGTGTGCACAGCAGCCTAACCTGCAGCAGCTAGCTATAACACCTCATCAGATCCTTCCTTATCTGCTTAAGTTGACTACAGAAGGTCTAGCGATCTCTTCCATCAAAGTGCACTTATCCGCAATCTCTAGGTTTACAGGGAAAAGAAGATCTTTCCTTCTTTACATTGACAGGCTATCAAACTCTTCTTAAAAGGGCTTTTTCTGACCTTTCCGCCTCACACATTTACCAGGCACTACTGCTTAGATCAGCAACACGATGAAGACGTACAGATGGGACGAGCATTCCTTCAATGGCTGTTCCATTAAGGTAAGCCCTGCAGCTTCCGGGGTTGTTTCCTTTCTCTTCTTGCGCATGTATTCTTCTCGCATTAACGAAGATAATTTTAAAGTATGATTTACCACCTCCTAACCTGCATACTGCTACAAAATCTGCTCACGGCATGTGTCCATGAAAGATCCAATGCTGGAGAAGGGAGTTGTTTCTTACCTGTAACTCCATTTCTCCAGCGTTGGTATCTTTTATGGATTCACATGCGCCTTCCAGCCTACCCCCTACAGGCAATCATCCTCTTCAGTGGGATGTCCTCCAGCTTGAGTGGTTAGAATCTGAGGGGAAGCTGCTGGGGCGGAGCTATATACTCAACGTCCCACTGGTGGGTACCAAACGCACCCAAAACGACGTTGATGGGACACTAAAGGTGTCAAGTTTTTCCATAGGAAAATTACTAAGTCAAAGTAACCAGGGATTCCCAGCCTGACAACTGGGAATACTCACAGCATGTGAATCCATGAAAGATACCAACCCTGGAGAAATGTAGTTACAGGTAAAAAACGACTCCCTTCTCTTGACTCTCTAAAGTGTGGGGTTATGTACTCAATTCTCTTTTTCTCTAGAGGTCTTTCACTACTCCTATTCTCAGGTTGGGCTTCTCTGACACTTCCCCTTAAGTGCCAACATTCCCTTTGATCCCCACCAGCCGCCTGATTCCTTTCTCTATCTTTAGGGACCTTCTCTGCAGGCTCCGGTCTGCCCTGGGACTCGTTCTTGGGCTTTGCGCTTCTTTTGCATACATCTTCCTTTGATAGGCAACTCGGCCGATGCAGGCTTCCTCTTGCATTATCGTCCGCTATAGACCACGCAGTGCCTCTGCTTTCTCCGGGCTGGCTGTTCTTGTTCCAGCCACCGAATAGCTCCTTCTATGGCGAACCCGGTAGAGACGCCTGCTTCCCGCCGACAGCATCCGGGTCTGCACTATTAGCTTCTCTCTCCGTCTTCTACATTAGGGATTAGTCATTGAATATGATCTCCCTTTCTCATGAGAATAGTGACTACTGTTTTGTTGTTCTCTGTCATAAATATAATTACATGGAAACCATTTTGGCCTGTGTCCAAACATGCTTCTTTCATTGTCTCACCAATTGCAGTAGCTGAGCCAGTTATGGCTGCTACTGTTTTTCTCACTGTGTGATCTTTGGTATATTTGTCTGCCAATGGATTGCTAATGGTATGAACATTTCCTTGTATATGTGCTCTTATGTGCATTAACAAAGAAAGAACAAAGACCAACTAGTCTTCAGTGTGAGCTGCACTCCCTAAAGACCACTTCATTTTTGGATCCAGTATGTTCATTCATTTAAATCTTAGATTCAAGCTTTGTATCTAAAATTAGTACACACCAGTCTCCTTTTTCTTCTTTATGCCAAATGTGGCTTACATTTAATTAGAATAGTTGCAGATGCACCCACATCCGATGCATTTCAGACTATCTAAGTCCTTCCTCAGGGCGTATACAGGTCATCTTTAAACATACAAGTCAAACAGTAGTCAATACATGTGGTAAATGGTCATGTTGAATATCATCATTCAATAGTTGAACAGTATTCACAACCGTGTTGTCAAATATGTAACCACTCTTTATTATTCATAGAGATCAAAGTGTAATCAGACAATCATTTTTCCATTATATTCAATATCAGAGTAGTAATCTGAAAAAAGATATGTTGTAACGCACATTGGGCCACAAAACGGACAGCACGACAAAAAACATTTAAAGAAACAACAGAAAGAGAAATCAATGCTTAGGACCCTCAGCCAAGTCTCTGAACAACATTTACGAGTTTCTTCATTATCATTGGTTATTTTTTTGTCCATGCACATTATTCACATTCCTCACTATGCCATTACTTTTCTATGCCGATATAGCCTTCTCCCAATGTCGTGTTGTACTAAATAACCAGTCATGTAAACTGAAATGTCACCAACTTATTATTGGTGCCTTTTTCAATAGCAAGTTAAACGTGTATAAGTTAGCGTCCCCAGGAGCCTGGAATGTGGTTCCTGACCTGCAATGCTGGTAATGTTCATCATTGTAGAACGGCCGGCTGTATTGAATAGCTTCTCTGTAAAAAATGTAGGAAATTCACTAGTTTACACTTTCTATACTGATGCTCATCATTATGCTGTTAGAATTGAGATGAGCTTACTGTGTCTAGCGTTCTGGTTTGTGTGTTCGCCACTCCACATGAATGTGAGAAGTCGCTACGAGAACACATCGAGTAATTTACTGGTTGCTAGGGAAACTGTAGTAACATGCTGCGTCGTAACAGCAAACGTGTAACACGTTCAGTAATCACGGTCGGCCATCTTGGAGAGACGATATTACATGGGTAAAATCAAGTGACTGGAGTCAAATTCTATCACAGTAATTCCCCATTATTCCTTCACAAGAATGTGTTTTCATAATTAAGAACTCAAGAATTCTTGAATTGAAAATCCAATCATAAAACCTTTCAATATAACTTTCTAATATAATACACCTACAGGGTAGATCGTGATACATATGCCCCTCATTAAGCATGAGTGTATGTATAAGGTCTGCTGATGATAAACATGTTAGATGAGTTCTAAGGTCAAATGATAAATGTGTACGAAAGTGTTTATAGCAAACAGCTATTCAGTTGTACAAGCCTCTGATATCGAGACAATTATAAGGGATAGCACTGTTACCATGATGTTACTGGCAAGGTAAATAAATACTAGAACTATCTCAGGCGATTACATATTGTTACGCGGTTATAATAAGCTCTACTTATCATGGCGCTCAATGTGCATGTGTGGGAAAATATAAATGTATATCTATGGGGTCAATAGACATATTTATTCATTGCTAAGTAATGCGTGCTCATTGGGTACAATGGGCCATCTAAAGAAAACAGTTCAAATCAAACTCCTCATTAATCCTGTTTGGAGTTAATGCATCCAGCCTGTCAATCCAATATGCTTCACGTTGTGCCCTTCTTCTCTAAGTGTCTTCTTTTGTGACTTCTCGCTTTGATAATCTCCAGCACCTGAAACCTCAATTATTATATAATATACTGTGTCTTTTTCCTGGAACTGCCTTGCTACTGCGGAGGACATGTTATTGTTCCTGATGCAAGATTTATGTTCATTGATCGTAATGCGTACTTTCCTTGCAGTTTCCCCTACATAATATATTCCACTGGGATATTTGATACAGTAGATTACGTTTTCTGATAAACAGGTAGCAAATTGTTTTAGTCTGATTTTTTTTTCTCCTCTCCTTGGATGGAATACTGTTGTGCCCTTAATAACATTATTGCAGTTACCGCAATTTAGGCATGGGTAAGTACCCTGCTGTTTGTCTTTCACAGTTGTGCATGTGTAGCTCCTGGTTTTAAGCAGCAAGTCCCTCAAATTGCTACTTCTTTGGTAGGCAAAAAACTGATGGTTCTGGAAATAATGTTTATGTTTTTTCACTTGTCGGGATATTCCAGTGCTTAGAAATACTTTTGTTAATTTGTTGACTCTGTGTCGAATATTTAGACACAAACACCATCCCTGGTGTTGCTCGCCTGGTCTTTTTCTGCATTAGATCAGCATGTTGCGATATCTTTGTTTTATTAGCTGCTGTCTCTAGATCTTATTGGGGCTAGCCTCTTCCTCTTAATTTTTCTTGTAGTTTCGCTACTTCTTCGCATTCATCCAGGTTGCTTACGATCCTCTTGATCCTGACCATCTGCCCATAAGGTATGTTTTTCCGAGTTTTTGGCAGATGAAAGTTCGATCTATGAAGTAGTTTGTTCTGTCAGTTACTTTGGTGAATAGAGTTATCATATTCAGTTCTTGTTCTCTGATCTCTACATGAAGGTAATGTACATCTGGGTCACCAATCTCTGCTGTAAATTGAATGATTTGGTCAATGCTATGTATGTAGACAAGGAAGTCATTGAGTTTCTCCTGGGTCCCATGACGGATGCTAAAATAGTTGTCTATGTATTGTAACAATTTTTTGATGTTTGGTTTCCAGCCTGGATTTTCAAGAATATGCGTCGTCTCAAATCTGTACATGAAACTATTAGCATAAGCTGGTGCTATACTAGCTCCCATTGCAGTACTTGATGTCTGGAGGTAAAATATGTTGTCATATTTGAAGTAGGAATTCAATAAAATGAACTTCAAAAGCACCATCAGGAATTCTTTGGAAGCTCTTATCGACTCTTGTTGTAGTAATAGCTATTCAACTGCTTCTTGTCCTTGGTCATGTGGAATACTTGTATATAGACTATTAACATCTATAGTAAATAGGATATCTTGCTCAGTCAGTTGAATTTGCTCAAGTGTCTACAGAAAATGAGTGGTATCCTTAATATAACTAGGTGTCTGTTCTATGATTGGTTGTAGGAAATAGTCAATATATGTGCCAAGCAGTTGTAGGATCCCTTCTGTGGCCGCTACAATTGGTCTTCCAGGTGGTTTACTTATGTTGTTGTGTGTCTTGGGAAGTGCATATAGGTGTGGTGTTTGAGGATATGTAGTGAATAGATAAGATCTGGTTTTCTAACAGATCCATCCTATCGCTTCTGCAAAGGCTAAGATCTGTTCAAGGTCGGTCTTTTTCTCTGTACTAGGATCATGATCGAGTTTGGCATAGATGTTGATATCTCCAAGTTGTTGTTCGCATTACATTTTGTAATTGTTGGTATTCAGTATCACTATGACTCCTCGCTTGTTGGCTGGGCGAATAGTGATGGTAGGATCAGAGTAAAGTGTTCTTATTTGGGATAATTCACCTCTATTTAGATTACTGTTCTTGGGTTGCCCAAAATGGAGCTTTTTGATGTCTTAACATACCTTTTTGTGGAAAATCTCAATTTATAAATGGAAGGTGTTCTTTGCGGAATTACCACCATCAACAGATAGAGATGGAGGAGAGGAAGAGTACATAATGTATGCAGCCCACACCGAAGGCTTATTAGCCTAGGTCTCTTCTATTTTCTGATGGTCAGTAATTGCCTAACCTCGCCTGGCCATTGTATCGGGACACGTCAGGTATACTGCTCGGGTGTTTGTCTGTTTTCCCTCAGAGTGGGCTGTCCGTATGAAAGTGTTTGTTTTACTTTTATATTGTTGAAATGTGTGAATAATATATTGTAAAGTGGACTTTGTTCAGCTGAATCAATTAAAAAAATAAAAGAAAGTTTTTGTGTTGGAAAGGGGAGGGGAGGGTAGAGTTCCTACGTATCCTATCTGATAGGATGGGGGTAAAGGTGTTACAGGGAAGGGGATACCGTGTCTTCCCATCCTGTGTCCCACTCCCCCTCACCCTGGTGATCCTCCTGCACTGGTCCACCCCCAGGAACTGGATCCAAAAGCGATTGCTGTGTCCTGGCCACCTGGATGACAGGTCCCCGGGGACTAGTGGGTGAGACACCTTCTGGTTTCTCATAGCGCTGCCTCCTTTTCCGCTCATTCCGAAGGTACTGCCGAAGTTTCACACATCGACCCATTATTCTCTACTCTTGATAGCCCTGGATTGGCAGACACGCATTTGGTACTCGGACCTTCTCAACCTCAGGCTGGGGTCCTCTTCTCATTTCTACATCTGAGCACCTCCTGACTCAACAAGGACGGCGGGTGTGGCACACCTATCTAGCTATCTATCTATCTATTCACTTTTTGTATTACGCTTTACACCCATGGGCCTCTAAGCGCTCACTGGACAAAAACAACATGAAACATAAAGAGTCATAACGGATGAGGCATACAGAAGGGGCTAAGACCTCCCTTCTATCGATGAACTCGGTTGCCAGTGATGGGGTCGAAAACAAAAGGATTGAATGCCTTTTGATCGACAGTCAAAGGATAGAAAAAAAGGGTCTTATTTTTTTTAAGGGGGCGGGGGTCCCCCCCAGCCCCTGTTTTCTTTATTAAATACATTTTTTTACCAACCCAAACTAAAAAAATATAGATGAATAAATACAAAAAAAAATTTGACCCCTTTTGGCAGCCAGAACGTCCTCTAAGAGAGCAAGTGTTCTTGTTTTTCCTACTGGATGCTGGATGATCCTCTTCATCCTTCTCTAGTCAATGTTCTATATATTCATTATTACATGGCGTGTGAGAAACCTACATTTGGAACAGTTTACTAATTCTTTACCTTCTTCGCTCCTGCCGGCGGTATTGCAATTAAACAGACCGGCTCTCTCTAGCCATTGAGTCCACCCAGAATCTTTCTGATGCTAACAAATATTTTCACTCTTTACACAAACCCGACAAGAGAAAGTAAAGGATCTCCTAAACCCTACTTCATCCCTAAAGAAAGGATGGAACTTCCTATCGGTTCAGAGATTTACCTAATGGGGAGAAAGCAAGAATAGAAAAGAGACCTGAATTTAAACCCCAGGAAGAACTGAAAAGGGACGAGAATAGAACAACCAAACCCCAAATGGTGACCCGCTTCTCTTGTAGATAACCAGAACACTTAGCTTGAAATTGTCCCCTAAATAGAAAAGAGGAACCCATGGAGATTGAGTGTATGGTGGGAGAATAATGTGACTTCTCGAAAATGAGATCGAAGTCCAAAATATTTTTTTGGGTGTTACTGCAACTCAATCCACGTATGAACCGGCAGTGGTTAATGGAATTGCAGTACAGGCCCTAGTAGACTCGGGGTGTAAATAATCTGCTGTTAGGGCTGACTTAGTACCTCTTGAAGGGCTAAAGGGAGCTTCCCTAGTGAAAACAGTATATGTCCATGGGAATCAGGACATCTACTCTAAAGTGAAAGTTCTCATTCAAATAAAAGGGATAATTACCACCTTTCCTTCTGCCGTTATTCCTGGGTTAATTAAGGAAACCATTATTGGAACCGACTTGCCGAATTCTTCGTCATCGTTACACGAAGTTGGTCCCTCGAAGGTCTCCTTTTCCCCCTCTAAAAACTGGCGAAATGATATATCCGGAGTAAATAACAATGTATGGGACTGGAATGTGATCCAACAAAGATTGCAATATGAAATACCACCTCAAGACCCGGTAACATTAGTCCCTTATGCAGGAGGCCGTTCTCATAGAGGAAGGGGATGTGAGAAACCTGAGGGTATTCACACTTCCACTCCCTTAGGATCTTCTACACAGGTGGCCATGGAAAGGTCATTGCTCTTGGATCCCGCCCCTCGGGGTGGACAAGTGAGGAAGGATCACCAGGTTGGAGCGATCCTAGGGGATTGGAAGTGGGATGCCTTTGAGCGAGACGTAGTATTCCCCACCTCTCTTTCAGTTAGAAACCTTTATTCCAGGTGCGGTAATTGGGTATTGCTATTCATGTCCCATTGATTTTCTCAATTTAGACGTACTTGGAAGAAGGCCAAAAGGGCTAAATACAAGAGTGGAAGAGAGTCTTTGGTGACTGAGAGTGGGATGCCCCTGGAAGAAACATGGTAACCCCCTTTCCCTAATAATGACCAAACCAACCCTTTGCGCATTTTCAGGGGATATTACAAATCAACTCCCCTGACTTCCTCATACATGACTACAAAAAGTACTGAGACAAGGAAGAGGCAACCGGGAGTAATGAAGACTAGTCGCTTTCCCCACTTAGTTACTGGGACGAGGAAGAGACATGCTGAGAGTAGTAGAGTTCAGGCATGTCCCCTTAATGATGGCCAGGCAGCGCTAATTGTGAACTCGCACCTGCATCCTGTTAAAGGGCTACAGGTGTATAAAAAGCCCCACCAAATGAGAGTGTGAGAGGTGGTAGTGACAGGAGCAGTGGCAGTGAAATTGCAGCAGCAGAGAGGCCAAGGGGAACAATGCGGGGCTGTTTGTGTGCAGCACGCTTATGGTTCAGGGAAGAGTGGCCCGGAAGGCTGCCCCTTTTTCTATTGCTCGAGGTGCTTGTTCTGCTGGGGACAGAAGCAGACACAGGAGTGCCTGAGGTATAAGAGGTGGAGCCCCAAAGCAAAGACCAGAAGGCCGGAATATCTGCGCTGCAGGAACTCACAACGAAGCAGCCAATGAGTTTCTAAGCAATCAGAAACCCGGTATGCAATTGTTTGATCGTACGTGCAAGGATATTTTGTATCAGAGTGGTCGCGTGAATGGTGAGAGACGTTTTCAAAGGTCTCTGATTCGTATCCTTGCAAATCAGTGAACAATAAGACTTGTTAACTCTGCAATTAGAGTAAATACTTTGTTACGGAGTGGTCGCGTGCAGGTGAGAGCACGTTTTCAAAAGTCTCTGCACGCTGGGCACATTTAAAAGCAAACTGCATTGATATTTTACAACAAAGCTCATTGAAAATAACAGAGGTACACAAGAACATTGAAGCATTATTGAATGCCGAACAGAAAAACAATGTTTAAACAATATATCTGCATATTTTTGAAAACTGCACTGAAAGAAAACCATTACTTATAAAGATGCTAAAAGAAATTTCCAGTAAGTGTTACTTCAAAGAAACCAATGTTTAATCAACTTTAAAGTGAATACAACTTTCACAAGGCCAGCAAATCCAATGTGTATTTCAAAACAAAGTTAATGGAACTATGGGAAATGAACTATAAAACGTGCATTTAACTGAACTGCCATTTCCAACTAGAACATTTTGTGGTGCAAAGACCAGTTATATGCAGAGGGTGCAAGTTTGGCACCGAACATTAAGAACATTGGGAAACACCATCATATTGAAATCTCACTGAAATATAATCTTGGGGAAGGAACCCTGAGATTGGAACTACTTATTGTCTTGAGGACAGAGCCTCAGGATATTTTGTGTTTTGAACTGTGTTCTGGAACTTGGGGAAGGGAACCCTAAGTATTGGTCAATCCTATATTGGTTTGGCACTCAAGACAATCTTAAGACTTTTGTGAGAACTTCTTTATACTTGAGGAAGGGAGCTGCAAGCTGGACCAAGCTCTGAACTTTATAGGGAGGAAGGATAGCTTAGGGGGAACCTGTTTGTCTTGGAAGCAAGACAACGCGGCACAACAGAGGTTTGAATCTGGATCCCACGCTTGGAAACAACTCCTGGTATTGAGCGCGTTATAAATGAACAATTATTATAACATTATTATTATGCTGAACACCATTTTGGTTGTCGCTGACATCCCTACACGTTGTATAAGATTAGTTGTGAGGGCAAGTATACATTTCGAACACAGGTTCATTCCTAAATTGAACTTGACTTTCCTTAGTTTTGGATTGGTAGGGAAATCCCACTATAGTATTGGGCAAGATAGTTGTTTTTACATCCCGACACTAAAGTTAATAAAAGTGTTTGTTTTGAACTTTGAATCTGTTGTCTGTGTCTTACTCCAAGATGCCCTCACAGGCGTCTTCAGGTATGAAGATCCAATGTAGTCGATCAAATGTGTCTGCGATAGGTGCTTATGTCTACTTTTCGGGGCTTTCTATTTCAGTTCTACAAAGCAGTCTCAAACGGAGCACCAACATACTTGTCGGCTAAACGCCACACCTCCTGGAGGCTTTCGCACCTCACATAGCAAAACAATCGGAAGGTTGGAGTCAAAGCTAGCAACTCCTCTACTAAAAAAGCCAACACTAGACTCCTCCATTCTACTAACTACCGCCCAATAACAACGGTCCCCTTCCTACTAAAAATAATAGACAAAATAGCTTACCCCCAAATCCAAAACTACCTCGAACAAAATCAATTACTGGGCGACCGACAATCAGGCTTTCGTCCCAAACACAGCACTAAAACAGCCCTCCTCGACTTGAAAATACAAATGGACGCAAACAGAGACACAGGCAAACTCTGTCTCCTAATGCTAATAGACCTCTCTGCCGCGTTCCACCTGGTTGACCGCGACAAACTCTGTGCCACTCTCTCTAATAATTTCAACTTCTCTAAGGACGCCACTAGTTGGGTCAAGTCCTTCCTAGCAGACAGGACCTCAAGAGTATCCATCGGCAAAGCCTCTGCTGACCCTATACCAGTCCCCATAGGCGTTCCCCAAGGATCATGCCTCTCCCCCACTTTTTACAATGCCTATACAAAGCTACTATTCGCAGCCCTGGATGGCATGGGTGTCATTTACACGAACTTCGCTGACGACACCCAGATCCTTATCCCCTTATCTGGCCACCATGAACAGCACACCTTACATATCAACCAAATATATGCTCTCATCCAAAACTGGGTGGCCCACAATAGTCTGTCTGAACGACGATAAAACCGAGTTGCACATAATTGGTTCTGCCTCCAGAATAAATTCCCTTGAGCCTATTTATGCCTTTTCACCACCGATGGCACCAGGATCCCAGTTAGCAAACAGGTCAAAACTCTGTGTCTACCTAGATGCCAATTTATCCATGACCAAACAATTTAATGCCCTCTCCTCAGCCACCTCATACACCACCAAGCTCATCTCTCTAAGTCATAAATTCCTCACACCAAAAAACTGCATCAAGTTAGCAAGAACCCTTGTACTCTCTAAGTTGGACTACTGTAATGTACTCCTACTAGGTACGTCCAATGCTAACCTGACCAAAATCCAACTCGTGCAGAATAAAGCCCTCCGAGCAGCACTGGGAATAAAAAAGGAATGAGCACATTTCAACTATCAGGAAAAACACTGGCTTCCCATCAAGGTGTGAATTATTTTCAAAACCCTATGTATTACACACAAATGCATTGCCAACAAATCTCCCAAATATCTCAACAACACGATTACATACAAAGCGCCCTACAGACAGCTCAGATCCAGTAACAGCCTCCTCCTTGCTATCCCCAGATTCAAAAGCACGAGAGCAGGGGGCAGGGCTATAACTTGCCGGATGGGTTTTCTGTTTTGCCTCAATAGAGAGCATTAGCTTTTTTGGTGAAGTTTAACCAATTAAGCACAATATTTTTATGGACTTAATTAATTAATATGGACTTAATTAATATATTATTTTGAACATTAAATAAGACTATACATTTGAATCATCACTGAAGTTGGACTTTTGAATTTATTCAGAAACAAAGAGAAATTGATTAACCCCAAGTGGGTATTTGGGGTGTGCGGCCCACACCAAAGGCACAATTGCCTAGGTCTCCTCTTTCTCAACCTTCTTCATCTTGCCACTCTCAACTCTTGCTCTGCTGTCAAACACTCCTCTGGCATCTGCCACCTTCTTGAAGAACTAGACCTTGATGTCCTTGGTCTTACTGAGACATGGTTCATGGCCGGCTCTGTCACAAGCTTTGACACTCTCCTCCCTGATGGCTACAAGATCCTCTCCGCAACCAGATCCTCCCGGTCCGGTGGGGGGGGGTAGCCCTGATCTTTCCTGAGTGGATTCCTGCCTCTATCATTCCCACTCAGACCTACTTTTGAATGCCTTGGCTGTAGGCTCTCTCTCTCTCTCTCTCTCTCTCTCTCTCTCTCTCTCTCTCTCTCTCTCTCACTCTCTCTCACTCCTACCAATTCGCTTACTGTGGCTATCATCTACCGGCCTCCTTGTCAAATCTAGTAATTTATTTCTGAATGGGCGGACCTCTCCTCCTCCCTCCTGACCTCTACCACTCAACAACTCCTCCTCGGTGACCTCCATATCCTTTTAGACTCTCCTTGTTCCTCCTCTCTACACTTCCGTGACCTCTGCAACTCCCGCTCCCTGTCCATCCTCCCCTCTGGCCCGACTCACTCTGCAGGGCACACACTCGATGTCTTGATTTCCTCTGACCTCGCCCTCTCCATCCCTCGGACCACTCCTTTCTCCTGGAGCAATTATTCCCTCCTCTCCTCTCTCCCTCTCTTCCCCCCAAGCCAAGCCTACCCCCAACACTGCCACCTACCTTCTCGGACATTCAGCCCATGAAGCGTATGTCAGTTGAGGCTTTCACCGCCACCTTCTCCCCCCACCTCTGGCTGTCTCACATCCTGACACAGCCCTGTCTCTGCTCTACTCTTCAATTTGTGATACTCTTGATGCTCTTGCCCCTGTCATGAGAATCTGTTTGAAGTCCAAAGCCAAGTGCAATTCCTGGTATGACTCCTACCTAGCTACACTTTAAACGTAAGTGTAGGGTGGCTGAGAGGAAATGGCAGGCTTCTTGTTCATCCTCTGACAAACTGGCCTGTCGCCTGCTCCAAAAGCAATACCGACTCTCTGTCCTCACCAAGAAGAGAGTCCACATTCAAGCTTGTGTCTCTGCGGCATCTAATAACTGGGCCGAACTCTTTAAAATCTGCAAGGAGCTGGCCAACTCTGCTGCAGTCTCTACCCATCCTGTTGCCTCCCAGGCTCTTTGCAATGCCCTTGCCTCTCACTTTATCTCAAAACCCCAGGACATCCTGTCTACGCTCTCCACCCCTACCCCTCCTCTCTCCTCTCTGTCTGTGCTTGCTGACCCTCCTTCAGCCACTCTTCCCCCCATCCTTCTTCTCATCCTTTCCTCTTTTCTTCCCTGATGAGGTCGCTAGACAAGTCCGATCTATGAAAGCCTCGTCAAAACATTCATCCCCGTTCCTCTAAAACCATCAAGGACCACATTGACACCCTTGTTCCGGCCCTTGCTGATTTTTGCAACCACTCCTTTGCCCCAGGATCCTTCCCCTCCCCTCTGAAGCACTCCCTATGGCATCCTCTTCTCAAGAAACCCACAGCTGATCCTTCTTGTACGGCTAACTATCGCCCAATTTCCATTGCTCCCTTTCTGGGCAAACTCCTGGAAAAGCTGACCATAACTCAGTATAACCTTCATTCCAATTCTGTTGGCTGTCTCCATGTCCACCAGTCTAGATTCAGAGCTGCCAGAAGCACGGAAACTGCTCTCCTGAACATCTGTGAAACTCTGCTCTCCAACCTTGACTCTAACAATCCCTTTGTCCTCATCCTACTCACTCTCTTCTGCCTTTTGACACGGTCAACAATTCCAACCTGCTCAGCCATCTCAGTGATAACCTGGGTATCACTGATCAGGCTCTGGCCAGGCTGACCTCTTTCCTCTCTGATCGACCCTCCGAGGTCCAACTTGGGTCCTTCCTATCATCTGTCTTTCGCTCTGCCTGTGGCCCAGGGGTCTAACCTCTCGTCCTGATTTTTCAACCAATACCTGGCAACTCTCGCCCACTGCATTGCCATTTACTGCCCAAATTTCTAGTGCTACGCTGACTCAACTGAACTCATTTTCAGGCTGCCCTCGGCCACCTCCTTTCCCTCGCTCATCTCTGATTGCCTAACTGCCATTCAAGATTGGTGTGCCACCAATGATCTTTGTCTGAATGCCAGCAAGATGGAGATCCTCCTCATCGGCACACCTTCACCATCCTTTGCCCTCACTCTCTGGCCGGCATCCCTTGGCTGCCCTCCTACCCCCACCTGCGAGGCTAAGAACCTCGGGGTCAGCTTTGACTCCACACTTTGCTTCTTTGCCCACATCCTTCTCTGCCTTTCCTCTCCTTCCCCCAGACGCTCATGGTCTCCGAAGCTCTAGTTCTCTCTAGGTTGGACTATTGTAACAGCCTCTTTCTAAATCTACCTGCCTCTACTCTCTGCAACTAATCCAGAACAGGACTGCAAGACTTGTCCTTGGCCTCAAGCCCTGGGATTGTATCTCTCTAGCTCTGAAATCTCTCCATTGGCTCCCAGTGGATGCAAGGATTAAATTCAAAACCCTCTGCATTGTCCACAAGGCTTTCTGGGGCCTGGGTCCAAAATACATTCAGCTATCTCCCTACAAATACCTTCCCTCTCGAGCACTTTGCTCCTCTACCTCCAACTCCTTCAGGGTCAGTCGTTTTTCAAAGAAATGAGCTGGGGTTAGATTTCTGTCTTCAGCTGGGGCCTCCCTCTGGAACAGCCTCCCTGCCACTCTAAAACCTGAGGATAACCATCTCCGGTTCCGAAAGCACCTCAAGTCCTTCCTCTTTGCTTCTGCCTTCGCTCCCCCTCTCCCCTGCTGATCTGTTCTCTCTTGGCACCGTGCACCTGGCCACCCTCTGTCCTCCGGGCCCAGGTACCTGCTCACACTGCCACCCTCCGGCACTGCCTCCGGGCCACCCCTTGCCCTGCGGTCTGTATCTGTACCATACAATCCCGCCCCTTTTTCTTCTTGCACTTATCAGACCTACCCTGTCTGCTGCCTTAAACCCAGCACTTGCCACTTGCTGGCTGCACTACCACTGTTTGTTGCCGTTATTATTTATTAATTTATTATTATTTATGTTTCTCATTTGCTCCACACTTTCCCCTTCTCACCCCTTCCATGCACTTTTCCCCTCCCCCTCTCCCATGCACTTGCGCGTTCTCAATGTCACTGGGCCTAATAAGATAGTTGTTTTGTTCTCCCCTGTTCCACTCTTTTGCCTTGTCACGCTCTGAATAACTTGTGTACGAGCACAATAGATATAAAATATCAATATCTGGCTTCTACACCCTAAGAACTGTGAACTGTACAAGTTATATTGGCCTTGACAACTAGAGAGTTGCTGGGGGGAACGTGTGAAGTTGAACACGTCTAAATACTACAGCGAGTAGGTTTAGGGAAAAGAGCTGTCTTTTTTAAAGCATTTAATTTGTTTGTTTGTCATTCATTTCATGCTTTCCCTACCCGGCCATGAGTTCCAACACTTCCCCCCGCCCCATAGTTACCGCCAGGTACCACAGTGTTGTGGAATTGTCAAGATATTGGCAATCACCACACTACCTGAGATGTTGACATTGGCAGGTGCACTGGCCACAGGAGTATGAAGGGAGGATAAGGGGAGCTATGAGAGAGCATGTTAGAGGTGGGGACCATAGGAGTAAGGAACCTTGTACGCCAGTCAGACCCAGATCAGGGGAGACTATGCAAGCCGAGCGCCTCAATTCAGGATAGAGACGCAAACTAACCAACCCTATTAACAATTTCCCCTTCTGCATACACCCCTCAAACTCCAAAGCAAACACAACCAAAACCTACAGCACAACAAACCGCAAAAACTTCACTACATTGCAACAACAAAACAAAAACACACATAGACTCGCACAACAGTACACAATGACTACCGGCCGCAAACACCCCAGGCCCAGCCAACGGACCCACCGGGCTGAGCTCGCCAACAGCACATCACTGCTCTCTTGCACTTTTCCTGCTTCCTCCCACTAACTCAACCTCCCCTCCTCTTTCAGAGCCGCCAGAGCGCCAGGGGACCACTCTGGTGGTGATAGTGCGCGGTACAAATGTCTTTTAACATTAACATAAATCATGTGAGGATATCCCCAGTTGTGTGCGTTTCATCACGCTTGCCATGTCCATTCTATGTTAGTTAATTTCACTACCATGTGCTCATCATGCTTTTGTGTGTTAGGCCATCTAATTTTGGTTGTTAATGTTGTTTGTGGAATGAATGCTAGTTCTAGATTATATGTTCATTATTCCAATGGGAGATATATGGAGAACCCATGTACAGTGTGCTAATGCAAGTTAATGTTCCATGCTACATGTATAGGAAGTACGATGCTGGAAATGCGAGTTTAACTACGACACTGTTATATGTTTGGGCAAGAAGCGGGTCAGGTCAAGTCGCAGAGATTTGAGTTACAAGGTATCAAGTTTCTCGTTTTCATAAACTTCCGCTACCTATTCAACCTTGTTACCCTAACTCTCTTTCCGGTTTCCCTACGTCCCCCTTCCTATACACAACCTCTCCCTAATCCCTCTTCCCACCCATTGGCTGCCTCGTTGTTACCTGTGTCTCTAATATCAAGGCCCCGTGCCAACCACAGTGGGAGGGTCGATTCCATTTGGTTCCTGTGGTTCGGAACAGGGTGTCGATGCTCTTCCCCGTATGGTCTTGAAAGCAGCAGCTATCTGTTATTCGCCACCACCTTTTGCAAACATTACTACATGGACACTGCAGCCATGTCAGATGCCACATTCGGGCAAGCAGTCCTGCAAAATGGTTTGAGCCAAGTCTAGTTTCAGCCTCCCCAGGATGATTAGAGCTGTATATAATCTCCCATAAGTATGGAGGAAAGCGGATGGGATGTAGGAGTAAGTCAAAGTTGCCCACCATAGTGACTTCTGTACTCCTAGTCTATAGTCTCCTTTCAACCATATGCCCCACCCGGTGTCTCCCTAAAATGAGATCTGTAGCCAGGAGTCCCATATAGCGGTTTCAAGGACTGATGTGTGTTGCCAGTGGTCTGGGTTAGTGGGGCTAGCCCTGCCCATGCTGCCGCGCCTTAGCGCGCTACACACCATTTTCTTCATGTGGAATTACTCTTTTTGTGCTGTTCAAAAAGAGCTCTGATCTTGTCCCCTATGACGGACACACATACGCATGGAGGAAAGGAGACGATGGACTAAGAGTACAGAAGTCACTACAGTGAGTAACTTTTTCTAAGTGCTCCAACTGAGCATGGGCATGCATGGGAAAGTGGGGGGGAAGGTGTGAATGAAAAGTATATGTGCACATAATTCACTTACCTGGCTGAAGGGTTTGAGAAGCTAGTGTTGGACAGATGTTGATGATGAATTTGTACTGCAGAGACTAAACTGTATGTGTCTTGCACAACAAACCATGAGCACAGAAAAACAATTGAAGTCCTCTCAAACGTAAAGCAGGGAATCACAGCCATGGAAATGCAAGGATAGAGTTTTCCAAAGGCGTGGATGAAGCAAAATACAACCAATTTACAGGACCTTATATTACCAAAGGCTGAGGAAGGGACCATAGCAGAGACTGGGATAGTATTGGAGAGCTCTTAATGGTTCCATGTGTTAAAATCGCTGCCAAAATGGTTACCAGACATTTCATCGAAAAAAATTGGTCGACTGGACAAATGGTCGAACCAATTTCGTCGAAAACCAAATGGTCGAATTTTTTTATTTTTTTTATTTTTACCCTTTTTTTTGGGGGGGGGGGGTTCCCCGCCCAAACCTCTTTTATTTCTAAAAAAACTTTTTTTTCCCTAAACTACAACCTTAAAAATAAATTTTTTTAAAAATCAACCATTTGGTTTTCGACGAAATTACGTCGACCATATGTCCTGTCGACCAATTGTTGTCGATGAAATGTCCGGACACCTGCAAAAATGTCCGTTTACACAAAACATTGAGACAAAAAGGCAGTGATTTTGCCGCCGCAATCCATGTAAAGGATGCGGGGGACACCCCCGCAACCACCAGACCCATTATACCATTTAAGGAGAGCAGGGGTAACCCATGCAACCCCTGCTCCCCTTAAATGGTATAATGGGGTACACCTTTACCGGGTCAAACCACCGCATTTTTGCCGTGATTTTTTATAAATGCTACAATTTTGCCATGATTTTATAACTGCATACCCTCTTAATCACTACCCAACAGGTTAGACCCAGTGGCTACACCTATTGCGGTGAAATCATCATAGTTGCTTCTTGAGCTTCAGACAATTATATATGCTTTAAGTCACAGTTACGATTTGGCATAATTCATTCTTATCTGGAACAATAGTTTCCTATTTAAGGAAACCCGCGTCCCCTGCACACTATCAACAAGAGGCTAAAAGCCTGTATAGAAGTTTTAATAGGTACAGTCAGTAGCCTAGTAGTTTTCACAGTTTTTAAATAAATTTCATTGCTTTGTTTAGCTCACAAAGTTATTCTTAAATCATCCAATTATTTCTTGACAACTTTTCTGTTTATCCAACAAACAGTAGTTTATTCATTTTATAACAACAAATCATAAATCACAATTTAATGTGGCCCAACGCGTTTCGAGTATCAATTTTCACTCTTCATCAGGGGCAATGTGTTCTGTATTCTTAACATTCAATACAATTTCTGTAGAAAAAAGTAATAAATTAATTATCTAATGATATGTATTCATGTTTATACTTTTGAACCAAAACAAGGTACTTCATTAGTTAGATAGGAGTACAAAAAATGGCATCATCGCATGTTTTCAACCAATAACATTAGTTTAAGAGATTTAGTCTTGTAACAAAGGATGAACTTATTCACCAAATGCTTGGGAGCCTATTGAGTTTGTAGACAATACCATCAATAGAATCGGAGTGTGATTGGTAACCTATTAAGAAAAAAGTGGGGAACGGTGTAACAAGATCCTGTTCCTGTGCTATTTAGACATGTAAGAACTACAATGGTGACAAATGGCAAGTACCGTGGTGATTTATGAAGTGTAGAATAAAACCTAGACTCACTTCACGATGTCATGTAGGACACCCCCAGTAGTCTTTTAAAGGCATCAGTGTGAACTGGTTGTAGTATTCTAAAAAAGAGAAATAGCATGGCTATATTATATAGAAAAGGTCAAGCCGCCTAAGAAAAGGTAGCCTTAAAAGGATACTTACAGTACAAGAAGGTGACTGCTGGTAAGAGGTAGAGTATGGGCATTCTCCATCCGCACTCGAATGCCGGATAAGAGTGGTATGTATATTTATAGTCGCGAGTGACGTCACCCGCGCATGCGCGTGATGACGTCACGTCGCAAGCTCCAATTCTGATTGGATTTAAGTGTAAACATGGTCGCGAGTGACGTCACCTGCGCGTATTGCGTGATGACGTCGACGCGACCAACCTCACACGAAATAATCGTGTAGAGGGAATCATGGGAATTGAAGTTTGTTTTCCCATCGTACTGTATGTCAGACGGCAGCATCTGCTAGAACGCCGAATATGTTTTCCTACTGGGAGGCAAAAGGTCGTAGTCCGCCTCGTTTGTCTGTAGATGAATCTGTATATGTATGGACGCTCCCTAGATGCACTAAATGATCGTGTATGAGTGTTTCTGTGTGTTACTCAAGGCTTGAAATAGTTGAGAAAAAGTGTTGAAAAAAAGTGTTATTGCACATAATAAATGTCACTGTGACCAGTGGGAGAGTGGGCAATGTATGTCCACAACCTAACTAAGTGTTGTTAGTGAGATAGAATAAATATTCAACAAAATAATAATAATTTGGTGAGCAAGTAATAAAAACAAAATGAGATAAATCGTCTTAAATACAAAAGAGACTCCCATGCATTTTTCAAAAAATGGTATCAGAACACAAATAAAACTGTGTATCTAGATGAATCTGACCCATGAATGGGTGTACATTCTAAAAATCAAAGTATACACTTGTAATAATTTTATATGTCTATTATATTCCATTTGAACCCAGAATTTGAAGGGTTTTCATCCTCTTTGGTAACAACGTGTAGTTGGACATGCTACAATTTAGGGAACTTATTGAAAATCAATTATATTAAAAAACTGTATGGTATTAAAAATCAGGGGTGGTCAAAGGAATCAACAAATAAGAGAAGAGGTACCATGGCTGTGTTTCCAGATAAGTATACAAGCTCACAAGAATGGACCCAAATAGTATTCCTCATTTAACCCTAAGGGGTACATGGCGTCTAGTTTTTGTATCCAATACAACTCTCTTTGGGCTAAGATTTTTTGGAGATCACCTCCTCTTGAGAGTTTGTGGACCACTTCAAGAACTAGCATTCTCATTTGTGAAATGGTATGTTTTTCATCTCGATAATGTCTGTAGACCGGTGACTTCACATTTTTTGTTCTTATGGAGGATTTGTGTTCTGTCCACCGTTCTTTTACTTTCCGGTTAGTTTTTCCAACATAATATTTTCCACAGGGACAACGAGTTGCATAAATCACATTTTTGGTATCACATGTTGCGTAGTCTCTCAAATTTATTTTTTTGCCTGTGTTGGGGTGTCTCACTTGATCTCCTTTTATGATATTATTGCAATGTTGGCAGTGTAAACAGGCGAATGTACCTTTTTTCTGCTTCGTATGAGTGGTCTGTGTTGTTCTTTTTGGTTTTTCTGCTTTAATCAGTTGGTCTCTGATGTTTCTACCCCGTTTGTATGCCATCATAGGGGGATATGGAAAGAGTTCTTTTAAAGTATTATCTGTCTGTATGATATCCCAATTTTTGTAGATGATCCTTTTGACTTGGAAACTTTGGCTTGAGTACTTTAACGTATGTATTAGATATTTGCTTTCCTTCTTTGTATTCCCTTGGAGGAGGTCTTGTCTTTCTTGTAAGTTGGTTCTGACTATGGCTTTTTCCACCGTCTCTGTTGGGTACCCTCTTTCAAGGAATCTCTGTTTCATGATATCATATTCGTTCTGAAGAGTAGATTGATCTGATGTTATCCTCTTTAGTCTTAGTAGTTGACTGTAAGGTAAGTTTTCTTTTAGATGTTTAGGATGGAAACTGCTATGATGAAGGCAACTGTTGACATCTGTCGATTTTCTATATATCTTTGTCTTGAGTGTTGTACCTGAGCGTTCAATTGTGGCATCAAGAAAATTCACCTCCGGTCTTCCTATCTCCATGGTAAAACCGATTCTGTCATTGTAGTTGTTGAGAGATTCTGCGAATTTCACAAGTTCACTTTCAGTTCCATGCCAACCTGTTCAAATTAATACGAAAAATGGAACTGAAAGTCTTTTTTAACAACATTGAGGATAATTTACAACCAGTAAATAAACATAAATACTTGGAACTTAAAAACAAAAGTAACTTCCATCCACAAGTGAATCATCCACTAATTAATTTATTCAAACAAAAGACTACCAAGGATTTAAAACGTATTAAATATGAACCACCAAAAACCGGCAACATCCGTAAACATCAACTATTGGTGATTAAACAGTTAGCAGAGGATAATACTTTGACCTTAAAACAAGCCGACAAAGGAGGTGCCTTAGTGTTAATGGACACTAATTTATACAATACAGGATGTTTGAAATTTCTCAATGACATCAAGACCTACTTACCACTAGATGATGACCCGATTTTGAACATTAAGGACCTTATCAAAAATGTAGTTGACAAAGCTATGGATATGGATTGGATAAGTGAGAAAACAGCTGATTTCCTTATACAGAAACATCCAGTGACCCCAGTGTTCTATGGGTTACCGAAGATACATAAAAACAAAGAAGATCCACCATTTCGACCAATAGTAGCTGGAACAAACAGCATATTTCAACCTCTTGCAATTTACCTGGACACTGCATTACAACCTTCAATACAAAAAACCATGACCTACCTAAAGGATACCACTCACTTTCTGGGTATAATTAACACTTTAAACTTAGTGGAGGAAGAACTTATCTTGTTCACAATGGACGTCAATAGTCTTTATACTTCAATCCCTCACAAAGATGGCATGGAAGCCATGGAATGGTTTTTACTTCGGCATTCAGATGTACATATACAAAAGGTTTTTGCAATTGAACTGATCAACATCCTCCTCTATAATAATTACTTTAGATATAATGGCCAATACTACCTACAAATTTCTGGAACATCAATGGGCTCATCAGTGGCCCCATCGTATGCAAATATTTTTATGCACCAGTTTGAGCTCAAATTTGTATTAGAAAATCCACTATGGAGAGACAAGATCAAATGCTGGAGACGCTACATAGATGATATTTTTGGGATTTGGCATGGAACTGAAAGTGAACTTGTGAAATTCGCAGAATCTCTCAACAACTACAATGACCGAATCGGTTTTACCATGGAGATAGGAAGACCGGAGGTGAATTTTCTTGATGTCACAATTGAAAGCTCAGGTACAACACTCAAGACAAAGATATATAGAAAACCGACAGATGTCAACAGTTGCCTTCATCATAGCAGCTTCCATCCTAAACATCTAAAAGAAAACTTACCTTACAGTCAACTACTAAGACTAAAGAGGATAACATCAGATCAATCTACTCTTCAGAATGAATATGATATCATGAAACAGAGATTCCTTGAAAGAGGGTACCCAACAGAGACGGTGGAAAAAGCCATAGTCAGAACCAACTTACAAGAAAGACAAGACCTCCTCCAAGGGAATACAAAGAAGGAAAGCAAAAATCTAATACATACGTTAAAGTACTCAAGCCAAAGTTTCCAAGTCAAAAGGATCATCTACAAAAATTGGGATATCATACAGACAGATAATACTTTAAAAGAACTCTTTCCAGATCCCCCTATGATGGCATACAAACGGGATAGAAACATCAGAGACCAACTGATTAAAGCAGAAAAACCAAAAAGAACAACACAGACCACTCATACGAAGCAGAAAAAAGGTACATTCGCCTGTTTACACTGCTAACATTGCAATAATATCATAAAAGGAGATCAAGTGAGACACCCCAACACAGGCAAAAAAATAAATTTGAGAGACTACGCAACATGTGATACCAAAAATGTGATTTATGCAATTCGTTGTCCCTGTGGAAAATATTATGTTGGAAAAACTAACCGGAAAGTAAAAGAACGGTGGACAGAACACAAATCCTCCATAAGAAAAAAAAATGTGAAGTCACTGGTCTACAGACATAATCGAGATGAAAAACATACCATTTCACAAATGAGAATGCTAGTTCTTGAAGTGGTCCACCCACTCTCAAGAGGAGGTGATCTCCAAAAAATCTTAGCCCAAAGAGAGTTGTATTGGATGCAAAAACTAGACGCCATGTACCCCTTAGGGTTAAATGAGGAATACTATTTGGGTCCATTCTTGTGAGCTTGTATACTTATCTGGAAACACAGCCACGGCACCTCTTCTCTTATTTGTTGATTCCTTTGACCACCCCTGATTTTTAATACCATACAGTTTTTTAATATAATTAATTTTCAATAAGTACCCTAAATTGTAGCATGTCCAACTACACGTTGTTACCAAAGAGGTTGAAAACCCTTCAAATTCTGGGGTCAAATGGAATATAATAGACATATAAAATTATTACAAGTGTATACTTTGATTTTTAGAATGTACACCCATTCATGGGTCAGATTCATCTAGATACACAGTTTTATTTGTGTTCTGATACCATTTTTTGAAAAATGCATGGGAGTCTCTTTTGTATTTAAGACGATTTATCTTATTTTGTTTTTATTACTTGGTCACCAAATTATTATTATTTTGTTGAATATTTATTCTATCTCACTAACAACACTTAGTTAGGTTGTGGACATACATTGCCCACTCTCCCACTGGTCACAGTGACATTTATTATGTGCAATAACACTTTTTTTAACACTTTTTCTCAACTATTTCAAGCCTTGAGTAACACACAGAAACACTCATACACGATCATTTAGTGCATCTAGGGAGCGTCCATACATATACAGATTCATCTACAGACAAACGAGGCGCACTACCACCTTTTGCCTCCCAGTAGGAAAACATATTCTGCGTTCTAGCAGATGCTGCCGTCTGACATACAGTACGATGCGAAAACAAACTTCAATTCCCATGATTCCCTCTACACGATTATTTCGTGTGAGGTTGGTTGGTTGCGTCGACGTCATCACGCAACACGCGCGGGTGACGTCACTCGCGACCATGTTTACACTTAAATCCAATCAGAATTGGAGCTCGTGACGTCATCACGCGCATGCGCGGGTGACGTCACTCGCGACTATAAATATACATACCACTCTTATCTGGCATTCGGGTGCGGATGGAGAATGCCCATACTCTACCTCTTACCAGCAGTCACCTTCTTGTACTGTAAGTATCCTTTAAGGCTACCTTTTCTTTATAATATAGCCATGCTATTTCTCTTTTTTAGAATACTACAACCAGTTCACACTGATGCCTTTAAAAGACTACTAGGGGTGTCCTACATGACATCGTGACTTGGCATTTGTCACCATTGTAGTTCTTACATGTCTAAATAGCACAGGAACAGGATCTTGTTACACCATTCCCCACTTTTTTCTTAATAGGTTACTAATCACACTCCGATTCTATTGATGGTATTGTCTATAAACTCAATAGGCTCCCAAGCATTTGGTGAATAAGTTCATCCTTTGTTACAAGACTAAATCTCTTAAACTAATGTTATTGGTTGAAAACATGCGATGATGCCATTTTTTGTACTCCTATCTAACTAATGAAGTACCTTGTTTTGTTTCAAAAGTATAAACATGAATACATATCATTAGATAATTAATTTATTACTTTTTTCTACAGAAATTGTATTGAATGTTAAGAATACAGAACACATTGCCCCTGATGAAGAGTGAAAATTGATACTCGAAACGCGTTGGGCCACATTAAATTGTGATTTATGATTTGTTGTTATAAAATGAATAAACTACTGTTTGTTGGATAAACAGAAAAGTTGTCAAGAAATAATTGGATGATTTAAGAATAACTTTGTGAGCTAAGCAAAGCAATGACATTTATTTAAAAACTGTGAAAACTACTAGGCTACTGACTGTACCTATTAAAACTTCTATACAGGCTTTTAGCCTCTTGTTGATAGTGTGCAGGGGACGCGGGTTTCCTTAAATAGGAAGCTATTGTTCCATGTATGTATTCCAGCCTAGATACCAAGGCTGAGCACCTCTCCCCTGCACCTCAAATTACTTATTATTCCTGATTTAACTACTTTGAATCATTACTATATACACTCAAAATATAGGTGTGCATGGTGATTATCAAACTTCTTGATAATTCATTCTTATCCACAGTAGTGGATTGATGAAAAACATTAGGGTTTTTCCAGGCAATCTATAGAGGCCCCTCAGTGGTAGCTCAATCGTTTGCAATGGCATCAGCTGTACTGAAGAGGGGGAAGAACCTTGCATCCTCCATCTCAGCCTTCATATATAGAAGTTACATTCCTTGATACCAACAGCAAACATTTTACTGAACACTCTTATCTGCACTTCAGAAAGACTAATGCCTATACTATTTAAATGTATTGCAATAGGAGCATGGAAATGTCTTGCAAACTTCATCACTTATCTTCCCAAAGTCAAAAGGACAAACCTACAACCCTGCAGTATTCCTTAGTTCAGCCTTGAGTCACAACTGACTGAGGAGTAACCCTTTGCTAGCAGAGAAGATTTTGCAAATCTATAAATACTCCTAGTGGGGAACCTTTATTATGGATGAATAGCATTTTCATTTAGTTGCATTTGGAATACTTTTGTTCACTTTTCCTAAACTGATTTATCTGCAGGTTAATGTTTACATTTTAATACAAGTGATCTTTTTACAAATAAAGAAGATATTGCATTTGCAATTCCACCTTAGTGTACACTTTGTGTATCAGAGTTTAGGAGATTGCTGACAAAGAATGCCTGTTTTATGTTGTGTTCATTTTTCAAGTGCTGCTCACAGGATGGCTTCATTGCCTTGTTCCCATTCCTTTGTAGGACCCGCGATAGGGAGACTGCTCTCCAACTAGCTATCAAAAACCAGTTACCATTGGTTGTGGATGCTATTTGCACTCGTGGGGCTGACATGTCTGTACCAGATGAAAAAGGGAATCCCCCGCTTTGGCTTGCTTTGGAGAATGAGCTGGAGGATATTGCATCGACTCTGGTGAGACATTTCAACAGACGTTTTAGTATTCTCGTTATCGTTTTAAGAAAATTAATTCCTTGTTTCCTTCTGTGATGCAAGATGATCAATAAATGTATTCATAAAGCCTGTGTGTGATAATTATTGTGGAACCATAGAAGACATTTCTTGATTTAAATGATAGGGGCTGATAATGCCTTCACTTTTCTGCTGCAAAGTACTGGCCACTGGGACCTTTGCTTCTCATAAACACACAAATTTATATTTGTATAAAATATGAAATATTGTTTTGATAAATGAGGTACTCATTAAGCAGACACATTGTTAAGGTCGTTTTTGTACCGTCCTTTGTTCAAAGAAACTACAACCATTGAACTTAATATGCGAGGGAAGGGTGCTAACACACCTGGCAAGAAATAGAAGCCAGACCTTATAATAATCTAAGGAAAAGATTATAACCATCTACAATCTGATAGACAAATGGATGGAAGATAATTGGATGTGCTTGAACAGTAAAAAAATGGAGCTTATGATTTTCGGCTCTGGTCAAGCAAGGGCTAAACTCGGCAAAGAATTTGAAGAGTTTACCATTAAAGACTCGTGCATTAAGGTGGTCTCCCATGTCAAAACACTTGGGATGATGCTGGAGGCGTCCTTGGGATCAGAATCTCAGGCAAATGACCTTCATAAAAACAACGCATACTATATTAGGTTATTGAGAGCTATGCAACCTTTTCTGACAGAAAATAATGCAGCCAGAATAGCCAGAACCATTATACTGGCACGTTTGGACTATGGTAATTCATTGCTGCTGGGAGCCTCCAAAAAATGCATCATTAAATGCCAGATAATGTAGAACAATGCAGTCCGGGTCGTAAAAAGGGATCAATAGAAGAAGTCATGTGACAGAGGCTAGAAGATCCCTCCACTGGCTTAGAGTTGAGGAGAGAATCCTCTTTAAGTCCATGACTCTAGTACACAGATGTTTGTATGGAGTGGCTCCATCCTACCTTAGAACCAAATTCACATGATACATCCCTAATAGGGCTCTAAGATCTCAAACATCTGGCAAGCTACAGATACCCCAGGCATCCCGAACTACGGGAGCCGGGAAATCTTTTCCGGTCCGTGCACCTCAGCAGTGGAACAATCTTCCAGGTACTTTGAGAGCAGAGCCTAACCTGTTAATCTTTAGGAAAAACCTGAAGACTCATCTATTCAAATAATGTGCCACCCCTAGTTCCCACCTAGCGTTCTGCCTAACTCTAATTTGTCTCTCTGTGCTCTGATGCCTGCGGGCTACCGACGCATTACAAACAAACAAATAAAAATAAACCTCTCACGGTAAGTAACATGGACAGAGTGACACGGTCTAACTCTCATGTAGGAATAGCAGGTGGATACAAAAGTACAATGAGTCCACACACAGATCTCTAGAAAACACACTTCACTGATGCACTGAAAAATATATACCATATTAAGTCACGTATAGAGGTCAAATAAAGACTTATGTATAATAAACACTATTAAAAAGGTACCAGTGTATCAGAAAAAAGTTATGGTCTTAAAGGACTCCCGTTACGTCACTGCCTAGATGTGGGTCCACAACTATAGGTAGGCACCCAACATAAATTAACAGGGTGGGGAGAACAAGGGAACCTCAAAACCGAACAAGCAAGTAAAGCCCCCTATGGGCCTGCACAAGTCACTACAGTGTCCAAAAGGGACAAGCCTCCATCCTTATATGTAGAAGGCCCTACAGCTGGTGATAAGCACCTAGTGCATATAGGTTGAGGTAGGTAGGAAAGAAACCCAGACATTTTAGTCAACAGGCAAATATTCTAAAAATCCCTAAGGCCTTAACCAACAATCGCTATACTGAAAGACGCAGGGAAACCCTACATTCTGAACCAGGGTATTATCGAACCAAAATAAACTGAATTTTTTTTCTGAGGACTCTATTTTAATGTAACGTATCAAAAATATTATTTATTAGCCTTGATATAAAATTTACAAAAATGAGTGAATCGTAACCATTGATCCCTACTATTTCTTAAATAGTAGTCACTATTTAAGAAATGGCATAGATAAACCTATTGTGTAGATGGTATTAGTCTGAATTCTGCTCACCTAGCACATGGGAAGCAGTTGTTTGATGTTCCCATTTAGGCCTGCCACAATACGATTTTTTACATGATAATCAATCCTAGCCTTAGACAATAGGAAACATTTCCCAACCTTCATCAAAGACTTCCTAGAATGAATAATACATTTTAGCATCAGCTATTCCAGGAAAACATTTCTGGGGAAAAGTACTTAGTGTCACCAAATGTAGCTACAATGTTAAAGTACATTTACCATTAGAGAAATGCAGAGCGTGACTTCAAAAATGCATTAAAAAATCACAGGTCAGTACTAACAGGTTAGTACTAAAATTATAGTTCTTGGTCCAGAGCTCATTCAACTCTTTTTGGATGCAGGAAAAGGGTCCAGACGCACATAGGTACTCTCAGAGTCAATTTTGGAGATTTCCAGTACAGATTGAATGTTCCCTGGGGATCAGTGGTGAGAAAGCTGATGGGTCTTAACGGAGGCAAGTCATTTATGCCCCACAAGTGCAGATTCCATTGCAAACAACCCCAGAAAAGGGCATATGAGTCCCCAAAGAGGAGATTCAGAGGTTGATGGACGATTAGAAGCCCCAGAGAAAGATTCAGCAGAGCATGCCAATCCCCAAACAAAGCCTATGGGAAATGCAGTGGACGCTTGACTCCAAAGAACCTTGACCCTCGGTCAAAGAGACTTCTGAGGGTGAGAATCACAAAAAATAGCCTACCCCAGGACCCAAAGGTATGTACTCGCATCAGGGTTTCTCACTGAAAAGTGCACCAGCACACTGAAACAACCTGGTAGGTACTGGGTTTCTTTTCTAGGCGCGGTTTACAGCATCCATTGACCAGGGATTAGCACCTTGAGGCAGCAACATCACAGATGACCCAAAAAATGAACAAAGGACCTTCCCACAACATTGACATTCAAGCTTAAAGTGTACATTTCAGTGAGGAAGACTTGGGGAATGTGAGGGAAGATGGCTCCCGTGACTTGGTGGGCAAAGGATGAAGGCAGAACAGCAGCAAACAATCCCAGGACATCAGCAATGACTGGAGGCACCCTCTGACATCCCATGCTGAAGATTTGTCAAGGTGGTCAATTCTCAGCAACTGCCTAGAACACGGCAGCAGCCCACAGCCAAGTGGAAGATCCTGTTTGGAAATGGCAGGATGTAGCAGTAAATGGCTCGGAAACAGTTCCAGGATGGAAGGCTTAACCCAGCAGATGTAGGGAGTAATCAGGAATTCCAGACTGGACTAAAAAAAAAAGAAAAACAGTGTATATGCCTAAGTCAATGTACCCAGCCAGTATGACCAAGTCATATCTTTAAACCAGAACAAATGTCAGGAAACTCTCCTTAAGCAAGTCAGCAGGTGTTAAGAGTTTTTTTGTGTGCAGCTTCCCCTCCATTGACATCAGTGGAACCCCCCTCCCCCCAACCTTTAAATATTGCCTGACTCCTCACCTGACTTTTTGAAGGTTAGTAGAGCCATTTCTCCAGCATGTGGTCTGGCATGGATTCACATGCTCATGAATATTCCCTGTCGTCGGGCTGGGAATCCTCGCTAAAGAAAAAATCAGTATCAGTTTCGTTTCTGATCTGTCTTTCTTAGTAGTAACAAATCACTGGTCTCTGGGTCATACTGCCCTCAGCCAATGGCTGCCCTCTCCCTAAGCCCCTCCCCTTGCAGCCATCCTCAGATTTTTACCACACGTTCAAGTGTTGGGAGTCCTCGTGCTATAGCTCTCGAGCTTTTACTGCGTTTAGCGTTTTTTCAAGGAGTTTAATCTAATTTTTCTGGTCAATCGAGCCTCAAGCTCCACCGTTTCTGCTTCCGATCAACGGGGACCCGTTTCGGAATTTTCTATGCCCCTCAAGGGCGAAGTTTCGTCGAGTTACGCTTCTTGGAGGATTCCAGAAGATCTGAGGCCTACCTCGTGGACATGGCCCAGGACAAGGGAAGCTCGACGCCCCGATCCAAGCTGTTCAGGAATTGCCCTGGATGCGGATTACAGAATGTTTTCAAGGAGGATGAGCATTCGAGATGTCTCTACTGCCTTCACGAAGACAAAACGCACGTGGAAAAGACTGTGCGTTTTGCAAGAACTTGTCGGAACGGACTATGAGGGATCGTCAGATCCGCCTCGCCAGCTGACTGGAGAAGGGCCCAGCAGGTGAGAAGAAGAAGTCAGAGCGGTCTTCTAAGTCCTGTGAGGGCGCCCCGGCGACGGGGGCCCAACAGAAGGCAAAGCACCACGATTCCGCGGGCACCAGGAGGATAGCTCAGCGGCAGCGTGCGCGTCTTGGAAGCAAGACGACACGAAGCAACAACAGGTTCGATCCCCGGGTCCGCGCTTAGAAACCTCTGTAGTTAAGCGCGTTATAAATACGTAACTAAGACAAAAAAAAACACAATTACTCAACTAAGAAAAACAAACAATTCCTGTAACAGCGCCTCGATGCCTGCAGGCTGTGTGAGCGCTTTATAAATGTAAAATAAAAAAATAAAAAGCACAGAAGGGTCAGGCTCCTCGGCTGCCAGGCAGGGCGCACTTTCACCGACGCCATCAACCACTTGCCAACACTCTGGCTCAGGGAAGAGAAAATCCGAGAACCCGGCTAAGCTTCTGGAGAGGCCCCGGTCGATCTCGAAGGAATCAACCGAGGGGGAGCGGGACGGTGAACCTTCCCCCAAGGTGAAGGCCTCAAGCGCGCCCAAGGTGGTGAAGGCCTTGATTCACCCGGCTAAGGCCTCTATCGAGGGAGTCGCGGTGGCCCTGGCAAAGCCTTTGGAGGCTACCCCAGTGGAGACGACCTTGGGGCCCAGAGTTTCCCTGGGAATCCTCTTTTCAGCCCATCGATAAAACCCCTGTGAAGACCCCGGTGGAAAAAGAGGGGGGGGTGGGAGGCTGTGGCCGTTAGGAACACGGATACAGACTCTGAGGAGGAGCTGGTTGAAGTTGTGAAGGGCCTCAACAAGAGGTTCGAGGAGGTCCGGTCCCACGGGAGGAACCCAGAGGAGGCGGACGAAGAGAGTGACGGTGGCGCCGACGAGGCTCCCGTGGTGCAGGAAGAGCAACCATTGTGTCCGTCACAGCCAGTGCCCGAGCCTCAGGACAATTCAGTGGCCATTTTGATGGCAATCCAAACCTTATGCACGGAGATAAGGACAAGGTTGCCTCTAACCCCAACGGATGACCCAGCAGAACCGGGCCCGTCGGGAAGCCCTCCAAACAAGTGGAGGAGAGTTAACCCCCTCCCCCCCGCCTTTCCAGCCCTTGCGGCCTGCTCTGCCTTCATCTCCTTCCCCTGATCCTAGGGATGACACAGGAACAGATACGACCACGACGGGGACGGAGGACGACGGTGGTGACGACGGGATGGGCCTTCCATCACCACTCCCTCGGGCTTCCCCGCCCGACGAAATTGGCTCCTTCCACACCATGATTGCCAGGGCATCCAAGCTTTTCCAGCTCTGCCCCAAAGAACAGAAGAAGGAAGGCTTCCTCTATCAGCGGCGCGAGGCCAAGAGGAAGACGGTCCTCGCGGTGCTGTTGATTGACGATATCTGGGAAGAGGGACTTTCTCTCCTGAAGGACCCGTCCACAACGCCCTCCAAGAGGGATCGGTACAAGAAGTAGTACCGGGTCCCCGATTCTGCCCCTTTGTGCCTTAGGGCACAACCGACCCCGGATTCGGTCGTCTCAGCGGCAGCCAAGAAGAAAGCGGCGGGGGCGACGGCCTCAACTTCAACCTCCCCACCTGACGGCGAGGGAAAGAAGCTGGACCCCGAGTCATCTCGTCTGCGGCGACGACAAAATAAGACGGCCAACGCCCTAGCGATTGTGGCCCGCTACGTCAGGGAGCTGTGGTACAAGATCGCTCGCCTGCTGGACTTCCTACCGGACGACAAGAGGTCAGAGGCCCTGGAGATCCTGCAGGAAGGTGAGGTGGCATCGGACCACGCCATAACGGTGGCCACGGACATTGCTGACACCGGGTTCCGCCAGTTGGGCAACAGTGTTTGCCTTCGACGGCGGGGATGGCTCCAGGCAACAGATTTCCGCCAGGAGGTGCAAACGAGAGTTTTGGACATGCCCTTCGACGGGAACAACCTGTTTGGAAAAACAGTGGATGAGTCACTTCAGGCCATCAAGATCGACACAGAGACAGCTCGGGCCTTGGGAGTTTTGAAGCAACGACGGCCGCCCTTTTCGGAACGCCGGAGGCAGACAGGGTGCCTCCAAGGGATCCGGCGGCGGCTCCTCGACGTACCGCCAAGCGCCCCGCTCCTCGTCGCAGGAGGCCTACAGAGGACACGGAAAGTCAGGAGGATCTCGTCGTCAAGGAGGCCAAGGCGGCAAAGCCGCCTCCAAGCAGGACTGAACCGGCCGTAGCGTCGGGCCCCCAACTGAGCACCCCGGTGGGAGGCCGGCTGGCGAAGTTCGTCAGCGTGTGGGAGTCCATCTCCACCGACTGTTGGCTGCTGGATGCCCTGGCCCACGGGCACACTCTCGAATTTCTAAAGAAGTGCCCAGCATTACTCCCGTGGCCAGGAAGGAAAATCACGTCCCTCAACTGCTGTTAGAAGTAAGGGCGATGCTCAAGAAATGTGCCATTGAGCTCGACCCGAAGAGGCTCCAGGGCTCCGAGTATACTCAAGGTACTTCCTCGTCAGTAAGAAGACAGGCGGTTGGCGCCCCATCCTGGAACTGCATCGGTTAAACAAATACATCAAGGCCCAAAAGTTCAGGATGGTCACCCTCCAGCACGTGCTGGGACAGCTGGAGGAAGGCGACTTCCTATCGTCGCTGGACTTGGAGGATGCTTACTTCCACATCGCCATTCTAAAAGGACACCGAAAGTTTCTCAGATTCGTAGTCCAAGGGCGGCACTACCAATTCAAGGCCCTGCCATGAAGTCGGCACCCAGGGTATTTACCAAGTGCCTAGCACCAGTGGCGGCGCGGCTGCGGGGATCCACGTTTACCCCTACCTGGATGATTGGCTCATGCGTGCAAGGACAAGAGAACTCGCCGTCGAACACACAGCGAAGACCGTCCAACTGCTCACAGATCTGGGATTCTCCATCAACTACTCGAAATCCCGCCTGGTTCCGTCGCAGGTCGCACTGTTTCTGGGAGCCAAGCATGATACAGTGGCGCGATTGGCTTCTCCGTCGGAGGAGAGGACGAAGGCCATCTTGGGCAAGGTGCAGCGCCTGCTGGCCACAGACGCGGCCAGGGTGAGATCCATCAAGTCCCTGCTCGGAATGATGTCCTCATGCATCTATCTGGTGCGCCTGTACAGGCTATGGATGCGTCCTCTACAAGAGTTCCTCGACGCCCGTTGGATACAAGCGATGGGCAGCTTCGAAGACGGGATCCCGCCCAACGAGGCTTTCCGCCAAACGATTTGATGGTGGGGCACCCGTGCTCATCTCCCGGCGGGCAAGGACTTTCAGACCCCGGCACATCAGGAGACGGTGATGACGGACGCCTCCCTGGAGTGATGGGGAGCGCACACCAGAGATCTGCACACGCGAGGCCTTTGGCTCCGGGAGGAGAGGTCACTCCACATCAACATCCTGTAACTCCGAGCATTGTTCTGGGCCCTCAGGTCGTTTCTCCCGTCCCTCAAGGGCAAGGTGGTGAGGATCTTAACTGACAACAGCACCACAATGTTGTACATCCGGAAGCAGGGAGGCAAGGAGGCCCAGGACTTGTGGCACTGGGCCGTCGCACAGGGGATGTTTCTGGTGCCCTTCCATCTGGCAGGAATAAAGAACACCATCGCCGACTCACTCAGCAGGGAGCTGCGCTCATGCCACGAGTGGGAACTGCGTCAGGATCAAGTGGATCGACTTTTCCAACGATGGGGCAAACCCCAGATCGACCTGTTTGCGACGGCGACAAACTCCAAGTGCCAGAGGTTCGCCACCAGGTTTCCCCAGCCGAGGAGCATGGGCGATGCTTTCTCGTTCCCCTGGGACGGCCTGTTCCTGTATGCGTTCCCTCTATTGCCGTTGCTGCTCCGACTCATCAACCAACTCAAGAGGTCCCGGTGCAGGATGAACCTCGTCGCACCGGCGTGGCCGAGACAGATCTGGTTCCCGGACCTTCCCGGAGTCGCTGAACTTGCAGGCCTGGCTCCTGCAGCACTAGAGTTTGGAGGGTACGATATCCTGACGGACTGCAAGGAGGTGCTAGCAAAGCCCAGGGCGTCCTCAACTCTCAAGTGCTACGGACACAAGTGGAAGAGGTGTCGTGCACAGAAGATTAACCCTCTGCGAATTACGCCCCCTCAAGTGCTGCCGTACCTGCTGTCGCTGGCCAAGGCGGGGCTAGCTCATGCTTCCATCAAGATCCATCTTGCAGCGATTTCCCGATACACCAGAACTACGGGACGATCATCCTTGTGGTCTCATCGACTGGTTAAGGAATTTATGAAAGAACTGTTCCGATCATTCCCACCGGTGAAGGCTCCGGCCCCGGGGTGGGAGCTCAACGTGGTGCTGACCAGGCTCATGGGGCCGCCATTTGAGCCTCTGCACTCGGCACCGTTGAAGTTCCTGTCGTGGAAAACAGCGTTCCTTGTGGCCATCACCTCGCACAACGGGTGGGAGAGATCCAGGCCCTATCCTGCAAGCCTCTGTACTTGACTTTCCACGAGACAAGGGTGGTGCTGAGGACGCACCCCTCCTTCATGCCCAAGGTGCCGTCGGACTTCCACCTCAACGAGCCCTTGGTGGTACCAGTTTTCTTCCCGTCACCTTCGTCGCCGGCCGAGAGGACTTTACACTCGCTGGATGTAGCTAGAACGCTGAAGTTCTACGTGGACCGCACAAAGAGTTTTCGGAAGACGTCACAGCTTTTTGTGAACTTTGGACCTGTGAACCAAGGGAAGGCCCTCTCGAAGGCTTCCATTTCCAGATGGCTCTCCGGCTGCATCATGCACTGTCACCGGTTGGCAAACCGACCGTTGCCCGGCCGTCCGAGAGCCCATTCGACCAGAGCGATCGCTGCTACTACGGCGTTCTTGTCTGGTGTGCCCCTGCTGGACATCTGCAGGGCTGCTATGTGGAGGTCGACGCACACCTTCATGAGATTCTACTGCGTCAATCGGGACTCCAGGGAGGAGTCCAGGGTCGGCCAAGCAGTGCTGCTCAACCTGTTTGCCTGAAGGTGGGCCTGGTGAGGAGGTAAGAGTTGCTTAATGTTGAGCTTATGTAATACTTAATGTTGAGCCTTTGCCACCTCCTGTGGTTGTGCATGTGTGTACTGCTATGTATTCTTATATTAATGAGCATGTGAATCCATGCCAGACCCCATGCTGGAGAAGGAACAAGTTACTTACCTGTAACTGTTGTTCTCCCGCATGGATTCACATGCGAACCCTCCCTCCTACCCCTCTGCGGCTCTTCACTTGGTCATACTGCCACTTTACGTGCTACCAAATCTGAGGATGGCTGCCAGGGGAGGGGCTTAGGGAGAGGGCAGTCATTGGCTGGGGGCAGTATGACCCAGAGACCAGTGATTGGTTACTACTAAGAAAGACAGATCAGAAACAAAACTGATACTGATTTTTTCTTTACCGAGGATTGGTAACGGGGCCTGACAACGGGGTATATTCATGAGCATGTGAATCCATGCCAGACCCATGCTGGAGAACAACAGTTACAGGTAAGTAACTTGTTCCTTGCTTTGCTTACCTTGCTTGCTTAGCTCATCTGCTTTAGGGGTGCTGTTCAGTCCCTAAGGCTACCAGTCTCCTTTTGCGAGATTCCTTGTTGTTTTTAAGCTGCACACATCACCTTACAGTGATGTGCGGCTGGGGTACATTTTATTAGGAAAGATTTCTCGTTGCCAATGTGTGTGTGTGTGTGTGTGTGTGTGTGTGTGTGTCTGTCAGGGACTGTCTGGTCCCACTCCATATGTGTGGGGCATGAGTGAAACCAATAGTTGTCCCTGATTGGACAACTACTGACTGTTTGAATTTTCGTATTTGTATTTATTTGGCTTATATAGCGCTTTATACCAAAGCGCTTCACATTAACAACAGCAGGATACATTTACTATAACAATAACGGTAACAAGAAGCAAATTGCAATTTTGATTCAGTCAACAAAACACCATGTAGAGCAATATGACAGAGGGAAGGGGGAGAGAAGTGGAGCAAAGCTAGGAGGGAGGGGGGGAGGAGGAGGAGGCAGGAAGGGGGTGAGTGCGAGGATGGGGTGGGGGAAAAAAAGGGAGAGGCTTAAGGCAGATCCTTACCATTGCTGTGCTTGGACTTGCTTCCAGGCAAGATTTTGGATAAAAGGACTCCTCCTGTGCCATTTTTTCAGAAAAGCATAGGAGCCAAGAATCTCTTGTAGACGATCAGCTAACTGAAGTTCCCAAGAAGATTCCTGAAGAGGCCTTGTATCCCTTCCTGCGTCTGGCCCGGTGAAGCCCCATTAGACTACCTGATCTGCGAAGGCCCTGGGTGGTCCTTCAACCCTAGGACTGGTGGGACCAACCAGTCTCAACGTGTTCTTGAGGATCCAGCTGTCCTGAGCCTTCGAAAGGTTTCCTGGACCACCCCATGGACAATCCTCACTAAAACCGTCACTGTTCCAGGTTTGCACTTGGAAGAACTTTGGTGGTCGCCAGCTTGTGGTATAAGTCACTTTTCTGACGAAATTCAGCCTCCCAACCTCAAGGGATCCTGTTCTGGAAGGACTTCTAAGACCGTGACTGGAGGGATGCCTTCCATCTTCTGTGTGTGGTAGCCTTTGCTGGAACTCGCCTTCCCCTCCTGCGAAATGTTCTGAAGAGGGTTGCATCGGTGTATCCTGCATTCTTCCTATTGCCAAGGGTTGCACTCTGCTCCTGGACCAGACTGGAAGAATCCTTGCACCCGTAGCTTCTGGACACCTTTCACGGGAACCAATGGTGGGAAAAACAACCTCCAGTGACCCCCACCCCAGTTGACCCATCAAGTCACCTGGAAAAATCGGAGTCAGGGGCGGTAAGTAAACAGAGCATTTGTCGCCCCATGTCCTCCATAGAATAACATTGAGAACGAGTCTCCTTCTATGCTTCCATTCCACTGCTGTTTGGTTGTCAAACCAGAGTAGTACAATCAGAAAGATAAGAACACAATTTACTTACCTAGTAACTTTGTTGCACTCTTCTTTTGAACAATCACCAAAACAAGTAGCTTACCTGCTACAGATACATTTTGTGGAGAAGCATTATGGCTTTTGGGCACAAGGCCCCATTCTCCTTAGGGAACGGACTGCTTAGTTGGGGAATATCACTTGTGACTTGGTTCCTTCTTTACTGCATCACTATACTAACCTCCTTTGTTGATTTAAGTAATTGAATGCATTTTAAGTACTTATGGTGACTGTATACATGTTTATCATTGAGTATTGGGCGAAGGCAGTAAGTGAAGGGGGAAAGTGTTAGGTGGCTACAGTTTTGCAGTGAACTCCGGGATTGCCAGCAAGGTGTTTTACTGCTCAGACTCACTTGCTTTGGCCTGGGAGCTCAGTGCTCAGCTAGAACCACCTGAATACCCCTGCATCCAAAACGCCATCTGTAGTGCAAATGCATGCGTGAAGGCAGTAAGTGAATGCGAAAAGTGTTAGGCGACTACAGTTCTGCCGTGAACTCCGGGATTACCAGCACAATGTTTTACTGCTCTGACTCTCTTGCTTAGGCTTGGGAGCTCGGCGCTCTGCTACACCAACTGACTACCTCTGCCTCCAAAATGCCATCTCCAGCGCGAATGCGCGCGCAAGGCAGTAAGTGAAGGTGGAAAGTTCTGCGACTCCGTGGATACAAATGACTGATTCTGTGAGTACTACACCCTGCCCCTGCACCACTCACCTTATATTTCTGGTCATTACCCTGGTTCTCCTTTTCAGACGGTATGCCAAAACTTAATTCTCACACATATGGTTTACGCACTACAGCGCAGCGCAAGGGTAAACGTCCAAGAAATCGAGCAGTGGGCAAGCTGGATGTGTGAGGCCCTCCCTGCCCGAAAAACGACACAAAGGACTTTATGGGCTCTCAGGGCACAACGGAGCCCAAGATCACTATTTTCATGGGCTCTGCGTGAAGATAATCCGGCAAAGGTCCCGTGGCAAACTCTGTTGCCTCCAGTAATGACATGGAATGTGTACCGAAACCTACGAGCAATGCGATTGATTTCTCACCTGGTTTTTCGAACATTGACAACAATTAATCATTGTTGAAACACTGCCTGAACATACCCTGCAACTCTCTGGGTCCTACGAACCTGAACCATAACATCGTGATTGGTTCGCCACGCTCCAGCACTTTAGAATTGGAAGACCTCTTTTCAACAACTGATTTCTCCTCAAGCGATTGTGAATCGGAGGATGAACTAGCTCACTAACACTCTGTGAACACGGGGAAATCTACCCCAGAGAAGGAAAGCATGTTGGTAAAAACCCAGCAAGCTTGACAATCTGCAGTCAAACATTGAGGCTTTGTTTCGACTCTGTGCAAGCATCGCTGAAGAAAAACAGCTCTAAAAATGCTAATGGGCAAAGTATTCAAAGCAACTCAGATGTCATGCACTACAGACAATGAAGGTCATAGTAGGCATTGCAAGGCGGAAAAAGACAAGCCCCTTGGCAAATTTGCAAAATCAGACCATACAATTGCGCAACTGGTCATACTCACACCAGAAGTCATTACTATTGCTTGAGGGGTGGCAGGTCCATCTAGCCCTCCTTGTGCAAATCCTGTGTTGAACTCAAGGTCACTTAAGGCTGTGGACTTTGCTGAGGCTAGGATAGATACTGTTAGAGTATTTGCCGACTCAGAGGAACATGCACTTTTTTCGGCCCTATGCAACTAGCATTCTATGTTGATCTATCCACCTCTACCTCAGCCTGCTAAACAACTGGAAACCAAGGCAAACCTGGAAAAAAAACGGACTATTATGAAACAAACAACACAGCAGTGCGAGGGCTTGCTACCAACTGATCCCAAATCCAACATTAATCCCCAAGTACTCACACCACTGGGGCCATAGCTGATTATCACTGAGTTAACCAATGGTGAAGTTAGCAGGGTTACGCTTCAAGACCCTTTAGACAACTGGGTGGTATCCCGAGCTGATCAACCGGCCCATGTATCGGTCTCTACCTCCCCAGGAAACCTCTTGTTCCCACGCTCATCACGCAGCAGGGTCCACTATTAAACCACACGACACAGGCAATAATCATCATAGGGACTCTTTCTTGGCCGATCAGGATGAAGTGCTTGCATTTGGAGCAATAACCACTACTTCAGCTCCCTGGTACAATCGTGCCTGAAATATTACAGTTCAAATGTCTTTCTTAAAATGACTCTACCTGGTATGCAGATGTTCGACGTATTAAGCTGGTGGAACTCTTGCTGACATCCAGTAGCCCTTTTTAAAGTAGAAAATTGCTTTTAAGATTACTGCACCCTATTCCTGACCTTTGCACAATAACGAGCAAAGACATAGCCTCACTAAAATTGCCTCGCTAATACAGTGCAACAAACTGGGTCATTGCATCCTTTCATTCACCTATTGTAATTGAGCACATATGCAAGCATGTTCAAGTACAGCTGGCTCTGGGTTTTGTGCTCACAGTATTTCGCCCTGCGGCCCTCAATAACCAACTATGGGGACAGGGGGCAACTGGGACAGATCCTTGTCACATTGCAGAGCCGGAAAGCTTGGTTACTAGGGCAACGTCCACAAGACTTGGAGGGCTGCTGGTCCCAAGAGCACGTATCCTGTTGAATTTTTCCCTCTCATGACACGGCCCTACTAAAGCTTGTGTCTTGGAATACTAGAGGGTACAATTATTTTCTTGGAAACCAATGAGGGTTAGCTCACTTGATCGGAGCAGAGGTTTTAACCCTGCAGGAAACCTGGATGACATCCCCATTTGAACTAGATGGCTACTGCATGGCTCACAGCCTAGCAGCTCTGGTTAAAAAGGGGGGCTCTGTATCGGTGCAAAAACTGGTTATGACCTATCTGAGCACAGTGACAGGCCTACTCATACAAATCTCTTGGTCGCTACCCTTTCCAAATCCTCTGGGGCCCTGAACCACTCTTTAATACTAACTCTGTATGACCCACTCGCCGGGGACCTCACCCTGTATGCAGTTACAGAGACTTTATGGATCTGGTGTGGTAGCCGTCCTCGAGCGGGTGTTATACTAATTTGGTACTTTAACGTGGACTGCACAGACTCATTACCTGAAGGTAAAAGGGGAAAGCGAGGTTTGCCAGCCCAGACAAGGGGCCCAGCTTGGCGAGCAGCTCTTTTAGAATTTGACCTAGAGATGCTTGTCGACAGCTTGGGGGCTCCAATGGTGATTTGGTCCAATGGAACTTACAATAGCTGCATTGATTTTATTTTTGTTCAGTAATTTTTAAATACACACCACATTTGCAAGCTGGCTCTATAGCCATAAGTGACCATGCTGTACTGAACATAGAATGCCAACCCACAATTAAGCAGCACTGGATGAGTCTGGGTACACATTCGTCCTTAAACTCACAGGGGAATAGACTAGATTGGTCTTCTCTTATGTTAGTTATTTGAATATGAATCTGACAACCAGCATGGAGACCCACAAGGATCATCTTAGTAGATATGACTGGGACTTGAAATGCCTGCTAGATAGGTACAATGTCCATGAAAGAAAACTAGTCTCGAGAACAAACTATTCAAGTAGGGTCAGGATTTCTTTGCAATCTGGAAATTTCAAAAAGGAAAAGGCTATTAAATGCCTCTTTTCGAGATAGAACAAAAAATGAACTAATTCATATTAGTGACAAAAACAGCTCAAAGGGGCAGCAAGGTCCAAGTATAAATGCTGGCTGCATGCTTATAAATATAACGAAAATGCTTGCAAATGACGACTAATGACAGAATCCTTAAAACCAATGATACTAAGAAATTCTGGTACCTCCTATGAAGTATTAGGTCAGCAAATCTGAACGAATGGTGTATGGTATCTCTGAAAACACACATTGTGGAAAATTGTTGGTCAACCGCTGAGCTTAAATCCCCCGTGCGAAAAGACCCCAAGATAGGCTCAGTGGTTTGGCATTATGTGAAGGAGGCAGATATAACTTCAATAACTGTGAGGTTTTAATCATCAAGGGCCATGGGCACAGATGGGTTTTGCAACGTGGTTCTTAAGAATGACCCTACGTATTGGGCAGAACTACTACAGACTCTATTTCTGCTGGGTGGAAAACATGTGGCGCAGCCATTTTGACTATATGGTACTCAAAAGGGCATTATATGGTAAAATGAAAAGATGGTAGAAAAATATCCGCTGCCAGCAGGATGTGCTGGACACATCATGCAAGTAAAAAAAAAGTTGCTAAAGGAAAAAGTAAAAGGGATACAAAGTGTTAAGCTGGATTTCTAGAATCTGGCCTGGTGGACATATTTTGGGAGGCCACCCTAGTTAGAGTGAACAGGGGAACTCTGAGAGGTTAGCCAAACTCCAATCAAGGTAGCAATGGAGATTAGTCAAAGCTATTCTCAGGAGAGTGTGAGTGGCGTCAGGGATGCACAATGAGTCCACACAGTGAAGCACACAATAATTCAATGTAGACAGGAATGTATAAGAATACAGTATTTATTCCAGGCCTTAATCACACTAACAAATGAATGAAGCAGGTGATACTAACGCACAATAATCCATTTTTTAATTTTTTTAAATTGAATTGTCTTTGGTCACGTGACCTTTACACTATACACATCAAATATTACAAGTGTTACAGTGATCATACAACCAATTTTCTAAAAAGAATTAAAAAGGTTAATACCTTTTGACTTAAAAACAGATCAACTCATTGTCAATTAAAACAAACACATTTCAACTATGTTCTGTTCCTTATCAAGTGCAGATAAGGCAATTAATTACAGAAAGGAAAAACATCCCACAAATCCAATTATCAAACATATGCAAGATCCTCTATTTTGCAAAAGGAGAGCCTCATGGTATGGCCGAATGTTTTTCCACCTATTGCCATACGTGATATTGTTACTCACCACTCCGAATAGGTCAAAGATGCGGAGAACACGACCTTGGAGATGTTGGTAGTATAGAATTCCGAATTCAGCCTTCCATCCCAGCTCCCCTGAGTACAAGACTCAGGCTTCCTCTAAGAGGGGCTCTTTTCCACAATGTACCTCTCTGCTGTTTCAGTAGAACAGACAGAGATGTCAATTGAATAAAAGAGCAGGGAGAACACACACCGCCAATACCAATGCTGCAAAAGAATACCAAGATATTAGACAGTGTTGATGTGTTGATGTTAAACAAGTGATTAGAACAGTAAATGATTGAACAACTACCTATATGAATATTGGAGTGGAATTGCGTTTCCCCGGGATAATCTACAAAGAATAACACGAATGAGTGGAATAAATCTAAATCAGTATCTTTTCCCACTTTAGCTATAGTATTGATAACAACTGACCTGAGTAAAGAATATTGGAGTAGGAGGAGTCCAGGATAAGGAGTTCAGAATTCTGGAGACAACGACAGGAGAAAATAACAAACAGGGAAGTTAGTATAGGTAAGTAACCCCGGACGGCACGAGGGACGCACTAGGGTCGAGTTGGTGCAGATCAGGAAAGCGTTCATATGCACTGAAGAGTAATCTCACAGGAAAGTCACTCAATGCCCCAGAATCCAACAGAAAACAATGTCCATGGAAGACAATAGATATGTACCTGAGTACACGATTATGGTTGAGTAGTTGTTGAGATGATCCGAATGAAAACAGCCAAAATTGATGTGCAGAGCGGCAACCAGGAAAGAACCGCAAGACACTGAAGAGAGCCGTATCCAGAAGCGTTCCGAGTCCAACGAAGCAATCCAATTTCAGGCAAAAGGTCAAAACCAGGAGTTCAGATAAGGATTCGTGTAGGGATACACGAAGAAGAAACGGATGAAACCGCGTGTAGCTAGTAACGCTAATTAGCAGCAACGAGCCCCTTGGAAGACAGTGGTTTTATAGTCGTAAGAGGGGCGTGGCTTGCTGTACGTCTTCCACGTACAAGACGTGTCAGGTGACCTGGAGTACGTCGACGTTTGTACAGACGCCATGGTAGCTTGTACCTGGACCATAGAGGAGCCTGTAACGAAGATGTATTCTGCAAGGATGCCGACGGTGAAGTCTGAAGTGTAACAGCTATGCAGCCGCGGTCATGACCAAGGATTTTGCCCCATATATACAACTCCAGAACTGGTCTGTGGTGTAGTCCACACTATCATGGTAGTCCTTCTCACAGAGTGGGTATAACCTGCTACATTCCGTGAGCGGGTGTCTTGCTGATTCCAAGTTTATCTTGCACATACGACACAGCCGCTCGCTTCTTTACAACCCAATCCAGGCCCCTGTATTTTCATAAACTGGTAGGATTTCAAGACGCAAAGAAAGGATGAAGTGCACCAATTGTGGGGAATGAATTTTAACCAAGTAATCACGTGGGGCACTTATATTAATTCCCTGAGTGGAGTAAAGATTGTATTTGTGCCTGTTTGCGATGTACTCAATAGATTTCATACGATCATGGTCCTTCGATTTCCTTTCGAAGTCCATCGCATATACTTCACCTAGTGAGTCTGATAGACCCTTCATGCCAATGTCTATGCTTTGTTTTAAGACAGGTTTTTGCATGTCAGTAAACCAAACACTGCATCCAGAGTGTTGGCCCTGGCACTAGATTAAGTTTAGGAAACTGCCATTCTCACTGAAGTATATAAAACCCCACCATTTACAAACAGCCAACTGCCAAAGTATGTGTAAGGATGGCAATCCAAGTTCTAAACACATGGCTTCGACAAGTACCGAGTTTGGGAGACCCAGCAAAGCCCTTAATAGCTTGCCCTCCGGCTTTGTGGCATCTCTGAAAAGACACACTATGGAAAATTGTTGGTCATCCGCTGAGCCTAAATCCCCCATGCGAATAGGCCCCAAGATAGGCTCAATGGTTTGGCATTATGTGAAGGAGGCAGATATAACTTCAATAATTGTGAGGTCTAAATCATCAAGGGCCATAATGGGTTTTGTAACTCAGTTCTTAAGTATGAATGACCCTACGTATTGGGCAGAACTACTACAGACTCTATTTCTCTGTGTTTGTGAGATGGGTTGCTACCCTCCTACATGGTGGAAATCAATTTTTATTCCAGTCTACAAGAAAGGGCCACAACTGCACCCTAACAACTATCGCCTAGTGGCCATGTTGGACAGCAGCTCGAAAATGTTTTCCCGACTGTTGCTGGATCTGCTCTCCTCATTGTCATGTTCAAATTCCATACTAGATTTCACACAGATGGTCTTTAGAAAGGGGCACAGCACAAAACATGCCATTTGGGTGCTTCTCACGCTCATATCAGATATGCTACGCAATCCAGGCACAAGTCTCTATATCCCCTTCTGTCCCCAAGTTTCCTTGTGCCTCCTCACGCTTCCGCTCCTTCCAACTCCTGACCCCACTCCACTGGAACTCCCTACCTCTCTCTATCCGCTCCACACCCACCTACCCTTCTTTCCACTCCTCCCTGGAAGCCCTTCCTCTCCACTCCCCCCTGACTCTCCTTCCCTACCTCTCTCCCCCTCATACCCCTTCCCCTCTAGCTTCCCTTCCCCCGCTTCCCGTTGACCTCATATTGGATACTGTTACCACCATAGTGCATAGGAGGTCACCTGGGGGCTCCCCCCTCCCATCTCTGAGCAAATTGCTCTAGATACTGTTCCACTGGTTTGTTTCAGGTTTGTAAATTATGCTTCATTCATTAATGTATCTGTTGATATTGCTATTTTATTTCTATCGCGCTCGTACACAAGTGTTTCAGAGCGCGACATGTTGTTATTCTGTAAAGCGCTTTGGTGTAAAGCGCTATATAAACTCAATAAACATAAACATATGTGCGCTTTGTGGATTATAGCTCAGCGTTTGACACCATAGACAGGGGTAGACTCTGGAGAAAACTGTCTGACTGGGGACTAAATTCCATGCTGCTGTATTTCGTGAGGCAGTTGCATGATAACACTGTGGTAAGGGTGAGGCTCACACAAGACGGCGCACTCACGAAACTGTTCCATACTAACGTTGGTCTCAAGCAAGGCTGTGTCCTTGCTCCATCACTGTATAATTTTTACGTGGCAGATTTTGCCTCAGCCCTGGAAGCTGTACTAAAGCATCCACCAAGCTATGGGGGCAAAAAGATACACTGGATTACCTATGCAGACGATAGTCATATTTGACCGTACTCCAACGTGCCTCCAGCGTTCGCTCGATGCCCTTTTGGAATATGCTGATTTAAATGGTCTTCGAGTTAACATAGGGAAGTCGAAGATTATGTCTAGGGGTAACGGGGCCTATGTGGGGAAGAGGTTCACATGGCGACTGGGAAGTTTAAGATTAGAACAGGTCGAGAACTACAAATATTTAGGCATGCACATTTCACATAGATTGAACATCGCCTACCATGCAAAGGCGGTTTCTTCCATGGCATGGATCAAGTGGCTGTCATTAAAAATGTGATCGACTGACAAGGTGGTAGATGCATGGAGACAAAACTCTCTGCATATACATCATCTGTAGTCCCAGGGATATTATATGCCTAGGAAACCTTGCCCTTGGGTTCCATTGCTACCCTGATTGGGCAGATTCTGAGAGGCCCCCCTATTCTGGTGAACACGAATATGGTAATAAGCACCTGTTCTAAGGGCCTGCGCTGGTGCCGTTACCATCCAGTCCAGCACTTAGAACCAGTGCTTATTGTTATTAGCACCCGTTCCATAAAGTTAAAAATAAAAGCACTTGCCTTATTCAGCTGTCCGCTTCGGGAGCTGGGTCCGTTGTACAGAAAATGGTTGCCGTGAGATGCCGGGTGAAAAGGGAGAAACACTAGCCTGCATTGCAAACTGTACAAGATTTGCCTTAGTGGTGGCGATGTTGGGTGAGGATAGTTTTCCTATTCATTGTACATTTACAATGAAAAGCAAGTAATGACAGAAAATAATGTATTTTTCATTTTAACACAAATAGTGAAGAACAGACCAGTTTAAATCTTTCAAAAAGTGATGGATAAATTGCCATATTAATATGGAAAGAAGACATTTTGAAAATGTAAGAAAGGGCATAGCAGCCAGGGTATCCATTTTTAAATATGACTAAATGTATAATGAGAATTCAGTAATTAAACTGTTAATTGCCATGAAAAGGAATTGTACAATTGGAGAAGTGGGAATTATGTATGAAGGTCAGAGGGAGTAGAACAGTGAGCTGAGGGATGTGGTAGGACATGGGGAAGGGTGGGTTTAGTTAGATATGAAAGAGGATGGATCAGCAGGAGTCAGCGATCCAGTAGATGATAAAATGGATGACCATTTAGAGTGTTCACTTGCACGACGCTGCCAATAGCTTTTGATAGATTATTCAGAACGATGACCTGTTACAGACATAATCTGTCTTTTTTAAAGTCCAGCATTGGCGAGTAAATGAATAACTGTATCACAAATGCAATGATATTTGTAACTTGTGAAAAATTAGCTTGTACCGATATGGTTTCATTAAGTCACCAAGAACATTTTTGCCAAGTGGTTTGGTGCTATACCAAAAAGGTGCAATGGCAAGTTGTGCTTTTGATAGGCCCAGGGGGTACACATAAAAACACGGTGCATTAGTAGGTAGCTTAAAAGTATAAAGTTCCAGAGAACAGATTGGACATGCAGGACTTTAACTTCAACAGCGATCAGAAAATGTGGCGTTGTTTTTCGTGGGCTCGTTGTATGTCGTTATTCATATTGATTTCCATTTTCATCAACGGAAATGGTGAAGACATTGCAAGGTAAGTTTCGAAGGCCTTCGCGTCCTCGTTGCGCACAGTGCAGTTGCAGTTTGAACCAGACTGTATTGTCACTGTTTAATACTTCTGACATATGTAGTTTTGCTATGTCTGATGGTATGATGTGAGGTTTATGCATGGATGTATCCAGGCCTATTCGTATATATTGTTTGATGATACTAGTAAGTACATCATTTGCAGGGTGGAAGACCTCACTGTGCATTCCACTGAAGGGTGCATTATATGGGGTGGGTAATAAATATTTCTTCCTGAATTCATTGATACCATCGATTGAGGGTGATATTTGCTTCAATTTTCTTAGTAGTGCACACAGATGGTTAGGTTGAGCATTTTCAAAATTAGGTTTTTCATATTTTTTCTTGTACTTTTGATAACCTGCACCGCCCATTCTGTAGCATTTTGCACTTTATCTGCAGACGTTTCGAGGTATTGTACAGTAGAAGAATCATTTTCTAGCCATTCCTCCATCGAGGACGCAACCAGAATGTTAAATAAAACATTTAATTTTTGAAGGGTGACAGGATAACCTTAGTGCACTGCTGTCAGTGTTAGGCCAGATTGTGTAGCCGAGGCTCCTTTGATGTCTGAAGAGACTGGCAGAGACGTAAGGAGGGTTTTCGGACTTTGAAAATGTGTATTTGGCAGCTGCCACATTTTCTACACAGAGTGGAGATGTCATTGTGTTCCGGTAATGGCTGTCAGGCCGTTGTGACGAGTCAGATGACATCGTCCCAGAAAGAAGGAAAAAGGATTAGGCAACTACCACAAGCTCCCTCAACACTTCATAGGGTAGGCCCTGATATACCATATGGGTACATGTACTGTTACAAGGCGAAGCCTATGATTCGAGGTACTGGGACGAGGAAACTACATCCATAGGGAGAGCTGAAGATCAGACATGCAACTGTTGTCCCTTGTTCATGTCTACTCAAAAGATCAACAATAAAAGAGAAAAAGGACGGAGTCCAGTGTGGAGTGGTTGGAGGAGGAATAGAGAACCCGATTAGGAGAGAGACTGGGAGAGTAATAGTAGTAGCACTGGACAGGTACAGGAGAAGTGGCAGCGGCAACAGCCCGGAGCGGACTAAGCATGCATTGCCGGAGCGGTTAGACGAGAGATGGAGGGGAGTGAACACCGCAATGGAAGAGGACCACAGGTGTTAGGAAATCAAAAGGGGCAACCTGATACTTTGCTCCCTCAGAAGGAAGAACGCCAAGGTTTTACGGTGAGGCAAGTCCCTGGAGGGGTAGGGATGGCGGCGCACGATTCACGCACAGCTGCACAGAATGAACATAAGGGTTGGGGCACAATAAGGATCCGACTGCAGGAAGAAGGCCATGTTTGCGGAAGAATTGCCACAACGAAACAAGCACCAGTAGATCCGTACCGAAGGAAGGTAGCCGAGCCCGCCCCAGATAAATAGTGGCCACAGAGATATCAACAAGAGGAAGAGAAATATAACATTTCTTTGCTGGTGTAAGGCACGCGCCGCGTTGAGGAAACCGATGACCTACCTGAGGGGAACGTAGAATGCCACAGGTGGCAGAGAAGAGAACCGGGCTGCAACGGCAATACGACAGGTACGGAGTGGATAGGGAGGAGGGGATACGATACCATGGGCTGGAGGGGAAAACACAATAGCCCGCGGTTAGGTGGAAGGACACTGCAAGTCACCCAGTGACTTAAACAAACGAGAATCAGCCAGACTGAAGGAAAAAAGAGACGTTCACACACAAAGGTAGACAATGAATCCAGAAGGCGAATGGTAAGACAAGGACACACAAGAAGAATCTACCCTTTCTTGGCCCAGTACACTACGAGTAAACCTTAACAAAAAATGTCCTAGAGCACTCCAGAAAGAGGTCAGAGACAAGTTAGAAAAGTACATAATTGTTTATGTAGTACAAAGCAGTGGGGCAAAGAAAGGATTCAATAAATGATCTGTGCAACAGAGATCCAGTGTGAACCTGAGAAGAGGAAGGGTATAGGCGAGACCGTCACAACACATATACCCTGAAGAGAAATATCAAATTGGGTGTAATCACTCTCTACTGGAATCTACCCAAACGTTTTGTGCAACAGTGGGTGTAGTGATTGACGAATTTTTGTTTGGTTGACCACCAACTGCCCAACATTCTTATCTGTGGTGACCTGAACGCTAAATGCCCTAATCCAAACAACCTGTCAACCTCGAAATTGTCGAGGGCTTCAACCGGCGAGAGAGGTTCGGAGTGGCAGGCGCTCATGAACTTAAGAAATGTACACAACGCCTCAACCATCGGCCCTTCAGATCTCCTGTTCCCAACCTGGGAAAGAGCCTCATCTGCAGCAACCCTTGATTATATTTTCGTCTCTTCTGCGTTATTGGCACAACTTGCTACATTCAAAGTTCTGAGGACCGTTGAAAGTGACCACAATCTTTTGGTCACAAGTTGGACTACTAGTTGCACCCAAAATCCTAATGGAATGTAAACATCGAACCTAACCAGCAACAAACTCGGCTTAAGATAACATCTTCCAATATAGCTGATCTTGCGAAAGAATTCAGTGAACTGCAAGAAGTAGAGGATGGCAAAGGGAATGAATCTGCCTTAGACTATAAAACTCTTCTTTTAAAATATCGCCTACCTTCTAAAACCAACTCAGCGAAAGGCCCTCGTATGTAAAGCATAGCCGTCGTCGAACAAAGACGTAAGCTAAGAAACTTCAAAAGATCAAATTTAAAACAAAACTCTCCTGAAGCATGGTCTCTATGGCAGATCGAATATAAGAAATACAGATCATGGCTCAGATCACACAGAATCAACCTTTATCAGCAAGATGCTGAGAGAATGCTCCAGATAGTGGCCTTAAAAAAAACAAAGGAATTCTGATTCTGGTCTTTAATTAGACCTTCGGCCACCCAAGTGAATGAAATCCTAACGAATTCTGTAAGTGAAGAGAAAAGGGTAGCCCACTTCAAGGACCTTTTTGCTTCTATCGAAGATTCCACTAGGTTGAGAAAAGAGACCTCCACAGCTCCCTGGGAAGATCTCACAGGCAAGGAAGACATCATCAGAAAGATCAAGAAGCTGAAAGCTTCTAAAGCTCCGGGCCCGGACAGTCTCACCAACTTTGATTTTAGGCAACATCGTGAAGAGTGGGCGCCTCTGCTCAGTCAAATCTTTGCTTGCTGCAAAGATTACAAAACTATTCCCAAATCTTGGACATCGGCGGTGGTGGTCCCCATTTTTAAGAAGGGCCCCAGAGAAGACCCATCTATCTATCATCCAATAGCGTTATTAGATACCATCGGCAAGGTCTTCGCATCATTACTTCTTGAAAAATTCCAACAATGGGCCAAGTAATCTGTCAGCGCGGACCCTTTTCAAACTGGCTTCCTGAAAAACGCTAATACTTCAGCAAATCTTATGGTCCTTAACATCCTAAAAAGCAAAGTTAGAGCAGGTGCACCTAAAGTGTATCTTGCTTTTGTGGACCTAACCCAAGCATTCTACCGTGTGAATAGGAATACGCTCTGGGCGAAACTAACCACCTGGAATTGTCCTCAAACCATCTTGGCCCCTATCAGAGCCCTCCATACTGACACTCGAATGCGAGTACGACTAAGTCACCATGGTTTGCTTTCTGCTGAGATACCGGGCCTCATTACACGGTAGGCGGTAAGGGTTTACCGGTACCGGTATTTTACCGGTACCGGTAAATCCTTACCACAAGGTCCCTTTGCGGGTTGGGGTATTTAACGCCTGCTTTTTGCAGGCGTTAAAAACCAACCCGCAAAGGGACCCAGGGAGCTAATTACGGTACCGCAATTTGCGGTACCGTAATTAGCGCCTTCACCATTCCCATTATGCCCTATGGGGCAAAAATGGGAGTGGGGAAGGGCAATGGTGGAAGGGGGAATTACCGCCCCGCCAACCTTGGAATGGGGCGGTAATTCCCCTTTCCACCAAGGCGGTGCCGGTATTTTACCGGCATGAACCATGGCGCTAATAGCGCCATGGTTCTCCGCCTACCGTGTAATGAGGCCCACCCTCTTTTAGAGGGGTCAAACAGGGCTTCCCTTTGGCTCCAGCCCTTTTTACCGCCTTCCTTGGCGATTACAAAGACTCTGCAGCAAGTTCAGGCTTTTCCTCCAAAAATAGGCACTATGGAAGTTCCTTATTTACTATATGCTGACGACATGATCCTGGTCGAGCAAACCCCGATTGGGCTCCAACGAAAACTCGACCACCTGTCGTCATACTTATCTCTTAACAAGATAGAGTCAGTCAAATATTTTAAATACTTGGGCGTCACCTTCGACTGCTCCAAAACCGAGGCCTATATGCAGCGAGTCCTATGGACCAAGATACGTAATCTTACAGCTCAGACAAGAACGATTGACAGAAAATACGGAAGGTTTTCACTGTTGCCGGCAATCCAATTTTATAAAACTAAAGTCATCCCGTCAATGGTATATGGCATGGATGCATGCCTGGCAATGCCAGCTACGATTTGGCCTAAATTGGAGGGCTTCCTTTGGCGCTCAGTCTTGAACATTCCCAAGTCTACATCTATCGCTGCCATTCGCCGTGAACTTGGTTTGCTTTCCCTATCAGCTATGATCAACAATAGTCGAATACAACTTTTCAGAAAACTTTTGCTGCCTGACAGTCCATGCATTTACTCACTGATCAAAGAGGAAGCCGCTAAAGGGGCCTGCGCTCAGCTTACAGCCTGGTGTGAAAAGAACAAAGCTCTGCTCCAAACTATAGCTTGCATGGAAAAGGATCTGATGGAAAACCCTTTGCGGATAAAAACTAAGATGGAAGACCTAGACTGGATTAAGACCTTAGACCAGGTGTCTTCCAACAAACTATTGACCCATCTTCCGGTAATAGTGCGCAAAAGAAAAGAGGTAGCGGCATACATAAAGGAATTTCCCAATAAAGCCCTGAGAGGGACATTTCTCAGAGCAAGACTCAACATTCTACCTACTAGAGAAATCTTGAAAATTAGATCGCAATCCGTAACAACTGATTGTAGACTCTGCCAGGAAACCAACCAGCGGGAAACCGAAAGACACCTAATGATAAAATGTCCTGCCACGCAAAACCTCAGAAAGGTGTACCTTTCGCCTTTTATTTGTGGATTGCGACTTCTGCGAAGAATACCTTTGGTGGACGCGTCTTCTCTCTGGCGATAACAACAGATGGACCATCGCAGCAGCTAAAATCCTGAAAACTGACAATGGACAACATTTCAAATCTGTAAAGTAATATCGATACCAGACTTCACAGACTCTATACTATCTCTTCTATCCCGACATTCAGCTATAAAAGTTTCTTCCTGTCCTTGGAAAAGCCTATATTAGGCTATAAACAAGTAATAAAAAAAAAATATATATATGCCCTTTTAACAGTGCTTCTTGCTAAAGTACTTCACAATTTCAATAAATACAAAAAATATGAATGTATGAGGTCCCTGGCAACTTGGGTCATTGGAGTTACCAAAAAGAAAAAACAAAAGCCACGGATCCTTAGGTTACTGTGCTTCAGCAATACTATTTCCTGCAGTTCTTCCCTGAGGAAGGATGCCAATTCTGCTGTCTAATTTCTTCTCGAGGTTCTGATGCCTCTGTACCCGGGAGTTTGCAAAGTAAATAGTTGCAACTTGTTGTTCCACCACAAGATTCCTGTACTATTTGTGACGAATCGTGGGATGACGTCACTTCTCCCCAGAGAAGACCCCTTCTTTGTGAGGCTATGGAGGTGAGGCCACTAACAGATATTCCCCCTGGGCATGGTAACATCCAGGAGGACCTCACAGGGAGAGACTCCCCTTCTGGGGTAAGGACTCCTGTTCCATACAGGAATTCCCAAACCCTCTTTTCCTCAAAACACCAAGGTCCATGCTTACCCCCTATAATTCAATGGAAAGTACCGATATCATGTATTGTGATGTCCTTACCAGTAAAGTGCAGTCAAGTCCAGGCTGTGAGCAGACACTGTGCGCAGACAGGGTTACTCTTCAAAACCTCATCAAAGTACTGAGAAGAGGAAACCCAGAGGAGACATAAAGATTACACTAGTCTGAGAAAAAAGTACTGAGAAGAGGAAGCCCTGAGGCAGCATGAAGATCACTCCAGCCTCTGGCCAAAGTACTGAGAAGAAGGGGCCCCAGGGAAACATGAAGAACACTCTATTGACAAAAAGGGGAGACTGAAAACAGACTTTGACAGTCCGCTTGGGAGGAACCAGCTGCAATGTATAAAAAGAACAAATGAGTAGAGGAGGAGGAGAGGACCAGGTGTGCAGCATAGAAAGCCCAAGAGTTAGAAACTGGGAGAGAAGGATTGTGGAGGAGTAGCAGCAACAGGTGTGAAACCAGTGAATTCCTAGGACTACGAACTGCGTGAGAAGTTGAGATCCTGAAGGAGTGGAGCTGCATGCTGGAAGCTCTCTGCTACAGAGGGAAGGGAGTCTGTGAGAGCCCGAGCATTTGCGGGCAAACCAGGAGGAGGAAGGATAGATAATGGTGGTGCAACCTCAAGGAGGTGGACTGTCATGTCAGACAACGGTGCCGACATTGTTAGACTGGAGAGGAGACTGCAGAGCCACTGCAAGAGTTGGGAAGTAGCTGCCAGAGAGGTTGGAGCGGAGAACCACTGCCATGGGAAGACCCTGCGACGTGTCCCGTGGTAGAGAAAGGTAAAGGGGAACACTGGAGACCCGGTGAGGGAGTGGGGCCAGCCATAGGCACCAGGAGTATCCCTAACACTACTGGCACCAAAGATTGGACTTTGAGCACCGGGAGTAATCTGCCTCATCCCAATAGTATCCCTAACACTACTGGCCCCAAAGATTGGACATTGAGCATCAGGAGTAATCTCCCTCATCCCAGTAGTATCTCTAACACTACTGGCATCCAAGACTGGACGCAGGGCATCTGGAATAATCTCCCTCGTCCCAATGGTGTTTACAAGGCTAATAGCTGGGAAACTGCTAACACCAAAGGAGTTGAAAGGAAACTTCCTTTCAACTGGAAAGAAGTCTGGAAGGAGCTACATAAGCTCATGCTATGGTATAAGGAGGAGAACTGTGTTTACTTTGTGCATCAGGAGGAGGGAGTCATCCTCCCGATCATCTTTAGTTCAGGTTATGTTTATAGTGATCGGGACAGAGGGCAAACTTTTGAGTTATCCTGAGCACCAGCACCCATGCTTTAGTTATTAGACAGGGCTGTCCCTATAGAGTAGGATCAGTTAGGTGTTCTTTGAATATAATCATTAATAGAATTCCTGCAAATGCCACCTCTTTGTCCAACTCCTGCTTCTGACAACCTCTCACGTATTGCAGCACTGGTAGATCCCAAAGTTGGTAAAGCTAAGGCAAAGTCACTTAAAAAGACATTTGGTCCACCTCAGCATTTTCTTTTATAAAAGCCACCCAGTGCTCAGTTGAAGAGAATGAGTACTATAATCTGGTTCTTACGTCCTCTCTCAGTTCAGCAAGACATCTATGGAGCACGTTATCACTATATGATAGGCAGCATCAGCTTCAAATTCCTCTGAAGTCATAAGCATCACAAAAACCTCCAAATAGGTTCGTGATTGAGTGTGATTTTATGATTTTTACTTTGGTTCTCAAAAATGCACCGTATAGTTGTTATGCGTTTCCCATGATATTAGAGGTGAACCCATTTGCTTTGCTCAGAGTTAATCTCGAAACACTAAGACCCAAGTGTCTTTGTTTCATCTCTTCTGAGGGAGGTATTTCTGTACTATAAGTAACCTTTGACACTGGTGTAATTCCTGCATTGACTGGTTATCCATATCTTATAAAAGCCTTCCCTGTCTGTTGGCTCACCCCATCATAAGGTGGTAGCCGAAAGGTGGCCACTCAACCAGTAGTTTTCTCTCATACCATCTGCTCCATGGATCTAGGTAGAATAATTCCTTGAATCCCTCCCCTCTTGCCTCCTTCCCCCCATGATGAGGATCAGCCAAGCCTACCATGCAGCCAATGCAGTTGGTATTGTCAGAGAAAAATACTACTTGGTGATAAATAAGAGATCTGTGTTCTACCAGGATGTTATGTCTTGCCTGCCCCTTAGGCCCTTGGTTGTCTCTTCAACCTGTAGATGCTCAAACCTTTCAAGGGATATACTATCGGCAACCAGTGCCTGATTTGTAACTCCTCATGTTTATAATTTCCATGTAAGGGGCAAGCAACCAAACCCAGGTGTTACAGCAGAATCTAATTTTGGGGGATTCTGCTGTCCCTATTAGGAGACCCCTAAACGTTTTGTTTTTTCTCCACTTTGGTGTTTAGGATCTCTGGGAACTCTGACCTCTTGTTGTAATCAGTCAGACTCTACTGAAGCACCTCTGCCACTCCAACCCTTTTTTATTATGTGGTCCAATGCTAGCTAATGAGTCAGAATTCCTATTTTGGGTATTCTAGGGCCACTCGATTCCTATTTCCCTTTTGCCATTTCTCATTAAATTAATGGAGGCCCTTGTGTTTCCATTACTTTGCTCTTTACTGGAGAACTCATATTTTTTGGATTTGTTTGTTTGTTTGTTTAGAATTTATTGTGCGCACCGGACCCTGGGGTATAAGGGCGCAGAAAGTAAGAATATGTACAGCTTAGAGCATAAGTTACAGGTTACAGTTACAAGTTACAGACATTACCAGTTACAGGTGCAAGTTTACAATACAAGTTTACAATCGTATGGTGCAGATACTGTGTAGCAAACAGGCGTGAGCATTATCATGGGTTCAATTAGCAGTTGCTGTCGTTAGCCAGTTGATTACAATTTGCCTGAATTTGGAAAAGGAGTGTTCTAGTCTCGCAGTAGTGGGTAATTCGTTCCACAATTGAGCAGCTTTGACTGGGAAGCTAGCTCCGCCTATGGTGGTCAGTTTAAAGCGTGGTACTTGTAAGCGATTGGTGTAAGCAAGTCTGGTTTGTCTTGTGGGGTGTGTTCTGGTGAATCTGTCCTTAAGATATTGGGGGGCTTTGTTGTGTAGGGATTTGTATGTGAGAGATGCAGTTTTGAGTCTGATTTTCTCATGGGTGGAGAGCCATTTGTGTTTCCTTCTTATTACTGTAATGTGTTCTCTCCTAGGGATGTTCAATGCCGCTCGGAGGGCCTTGTTTTGCTGTATCTGGATTTTGTTTATGATAGATTTAGTAGCTCCTATGTACAGTGCGTTACAATAATCTAGTTTAGAGATGATAAGGGCTCTGGCTAATGTTAGGCAACTGTGCTGGGAAAGGAATTGTTTTCCTGCTCTAATGAGCTTACATGTGTAGGCTGTCGAGGAAGCTAGGGAGTTTACCTGTTTGGAGAATGATAGGGTAGAATCAAGGTAGATGCCTAATGTTTTAACTTCTTTGGCAACTTGTATGCAGTTCCCATCTATGATGAAGGAAGAGTAGTTTGAGCTTAGTTTTTTGATGAGGGGTGCGGTGCCTAGGATAAGAAGCTCAGTTTTATCATCGTTCAGGCATAGGCCATGGGTTGCCATCCATGCCTGAACGATGCTGTATATTTTGTTCACCATTGCTAGATCTTTTTCGTAAACCCCTGTGAGTGGGAGGAGGATCTGGGTATCGTCAGCGTAGTTGGTATACCTGATACCCAGATGGTCCAAATCATCAAACAGGGGCTTAGTGAATATGTTATATAGCGTTGGTGAAACGCATGATCCCTGTGGCACACCGCAGGTAATAGGGATGGGGTCTGCAGCTGCTATAGGTGAGAAAACCCTCATGGTGCGGTCACTGAGGAAGGATTGTATCCATGCTATAGCCTCAGTGGAGAAGTGTGCTGCTGAATCTAGGTGGTTACATAGGACTTTATGGTCCACTAAATCAAAAGCGGCCGATAGGTCTAGTAGCAGGAGGAGTGCTGGTTTTCCAGAATCTCTTACTTTGTCTATTTGGGCTTTCAGGTCAATCAATGCAGTTTCTGTACCGTGAAGAGGGCGGAAGCCAGATTGTCGGGAGCCTAGTAGTTGGTTTTGTTCCAGGAAGCTCTGGATTTGTATATATGCCACCTTGTCCAGTATCTTCAGAAGGAACGGTACCGTAGTAATAGGTCTATAGTTAGTGGGTATAGTGGGGTCTAGAGTAGCCTTTTTTAAGAGTGGGAGCACCCAGGACTCTTTTAAGTTACTGGGGATAATGCCTGTGGTAAAGGAGGCATTAATTAACTTGGTGATAAATGGTGCTAGATCTCGTGCGGCATCTTTGATGAGTTGTGCTGGACATAAGTCTCCTTTGCAGTTGGACGGTTTTAGACCGAGTATTACTTTCTCTACTTCTAGTATGGAGACTTTGGAGAAGTGGAATTGCGTAGTGGGTTTGGAGTTAGGAAGTGTCTTGATCGGCGGTAATATATTGGGTACTAGGGTCTCACGTTTTAGTTCTATTTTCTTTTGGAGGTTTCGGACTTTGTTAGAGAGGGCTTGCTGGATTTCGGAGCACCACTTTTTATCTTTAAGACAGTTGTCTTGAGGTGTTATTGGGTTTTCCAGTTCTCTGAGTATGGTGAACAGTTCTTTAGTACTTGATTTGGCTTGTGTGATTCTGTTATTGTAGGTCTCTTGTTTAGCTAAGATGATTTCTTTTTTGTAATGAGAAGAGATTTTAGCTAATTTCAGTTTATTTTCTGGGCTGGGGTTAATTTTCCATGTATTTTCCCATTTCCTTTTTTCTAATCTCAGATTTTTTAAGAGAGGGGTGAACCAGTTGTTCAGGTGGTTCTTTGGCTTGCTGTTTCTGAGCTTGAGTGGTGCGATGTTGTCAAGAGTTTTGTTCATGATATTGTTAAATTCTTCCACTAGGCTGTTAGGGTTAAGGTTGTCAGGTAGAGCGTCCAAAGTGGGCATGATGCCGGGGAGTAGTTTGTCTAGTGTCATGTTTTTTTTGTTTCTGGTAAGTGCAGGAGGTGCACACGGTTGTTGCAGTTTGGGGGTGGCAGTGTCCAAGGAGAATGAGATTAGATGGTGATCTGACCAGATTTGGGGTGAGATGGTGAGAGTGGCTATAATGCAGTTGTGGTCAGCAATCCAATCAAGGGTTCTCCCTTTGATATGGGTGGGCTCAAGCACTCTTTGTGTGTAACCCAGTTCTGTTAGGGTGTTGGAGGCTGCTGTGGCTTGTAAGTCGTTGATATCATTAAAGCCAATATTGAGGTCGCCTAGTAATATTGATTGAGTAGTATCTTTAAGGTTTTCTGATAGGATGGTAGTTAAGTCTTCTATGAAATTCTTGATTGGACCTGGAGGTCTGTATATCAAGTGAAGGTTAAGGGTTTGTGAGTTAGCTGTAGGTGTCTTGGTGGACATTATCTCACAAGATTCAATGGTTGGTGAGGGGGTGAGTCTCATCTGGAGTTTAGTTTTGACGATGATGGCTAGTCCTCCACCTCGAGCTCCGCACCTATCCGATCTGAGGATAGTATAATTATTGGGCACAGCTAGGGATAGTGCTGGGCCTGATGCCTCATGCAGCCAAGTTTCTGTAATGGCTAGGAAATCGTAGTCTTCTGTCAGGATAACTTCAGATATTTCTATGGCGTGGGCGACTAAGGATCTAGCGTTTATTAAGGCTCCTTTGAGTTTAGGTGTGCGGTTAAGATGTGTAGTAGTATTTTTTGCAGCATTGGGAGAGGCAAATGTTTCTTTGTTAGTTTGGTAGTTATTGTGCTTAACGTGGTTATGGGTGAATGGTTTGCGAGTAGGTTCTCGAGTGGTGTTAGTTTCGTATTTGATGAGCGGATCAAAGATTCTGGGTAGTCTTGCTCGTAATCTTAGGTTTCTGTCAGCTATGTTATATTGTGTAGTGGATTGTTGTATTGTAGTTGCTATAAGAGGCGACATAGTGAGATGTTCCCATGGGGCGAGTGAGGCAAGTGAGGAGGCCAGGTATACTAGATAGGATAGTATAAGGAGCATTGTGTAATGTGTAAGCGTCCTGTATCTGGATAGGTGGCTAGAGTTTTAGTTATGGTATAGTGCAGGCAGAGTAACTGCTAAGTCTGCTATGTTGTTATCTAGAGAATGAGGTCAGGCACATAGTGTTAAGTTGACCAGATGCTTTTCAATCTGGTTTTCACCGGGTTATGGTACCGAGAGTGTCCTTATGTCAGCTATGAATGATCTGGCACGGCTTTTCGATCGGGGTGGAGTTGGTGGGCTGATTCTTTTAGATCTATCAGCCGCCTTTGATACGGTTGATAACTTCACCATGCTGGGCCGTCTGGCTGGGGAAAGTCTTGCTAGCCCAGTACTTTCTTTGTTCTCTTCTTTTGTTTCTGACAGAGTCCATTTCTGTCTCTTCCTCCTTTTCGGTTTTCTTCTGCTGCTCTTGCATGTGGTGTGGAACATTTACATCCAGCCACTTGTCCGTCTCATCCACTCCCATGGGCTGCGTTGCTTCTTCTATCCTGATGTTACCCACATTATTGTACAATTTAATCTGGGGGAACCTGATCAGTCTTCTCAGTTTAGGGGGTGCTTGGAGGCCGTGGGGTGTTGGATGCGTGACAACTGGCTGAAGTTAAATCGGGACTAGACAGAAATGTTAGTAGTCTGTCCTCCTCCTGCCACCTCCCTTTGGACATCTGCTTTCTGGCCCCTGTCTTTAGGATCTCTCCCTATTCCGGTATCTGTGGTCAGGGATCTGGGTGTGAAGAGGACTTCCTCTCTCTCTAGTGCGGTCTGTCAGTCTGGGTACTGCCATCTAAAAAAAAAAAAATCAGAAAGTACTTCCTTTCCTCCCTGCAGCTTTACATGCTCCAGTTGTGGTGGCTCTGGTATTGAGCCGGATTGATTATTGTAATTCACTTTATCTGGCTCGAACCCTTATAACTTATTCGCTGTTTGTAATTTTTACAGAATCTTGGGGCGATGGTAGCTACTGGTTCCCCTTTCAGAGCCCACATTTCTCCACTGCTACACAGGCTGCATCGGCTCCCTGTGGACAAATGGATTGCCCTTAAGGCTCTTTGTATTGTGCACCATGCCTTTTATGGCCATAGACTTGCTGGAAATGGTGGTCAAGCTTTTTCAGTGACTGCTGCCAAGTTACGGAACTGTATTCCACAAACACTCAGGGTCACTCCTAACCATTTAGTATTCAGATGTGCCCTGAAAACCCTCTTATGTTAAGTTTTGGATCCTGGGCTGCGTTGTGCCTGGGTGGAAAAATAGTGCCAAGGTGCCTCTGGTGGATGTCCGCTTTATAAATTTGTAAACATAACAATATTGTCGGGCCCCTCAACATTTAGCTTTTTCCCCCCTCTTTTTTTGATTACTTCTCTTGAAGTCCCCTTGCCATAAAATCCCTTGTTAAACGTATATAAAGTATATAGTAGTGTGCTACCCCTAAGGCATGCAGGACTAGGAGTGACTCACAAACTACCAATTTTTGCCCTAGTGTGAATTTATTAGGGAGTACGTTAATGGCAGCTATACTTTTAGTTTTGGCTACACAAGGGGTGCAAGCCATTTTACCACATTGATAGCCCAATGTACCAAGGGATTTTAAAGGGGTTTTTAAAAACCCGCTCTCAGACATTTTGTGTCTCAGGGTTTTCTTTTGTCAAGATAACCACAAGGAAGGCCACAATGGACGTTCTGATCATGTTTGGGCTCTTTGTGAGCACATCATGGCATCCTACATATTGTTCCTAACTTGTTAACGCCAGTATAGATCCCTGTCACTTTCTGTGAGGGTGGCTGATCAACCAATATAGGTGGTCATGCAACTCTCAACCCCCAGCCCTTATAAGTGATTGGCTGATTGGCCCCGGGCAAGACCCTTTGTGCATGGTCCTTCCCCTGTTGCACTTTCTTGGTTTCCTGTTTGCAGCGAGGAGGAAGAGGGTCTGCTGAGCTGCTGAAGAACATATTTGCCACAATTTCAGACATTCTTGCTGTTTGAACCCTTAGCTGGCCTTACTGGTTAGGTACAGCGATTTGGGCATATCCCGGTTTGGTTTTGTTGCCTCTGGAGGTCCAGTCCTAGCCGCTGATGTCTCCCCACATCTGCTGGGTTGAGTCCTCAACGCCAGAACTTGTTCCTGGGGCTTTATACTGCTGTTTACTGCCAGAATATTCTGATTGGCTGTGGGTCACTGCAGAAGCCCTTAAGGTGGTTGAAGGCTCAACTGCCCCCAACATATTCAGTGTGGGTTTCAGATGCTGCCACCAGCCGTTGTCTTCGTCATAGGACCATTTGCTGCCTTGCTGCTACCTATTTTTGTTGGCCTTGTTGGCGGGAGCCCTTTCCTCGGATTCCCTCTTCTTCCTGAAGTCTCTCTCACCTGATTTTTAACTCCTGGCTTGAAGGTGAAGACCCTGCAGATACCTTTTGTTCCTTTCCTGACCTAGTTGGTCCAGAGTTCTAAATACTGCAAACTACACCTTTGGGAAAGGACTGTATACTTACTGGGTCATGTTGTGCTGCTGAAGCCATTTACCCTAAAACTACCAACGTTAGTGCCTACCTTTTGGTCCTGGGGTGGGCATAGAGATTCTTTTGAGACCAGTCATTTCTGCATTGCCCATAGACTTCTAATGGGGGTCCACGTGCTCTAGCAACTTCTTCTGGGGTCCTTGGTCTATCTTCCAAACTCGGAATGCTTCTTGGGGTCTCCCATGGCCTTCCCTCAGGTTGCCCGTCGCAGAATCTGATCTGTGGGGGTCAAACAGACCTCCCTCCACTAAAGCAGATGGCATTTTAAATCTCTCACTTTCATTCTAATGGAACTGTGAATTTACCTGCAACTCGCCAAACCTGCCCCAGTGAAGTTTTCCTGGATCACCTAGTGGTACAGTGAGCTCTGGCCCAAGCTTGGTACTTTTGGTATTTAACTGTTATTTTTTTTATTTATTATTAAAGTCTTCATATGCGGTTCTTCCATGGGACTGTAAGTGTAACATTCTGACTATTTCTAGTTTTCTAGTAACTCTGAACTACTGTTACATTTTCGCAGCAGTTACCTGATTCCAGGGAAAATAGTTATGAAGTATACACATGTATTGGAGTTTCATCTCTTAACCCATGTAGTTACATAATTTCATGTTATCAAAGACCAGATGAAATTAAAAGATTAATTTAAGGTCTTGGAGCATGAAGTCACTCACATCTTTGTATTAGACACATCTGTAAAAGACCTGTACTCACCGGATCGTTTCTCCTTTCCTGATCTGACGTTTCATAAACCATAACCATGAGTACTACCTCTGGTGCTGGGTTGGTGAGTTATTCAAGGTACTTCCCTCCAGGGGCCTCTGTGGTCCATCGGCAAAGGTTTCTGGAGGCCACCTCCACCGTGGTTTGCCATAGACTTCTTTTGGCCTGAATACTGTTGTACTACTTGTCTTTCCGGAGCTAGTGCATCTTAAACCTGGCACTGGAACTCTTCAAGAGAGGTTGGTTGCGGCCTCCTCTGCACCTTTGGGGTATTCATTTTGCCCATAATTGTGGCTTTGCCTACTGACCATGTCCCACTGATTGCTATGTGGAACATTTTAACCGACCTGATACTCTCCTCGAGGAACTTTGGAGGTATTTACCTGCCTCTGGACATTTTTCGAGGACCCCCTTAGGTACATGGAGTTTTAGGCCAAAGACTAGATTTTTAGAAAGTGCCACTGATGATATATATATTTGTAGCCTTAAGTTCCACACCTGGCTGTGCAATGCCTGATAGCAATGTATAACTTCAAAGTATTTCGAGGGGATTGGGTCCTCCGACGTATTCCATATATATGACAGGTAATGTCCACAGCTGTGCTGCTTCGGAAAATCTTCGGCGTCTGCGTCGATGACGTCGATGCGCCATCCCCGAGGACCTCCTCCGATATCTATTTTTCTCCAGCATTGGATCTTTCATGGATTCACATGCTGTGAATATTTCCCCGTCAGGCTGGGAAACCTCAGTAACTTTAATTTAGCGTTTTCCTATGGAAAACTTCGACACTTTAGTGTCCTATCGACGTTCTTTTTGGGTGCTCTAGGCCCCACCAATAGGATGTCTGGTATAAATAGCCCCACCCCCACGGCTTCCCTTCAGATTTCAACCGTCTCCAAACTGTTGGGATCACCTTGTGTTTCTTTGTGTTTTTGCACGTGCGTTTGTTTCGTGGGCTAGGATGTCATCGGTAGCCCAGTTGAACTCTCTCTTTCGGCCTTGTGCTACCTGCAGCATGAAGAAGGTGTACGAAGGGGATGGTCATATGGACTGTCTTTACTGTCTCTACCCCATCACTCAGCGGATGCCTGTGAGATATGCCAGGGGTTTTCGCAGAAGACTTTGAAAGACCGTAATCAACGGCTCATATGCTGGCTTAACAAGGGCACTTACCCAGCTTCTGAAGTGTGTTCGGCCCGGGGGAGCCAGTTTTCAGGGAGAACGGAAAAGGGCGCCGAGCGGCGTCTGTGTCACCCCCCCCCCCCCGCTAAGAAGCATCGGGCCGCGTTGCCTGCATCAGAGGTCGCGAAAGGCAGCAAGTCTTCGTCTAGGCCGCATCATTCGAAAGGGGCAAGTAGCTCTTCGTTGTCCAAGCATGGTCGGCCAGACAAGTCCAGGGGGTCTGGTGGTAGGCCCGAGAAGTCTACGGTGCCGGAGAAAGACCTGGCGAGGGCAAAGGAGTCTTAGTCGAAGCACTCGTCGTCCAGGGACCATCACAAGTCTTCGTCCAGCCGAGAGTCTTTCGAAGCATCGTTCCGGTTCTTCTTCCAAAAAACCTGTTTCTCTGGCGACATCGAAGCCGAGGGACGTGGTTCTGATGACGAGCTGTCGACGGATGTTCCGTCATCGACAGTGGTGATGCAATGTACTGTTCCATGGTCGGCGCCGTCCACGACTCTGATGGCCAGGGGTCCACTGCTGTTGTCGCGCAGATGGAATCGTAAGGGTTGTTGACGACGGGTGGGGCGTGGCAGTCCGCCGCCTTTTAGTCCATACTTCCTGAGAACATCTTGCAGCAGGATCCAGCTATGTTTTTCTGTTTCTTCAGGGATGAAGGAGGAACAGGAGCCGGTGTTTGACCCGTCGGCTATGGGTCTGCAGTATGTGAGGCCGTCGAGTGGGGTGGGGGCTGGGCCGCCCCCTTTACCTGCTGTTTAACCAGCAGTGTCTGCTGTCGTTGCAAGTGCTATCTATGCTTCAGTCTTAGTTGGGGCAACTGAATGTGAGGTTGCCGCCTCCTCCATATCCGGCGGCGCCTGTGGTCGACGGGTTGCCTGGTGAGGCGCGTGGGACACGAACCCTGAGGTGGAGCAGCCACGTAGTCCGGCACAACCATCGCCTCTGGATGATATTCAGGCGTTCCATGCCATGATGTCGAAAGCGTGTCTGGAGTTTGGGCTGGCGCCTGAAGAGGAATGTAAGGACTGCTTCCTCTTCGACCATATGGGCAAGAGAAGGAAGGCGGTCTTCTCAGTGCCGATTCACGACCACATGTAACAGAAGGGCCTGTGCACGATGCGCCACCCGTTTCCAGAACCGGCGGTGAAGGGTCGCCTTGAAGAGAAATTTAAGGCGCCCGTGTCTACCCCTAGATGCCTGGTGTCGCAGCCCATGCCCGAGTCCGTGGTTTCGGCGGCTGCCAGCTGTAAGGCCAGGAGCCAACATAAATGTGTTAAACCTCTGGACAGTGAGGTCAGGAAGCAGGACGCCTTTGGAAAGAAGGTCTTGACCGTAGGGGCTACGACTATGAAGGCTTCAAATTCCTTGGTAATTATGGCCAGATATGATCGTGAAATGTGGCATCGGCTGGCCCCGATTCTTGAACATCTTCCAGAGCAACACCGAAAGGAAGCAATGCTGTTGGTTCGAGAGGGGGAGGAGGCCTCCAACCACAGCATCAATATTGCTGTGGACCTGGCGGAGTCAGGTTTAAAACAAATTAATAATGAGGTGGTGCTCCGACGGCAGGCCTAGTTGAAGTGCACAGACTTTCGTTCGTCCTGAGGTCCAATATAAGGTCATCGACATGCCCTGTGAGGGTGAACACTTGTTTGGCGAGAAAATTGATGAGGCCCTGAAAGGAATGAAAGAGGATACGGAGACAGCTAAATCCTTGGGTTCCTTGCAAAGTGGTCGCTCTTTTTGCTCCTTTCAAGCTTTTCGGGGAGCCTCTGGGAATGCCCGGTTTGCCTCCAGCAGAGATTGAGGTTACAGCGCTCCAGCTACTCGTCTCAAGGTTATCGGCGATCAGTCCAGTCGGCTCAGAAGGGCTGGAACTTTCAAGCTCAACGAAAGAAAGGTTTGCAGTCCTCTGCGGCTAAGGGAAGGCAATCAAAAGCTCAACAATGACTGCCATATGGACAATCTGCTGGGGGTCAGGGTCGCAATCCATGTCGAAGAATGGCACAAGATAACATCAGATTGCTGGGTGCTGGACACAGTGCGTCTTGGCTACTCATTGGACTTCCAGTGTCCTCTGGTCCCTATTCCGCCAGTGCATGTGGTACAGCCGCATCTTCCAATCATGCGGCCGGAGGTGGTTCTCATGCTAGAAAAAGGGGCGATGGAACCAGTTCTGGTTGCGGAGCCGGGCCAGGGACTCTACTCCCAGTACTTCGTTGTGAAAAAACCCAACGGCAAGTGGAGGCCTATTCTAGATCTTCGGGCGTTGAACAAGAATCTGCAATGCCTAAAGTTCAAGATGCTCACCCTTCAAGATGTCATCCATTCAGTGCAACCGGCGCGAGTTCCTGGCGTCATTAGATTTGCAGGATGCCTATTTTCCCATCCCTATGAGGCGGAAACACTGCAAGATCCTGCATTTTGTGGTCGGAGAGGATCACTATCAGTTTCGGGTCCTCCCATTCGGCGTGAAGTCTTCCCCCAGGACGTTCACGAAGTGTCTGGCACCGGTAGCGGCCTTCCTCCAGAGGAAGGGTCATCATGTGTACCCCTTCCTGGACGATTGGTTGTTGAGGGGTTTGTCGCAGGAAAGGGCACAAGAGTCTCTCATGGCAACTATGCAGCTTTTGCAACGGCTGGTATTCGCCGTCAACTTCGACAAATCTTATTTGACGCCGTCCAGAGAGTTGGTGTTTCTCGGGCGCAGTTTCTTACCAGGGACAATCTGGTAAAGCCTTACAGCGAGCGAGTGGGAAAGTTCCGTTCCAAGGCAAGCGAGTGGAGAGGGGGCGCAGTGGTCTCGGTCCAAGGTTACATGTCGCTGTTGGGGGCCATGGCGTTGTGTATCCCTTTTCTTCCCAATTGCCGCCTGTTCATGAGGCCGGTACAGAAGTTCCTCACAGACAGGTGGTCGCAAAGTCGAGGATTGTGGTCGGACAAGCTGGTGGTCGGCGAGGGCTTAGTGCACGCCGTTCAATGATGGACGTTCACAACCAATCTTGTGAGGGGCATGCCCTTGCTGGAGCCAGAGTTCCAATTCACGATCGTGGCAGACGCCTCCCAGATAGGGTGGGGTGGGGGGGCGCACTTCGAGGGATCCAAGGTTTGGGGCCTATGGTCTCGGGTGGAGACTGCATTGCATATCAATGTGCTCGAGTTGAGGGTGGTGCACTGAGCCCTGAAGTCGTTTCTTCCCCGAATCTGCGGATCGGTGGACAGGGTGTTAACAGACAATACCACCACAATGTTTTATTTAAGGAAGCAGGGAGGCACATGTTCCAGAGTCCTGTCGAAGGAGGCGCAGGACATTTGGCATTGGTCTCTAGCTCAGGGGATCAACATTGTTGCTTTCCATTTGCCCAGTGTTCTGAAAGTTCAAGCGGACACGCTCAGCAGGGACACCAGTCAGCTGCACGAGTGGAGGCTGAAGGCGCAGCAGGTAGCAAGAATCTTCCGGCGATGGGGACATCCTCCGTTGGATCTGTTTGCTATGAGGGAAAACACGCAGTGCCTGGAGTTTGCCAGCAGAGGGGCTCATCCCGAGTCATTGGGGGATGCGTTTTTGTTCCAGTGGATGGGCCTCTTTGCGTATGCGTTTCCCCCGTTTCCACTCATTCGGAGGACCATCCAGTGGATTTGTAAGTACCAGTGCAGGGTGATTCTGGTGGCCCCATTCTGGCCCAGGCAGACGTGGTTTTCAGACCGCCTTCATATGGCAGTGGATGGGCCATTTTGGTTGGGAGCGGATCCGGATCTCCTGTCTCAGGATGAGGGCAGAGTGTGGCATCACGATCCGGCATCTCTCAGCCTAGCGACGTGGCTCCTGACATGAGTTCGGTCATCTAGGAATTTCCAGAGAATGTCGACGGATCTTGGAGGCAGCAAGGCCGCCTTCCACAAATGTCTTATATGGGCATAAATGGGCAAGATTCTGTGACTGGTATAAGGGTCATTCTTAGATTGAGCCTTTGGACGTTTCCGCGGCTCAGGTTCTCCCATACTTGTTGCACCTAGCAGAAGGAGGCCTGGCGTTGTCATCCATTAAGGTGCATTTGGCGGCGATTTCTAGGTTTACCAGAAAACGCCATACTGCTCCTCTGTTTAGTGATCGCTTGGTGAAACATTTTCTGAAAGGGTTGTTTCGGACATTTCCTCCGGTGAAGAGGTTTGCACCGGTGTGGAACCTCAATGTAGTTCTTTCGGCTTTGATGAAACCTCCTTTTGAACGCATGTCTATGGCTCCCTTGAAGTTACTCTCGTGGAAGGTAGCTTTTTTAGTGGCGATTACCTCGGCCAGGCGGGTGTCAGAGTTGCAAGCACTGGTCATTGACCAGCCTTATCTAAGGTTTATGAAGGACAAGGGTTCTCCTGGCTACTAACCCACACTTTATCCCGAAAGTGCCGTCGGCATTTCACAAACTTGCTTCTATTGCATTACCCTTGTTCTTTGTTAATGCATCCACGCCAGCGGAACAGGCCCTGCATTCTCTGGACGTTAAGAGGGCTCTAAAGTTTTATCTGAATCGCACACAGGACTTTAGGAAGTCAAAGCAGCTTTTTGTGGCGTTTGGGCCCTCCAACAAGGGGCAGTCCATCTCCAAGCAAGGACTTTCCTGCTGGGTTTCCTCTAGAATTTCGTTTTGTCACACAAAAGCTGGCAAGCCTTTGAGGGGTGCTCCAAAGGCTCATTCTACCCGGTCCACGGCCTCGTCGTCGTGGTCTGGGATACCGCTGGTGGACATTTGCCAGGCAGCCTCCTGGGCGGTGCTGCATACCTCCACCAGGCATTACTGTCTGGGGCAGCAACATGTGGAAGATGTGCAGGTGGGCCGTGCGGTCCTCCAACGCCTGTTTCAATAAGGTAGGCCCTGCAGCTTCGGTTCTTTTCCTATTTACTATATCACTTGCTGGGTTTGTTGTCTGATGTATGTGATAAAATGGTATTGGTTGATTTGCCTGTGACACACCGCCACACATTGGTTGTACTGCTATGTAATCTATTCAAAGCATGTGAATCCATGAAAGATCCAATCCTGGAGAAGGGAGTAGTTTCTTACCTGTAACTCCATTTCTCCAGCGTTGGTATCTTTCATTGATTCACGTACACCCGCAAGCCGCCCCTGCAGGCAAACCTGGGTTCGGGTTACCTCTACTTTGGAGGTTAAAATCGGAAGGGAAGCCGCGGGGGCGCTGCTATTTATACCAGACGTCCTATTGGTGGGGTCTAAAGCACCCAAAAAGAACGTCGATAGAACACTAAAGTGTCAAAGTCTTCCATAGGAAAACACTAAGTTAAAGTTACAGAGGTTTCCCAGCCTGACGACGGGGAAATATTCACAGCATGTGAATCCATGAAAGATACCAACGATGGAGAAATGGAGTTACAAGTAAGAAACTACTCCCTTCTAGGAATCTCATAAATTGATACGCCATGTGCCCAGATGCCTTTGGGCCAGGCGCTCTATAAATAAATAAAATACAAATACGAAATACGCCGAAGTGTGTTGTGACATTTATTTGGCCTCTGGCTTGGCTGGTTAAAATATTTAACCCTTGTTTCTCCCTTTAGGTCCTACATTTAATGTACAGTGGCGCATTGGTGTTTCTTATAATACTATACTCTAGAGGTATGGGAATTCCTATGACTGTGTTTTGGTGTTGGGACATCCGGTCCTAATCACACTTTTTTTTTTTTAAACGTATTTTTATTATTTTCATGTACAAACATCAACACATTAAACACCCATCTCATCCCCTCGCCACCCTCCCCTCTGGAAGATGAGGGTCCCATTCGTTTTTGTTTCTGGACAAGATTTTACGTGCCGTAAATGTCTGATATTTTGATATTGTGTGGGCACCATTGTTCCATGTAGTCCGACCTTAAATACTCCAGCACTGTCCCCCATTCCTTCATGAAGGAGTTCTTCTGATCCTGAAGCTGCTGCGTTATCTTTTTCATGGTAATTTGCGACCAGTCTTTTTGTAACCAAGTGAATACCAAAAGCGGTCTTGTTTTTTCCAGTTTTGGGCTATGGTCGCCCATGCCGCAATGACTAGGCCCATGAAGCTTCTGACATTTTCGGGTACATGGATTTGAGCCTCTCTGGGCTGTAGTGCCTTTGGGGTGGTCATGAGCCCCTTCTTGGTTTGGTCATCCCAGGCGTTGAGGGTGGTTCTCATAACCTCGCTGATTCTGAGGTTCGGGTGTCTGTATTGTTTGCGTTTCCACAGCAGGTCCTCCAGGGGGGTGCTAGCTACCGCCCTGTCTTATAGTGCCCATATTGTCCTTTGGTCTTCACCCAGCCATTCCTTCAGGACCCAAAGTAGCGCCGCTTGATAATATTTCTTAAAATGTGGGAGTGCTAGACCCCCTGCCCTGATTGGTGCTGTGAGGATAGCTCTGGCCACCCTAGGGGGTTTTCTGTTCCAGACATATCCCGATATGGCCTTAGACAGTGCTTTAAAAAAGGAATCTGGGACTGTTACTGGGAGGGCGTGAAAATAATAGAGGACCCTGGGGAGTATGTTCATTTTAACTGATTGGATTCTGCCCCACCACGAAACCCTAAGCGGGCATCATCTATCTAGTTCTTTCTTCACCCTAGCCAATAAGTGTGGGTAATTATTCTTAAATATCTGGTCAACCTTACTTGTGAGAGTTACCCCTAGATACTTGATACCCTCCTCTGCTACTTTTAGCCCATGAGAGCCCGCCAGTTCTTCAAATGTCCCCTTATCTCCCTCCAGGCGCATGATCTCTTGATTTTTTCCTGTTAATTTTTAGACCAGAGATCCCCCCAAATTCCTCCAATTCTTTCAGGGTGTGTGGTAAAGATCTCCCTGGGTCTGCCAAAGCCAGCAGCATATCGTCTGCATATGCAATAATTTTATGCTGCCTTCCCGCCATCTCGATCCCCTTCACCCCTAACGATTCCCTGATCTTAATTAGGAGAGGCTCTAGAAAAATGGCATATAGGAGCGGGGAAAGTGGGCATCCCTGTTTCGTACCTCTTGTAATTTGCACTCTATCCGTGACTTCCCCGTTCAATGCGATTCTTATCGATGGAGAATTATAGTTGGCTTTGACCATATTTATAAAGTGGTCTCCGAACCCCATGTGTTTCAATGTTTTAAACAATATGGAGCATTCTACCCGGTCGAAGGCCTTCTCGGCGTCAAGTGAGAGCAGTACCGCTGGTGTGTGAGTAATACCTATTTTTTCTACCAGATTGATAATTCTTCTTAGGTTATCGTACGTTTGCCTGCCGGGGATGAAACCTGATTGATCTGTATCTATTAGGGTCGGGAGGAGGGGGATAGTCTGGCCGCCAGTATCCTGGTATATATTTTTGCATCCAAATTAATCTGGGCTATAGGGCGATACGAGCCCGGGAGAGTAGGGTCTTTACCTGCCTTATGGAAAACCAGGACTTTCACCTTGTTCATTGTTGGAGTTAAGTTTCCTCTGTACTTGATTGTGTTTAGTAGGCTTGTCAAGATTGGTGCAAGTGTGTCCGAGTACTTTTTGTAAAAGGGGGGCGTAAAGCCATCTGGACCTGGTGCCTTTGCGGACGGGAGGTCAGCTATTGCCCTGCGGACTTCTTGTTCTGTGATCCTGGAATCCAGTAACTTTTTGTCCTCCTGATATTGTTGGGAAGTGTAGGGATTGTAGGAACCTATCTTGCTGGTCCTCATCCGGGTGTTCTGTCGCATACAGATCTTGATAGAATGCCTTGAAGACCTCCCCTATGTCCCTGTTGCGTGTTTGTGTCTTTCCGTGTATGTCTTTGACGTTCAGGATTGTCCTTGATTTCTGTTTTTCTCTGAGCTGTCTTGCTAGGTATTTGTCTGCCTTGTTGGCCTTTATATAGTAGCGTTGCTTTAGGTAGAGTAGGGATCTCTCTGCCTTCTTGTTGCGCAGCATATCGAGCTGTCCTTGCACGTGTTTCAATGCCTTCTTGAGACTTCTCGTGGGGTGAGCTACGATCTCCCCTTGAATATCTGTTATTTTCTTTTCTAGTGTTCTTTCCCATTCGTAGTACTGCTCATCTTTTGTAGCCTTTAGTGCTACAATGTGACCCCGAGTTACTGCCTTGAAGGCTTCTCAAACGGTCCCTAGGGGTACTTCTCCATTGTCATTTTGGTCGAAGTATTCTTTAATTTTGTCACCAACTGCCTCTCCCATCACCTGGTCCGTTAAAATGACGGGTGGTAATTTCCATTTCCAGAGACCTCTTCCCCTACCTGGCGTCTGAATGTCCAGCCAAAGCGTAGCATGATCTGACAGCGCTATAGCACCCATATCTATTCCCTGGATCATCCCAGTCAGTCCCACCGACACCCAGAAGTAGTCTATCCTCGACATTGTGTTATGCATGTGCGAGTAATACGTGAATCCATTTGCTTGCCCCCTCTTTACCCTCCAGACATCCTGCAGAGCCGGCTGCTCCATCATTAGTTTAAGTTCTTTTGAAGGGGCCCCCTGGCCATGAGTCTCCCCAGCGCTTCTGTCCAGCTTTGGTTGCCAGGCCAAATTTAGATCTCCCCCCAGTATTGTCTCTCCCTTCGCAAATCCTTCTAGTTTCCTTAGCGTGTCTCGGAGAAATCCGTCCTGCCCAGAGTTCAGTGAGTATATTGCCGCTAGGGTGAGCCGGAAACCCTCTATTGCGCAGTTTGCAAATGCGTATCTCTCTTCCCCATCTACCTGCGTGTCTATGAGGGTCGCCCCCAATTCCCCTTTAACTGCAATCATCACTCCTGCTCTTTTATTGCCCGCATTCGCCTGTATCCAGATCGTGTACCCTCTTAGGCGTACCTTCTGTCTATCATGGGCCTTTATATGTGTCTCCTGGAGGAGCAGAATGTTCGCCTGTTCCCTTTTTACCAAAGCTTCCAGTTTCTTCCTCTTCACCGGCGAATTCAGCCCCCTAACATTTAAAGAAAATATTGAGTTTTCCCATCTCAACAAGTCTACTGACTTTGCCTTTTTATCCCGCTTTCTGTGTTCCCTTCCCTCTTCCAGAGTTTCCCCCTCCCGATTTCCCCCAAATTTCCCCAACTTCCCTCAACCGTTAACAGTAACTCAACTATGATCCCGAGGAGGGCCCAGGCACCTAAGGTTGCTAGGGCGTTGCGCCTATCGCTTCTTGCCCTCTCTGGACTCGGGGTGAACTTTGCAGGGGGTCCTAAACCCTGCATCTTCCTCAGGCCTGGGCTGTGTCCCAGCCGGGTCACCTACCTGGCCGCCAGCTATCTGATATTCCGATAGTCTTGTGAATTTCCTTCTCCCGCCTACTCAATTCTGATAGCGAGCTGTCTGTTTTGCGTGGATTTTTACTCTTTTTTCCCCCAATGGGTGCCCTGCTTTCCCCCTGCCGTTATGTTTCTTTCTTTGCCGCACAACATCCCACCCTCTCGGTCTCTTGTGTGCATCCCCCAATGACCTGGCCCCACTATTGTCGTCGTCCTCCGCTTGCAGGCCCATTATATGCAGACCTTCCTCACTGGTGGTCACTCTCCTCTGTTTGCCTTCCCACTCAAATAATAGTCCAAATGGAAACGTCCACTTGTATCTTATTTCTTTTGCCACCAATTCTTTCACCAAAGGGGCCATCTGCCTTCTTTTTAATAGTGTTGCTGAGGTCAAATCTTGATATAACTGGATTTCCACCCCATTCATCCTTATGTGGTCTAGCTCTCTCGCCTTCCTTAGAATCTGCTCCTTTTGTGGATATGATGAGAGGGCCGCTAGTACATCCCTTGGTCTTTCCCCTGGGGCCCCTGTTCTTTTCGGACCCACCCTGCTCTCCGCTTCTTGTTCCTCTATTATGTCTCTGAAGACTTCTTGCACCGCACATTTTAGGTCTTTATCTGTCACCGATTCAGGCATATATTTAATGCGGATATTAGATCTACGGGAGCGATTTTCCAAATCTTCACACTGGATTTCAAGATTATGGGTTAGCCGTACCAGCTGCTCCTGTGTTTCACTGTTCTGAGTCGCTTCCTCTTCCACATTTTGCACTATTCTTTCCAGGGTATCTGTGCTTTCCTCCAGCTTGGACACATCTATTTGCAGCTCTTGGACAGCCTGCTTCATTTTGTTCCTCATTGAGGTAAACTGTTCTGTACCGTGGACATAAACTTGTCCTGTAGCTGTACAAACCATTCCCCCATGTCGTCTTTTGTCAGTGGAGAGGAGCTCTGGGATTGGGGGGTGTTGTCTATTGTGGGCTCTTCTCCTTCCCTGTCCTCCTAATCACAACTTTGACTGTGCATTTTAATTTTCTAGGGTTCACCTTTTTGTTCCCATCCCTTAGCCCTGTGATGTGCTTACCAATGGGTGAATGGCACCAAAGATAGTTTAGGTGTGGATTTTGTATTAACTGGCCATATTGTTTTTATACATATACTATTGTTACTATAAGGTACATTTAACATATCAAAAAACAAAATTCTTGCTTGAGATTCTATTTGTAAGTTTATAATAAAGTGTATATTTTTCAGTATATCAGTGTGGGTGTTTTCTTTGGTTAACTGTGTGGACTAACTGTACTTCATAGTCAGGCTGCCTACCTTCTTAAGTTAAGCCTAACTGTTCTGCCTCAGCGACTACTATTTTGTTTTTACTACTATTCGACAGCCTGGTTTTTCTGTTTGCAGATAAACACTGCCCTATTTTTAGGTTAGATGATTACAAGGCCCTCTTTAGGGGATTGTGCAAAAATCTCCCTAATGCCTGATAATGATTCAAAATGATGAGAAGAAAGATCTCTACAGTACAGCACCCTGGTATTTGGCAAAGCTGTCAAGACTATCTGCTCCAAGGAACCAGAATCTACACCAGGCATACATAGTGTTAGCTATGTATTTTTAGTCAAGGGGTATCACAGCCAATTTGGGACAGAACTGTTGCCATTTTTTAATTTGCTCACAAGTTTAGGAAGTCTGTGCAGCCTCTGTTGTATTCACAGGTAAAGGAACCACATTCAGATTCCCTGTTTATGAAACGGCCTGCATCTGCACCCATCTCCGAGCATAGTAAGTGGTTGTTTCTGTAGTAATGAAGGGACCCTTGTTCTATGTGTTCTCGTTGATAGAATGCTCAGCTCATTGTTCCATTGGGCTAGAAATTATTTCCATTACTATCACATTTTGATTAGGTGTTCTGTCAGAGTCCCAGGTAAAGGAAGACACTCTGCTTCCTCGCTGATATGTTTGGCGTTTTCTGCATGCCGATCGATCTCACTTGTTTACGTTTCCATACAGGTAAGGCATGGCTGCGATGCTACTTTCTGGAGTTCAGGGCCAAATGGATGTTTACAGACACTTCTACACCGAGCCATTGATGAAAACAATGAGCGAATCGCCTGCTTCCTTATTCGCAGGTGAGGGTCTTGCCTAAGGTTTTATGCTTTTAATGTACAGTTGTCTCTCTGTATTTTACTAATTAAACTCTCCTGGCTTCGGCAGGCATCATTGTAGAAATAAATGGCAATCTAATGCAGCTTTGCAGTTACCAAACTCTTTGTTAGACAGGCCTCATTTTTCAAGGTGTACAATTTATATGGGTCTTATATGTTGTCTTCAGATGAATGTTAATGCAGTTGAGTGATGTAATATAGGAAACTTTGTATTGAAGCCTTAGTGACTGTTACAAGTTTGTCAGTTGGTACTTGGTGGTCGGTGTACCAGTGAGTGCTTCCACGTGTGTTCATATCCGTAAATATCTGTAATGACTCACTGAAAAGACAAAATGTGTTTATGCAGTTTGAGTGAGTATAAATAAGGCCTATGAAGACCCTGGCCATCTTCCCTTCAGGTGATAAACATTTGTCCCTTCCATTCTAAAACATAATCTTGTCAGATCCCCTGGTACACTGTTGCAATTAAGAAGGAAGTACAATTATACTGCCTATCTGCCTACACATGAGGGTGCTGCATACTTTGCTAAATGCTATTATTTTTAGAACCCCTTTAACATGGAAATGTCACAAAGCAAGACTATTGCAGTTAGTGAATAGTAACATGCACGTAGATGAGTTTTGAGTTGATGGAAATTATCCTGTTTGCACTGGTGAATTTATCCTGTGCCCTCTTTTTTTATGATGTGTGTTTTTTTATGTGCTCAGTGGTTGCGATGTCAATAGTTGCAGAAAGCCAGGCCCTAATGGTGAAGGAGAGGAAGAGGCCCGAGATGGGCAGACACCCTTGCACTTAGCAGCGTGTTGGGGACTGGAAGAGGTTGTGCAGTGCCTTCTTGAATTTGCTGCTGATGTTAATGCACAGGTGCGTACATTATTAAATAATGTAATTACTTTTTTATGTAAGAGAAATCTGCATCATCACCATGAGTTTGCCTTTCTTGGCCTTTCTCTAGTTCAAATACACGTTGTTTCAACAAAGCAATCTGATCATGAGGTCTTGTGAACTCTGCCTTTCTTGGTCTCTGCCCTTTCGAGTTAGGATCCTCTGTTGAAATATCAACAAGAAAAAGATGCTTTGAAGTTGATGTGTGTAGAAAAGCAAATATATTTTATAAACCGCATTTTAGGCCAAGATCACAGATCCCAATGAAGACTGGTGGCAGTGCGGTACTCTTCCAGTAGCTAAAAGACGAGCATCAAGCGTAAGCGCATACACACAAACTACACAGAGATCTTACGTACCATGGACGTTATTCAAATAGAGCATGAGAAAATAATGTGCATTTCTTGGTTTACAACCACCTAAACTTTGCATCACTAAAATAAGTTTGATTTTGTCTAAGCTTAAATTCCCAAATCCACACGCACACTCTTCCTATTACCTGTGTTGCGTATGGACAATAGTGAAAGCATTTTACAATGTAAAAAAAATGCATTGAGGAAATCAAACATATTTTAATTTAAGATCTAAGTGCTAAGGTGGGTACAGGAGGTAGAGTGATTTAAAGACTGTTCAGGATTCGTCATCTAGCAAACAAGCGACTGACTCATGGCAGGGGGGGTGTGTCCGTGTGTACGTCCGTGTCCCCCTAGCTAAGCTGCATTTTCCCTGCAAGTGAGAACATCATGCCCTCCCAGCAATGGAATTAAAAACAACTCCTTTGTGGATCGGGGACAGCTGACTGATATGAATCATTCGAAAAAAGAGAGTGGATATAGAAAGATGAGCCACACGGTTCATTAATGGGATAGGTAAATATATGGTTATTTTGAAGAGAGGAGAGCTTCAAGGTATGTAAACGGAGAGAAGTGGAGGTCTCAGTGTGCTCAACTCTACTTCTGCTCCCGGACTCCCCATCCTTATTCTCACCAGTGACTCTACCTTATCCTCTGCCAGATGCACACAGAATGAAGGCCTCTGATCAACATTAGAAATGTGCTTAACGTCTACCTTCAAACACTGTGTGAGTGGCTTTTCATACACTGCGGAGCTGATGAATCTCTTCGCCCGATATTATGCAGTGCAATAGGTCTTCAAACAGGCAGTCATGACCGCAGAGCAAAGAAACTTTATCCAGCATTGAATCTTTCAAGGATTCACATGCTGTGAATATTTCCCATCATCAGGCTGGGAAAACTTGGTAACTTTAACTTAGCGTTTTCCTGTGGAAAACTTGGACACTTTAGTGTCCTATCAACATTCTTTTTGGGTGCTTTAGGCTACACCAATAGGAGGTCTGATATAAATAGCCCCGCACCCTCGGCTTGCCTTCAGATTTCAACCGTTTTCAAACTGTTGGGATCACCTCGTGTTTCTCTTCATGTTTTTGCATGTGCGTTTTGTATCCGGCTAGTATGTCATCTGTGGCCCAGAAAAAAATCTCTGTTTAGGCCTTGTGCTACCTGCAGCCTAAAGAAGGTCTTCGAAAGAATGGCCATACAGACTGTCTCTGTTGTCTGTTCCCCCATCATTCAGCGGATGCCTGCGACATATGCCAGGGGTTTTTCGCAGAAGACTTTGAAAGACCGTAACCGCCGGCTCATCTGTTGGCTAAATGAGGAAGTGGGTTCGGCCCGGGGGAGCCAGTCTTCGGTGAGGGTGGAGAAGGCCCCTGAGCACCGAAGAGCGGCGTCGGCGGAAACCCCCCACTGCTAAGAAGCAGCGGACGGAGTTGCCTACGTCAGAGGTGGGGAGAGGTAGCAAGTCTTCTACATCCAGGTCGCATCATTCAAAGGGGGCGAGTGGCTCCTCGCTATCCAAGTCAGATCGGCCTAACAAGTCCAAGGGGTCTGGTGGTAGGCCCGAGAAGTCAAAGGTGTTGGACAAACGACAGGCGAAGCCAAAGGAGTCTTCCTCGAAGCACTCGTCTAAAGATCATCATGGGTCCTCGTCCAGCCAGAATTCTTCAAAGCACCATTCCGGTTCTTCTTCCAGAAAGTCTGCGTCACCGGTGAAGGCTAAGACCGTGGAGGCCGCGGTCCCGACGACGAGTGTGTCGACGGATGTTCCCTCGTCGACGGTGGCGGTACATTCTGCTTTTCCGTCGTCGACAGTGGTGTCGTCGGCTCCGTCCACGACTGTGACTGACAATGGTCCATTGTTGTTGTCGTCGACGCAGATGGATTCGGAAGGCTTGTTGCCGACAGGTGGACCGTGGCAGTCTGCTGGCTTTGAGCCCATGCTTCCTGTGGACATTCTGCAACAAGAACCGGCTGCTTATTCTGTTTCCTCAGGGATGGAGGAGGAACATGAACCGCTTTTCAATCCGTCAGCTCTGGGTCTGCAGAGTGCACAGATGTCGACGTTGAGTGGGATGGGGGCTGGGCCGCCCATTTACCCGTTGGTAAATCATCAATCCCTGCTATCCTTGCAGGTGCTCAACACGCTCCAGTAATTGTTGGGGCAACTGGATGCGAAGCACCCACCGCCTCAGAGTCATTTGGTTCTGTTGTTTGGAAGTATGCCTGTTGAGGCCCCTAGGAAGTCGCCTCCGGTGCAGTTGCTGTTGCCGGTGGGGTTGGACCCTCCACAAAGTCATCCTAAAAAGGGGGAATTGCCTCATTCGGATCCAGAGAGTAGTCCACGTGACACCTTGTCGACGGTGTCTTCGTTGCCAACGAGGGACGATGCCGTCAGGATATGGATCCTGAGCCTAGTAGCCCGGCACAACACTCCGCCGGATGAAATTGGGGCGTTCCACGGCATGATGGCGAAGGCGTGACAAGAGTTTGGTCTGGCTCCTGAGGAAGAACGTAAGGACTGCTTTCTCTTCGGCCATATGGGAAAGCGACGGAAAGCGATCTTCTTGGCTCCAATTCTCGACCACCATGCGCCACCCGTTTCCTAAACCTGCGGTGAAGGGCCCTCTAGAAAAGAAATTCAAGGCTCCTGAGTCCACCCCAGATGTCTCGTGTCACAGCCCGCACCCGAATCGGTGGTTTCGGCGGCAGCCAGCCGTAAGGCCAGAAGCCAACACAAATGTGTCACGCCCCCAGACAGTGAAGCCAGGAAAAAGGATGCATTTGGAAAGAAGGTCCTGACAGTAGGGGCTACTACAGTAAAAGCTGCAGATTCCTTGCCCATTATGGCCAGGTATGATGGGGAGATGTGACACAGGCTAGCCCCGATTCTCGATCATCTCTCGCAGCAACACCGCAAGGAGGCAATGCTGTTGGTTCGAGAGGGGGAGGAGGCCTCCAACCACAGCATCAATATTGCAGTGGACCTGGAAGAGTCAGGGTTTAAGCAAATCAATAATGGTGTGGATTATCGCCCAGATGTCCAGTATAAGGTCATCGATATGCCCAGTGAGGGTGAACACTTGTTCAGGGAGAAGATAGATGAGGCCCTGATGGGGATGAAAGAGGATACTGAGACAGCAAAGTATTTAGGTTCCCTGCAGAGTGGCCACCCTTTTCACTCCTTTCGGGCTTTCCGTGGAGCCTCTGGTAATGCCCGGTTTGCCTCCTCCAGAGATCGGAGTTACGGGTGCTCCAGCTACTCGTCGCAAAGCTATAGGAGCTCGGTCCAGTCGGCTCAGAAGAGCGGAGACTTTCAAGCTCAGCGCAAGAAAGGTTCACAAGCCTCGGCTGCTAAAGGGAGGCAGTCAAAGTCTCAACAACGACTGCCATATGGACAATCTGCTGGGGGGCGAACCATGTCGACGAGTGGCAATTTATAACATCAGATCGCTGGGTGCTGGATACAGTACGTCTCGGCCACTCGTCGGAGTTTCGGCGTCTTCCGGTCCCTATTCCGCCAGTGTATGTGGCGCAACCACATCTTCCAGTCTTGCGGCAGGAGGTGATGCTCATGCTAGCGAAAGGGGCGATAGAACCAGTTCCGTTCACGGAGCAGGGTCAGGGGGTGTACTCCCGATATTTCATTGTGAAAAAGCCCAATGGCAAGTGGAGGCCTATTATAGATCTTCGGGCATGAAACAAGAATCTGCAACGCCTGAAGTTCAAGATGCTCACACTTCAAGATGTCATCCGCTTGGTGCAACCGGGCGAGTTCCTGGCGTCGTTAGATCTGCAAGACGCCTACTTTCACATCCCGATGAGGCAAAAACACAGCAAGTTCCTGCGTTTTGTGATCGAAGAGGATCATTACCAGTTCTGGGTCCTCCCGTTTGGCCTGAAGTCTTCTCCCAGGATGTTTACGAAGTGTCTGGCTCTGGTGGCTGCCTTCCTCCGCAGGGAAGGCCATCATGTGTACCCCTACCTGGACGATTGGTTGGTTAGGTGGTGGTCGCCGGAAAGGGCAAGGGAGTCCCTCATGGGGACCATGGGCCTGTTGCAACGGCTGGGATTCGCCATCAACTTTGAAAAATCCTATTTGACACCATCCAGGGAAATGGTGTCTCTCAGGCTGCAGTTTCTTACCCAAGACAACCTGGTAAAGCCTTCCAGCAAGAGAGTGGTGAAGTTGCGGTCCAAAGCTGGCGAGTGGGGAATGGGGGTACGGTGATCTTGATCCGAAGTTACATGTCGCTGTTGGGGGCCATGGCGTTGTGTATCCCGCTCCTTCCCAATTGCCGCCTGTTCATGAGACCAGTGCAGGAGTTCAGGAGTTCCTCGCAGACAGGTGGTCGCAGAGGTGAGGGTTATGGTCCGACAAGCTGGTGGTCGATGAGGGGTTGGTGGAAGCCCTTCGTTGATGGACTTGCACGGACAATCCCGTACGGGGCATGCCCCTGCTGGAGCCGGATTTTCAGTTCACGATCATTGCAGGCTCTTCCCAGATGGGGTTGGGGGCACACCTCGACAAGTCACAGGTAAGGTGCCTATGGTCTCGGGAGGAGACGTCGTTGCATATATTATGTGCTCAAATTGAGAGCTTTGCACTGGGCCCTAAAGTCGTTTCTCCTGCACATCCGAGGAGCAGTGGTGAGGGTTTTGACAGACAATACCACCACTATGTTCTATTTGAGGAAGCTGGGCAGCACGCATTCCCGAGTCCTGTCAATGGAGGCACAGGAGGTTTGGTATTGGTCTCTGGCTCAAGGGATCCATATTGTTGCTTTCCATCTACTGGGGGTTCTGAATGTTCAGGCAGACGCGCTCAGCAGAGACGCCAGTCAGCTGCATGAGTGGCAGCTGAAGACGCAGCAGGTGGCAAGAATCTTCCGACGGTGGGGGTCTCCCCTGATAGACTTGTTCACTACGATAGAAAACAAACCGTGTCAGGAGTTTGCCAGCAGAAGGGCTCATCTGGAGTCAAGAGTGGGGACACGTTCTCGTTCCCGTGGACGGGCCTCTTCGTGTATGCGTTTCCCCCGTTTCCACTGATTCGGAGGACCATCCAGGGGGTACGGAAGTACCGGTGCAGGGTGATCTTGTTAGCCCCGTTCTGGCCCAGGCAGATGTGGTTTTCAGATCTCCTTCACCTAGCGGTGGAAGAGCCATTTCGTCTAGGTGCGCGGACCAAGATCTCCTGTCTCAGGACGACGGCAGAGTGTGGCATCACGATCCGGCATCTCTCAGCCTGGCGACGTGGCTCCTGACCACTGAGTTTGGTCATCTAGGTATCTCCCGGGAGTGTAGCCGGATCGTGGCGAGATTCTGTGTCTGGTGTGATGGTACTCCTTAGGCTCATTCGACACCGTCCACGGTGTCGGCGGTGCTATGGAATGGTGTACCGCTTGTGGACATTTGCCAGGCGGCTTCCTGGGCTGTGCCGCATACCTTCACCAGACACTACTGTCTGGGGCAGCAACATGTGGAAGATGTGCAGGTGGGACGGGCAGTCCTACAACGCATGTTTCAGTAAGGTAGGCCCCGCAGCTTCGGGGGTTTTCTATTTTACTCTGTCAATTGCTGTTTTTTTATTCTCATGCATGTTAAAGGGTGTTATTGGTTGGTTTGCCTACGATAAACCGCCACACATTGGACATACTGCTATGTAATCTATTCACAGCATGTGAATATGTAGAGGAGGTCCCAAATAAAGCCTGCACTCCAATCGTCCATTTTGAAATTCCAGGAACGTTCACACCGAGATATGTGACATATGATGAGCAAATAAAACGGCAGAGAGCCACAGTAGGGCTCCGTCCAGTACCTATTAGAAGAACAGCACCTATTGACGTACCAATACCAAGGAAACCATGGACAGTAAGGTACCCATTGAGAAAACCTTATCAACAAATGAAACGAAATGAAGATCATCTGTGTACAGTCCCTGAAGAAACAAAAAAGGCCTTAATAGAAGACGAATGGTGTCGTCACAAGGGGCCCGGACTGACTTGCAGATAGAAGAAATGACAACCAGAGAATGATGCAAAGAGACGAAACGCTGAATAAGGATATCGTGAACTTAAAGTAAAAGAACAATGTCAAAATGCAAGAAGTTTAAGCTGTAAGCAAGATGAAGATATTCGACCAGTTTGCACCTGTAAATATGCTTGGAACCGTAAGAAAGCTAAGAAAACAGTACGGCTTGCTATGCCTAGTAGAAGAATAGTGCGACAGGCGCCATTATACATAATCTACCTCAAACGAAGCACCTTATTATAAGTATATTTCACTTAGCACAAGAAGCAGAATCAACCCAGGTTACTAAAGGCCATACGAGAAAAGCTTCACATTTAAGCAAAAAGAGAAGAGATGGCTGAAACGAAACTTAGCAGAGGCAACTTGTGCCAGAAGAGCCAAGGTCATACCAATAGAAGAAACGAACAGTAGCTACATCTAATTGAAACTAAGAACAGAATATCCTGCCTCTGAAAAGTCAAGATAAGAAAGTGAAGGCAGGTGGCGTGTGAGACAAAAATCAAATACACAAATTGATGGAAAAGGGGCAAATTCACGGTGTCTGAATCACGTGACCAGCCAAGAGAGGAGACGAGAGCTCACACCTTCGCATGGCACCAGGCCAGAAGAAGATATCAGAACCTTTTCCAGACAGAAGATGCAGTCTTGGGGCCAACCGCAGTGAAATAATTGACACATGGCTGCTAAAGTTCTGATTGATTGTAGCAAGGACTGGAGGACGGCCGGGTAACTAAGGGGCACCTCGCACCTGGCCGAAAATTCTGCGTGCTGCTAAGCAAAGTAGAAAAGTATGCATGGGGTTGGTGCCAACCCAATCACAATGGACCAAATAATCTAGGGTCCTATAGTTAGTAGAACCAATAGGACGTTGTACTTTTAGTGACGTCTGCAGTAGTGATTTTGGAGGAAGGGCTTAGATGCCCACCTGACAGTGTTTACCCAATCCCCTCACTCCGTTACCATATACAGATATAGTACCTATAGTAAAGTTACCTTTTCCTAACCAATAGAATTGCATCTTAACTTTTGAGTGTTACACGTCAATGATGACGGGTTTTGAGTATAAATGTTACAACTTGTATGAAGATCGTTGGAGTTGAAGCGAGAAGGAAGATCGCATCATCGCTGATATTCATAACTCCCCGTTTTCTGTACTTATCATTAAACAGACTCCCTTTGCCAAACTGTTTGAGTTGTCCTTATTGATTGGTGTTGGAGTAATAAATCTGCACCCCATCAATCTCACGGGTGCTGCTATCTTGTCTTAAAGTGCTTCTGAGCAAACTCCGACTCTATGGGCCGGTCAGGGGTCTCGGAGTACAAATCCATGAAACATCCAATGCTGTAGAAGGGAGTAGTTTCTTACCTGTAACTCCATTTCTCCAGCGTTTGTATCTTTCATGGATTCACATGTGCCCGCCGCACACCCCTGCAGGCAAACCTTGGTTCAGGTTCTCTCTACTTTGGAGGTTAAAATCTGAAGGTAAGCCGTGGGGCGGGGCTATTTATATCAGACGTCCTATTGGTGTAGCCTAAAGCACCCAAAAAGAATGTCGTTAGGACACTAAAGTGTCAAAGTTTTCCATAGGAAAACGCTAAATTAAAGTTACTGAGGTTTCCCAGCCTGACGACAGGAAATATTCACAGCATGTGAATCCGTGAAAGATACCAATGCTGGAGAAATGGAGTTATAGGTAAGAAACTACTCCCTTTACCAAAGCAAGATCTTGGAATGCAAAACCACAAGCTACATTAAATAATTGTATTAAACCTGCAATATATAGTCTGGCTTCTAGATTTCCAGGGGTTCATAAAAACCACCTTGGCTGTCAATTGTGAGGAAGTCCTTGCTGTATTTCAATAAACGGTTGGTCTAATTGCACCTGGCATATTTTATCCACCTTGGAACTGGCCCTCCCACGGAACAGAAAGCGAAGTACGTCAGCATCATGTTTGATTTGGACTACTTCTTAGCCTCTCAGATAAATGCTGTCCTCAAGTACTAAACTTCAATTTTTGATGCTCATGATAATCCCACTGCTTTTACAGTGCAGTCATTTGGTGAACCTCAAAAGGGCTCTAGTGCTATCCTGCCTAGATTACTGTAGAATCCCCCAAATTAACTTAACTCCCATAGATCAGAATCATAACGATTACAATAAAAAAACATCATATGCACCACCAAAGACTTATAGGCCTACAGCCTAATTACCTGCAAGAACTATTCGCTCCACTACAATCTATCATCATCAATCATGTGTGCCAAGCATGGAGATACAAAGCAGGCCTACATGATTGTTGTCTCTAGATCTCCCTTGTCCCACCACATGAAAGCCATCCATAGCCTCCATGCCGTCCAGAGAGCATTGAAGACTGCCCTTTTCAACCCAATTTCCGCCACCCAAATCTCTAATCGGATGGGTATCTCCTCTATGGGAATGGCCTAGCTCAATCGTCTCATATTGTTTGAACAAGTTCACAAGGTAACATCATTGTTCTCATCCAAACATCAAACTAGACAAATGCATATGACCCCATTTGGATGGGGAATTCAATTTAGCTTGTTTTGGTATCCTGTGAGAAAGCTGTTGAGTGTTTGAGATGCACTTCAATCACAGAGGGGCAGGGCATGCATTGCTGACCACTGTTTGACTGACTTTTATAGGACCCCCATGTTGACAATCCGAGTAGAGAGACCTTGTTGTTTTGTTTCAAGGAATCTAAACTGTACCAACAACCTCATAGCTGCTCACTCCAGTGAATGCATAATGCATGCCTTCCATTGACAAGATTATGAAATAACCTCGCTCTTCTGTTCATAAAAGACTCGAAATGCCGTATAGAAGGTTCTCTTCATAATTCATGTGAATTGGTTTCTTTTTTGGACGGGGATAAGTTGGCATGGGATTCACTAGGCCATGTGACCTTCCAATCAAGAACAAGCAAGAATGTTCTTTCTGTGAAAAGGCCTTTTTTTAAATCTTCTAACAGAAATGCATGTTGTCTGTTTTCTCACGACTAATGGAAAGAGTTTGTAATCTGGATTTTTAAAGACCTGCGACATGGTTTTTTTTATTCCTAATTGTTGATTCTTTACGAAAATTGATATTTTTTAAAGAAAATTGTATTTACTTGTATGAATCGGTTAAAGATTTTTACAAGACATGTGTTGGATAATTAAAGTAAAATACATGTTTTAAAAGACGTGAGAGACAGCCTGACTTATTCATCATTTGGGTTCTTTCTTTGAAAACGGACAAGTAGTCACGTAACAAAATATTGCACCTGGTCATCTGCCTAGCCAGGGGATCAGTGTAGTCCTGTGACCATTCTAAAATGCTGCTTGAATGAGTGTCTACATTGCTTTTAGCCACTCTTACCTTTCTTTTCCATATCACCACCACCTCCATGCAAAGCAAAGCTCCAATAGTTTGATGCTTAGAGGCATTGCAGATGCACTTTTCATAAACCAATTGCGATATACAGTAGCACACAGTGCTCTGATGTGCATTAACTGTACACGTGATGTGGTTAAGAAGGGTCAGGTCTCTCTTGGAGCATTTGCTTTGTTTCCTTTTTTGAATGCATGGCATGTTTGACTGTGCTGTGCGGTTGCATTGCATATTTCTTTAATCAGCTTCCCTCTTTTCTTTTAGGACGCAGAAGGGAGGGCTCCAATTCATGTTGCCATTAGCAACCAACATCGTGTTATTATTCAGTTACTGATATCTCATCCTGACATCAAGCTGAATGTACGTGACAGACAGGGCATGACTCCATTTGCTTGTGCTATGACTTACAAGAACAACAAGGCAGCTGAGGCGATCTTGAAACGTGAGTCTGGAGCCGCTGATCAGGTGAGTTGAGTATGGCAGATATTCTGAGACCGAGAGAAAGAGAGCTCATTGTAAGGCATATCTAATTAAAAAGGCACCAGGCATTTCGGTCGGGCATCGTAATGTGGGAAACAAGGACAGCTGAACACCCGCTCTATGGTTAAAGAACCAGATATTACTACGGGTGGGGGCTTTTCACACTTTGTTCAATTGATGCCCCTGCAGTTTACTTATTGGTTGTAATTTCGAACACAGGGTGGTTTCACAGAACCTTATAATTCTCCTGTTTCTACTTAATGGCTACAACCCTTTTTACTTTATTATTTTGTAATAGCATTCACTTAATCCATGTGGGAGGGCGTAGGTTAATGTGAACTGCTTGTATTAATCTAAGCATTGCTAGAATGGGTTTCTGGGAATATTATTTTGTAATGGTCATGCATGGTGTGTCCTGATTATTATGCATTAAGAGCTTACAAAAAAAATACATTGAAAGCAAAACGAACATTCCAGGAGTTCAATGTGTGACAGATGGCCCTAATAATCTCTCGAGTCTGATAGATGTTTCAAGTGTTTTTGTTAATAGCACTTTGTGATTGACTTTAGAATGCTTTTGAGACTGCAGGTAGACTTAAATAATGTTTTTTTATTAACTAGTTCTTTGGGCTACCTTCACCTTAATCAAGGCTTCCCTAGCTCCCAGAGTTTACATGAATGCAAGAGACGGGTAACCCCTCTTCTCTTTGTGATGGTGGAGGGCATAAAGGCCAAGGCCTTATTTAACTAACTCCCTCGGGGGCTTCCTATGGGTGTCCTGTGCGAAGAATCCCACAGGAATGGGCTCAGTGATGTTCTAAATGGTGCTTGCCAGAAACTCTCTCCCCCTCACCCTCTCATTTCCTTTCACTTCTTTCCGTTCTGAAATAAAGCAAAGAAAATGTGGCCCAAAATGTAAGGTGTGGGGCATTGAGTGATTGGCAGTGGTACCATAATCAACAATCAAGGTACATATATAGGGGGGGGTTCAGGGGCTGGACCCCTCCCAACTCCTTCACCCTGTCTCTGGGGTATTAGCCGCTCTGGCATACATCATGGTGGACCACCTACCTCAGGTCAGGAAGGGTCCCTGCTGCCCCATATATAACAGGGTCAGTCCTCTAACCTGTCACATATGTGCAAAATAAAATGCCCGTTTTCTGAAATGTCCTTTTGTGTTTTTTAAGCCCAAATGTACATATCATTAGATGTGGAGACAAAACCAGAGTTGCCGTTTTGGTCGGGTTGCTGGAGATCTTTTGCTTCATATTTAATGTAGATGTTTGTAGTTCCTTTGTATAATAATTCAAGTTTAGTAGTGTCTGAATATAATCCTTGACAAGAAGTACCTACTGTTTAAATGTGTTCTCTTTACTTATTTTCTTCATGGCACGGCACATATTTTTTTGTTAATCACCATTACTTTAACATAGAATATTTACCACTGAATGGGGCATTATATAAGGATAGTAATGAAATCACTCATTGCACATAAAAAGAAGGAATACAGTTGTTGTCCACTGCTTTCTTTCTAATGGTTCCATTAAGAGCAGTAGAGACTGAAGTTGTCCTTCTGTTTCGATGATATGCCGAATAGACAGGCTAGCACATCTTTTTACTGTCCTTCTATTTGTCCCACTGTCTGCCAGTCAAAACATGCTTATACACTATCCATAAAACCGTTACTTGCAATAGTAAATACTTTAAAACAAGATATGTTAAAACAGAACCTGGCTTAATAAAGCAACCACATGTACTAGATTCCAGAAAAAGATCAAAATAAAGACCATGTTAATGCATGATTATATAAGTGTAAATAAATTAGACAATCCTAAGAGAAATACGAAACAAATACCATCAAGCAAAATAAAATTATTAATACACCTACTGTAAAAAATTCTGTTAAGCTCCCTATTTGTTATTATCAGGGTTGGAGCAAATGTTTCCTTCCTATTTCCATTACTGCTTGTAGAAATTGTAATAAATAAAGGTGGGTCTACACTGCCTAATGCCACTCAATGTTAAGGGTGAAATTATATAAATGTACCGAGCTGCCCTATATTTACTGCTTATGAAAATAACATGGAATGCATTTTCTGGTGCGTTAAGACAAAACTGGCAGAGAGAAGCCAGACCCAGAGCTCCATTCTTATTAGGATTGCCAGTCAGACAATTAAGAGACAGTTAAATCTGAGCTTAGTTAGTAGAACAATATCTCTCAAATAAATGCTGCAATAAGGTAGGGCTGTGGTCCATTTTCGATGGGCCCAACTGATCTGTAAAGTGACCATTTCATTCGACAGAAAGAAATAGCGATTATTCAATCAGTACATGTCTTTCTCGGGCACAATTCTGTAATCACTGCTCGCACCCGCGGCATAAACTAGAAAAGGAACAAGATCCTTTTCAAATGACAGTGGCCACTTTTTTACTTTTTATTCTTCTTTTCCACAGGAGCGGGGCTCACGCACTCCGCAATGAGCTCATCGCAAGACGAAAAAAACAAAAAAGACGTGCATCCCAGTTAAATCGCGGGATGCGAATGGCTTTCACCCCATGGCAGGGGTGCAGACATGATCGGTCACAGCCCTAGCCAAGGCCCGAGCTTAGCTTGGGCCTACCATGGCTTGGGCTGGCGGGCTGTTACTGGCAATGTCTGCCCCCGGCCTAGGCGCTGAAAGACATATTAGCCCCCTGAAAGAGGGCGTTGGCCAATTGGGATGCTCGGAACGCAGGCTGAATTCTCTGGTTTAAGCCCACATTCTGAGCTGCCGGAATGAGGTTGGCCTGTGTCCCCTTTCCTTCCCTGCTTCTCCTTCCCCTCCTTCCCCTCTCCTCCATCACCACTTGGAACCAGTGTAGTTCATACTCGAGTCCTAATGGAGTGTTTAACTTAAAAAAGAAAACTTTCCATGCGGTGCACCACTGCGCAGTAGTTTCTGATGTTCATTTCCTTGTTGATGACGGTGCTGTCAATCCAGATCCGTGTATGAACTACATGGGTGCTAATTGTGATATGACACTCATTATTGGGCCATCCCTGGCAGGGATGGCACCACCACCCGCGTTAAGGGACTCTCGCTTCACTCGGGTCCTTAACTTGAGCAGCAGACTGTTACTGACAGGGTTGGCCTGCCACCTCGTTACAAACCATCTTAAAAGTGACTATACAATTTCTTTTGCGTTCCCTGTTTTTATTCTCAAGTTGTTTTCCATGATTTCAGAGATGCAGTTTCCTTTTATGCCCGTTCTACTGGTTATTTTGGGTTGCGAGTGATTTGTTACCTCGTAACAGGCCTGTTAAAGTGTATACTGTATTGACGTAGGTGGATAACAAGGGTCGGAACTTCCTCCACATAGCTGTCCAGAACTCTGATATTGAGAGTGTGCTGTTCCTGATCAGTGTGCAGGCGAATGTTAATTCGAGGGTCCAGGATGCTTCCAAGCTCACACCTCTTCATCTGGCTGTGCAAGCTGGTTCGGAAATCATTGTTCGCAATTTGGTATGTAAGACTACGTTATGTTACTCTGCTTTCGTACTCTGAGAATTACCCTTGTAATATTTTCAAAGTGTAGAATCCTGGTTCAAGGCGTATTCTGCTCCCACCCAGGAAAAATGCACAATAAGGCAATGTACTTTACTTTACAACTTGAAAATCTCTTTCAGAGACTCCTAGTTTACTGAAACCATTGCTCATTAACTTTACTGGCTTTCTTAACCATAGCTCATTAACTTTGGTGAGTTAATTGACACTGTTGTTAACTCCACTGTATCACTTGCCTCTCATTACCTTTACTGAGTTACTTGCCTGTTCCTTTAGCATGTTTGAGTTACTCAACTGTCTTCTTAAGTCTGCTAAGTAAACAAAACAGCTAGTGTTAATTCAAATGTTGCTAGGAATCACACAGCCAGTCCACATCCACAATTAAATTGCACCAAATTAAGACATAAATATATAAAGCACAATGAAAGAGTTAATATCGCATCTACTGGGTTGCTTAAACATGGGTCTTGGCCGCTGAGGGTATTTTTTAAATAATAATGTACACCATTGTTTAAGGACATAATGTTTTTATTGGTTTTATTTCAGAGGAATTATTGCATTTTTCAGGGAGACAAAAGTGGTCTTGAAATTCTTTGAACATACATGTTTGTCATTTGTCAGCCATTTATGTTGCAGACAGTTGGCATTCAATCCAAATAGAATGCTGTACTTATCGTCTTTCCTTTTCTAATGTTAAGTATTGGTTATTTACAATATTTTATAATGATATTACTAATGTTTTTCTCGCTCTGGTTTTAGCTTCTTGCAGGTGCCAAGGTGAATGAGTTAACAAAGCATCGTCAAACCGCTCTGCACTTAGCAGCTCAGCAGGATTTACCCACTATCTGCTCTGTACTTTTAGAGAACGGAGTCGATTTTGGAGCGACAGATGAGAATGGAAATAATGGTAAACAATAAAGAATAGTGGGTTTTTGGCCTCTGATTTTGAGTTCAATTAGAATTATTATAATGTAACAGGAGCTATTAAACCTTCAACCTGTGGGTTAAGCAGTTGTGTTATTGGAGGCTGTCAGAGCTCCAGGATGTGTGGTGCAGTACTGTGATGGGTGTAAGCTACAGCAAGAGGAATAGGATTTGTAGTTCACGATCAGTCCAGGCTGTTAATCCAAGCTGTGTATGCATTCAGTGGTCCATCAGGAGAATAGGTGTGGTTGTGGCCAAAGGCATCTGAACAGAGATTTCCTAGAAGCCAGCTATTTGTTGTCCCACTAATACTAAATACACCTCATCCTGATGTATTGCAACATCCTTGTCCACTACTATGACTTCTTCCTGTCCCTACCCGTCAATGTGCTATCTATCCAGGCAGCTTTATTATGGACTGGAAGTATCCCGCAGTATGATTTTCTCCCCACCCAGTTGGCTGAAGATTGGATATCCTTATGAAGAACTTACTACTCACAGTCCAAGGCGTATAAATTAACCCTATGACCAGCTCAACATTGTCTAAAGAGACCTAAGACAAATCTGCCTTCCTTATCTACAGTAGTTCTACCAATCTACCAATTATGTGATGCAGGCTGCAGTGCAGTAGCACACAGATCCCCCTCAGCTTTTAAAACAACTTGTCTCCACGTTGCACATGCGATTACGTATGTATGCCATATGCCTTTAATGGAGATTGAAAAACTGTATCCGCTCTGACTCTAGCAGGATTAGAGAGAACCTTACATTGCTTTTAGCTTCTATTGAGCCCTTTGACATTCTGAGATACAAAACTGAGTGGGCTCAACCAACATTAACCAACTTTCTTCTTTGTAGAGTAATATAATCTTTTATTGATTTAACTAAGGTTTTATCAAAATAAACACAAATCATCAGTGCATTTCCTAGTGCACAATTCTAAAATAAAAGCATGGCAAGTTAATAAAATCAATAAGATAACCTGTAATTAACAAATATGATCATAATACATAAAACATACAGTGTTCAAATACTAGAATCAAAGTTGACCATTACAATCTCAGTCCAAATTGCAGAAGAGATAGTTGTTAAAACTTTACAGATCAGTCAGTAGATGCAAAGGAACAGGGAGGATAATGTCCTGTGTCTGTTTAAAGATAGATATTCAAAACCAGGCCTGGTGGTGGGGGAGATTTTGGGAGAACACCCTATTATGGTGAAGAAGGTAGAGACAGAGTTTAGCCAAACCCAATCAAGCTCGGGTAGCAGAGCAGCAACGCTTTGTCTCAGGAACGGTGTGAGAGTGGTCTACGGCTGCAATGAGTGCACACAGCGCAACAACAATAATTCCATTTAGACGGATATGTATATGAATATACAATAGGTTATTAGGCTTTGAAATACACACTAAGCAAGTAAAACCACCAGTCAAATATTGTCACACCAACACTATAAAACAGATATATACATCTACCCTTACGAGAAATAGAATAGCATTTGATTTGATGACTAGTAAAACAAAGGTAAGTACTCTGATTCATTTGAAATAGAACACTTCAAGATAATCATAGAACAGCTCCACTAGCTATTATAAAGTCCAACCCTAAGATGGTTTGGGGCCTTGTGCCCAAATGTCACAAGTAGATATTTCTCAGGATGGTTTGTAAAGAATTGCATTGATGGAGTTATTGATGGCGGGACTCCCATTTCTCCTGCGCACCTCTTCCTTCATTGTTCCTGAATTAAGCCTGCAGCCTTGTTCCTGGTTTGTCTGGGAACCAACTCCAGGGTTCTCATTAATTATGGACGAATTGTGGGGATGACAAACTTGTGGAACAGTTTAGGCGCTGGTGGGATATGATAATCCAGTGGTCGCTGTTAAGCGAATTAATTTAGACATATGGTCGAGTCAGGTCTTTGTCATTCGTTTGGTTGTTTATTTCATGATTAGTTTGCACCAATGAAAACATCATAATGGAAATGAATGGCAGTTTTTGACATGGTAAATCGCTACACAGCCGACGCGCGTTTCAACCTAAGTCTTTTTCAAGGCCATTTGAGTTAGGGGGTTGGTTCCAAATTATTGTAGACTGGTCCTCCCAAAGCCGTGTGAAACGCTTTCCAGAGAAACGCTCGCCCGACCACAGCACGCCAAACCCGGCTAACGAACGGCCATCGTGCCCCCCTGGCGCCCTTATCTGGGAGGACCAGTCTCATCAGAGACAACTGCTGGTGTTCTGGAATCTGTTGGGGATACAATAGTCTGTGCTTGGCCCCGTCAAGGAAGGCCCAGGCATTGTAGGTGTAGAGGTTTATAGGCAAGATTTCTTTTTTAGGCAACTTTGCCTCCATATTCTATGGACCCACCAAGCTTTTGCTTTTCAACCTGTCCTAATTCTTTACAGAGAAATATCAAATTTCAAAGCAAATCAACACAATAGAACACAAATGTAAACCAGCTGCTCATTTTGTCATGGGGAAACCGATCAGTCCTTCAGGCTATAAGTACTGGGAAACTATGTCTCCCATTTGTCTTTTACTTTTTACCTGCTTGGGAAACTTTTTAAACAGTGCACACAGTGTCTTAAAATGCAGTGCAGTGGGATTACCTCAGCCTACTCTTTTAGACTGGGGATTTTTGGTTACTTTTATATGTGCCTAAAGTCAAGCTGGTGGCAGCAGTTACATTTTTACAATTTTTGCAGTACTTTTAGTGTGCACATTCACGTTTACCACGTCTGACTACTAAAAGCGGCTAGTGTCCCAAAATGGCAGTGCCATGATATTTTTCACTTGTTCTTTGGCCACATTGTTTCTGGTCCTTCTTCCTGCCTTTTCAGGTCAGGAAATCCCATATTGTCATGTGTTGCCTGGGAAAGCTGCAATTTCTTCCATACAGGGGTGTTGCTAGTTCTGGAAAAGATCGGTGGCTAAGCTAATGTCTGGCGGGATTCGGGGCTAGCTATAGCCTTTTGGTTGTAGTCCCTGAGCTTCTATCCGGGGCTACAACCAAAAGACCCAGGGCTATAGCCTCCTAAGCCCCCCCCAGCAACACCTCTGCTTCCATATCTATACAAGATGGGGCCTACTGCCCTTAGTCACAAGTCCCAGTACAAATCTTTTCTGGAGGCTAGGTGTCTTTAAAGGAGTCTGAACAAGTGTTGGCAAAGCCAACAGTCAGTTGTAAGTGTTTCAAAGTTGAAGATCAAATGTTTTAAAGTTCAGGGGGTCAGGGAGTTCTTGACCAGAACTCTACTGATCGCAGTCCGGCAAGGGAGAGGTAGAAGAAGGACTTTGCGCTCTTTAAACCCTATGCAGATATGTGGGGTTAGGAACAGTTATGTTTACTCCCCCTGACGTATGATTCACTCAGGGACCAATTCTGTGGTTTCTGAAATTGCTGGGCCCCTTGCCTCATGTCTTGGATCTGTCTGATGAGGTCTGGGGTTTGCTAATAGAGAGGTCCCTTTTGGCGTTGGGATTTAGGTTCGGCTAGTCGTTGGTTCTGCGCTCTGGCGAGACGGTTCCTGGCTATAGACTGAACGGCACGATGAAGGAAAGGACCCTATCACATTGTCAACGACCACAGATGACCCAGGGACACAATGCAGGCAGAGATCAGTGATGGTCACTGTGAACAAATGTCGAAAAGTGGACCCGAACAGGAGCAAGTCGTGCAAAGCCTCTCCTTTGTACTGGAGAACTGCACTTTCTGGGGGAGGTCTCTTGTTTCAAATGCAAAGGGTCTGCAGAGTCCCAAGTCTTAACTCGGGACGAAGACTGATGCTGCAAGGTAGCCAGCACGGACGCTGGTGAGCCCACTGGATAGTTCAGGAAATTTCCAACGGCAGGATCATTAAGCAGGGATCAAGACAGGTTCTTCCCACCAATCTGTTAGTTGAAGCACTAATTAAGGCCTTCCGAAGATCAGCAAAGGAGCAGGGCTTCTCCGGGACGGTTGATGGAAGATAATGCAGGGTGGCTGCACTGATGAGTTCTTGAACTTCAGCAGGATGCTCCTTTTCATAGGGGTATTGGCTCCAATGACAATCTGATGAATGACTGCAAAAGTCCTCCTTTTATTATGGATTCGAGCTGAAACTGCCCCAATCCGACCAATGATAGGGCTCTTCACTTTTCAAACTGACAGGGGTTGTCCAGTCATGGACACCCTCAGGCCACCACATCTGCCTAGCAACAGACACACTTTGGCATAGATGTGGGCTGGGACCAGACAGTATCTGCCCCCACGTTAGGCCGCAAACACTGTCAGGGAGATTTTTCATATTTTGCCAAATCCCCTCTACGTGTGAGACCCCGCGTACCCCCCACCCCCTGGACGTTTTGCTGGACTCCTGGATCCTTTTATCTGTTCTCCTGAATGAGTGGGTATTCTCGCATGCAATTTAGCATTGTATGGCTTAATGCCTTTTAGAGTACAATATATTCTTCAGTGGCCCTTCAAAGAGATTTTCACCTGACCATCTTTCATTTTGGTCCACTTATGGTAGAACTTTATAAAACTTTCCCCTTGGTATACAGAGCCCCAACGTCTAGTATAAGTCTGTACCACTCAAGGTTGTATAGCCTGGCAGAGCAGCCAGGCTTATCTTAGGAGGGAGATGTGAGCTGTAGGTTGGTACAGATAACATACACACAAACGCAACACAAGCCCGCAAATATTGCCAAAGAACCAAGCTAAAATCTCATGGCATGGCCATTTTAGGGCACTAGCCACGTTTATTAGCCATACACGGTTAAAACAAATGTGCACACTTAAAATAATGCAAAAATGGTACAAATGTATCAGCTGCCGCCAGCTTGTCTTTAGGCACATATACACATATACAAGTAACCAAAATTCCCATATGTAAAAAGCTAAAGGGATACAAAAGTATCTCCAATGCAATGCACTGCACTGTAAGGTGCTCTCTGCAATGTTAAAAAGTACAAGAATTAAAGAGGATAACCTAGTTTCCCAGTACTGATCATCTAAAGGACTCATCATTTTCCCCATACCAATGACCAACATGAAAGCAAAGCAAAGGGAAGTGAAGCTGAAGGCTTTACTTCCCTTCAACAAGTCAGAACAGTTTTAAAAACGGAGCAAAAGGAATAGGGGTCAATAGGAGCTTTAGATGGAAAATTGCAAAAAGCTAAATCTTTCCTAATATTTCCTAACCAACTTTAAAATCTTTCCAATATCCAGTGCACTAGAATTAGTCCTTGCAGATAACCGACAAGAAAGGGTGGACACTAATAAAGATTAGGGGACAGTGGTTCACCAGAACCCATCAAGTCTCATTTAATACTCCTGATGTTTTTTTATTTATCTTTTAATGATCTCTATGTAGCTTACCTTTTAACTTTTTTTTAATACCAGTAAGACTGACATCCTTATCATTTGGATCCCAGCTCCCTCGTTACCTCCTTCTCTCTGGCCACCCTCCATGGGCTTCTTCCCCTCACCCTATTGTGAGGCAAAAACCATTGTTGTCATCTTCAACTCCTCTCCTCTCCTCACATCGCGGACCTTGCCTACTTTTAGCTGCACCTCCTCAGAGACATTCTCCCTTTCCTCACCTTGCCCGAGAAACGCAATGTCTCCAGAGCTCTGGTCCTCTCCAGGCTGGACTACTGCAACAGCCTCTTCCTCAATCTGCCTAAATCCTTCTAGCTTTGCACCCTTCAACTAATCCAGAATAGGACTGCAAGATTTATCCTTGGCCTCAAGCCCAGGGACCGCATCTCTCCAGCTCTAAAATCTATCCACTGGCTCCCAGTTGTTGAGAGAATCAAGTTCTAGACCCTCTGCATCATACACAAGGCGTTATGGGGCCCGGGACCCCACTACATCCAACTCTCTCGCTATAAAAACCTCCCTGGAAAGATCCCTTTGGTATTCTAGCTCCAACTCTCTGCAGATCAGACATTTTTCCAAGCAGAGACTGTGGGGTTCGGGGGGAGAGATAGATCGCTCTCTTCTGCAGAAGCCTCCCTCTGGAATGGCCTCCCTGCCCCTCACAGGCTTGAACCGGATCTACTTAAGTTCCAGAAGCTTCTCAAGACCGTCCTTTTCTCTTCTTCCTTCCCTCTCCCATTCGCAGCTAATGTCCCCCTCTGCCGCATTTTTGACTAGCTGCCTGGTTCCTTTGTCATTCAGGGCACCGGGCCCTCCTCGTCCAGTCTACCCCGGCACCTCGGCCTCCCCTGATCCCCCCCCCCGCCACCCCTTCACAAAACCAGTACTTGCCCTACCTGGCTCCCTCCCCCTGTACTAGCCTGGTGGGACCTGTACCTCTACTGAGCCTGATCCAGCCGTGTACCTGCACTTAGCATGTGGACCTTCATTTCCTGCACTCCCTCCATTACCCTGGCACTTGTCCACCTTGCCTTCCCTTAGCACTTGCCTAGCCCAGGGGGTCCCTTCCTCCCCCCTCCTCTTTCTCCTCCCCTCCCCAGCACTTGCAAGCTTTCCACTCCGACCTGCACTTCCCTTCCCACCTTAGCATTGGCACATTCTGCTATGACCGGCACTTCTGCCTCGACTACCCTGCACTTCTTGTTACTGCACTTGCACGATCCGAATGACACAAGGCCTAGTAGGGACGTTTTTGTTATTCTTCATCCCTGTTATCCCTCCCACCCCCACCCCCTTTTTGTCTTGTGGCGCCTTGAAACACCATTTGCTCTATAGGCACATTTCTAAATACCCAATAAAAATAAATAAAAAACCCTTAGTTCATAAATAATCTACATTTCTGGCTGAGAGAAATATGTCTTCCAATTATTGTTTGCGTGACCTCCTAACTAGATGCTGCCTCAGATTTAAAAGGAACATTTCTAATTCGTTGTTTAAGAGTGAAAGAGTGAAAAAGCTACGATCATCACAGGGTCATGGTCTCTGCACTGGAGCCCAGCTCCGCCAAGTTAAACTGTGCTCTGCTCTTTTCTACGGATAGCAGCAGGAGTTGTGCTACAGGGTGATATTCTTTGTTTACTCTTGCAGCTCTTCATCTTGCTGTTATGCATGGGCGTCTCAACAACATCCGTGTCCTGCTGACGGAGTGCACAGTAGATGCTGAGGCCTTTAATCTAAGGTGACTTGCTAACATTAATCTTGCAGCCAGCTACAATATGTTTGTTTTGAAGTGCATCATTTGGGTTAGCTATTTACATGTCCCATAAATTGTTGTTGTAAAAAAAATGTATGAAAACTTTAAGCATCGAATTTACAATACATACAAACACATTTTTCTTAATAGGCAATTATGATAATAACCACATAATAAAAGCAGTAAAATAGAGGATAGCATTGCTCGCAACCTCGAATCACGTTTTGGCAGTCGAACAGGCCTTAACAGCTTCTCTAGTACTTAGGCTACCGAGCCTTAATTCAGGGATAAAGCAGTCAGTATTAAAATATAGTTAAAGGCCCTCTTTCTTTGCAGTCAAGCCCTGTGCAAATATTGCGCTGTTGCAAAGACAACACAGGGAGACAGTCTTTCTAAGAAAGCTCACTGTTTCCACTACACAACGGGCTCCTACAACCCTCAAGATAGGTCTCAAATACAATTTTCTCAAAAGTTTTTGTACAAGGGCAAATCAGTAGGAAATGTACCAAAGTTTCACATACTGCCCCAAACGTTGGACATTTCCCCCACTCCACGATATTCCATGATTTTGTAAATGAGGTTACCGGGAATATTCCCGACCTCATCTGAAAATACAAGGATCTTTCATACCTGGGTTAAATAAATCTAAGTACTTCTGATATCCCCGCACCAGGTCCAGTTCAATTTATTCTCTCCCAGTCGTGATGATCTGAGCTTTCATTACCAATCGGGCCCTGGATCTATCTTTAGCAGAATCATTAAGGCCCTTCACAAGCCGTTGTGAGCAAGCTATAGGATTTTCCCAAAGATCTTTCTTCAAGGGCATACAAAAAATAAACATGGACAGCCCAGCCCAAACCTTTGCCTCCCTCCAAAGTCATTAGATAAGACTGCATGTCCCGATAACTCTCCAGCACCCCATGTTGCCATAGTTATATCCAGTACAAGACAGGGTTAAGGGCCACCTGAGACGTCAGTGGATTAACATCAAGCTCTAAATATACTAAGGCTGATGGAGCACTTTCGGGAAGTATAAGCAGTTTCTTCAAAAACTTGCGTTCCCAAAGATCCAGTTTCCCTGGGGCAGCTTGTCCCCAGATCTCCGAGCCATAGAGAGCGGCAGCAAGGGCTTGGTTTTTATACAGGTTAAGGGCTGGTGAAACTGAACCACTAATGTTCCAAATATGAAACGATCTGATGGCCCCACTGTATTTCCCCAGTGGTGTTCTCAACTTTTCTACCTGTGAGTTCCAGCCACAAGTCTCCTGGAACCGGAACCTAGCCTGCTGCAGGGGAACCCCATTCACCTCGACTGTCAGGGCACTACTTTTTACAAACTTAGGTTTGAAAATCATCACTTTAGATTTCTCAGCATTTACCTCAAAACAGAACTCTGCATTTTGATAGAAAAACATTAAGTGATTTTTTTTTAGGCCTTGGGGCGTAGTTGAAAGAATAACCGCATCGCCTGCTTAAAAGAGTGCATGGTATTTCTTATCCACCATTTTGGGTAAGTCCTGGCATTCTCTCATCAAGGCATCTATGGTTTCCTGAATATATAAGTTGAAAAGGAGGGGAGCCAGGACACACCCCTGTCTGACACCTTTATTAACATTAAACACAGGCGTCTCCTCACCTCCAAGGTCGTAACATACTGCTGCCAAAGAATTGGTATGTAGTGTCCTAACTATCATGACCAAGTGGGGGGGGGGGCATTTCGAGTTGACAGAATATTCCACAGAACTTCTCTTCTGAAGACAGAGTCAAAGGCTGTGCGTAGATCTAAAAATACTGCATATCATTTCCGATTTTGCAGGGCAAAGTGCCTCTGGATTAACAAATATAACATAAAGCACTGATCAATCGTCCCCCTATTTTATTCTAAAGGCCGCAGGGGATCACTGATCACACATTCCTGAAGGTGGCAAAGAATTACCCTATCAAATGTTTTCCCTGCTCCATCCAACAACGATATTGGATGATAACTGGCAGGGCTTTCTTGACCACCCTTTTTTATACACTGTGGTGATGATTGATCGTTTCCTCGAGGAGTGCACTGAGCTCAAAGCAATAATTGCATTGAAGACTTTACACAAGATCGATGCCCAGGTCTGATGAAATAAGGTCAGGACCAGTGCCTTTGCACTTTTTTGGGCCCTCAATGCTTTCTCTACTTCTTGTACAGATATAGTCAAAATTCGTCTGATAATTTTATCAGAGCGGCAGCACCCGAGCTTACAATTGCAGAGCAGCCCATATTTGCATGACGCCGATAACATTGATAAACTGTCAAAAGCTGGCACGCATTGTTACAGCGGAGCCGCAGATTATCATGGCCACGCCAAGAGGGAAATGCTGTTTTCGCCTGCTGTGAAATCACATCACAACTGTTGGTTATGAAAGTCCTCTACTATGACATCACAGCAAGACGATACAACAACTTGAAGCAGACATTTTTCCCATTGAAGATATACAGTATAATCCAGTTATTTTGAGTAATGGAACTAAACTGAGGAGTGATGTATCTAGTTGATTTTATCAGCGTCTCGTTCATTCTGGGGGTATATGTAAGCACCAAATTGTGCTTTTGCATGATGAGCATTAGCTGACAATATATAAAATCATACCGTCAATTCACTTGTGTTTGTGTCATGCCTGCGCCATGGGCGCACACATTGGCAACCTTCATGGACTATTTGTTATTCATTTATCTTCAGAATACTTACTCTTGGAACAGCCCCTATTCACACTTTGGTACTTAATTCCCATTTGCGTCACTTTGGTGCCTTCTTATTTAACTCAACTAACTACATGTACCACAATGCACCTTGCTACAGCTATCAATTCCTGACCATTCCCATTCGTCGGCATTGGAACCACAATCCCCAGAAGCCCTAGGGATCAGTGCTGCTTCCACCATCTCAGGACCAGAGAGGGAGGTGGCAGATTGTATTCAGGTGTGCTGCTCCAGGTGCTGCCAATTAGCCTGCCTCAGTGCAGGGCAGGGCGGTATTTAAGCAGCTGCCTGCAGGAGCTCAGTCTCTTGCATCAAGAGTCCTCCCAGCCCCTTTTTGCCTTTTGACTCGAATTTGTATGCTGTTCCTTCTGCTGCATTTTCCTGCTTTTGATCCAGTGCTCTTTCTGGGCTCCCTGCCTTGCAGCCTGCTACACCCTGCTGCCTACAGCCCTAGCCTTTTGGGCTCCCTGCCTCACTGCCCTGCTCCTCTGGGCTTCCTGCCTTGCAGCATGCTACACCCTGCTGCGTACAGCCCTAGCCTTTTGGGCTCCCTGCCTCACAGCCCTGCTCCTCTGGGCTTCCTGCCTTGCAGCCTGCTACACCCTGCTGCCTACAGCCCTAGCCTTTTGGGCTCCCTGCCTCACAGCCCTGCTCCTCTGGGCTTCCTGCCTTGCAGCCTGTTACACTCTGCTGCCTACAGCCATAGCCTTCCGGACTCCCTGCCTCGCTGCTCTACTCCTCTGAGCTCGCTCCTTGCTGCTCTGCTCCGCTGGGCTCCCTGCCTTGCAGCCTGCTACTCTCTTCTGCTTTCAGACCCTCTGGTCTCTCTGCCTCAACGCCCTGTTCCTTTGGGTTCGCTCGTTGCTGCCCTACTTCTCTGGGCTCTCTGTCTGCCGCCTACTACAGCTCTGTCCTGCTCCTCTGGACTCTCTGCCTTGCAGCCTACTACAGTCCTCTGCTATCCACTACAGTTTTTCTGTACCTTGTGCCATCTGGTACTGCAGCCCTGCTTCCTTGTTTGCAGCCCCCCTCTTTCCCGGCTGCTGCTCCCTTGCACTCTTCCTTGTTTGCAACCCCTTGTTCGTGATCCCTGTCCTTCTCTTCCTTGACTCCTCTGTCCTCCCCTTTAGTTTACCCATTTCTATTGTACTGTTTTTTTCCTTCATTCCCTTCTGCTAGATTTCTCTTAGACTTCCTTGTCCCTGGTTATTTCTGTTCTTGTCTCTCTTGTGTCTTATGTTGATCCTTTGTACAGAGCTTGACTGTTAGTTTCCGGCAGGCAACCTCTGCCCCTCCCCTTGTCGTGTTTTCTGTTTAACAGACACCCACAGCTGTTGTTCCCAGCCATGAGCAGACAGAGTGGGCCTCTGTAATAGTAATCTGTGCAGAAGGCTGGAGTTTCCAAAGGTCCGTGGAACACTCTTTTTCCATATCTGCATACACCCCAAGAGGGAGTCCAGTTTGTTTGTATCTTTGTATTTCCTGCCCCTTTCTGTTCACAACTACAGTTGCCTAGTTTTCATTCTTGACGAGATTCCTGCTGTGTGTACTTATCTGTCACCTTACATCAGCACAGCCACCCAAGCCCTACCTGGGGGCCCTGTGCCACTCTTGACAGAGTGCCATCCTTGACAGTTTGTTAATCGTTTTTGTTCCTAATTCAAGTGAAATGGTCCAGTTCTTACTGTGTGCTTTTATTTGGCTACCAGAAATATCAAAATGTACAACATTTCGGTGTATCACACAGATTTAAACTACTAAACACAGTGACGCTGCGTGGTCTAATTTTGTAGTTGGTGATCGGGCCGTGAACTTGCACCGCCATCCACTACCCAAAAGCAGTTTAAACATGTAGGCTATTTGGGACTTTATCAGCCTACATGATGAGCCAGTTTAATTATCAGATCTAGTTATTTAAATGAAGGTTTGAATTAGTAATGTTTCTGGCAAAAATGAAACGCTTTACATTTACAAATTAAACTGTGTTTGCGAAAATAGATGCATGTATGAATGTACCGATGGGGGGGTGTCATTAAATATAAGATGCAAAGCAGCCTTTCTACGTTTTTGCACTAAATAACCACTGATTTTATTGGCATATTTGTGTGATTTGTATTAGGGGTCAATCGCCGCTGCACATTTTAGGCCAATACGGGAAGGAAAACGCAGCTGCTGTGTTTGAGCTCTTCTTAGAGTGTATGCCGGAATACCCTTTGAATAAACCCGATGCTGAAGGCAATACAGGTGGGCAAAACATGCAGTGTTACATTTTGCAGTAAACAGTTTTATAAGTTGAAAATTGAAGAAAGGAATTTGTTAAACCGTCCCAAGTGTTTTCTTGCTGTGGAGGGGAAGTTCGAGGGTGTGTACACCATTCCAGTGAGCGATTGCTAACCCAAGTCACTTCACAGTAAAGAAAAAAGAATAACTTTTTTTTTAGAGATTTAAACATGCCCTCCTGTTGCCAAGATATGTAAAAACCCTTCGAAATTACTGCCTTATTTTTGCTGCATCGTATTGTGTGCATTTAACACCCTTTTAATTTTATGTTAGATAAAATATGTTTAAAAACTGTCTAATTCCCATTTACATTTTTTTTTTAAGTCTGTCACTGTACTGTACTTCAGCAAATGATCTGAAAAGTGGCTTGGCGGCAAAGACTGGTGACTTAAGAAAATATAAGCAAGGAACGGTTGAAATAAGCAGCATGTTGGTGTTCTCTAGATGTGGTCTGACTCTGCTCTGAGCACTCTTGCTGTATGCCCCGACTGGCCCTCTCATTGCTACTGTGAGGCCTGTGTTCACTTCTGGAATGATGTACTGTTAGTTTGAATTTTTTTCTTGTGTGTAATTCTCCCCACTTGTGAGTCCTCCAGCACTTTTTGCTGGACTATTCGATTTTTTGTCTGACTCTCTTGAATGAGTGGGAACCTTTTTCTCCCACTTACTCATTTATTTCCTGTGACTCCAGAAACCCTTTTTGGTTATTGTTGAAAGAGTCTGCTTTCCTCCATTTATTTGTGGCATCTCTTTACTATTGCAACAAAGCACTTTGTGAAGTGAGCTTCCCTCTCTGTTTTCTTTTTATTTTACTCTGCTAACTTGATGTTGCCAGGATAGGGGGATACTTTTTATCCTAACTATGCTTTTCTTTTGTGAGATCAGCTCACCCAACCTTATGTGGAGAGCTGAGGGGATACATGGTATCATGTTCTTTTTTCTCTTGTAACTTTCTAGTTACAGTGGCAAGTCTATCTGAGTGGCTGTGGTAGTGGATGATTTTCTACTGATTTTTATGAAACTTATCTTGCAGGCTGTATTCGCAGCTGCGGTAAAGGACACAAGGGCCACTATTTACCTAAAATGGAGCCTGTCTGCCCTTTCTTGAGCCTTCTTCTGCCAACCTGTGTGGGAGAAGTCCTGCTCACTCTCATCTTTGACAGGCTCCCATTGAGCTCCACGTCCCCTGTGGAGTCCATCAAGGCTCATGCGTATCACCCACGCTCTATAACATATTTACGAAACCACTCTTTGATATTCTTGACTATCTGGGTGTCACCTACACAAATTATGCGGACGACACCCAGATACTCATCCCTATCACTGGGGATTATGTAACGGACACCAAAGCGCTTAATGCAGTCTACACTGCCATCGAAGCGTGGATGGCCCACCACGGGCTTTGCCTAAACGACGAGAAAACTGAGCTACTCATCCTAGGTTCTCAGCCCAAACTCGCAAAACTCGACAGTAAATATGAGGCCTTAAACATTGATGGCAACATTATCAAGGTTACTAATGTCACTAAAACCCTCGGTATTTACCTAGATTCCACCCTCTCACTCAACAGACAAACCAACTCAGTAGTCTCAGCATCCGCGTATACGTGTAAACTGATCACAGCTTGCCGTCCCTTCTTAACAACGGACAACTGCCTTATTCTCGCCAGAACCCTCATCTTATCAAAAATTGACTACTGCAACGCCCTTTACCTCGGAACGAGCCAAAGAAACATTGATAAACTACAGGTAACCCAGAATAACGCCATCACGGCTGCTCTAAACATACCCAGGCGCGCCCACATCTCTTCCACCAGACGCAACATACATTGGCTCCCCATTGCACGGCGCATCGCCCTCAAAACACTTGTTCTTAGTCACAAAGCACAAAATAACGCTGCACCGGCATACATATCAGCGCGCTTTACCCAACACACAGCCTCCAGACCTTTAAGATCTGCACAAGCGCACACACTTATCATCCCCAGTTTCAAGCTTCAAACTGCAACAAAACACTGGCTCCATGAGCAAGACGCTATGGCGGCCAGTCCTATGTAACACTGGCTGCATGCTGCACCTTCCCGGCTACCTTGTATATAATGCATCTGTATATTACCCCTGTAAATGTTGTACATAATTTATATATGTTTATGTATATATAAGTGTAACCTCTAACTGCCTGCTGTAACACTTTCTTGTAACCACCTTTCTAAACATGCGCCCTGATGCCCGTGGGCAGGCTGCGCAATACAAATAAATAAATACAAATACGAAGGCGACAGTGTGTCTGCTTGGGAGGAAACTGAAACTCCTCAGGTCTTTGTCCACCAGTGTGTCTGCTTGGATGCAGTTCTGACTGGGTGCCTGGCTGTCCCCTTGGACAGTGGTGGATACAGGGCCATCACCGCTAGCTGTTCTTTTTTTCGAGAAATATTTTGTTGGTTTTACAGCAGATAAGAATAACAGAAAACTATTTGCAAATATCAATCAAACAAACATAACATGCATATAATAGTAAACCTTTATACAAAAAAAGACGCTTGAGAGGCTGGCCAGTCTTAAACGGCCAAAGTTTGTGAAGGTTCCTTAGGTGGTCTTAGACCTAATACCATTGATGGAATGCGGGGTCCTCGGGATCCACCGTATGCCACTATCTGGGCCCGCATCATGGAGTGGATGGTGGCAGCCACTTCCAACGTCCAGCCTCCAACATGGGACTTAGTCACAACCGGCACTAATCATCACTGGTACAGCCACATAGGATCCTGCTTCCCCATTATGAAATCTTTACATCAGCTCTCAGGGGTGCCCAGGGCCACATATATGTGTCTCTATGATGCATCTCTCCCATATCTATGTAAGAATATTTTTTAGCTGTGATCTTCAAGATGTGTACACTCCTAGGATACTTTCTCTGGGCTGGGACCTTAGGCTGTTTGTGGGTGACTGTCCGACCCAGTTAAGGATACTGCTTTGTGGCATTCCTTCATGTATCTTTTTACCTAATAGCTGACAGCTTGATTTCTGAAAAAAGCTTTTTGTAATGTATCTCAGGGGTTGCTCTTCGTAGTTGCCCTTTCTCTTTCTCTCTTTGTTTTACAGGTACACGGAAGTCAATGTGATTTATTCATAGTAAATCACATGGAATGTACAAATGTAGTCTGATTAATTCCACTAGCATGCTGTGTATAGAATGCACTACTAGAAAATGCAGCATTCATGAATATAATATAAATCTTTTTATTCTAGGTCTTCTCTACTTCTTTAAGCAGGAGTACCAATGCAGTACTCTTCCAATGGAATATTTATTGCCAATTTATTTGTGATGATAAAAGAGAGGGCCCTGCCCTGCTGTAAAGCTTTGATGTGCCAGACCTCTTATAGATTAAATACAATGCATGCTTCAACTTATTCCTTTTCAGTCATCCTTTTAGCCTACATGAAGGGAAATGCTAACCTCTGCAGAGCCATTGTAAGAGCAGGCGCACGACTTGGAGACAACAATAACCAAGGGATTAACATTTTCAACTACCAGGTTGCCACCAAACAACTTCTCTTCAGACTTCTAGGTAACTATTTGTCTTTTCAGTTGACGCTAAAGATAGTTGATTTTTAATGGTATTTGCCTTGATGTTGTTTTCTGATTCCCAAAGTTGCTTATTTAGGTCTTTGTATTCCCAAAACCTGTTGATCCCTATTCAGCACCCTACCATTATAAGATTTGAGCACACAATGTTCTTCATGGTTACAAGTCTTATCCCACAAGATAAAAATCTGCAGAGTTTTCATGCACTGGTAACCTTATTGCTGGCAGAGCCCCTAAAATATATTACATTTCCCAAACTGTCCATACAATCCTTCAGTAGTGCTGGTAGAGCAATTGAGCGTGCAAGTGAATCAGCAGTCCTCCAACTGTTCCATGGAACACTTGGACAAACTGCCTCTGAGGCTACAAAATGAAACTGATTAAACAATCTCCTAACTAAAAGTGCCTCACGGTTCATTAATAAAGGTAAATATTTTCGTTTTTCCTTTCTACATAACCTACGTGTAAAGTCAGTAAGACCCAGACGGGGTCTAATAACTTGTAAAATGGGAAAACAATTGAGTCTGAATCTAATTAGTCCATCGCGAAACAATCTGGAAGGTGCCTTCACAATATATGGTCTTGGTCTGCTCATATTATGTGAGGTTTCAGACCAATCAGCCAAGTGGGTGAAAAAAGATACATTTCTTAATTGTTCACTGTCCGTAGCACAAAGTTGTTTCTTGATAGAGGTTGGGGCTAGGGGAACCACCCACTCAATTTCACTTAAATAAAAATGACATTAATCAAAAAACAGCAACAAGGCCACACAAGGTCGATTCTGTATCCCAACCCCAAGTTTACTAAAAATGCTGAATTGATTATCATTGTGAAATATATAAAAAAAAGGTTTATTTTGCACCATTTATGATATGCCCACCAAGAACACAGGCCAGGTTCCAGCCTAATGGTCTCTATTAGAATATAGGGGGGGGTAACCTCAGTACCTTTCACCAGATTTTCCCTTCTATAACATTAACATTTTTTAAAAAAGACTTTGTGAGCAGTTCACAGCCATACATCATAGCCGGAAATCACTTTCGTCTATTAAAAATCGAATAAAGGTCAAATTGAGTAAAAACAGAACTTTTGTTATATGACCATCATTTGCTTTAAAAAGATCTCAATTTTCATAGCTAGCCGATGCTTCACCAATCCAACATGCTTTTGGGAGAAAACCGATATCGCAAATAAATAAATGAGGGAGAACCATTTATATCTCAGCCGCCACAGACCACAAAAAAACCTGCACGTTTCTGCTGTGCATTATAACATAGAATTAGAGGTCTTCTTTGGGTTCACCACCAGACTATTCATATTCAAGTACTTGTAAGTCAGATCTAACCGCTTCTGCAGTCCAGTGGGAGTCTCACCTAATAAGAGGATATCGTCCACATATGTTTTTCATCCGCGCTCAAGCGTACCCAATCTTGGTTGAAAAAGGGGAGCATCCATAAAAACCAGTGGTAAATCCAAAATGTATACATTAAATAAGGTTGGGGCAAATACACACCCATGGCACAAGCCAAGGTCAACGGGGACTTCTTTAGAAAGCAGTCCCTCTGCATTTAACCGAACCCTCAAAGAATTATTTGAATGGAATAAAATGAACATAGTCAATAATCCCTTGGGGATCCCCCATTTACTAAGCTTAGCCAACAACGTGCCCCTGTCCACCTTGTTGAATGCAGATATAAGATCCAGACTAGTGTGAGAAACCTGAAGGTATTGCCCTATATAGTCCCCGGGATGTGTCATCCAAGTGGCCAGGGCACGGCCCATCGCTAGTGAATCCAGTTCCTGGGGGTGGACCAGTGAGGAAGGATCACCTGGATGGGTGTTTTTGGAGAGTGAGACACCGGGCGAGAGGCGGTATCCCCCTTCTTTAAACACCTTGTCCCCATCCTACCACGTAGGATAGTCCAAAACACTGCCCCCCTCCCCTTTCTCCACACAAATACTTGCGCATAACACAAAAGGTAACGGACTAACACCATGTATGTAAATTGTATGTAAATATGTGCTCTGTAAAGCGCTTTGGATAAAGGCGCTATATAAATAACACATCATTATCATTACCATAGCAGTTTACCTGACGTGTCCCAATACCAGGGACAGGCATTTGACCAGAAACACACACACCTGACAGCCCTTACCCTTCCCCACAGGGATAAAAGGTAGAGCACACAAGAGCACAGGACGAGCAAGGCAGACCGCATGACGTAGGAGCTGGGAGGAGAGGGAGGGCGCGGACTGAGATGGTGACATGGAGAGAATCGACCTTGCCCTTTCTGACCAAGGCCTGTGGAACATCCGCAGAAAGAATAAGTCTGCCAACAATAGCCAACGTGTATTGCAACAGATGTCAACCGTACACAAGACCCTCCTCCGCTGATTACCAAGCAGGGGAGAGACGCTTGTCTCTGTGGTACCAACCTTGACTCCAAGGAGAAAGAAAGCCAAGCGGTTCATCACAGCCGGTGAGTTGAGGGGAGTGTCACTAAGAAACCAAACTGTGTTGAACGAAACGTAGTTGAAGGCTAAGTTGAACTTTGAAAAGCAAAAGATACTATTAACGAAGGAGGGGGAAAAACAGCGAAAGAGGAGTCAGGCACCACGTGGGTGCTCACGCAGGAAACTCTTACCGCAGATGATTGTGAAAGCGAAGGCAAGTGAATCCTGCATGGTGAAGATTAGTACATGAACAGTGTGTTACGCAGGTCGGCGAGAGTGAGCCCGGCAGAGGGAAACCGACAATCAAGGGCAAAGCCCGAAAATCTGTTTAGAAAGGCATTGAGATTTGTGGAAGCAAGAAGTATTGCAAGACAGGGGGAAGGGAAGTGTCCCCCTTGTCATCTGGGGTCCGAGCTCGGCTGAGGGAGATCCAAGGGTGGAAAGTTATCACCCAAAGTTGACTGAGAAAGGAACTGTCTTGTTAATTTGTTGAATACAACTTCTGAGGGGTCTACGCCCAGAAGAGGGGGACCCATGGGTGAAGCCATCACCCAAAGTGTTCATAGAACAGAACTTTGTGTTTGTTTGTTGAGAGCATCAGGCCTTGAAGGCAAGAGACTTTTTATTGAAAAGAGACTTCACTGTCGAAGAACCTGATAGCTGATACGGAACTGTTAGCTCGTGCTGGGAAGGCTTGAGGGTGTGCTGTGCTCCGAATCCCACATTGTCCCGTGCTAAAAACGTGGGAAGGGAGATCTCAAGGCAATCGCATCCTGACTTATTATTTGTGAACACCTTTTCCTTTATTTGAATACCCTATCCCACACTCTTTCTGTAATTAGTTGTAAGGAATTGGCAATAGTCTTTTTTTCTATAGGCTTTTTACTTTGACAAGATGCCACAAGGACTGCTTTATTTTCCATTTGATGGTTCCAGCCTACACTTACAGTTTAATAAACACCCTTGAAATGTGATCGCTTGTGTCTGTCTTTACTGTTACCACCATGAGTTCCTTACACCAGCCACATACACCTTAAATTGTCTGTTTATCTCAGCAGAGTTTAGTAAGAGAGAAAGGATAAAACCATTAGTGGAGGTACCCACCCATCTCCTACATCCATTCTGATAGGGACTGAGTAGCTGATTCTGCTCCTTCCAAGCATTCAGGTCCCTTTATATAAAGCTTGCTAATACTTTAGAGGCAGAGTCTAAAGGGGATATTGGGTAGTCATTTTCCAGCATGCCCTACTCCCCTTTTTATAAATCCGCACAGCAATTGCAGTACTCCAGGAGGTAGGGAGTTACATACGGGAAACAACCTGTGAGACATAATTAGATAGCCCATCAGGACCACTCACTCTGGAAGACTTTAATATGGCGAACACTCCTTCTAATTCTCCCTCATCAAAATGTAGACTCCACTGGCTCGTAGGGTAGAGATGCATATAATTCAAAGCGACAGGGAGGGCAAATGTACCCCTTAAGAACCGGAGCCGTTCTTTTTCCAAAATACAGTTAGTTTGAAGCTTTATTTGAATCCACCACAATCCTCGGGAGTTCCCCTTTTATTAATTTACTATAAATCTGCTGGTTCTGGGCATGATACTGATGGACTGGGTCCTTCCGTACTGCATTACATTACATAGAGTATTCTCAGCTGCGGTGGCTATTAGATCAACATTCCCATAAATGGGTTTTGTCAACTGCCCATCTGTGCAAGACAAAGACCTCAGTAGATGAGCATGATTGTAAAGTCTGGAGGGGGGAATCTGTTCTCCTGCCCTCAACATGGCAGAGTAGAAGCACAGAGCACCCCAGCCAAGGTTCCCTATTGTACCAAGGTTTAGGCTCTCAGGAGGTGATGCGGGCTGGTTTTTAAGTACAGTAGAGTCCCCAAGCCCCCACAGAGGAATGTCCACACACTGTTATTTGATAACACAGTTTTTTATATAAATAAAGTTCAATATATATATTCACAATCAATAATATATTTTGTGCTTTGGCAATACTAATATGATAAATACGTACAATGTCCATGTGGTACCACAGTTAACTTTTGACTCCTTTAAAATACACCAGCTGCTGAAAGTTTCAATGACATACAAGACCAATAGCAATGTGAATCAACATCAGACATAGGAAGGAAGACAAGTTAGGTTAAACAATGGCAGAATACTTTGTCCCTACCCAAGACACAGTTCTGTATGAGGATCCCCCCACCTGGGCAACCTGTAAATAAAGTGCATCAACAAGCCCAGTCCGTATATGTTTAGTCTTCTTTCCTGCTAAAATGTTCTGCTACCCCAATGTACCTGAGTTTAGCAGAGTTTCTTCCACGATTCGTCGACAGAACCCTCGTGGGTGAACTCCTTTAAAGCAGGAGCCACAGGGCGTCGAGATTCCTCGAAGAAAATGTGAACACCGTCGTCGAGAGAGCAGCTTCAACCTTCGTGGTGCTCGTTGACGATCGGTCGTGGACGTCCTGCGACGACGAGGCATGCGGTGCACCGCGATGACAAGAGTTTGTTGCTGCAAACAGATAGATGAAGAACGTAAGCCTGGCAGCGGGCGTCTGGTGTCGACGTTGGCGTCGATGGTCGGAACTCGACCACGGCTGGCTTTCGGATCTTCGTTGGTCTGTGTCTTTGTTGACTTCGATTGCCGGGAAACCCACCGGTGGATTCTCTTCGGGTCGTCGACAACCTCGACTTTCTGCGGCGGGACAACGCGGTGGACGGTGATGGCAAGGAAGTCCTTTGTTTCAAATGTCTTAGCAAAGTTGGATCGTTGCGGCTCCGATCGTTGGCAGCACAGCGTCGAGCTGTCCCCGCTTCTGGGCAACATGACCCGACAGGCTTCCAGTGGTTACGGCAAACCTCGGAACCCTGGTCGACAACGATGGACTTCGATGTCCAGGTGCTTCACTCCAGGATTCCTCTGCGGTCCACGTCTCCGGTCGACAGTCTTTCGGGACTGGCTTCTAGGGTGCCTTGGTAAAGATTAGCTTTCTGCAGAATGTTCGCTCATTGCTCGGGAAGAGGTCTCCTAGCCAAGTCCTCTATCGGATCAGTCCTCGGCAGACTCGACAGCTTTCAGATCAGGTCGAAAGAAAGCAGCAGCAATTCTTCTTCTTCCAGCTGGGCTTCAAGGATAAGCAACTTCAAGTTTCAACTTTAGCTTCTGAACAATTCTGGTGAGAGGTCCCCAGATATACTGTTCTGTCTCTCGTTCACACTGTTGAGCGAAGCTCAGGCAGCCAATTATTCAGAAGGGCATTCATGCAGGCAGGCAGCCAATCAGGCTCACAGTGCATTCAGGCCATTCTCTTCCATCCAGACAGCCATAACAAGGAATGTGGACTGGGGCAAGCACCCCGCCTATCAGCACACTACACTGCATTAATGTCTGTTTCGGGCCTGGCTGTCTCATTCTTTGTGTCACACACACAGATACCAGACACCCATAACATGAAATGCATATTGGTCACACACTCCATTCACCCAGGCCCCACCCCAAGGGTGTACCCACAACATACAGTCACTGGGAAGGCTCACCTCCCCACAAAACCATGTATGGTTCTTCCACCCAACAGCCAGTCAGGGGAAGGGACAGTGTCGGGGCTTCCCAGGACTTTGGGAAAACAAGTTAACAGGTAATAGAAACCAAGAGGCCACATGGGCCATTGTGTCTCTTATCATGAATCCACCGATTCCTATGGCAAGGCCTGGGTATCCCAAAATGAAGGATACTCGGATTACATGTCAAATTCAGCATGGAGCTGCCACCAGCCCATACCCTGCTCTATGGGCCACACACAGGTACCCAAAAACATACGCTAGGGTTACAGGGTTGTACCCTCACTCATGGGTGCCATAAGGATATCCTGTGGGTCTGTTCACCACAACCAAAATGAGGAAGAGCTGCACTGCCAGGAGTCCCACATGGACTCCTGTGTAGAAAAAAACACAGAACACACAAAAGGGAGTACAGGACAAGGACATGGAGGCCCTGTCCCTCTAATGCATTTCCAGCATCACAATGATCACTGGAGTTGTGGGTTGTCCTTTGATACTTCTAATGACAACACTTGTTCCCTCAATGCATATTAACCCTGCATTAAATCAATAGTTGAATTGGAGAACGGGCCAAACCATGTATGTTGTTGGATGGGGCAATCCCCCTGTGTGTTACCATTGACCCTGAATAGACCCCATCTCTGCATAAAAATCACCCACCCAACACCCCTGGGCAATGGGCCATCGGTGCACAGTTGTTTACCCAAATATGAGGAGGTCCAGGCCAGACTGGCTGGAGCCTTCCCAGTGACTGTATGTTGTGGGTACACCCTTGGGGTGGGACCTGGGTGAATGGAGTGTGTATTTTCTATGGCCATTGTGCAGACCCTGCCCCCTCATAGGCCTGAGTATTGTGCTATCGAAACTGATGAGAACGCTGTTATACCATTCGGTCGGATGTTTGTCTTGTCAGAAACCGAGAAAAGAGCTCTCTGGGAGTATTTGGACACCAATTTGGCAAACGGTACGATCAGTGCATTTAAGTCCCCCGCCGGGGCCTCTTTGTTTTTTGTTCTTAAAATAGAGACCCAGGAACTCCGTCCTTGCCTGGACTACAGAGGCCTAAAACCAATGCACCCGGAAGGACTGATACCCCTTGCCTCTCATTGCTGACATCCTGAAACTCCTGCGGGGAGCCGTGCTGTTCACCAAATTGGACTTGAGAGGGGCTTACCATCTTGTTCGCATAAGGGACAGCGATGAATGGAAGACCGCCTTCCGAACACCCTTTGGTCATTTTGAGTATTTAGTCATGCCCTTTGGTCTCTCCAATTTCCCCCGCTGTGTTCCAGCGTTTCATGGATAGGGTCTTTTCGGACATGTTGTCCCTGTTTGTTATTGTCTACCTAGATGATATACTGGTTTACTCGAGAGATCCAGCCTTGCACCAAGGACATGTAACCCAAGTCTTGCGATGTCTGAGGGAACACCATTTGCTAGCCAAGCCCGAGAAATGCACCTTTCATGTCACCACGGTGCGATACCTGGGATTCATCCTAAGCCCTCAAGATGTGGCCATAGATCCCTCCAAAGTCACTGCTGTCACCTCATGGCCTACTCCTTCCTCGGTTAAACAGATCCAGTCCTTCCTGGGCCTCGCAAACTTCTACAGGAAATGTATTCCGAACTTTTCATCACTTGTTCGGCCGATTGTTTTGCTTCTGAAGAAAGATACACCTTTTGACTGCTGGACAGCACAGCACAGGAATCTATTTTAAGTCAACCGGATGTTTCCAAACCCTTCCTGGTTGAGAATGATGCTTCAGAATATGCCATAAGAGCGGTCTTCAAACAAAAACAAGAAGATGACCTCGAATATCCCATTGCGTACCTTTTCAGGACGTTAAGCACCAGTGAACAACATTATTCAGTCCTCGAAAAGGAGTTACTAGCTATTCGCCAAGCCTTCACTGATTGGCGTCACCTCCTTCTAGGTGCCAGTTTTCCAGTACAAGTAAGAACCGACTATAGGAACCTGCAGGTGCTCCAGTCTTTGTAATGTAGAAACAGCCGCCAGGCACACCGGGCATATTTCTTTGCCCAGTTTCAGTTCCAGATATCATACATTTCTGGTTCGTTGAATGTTCTTGCAGATGATCTATCCAGGCACCAGGACTTCATTGCTGATGAACCACTGCCTCTTCTCAGGATGTTTCCTGACAAGGTGGTTGTTGCCGAGGTGCTTTTGGAAAAGATCCGATCAAAAACCCAAACCTCGGCCTTATGGAGAGACTTTTCCAGCACCAATCCGTGGGTTCTGACATCCAAGGACGGCTAACTCTTTACAGCCCTCGTGGTCTCCACTCAGAACCTAAGAGAAAAAGTGCTATGCCTCTGTCAGGACTCCTTCTTCTCCGGGCATCAGGGATTGAGAGCCACCCTACAGAACCTCAAAAGACAGTTCTGGTGGTCGAAGATCTACCTAGAAGTCCAGGTTTACATTCAGACATGTGCTGTTTGTAATCAAAACAAATACGACAACAAAAGACCAACAGGACTCCTGCTTCAACCGGAGCTTCCTTCACGTCCTTGGGGAAACTATAGCTACGGATTTCATTGTGGACCTCCCTTCATCCAACAGACACACCATTATGGTTACCATCGATCTCTTTTCACACATGGCACATTTCACTCCACTGACGAAGCTTCCTTCTGCCAGCGAGATAGCAAGAATCTTCATAACTGAAATCTTCAGACTACACTGACTGCCTTCCAAGATCATATCCTATGGAGGTCCTCAGTATACCTTCCGGTTTTGGAAACATTTGTGCCGCCTGCTGGGAATCGAATGAGCCCTCTCATCCGGCTATCACCCTCAAACCAACAGGATAACCGAGAGGGTGAACCAAACCCTTGAACAATATCTTCTGTGTTTTTCCTCCCAGGTACAGGATGATTGGTCAGTTCTACTTCCGGTGGCAGAGTTTGCCTAGAATAGTTCAGAACATTCTGCCATGAAAACCAGTCCTTTCTTTTGCAACCAAGGATTTCACCCATCAATTCTTCCCACGCTCCTACCTTACCCCAGTACGGTCCCTTCAGTCGATGCCTGGATAACCGATCTGGTGGCCTTACACAAGAATGTCAAAGAACACCTACTAAAGGCCAGGACGGACATCGAAAGACTTGCTGACACCAAACGTCGGCCTTCTCCAGCATACGTCATCGGGAGCAAGGTCTTGCTGTGCTCCCGACACCTGCACAGGCATCTAAGACCCAACAAGTTATCACCACGTTTCTACAGACCATTTTCTGTAACCAAGATCATCAATCCAGTGGCCTTTCGACTACGTCTTCCAGTGTCATGGAAGAGAATCCACCCAGTCTTCCACACTTCATTGCTGAAGCCCTACCATCCTTCCACCAGAACCGAGGTCCGCCCTCCTCCCCTCGTCGCCAATGACCAGATCGAGTACAAAGTCTCAAGAATTTGTGATTCTCGGTACAGACGAGGACGGCTGCAGTATCTCGTGAAATGAAAAGGCTATCCCCCCAGTGATCAGTCATGGGAACCAGAACCCAACATCAATGCCCCACGCTTGGTCCCCCGGTTTCACCAGATCCATCCGGGCAAGCCCGGTGTGACAGGTTTTCGGAGGGGGCATGCTGTCATGTTTCAGCGCTTTGGACAGCTTGGAAGGTCTGGCATTGCCTTGCGGTGTCCATCTTTACTCCCAACATGGCCGCCGCTATTGAGAGGCTTGATGGTTGCGGACTAGACTCTTTAGGGTTGTTTGCACAGCATCATCAGATAATCGCTGTACAACCACGTGTCAGTGCGTCTTGACGCTCGGTTGTTAGCCTCAGCCGTGTTCAGCGCTACCTGTTCTCTCCTCTCTGTTCCTTCCTGGTTGTACCGCCCCCGGGCCTTGCAGCTGTCTTCTTGTGCTTCCTGGCTTGGCAGCTTCCCTGGTTGCATTGACACTTACCTTACCTGTGCTTCCTAGCTGCACTGCCGCTTACCTTACCTGTGCTTCCTTGCTCCGCTGCTTCCCTGGCAACGTTGCTGCTTACCTTACCTGTGCTTCCTGGCTCCGTTGCTTCCCTGGCAGCGTTGCCGCTTACTTAGACTGTGCCTCTTCACTCTGCTGGCCGCATGGCTGTTGCCTTCTTCATCACAGCGGATTACTTCAATCTGCATATACTGTTCTACTCCTTCCTGGCTGCCGTTTGGTGGAATCATTCCTGGACTACTTCCTCCCTGCATCTGGCAACTACAAGAAACACCTCAGTACTTTCCCTTGCGGACTGCCTTCGCTCTGGGCAGATTGCCCCGGTTTCAGCCTGCCATTTCTTCATAGCCAGCAGGGTGGCGCCAGGGGAGATTCGCCCCTTTCTCCTCGAAACTCGGACTACAAAGAAAAAGGAGAAATCAGCCACCAAGAAGAAAACAACAAAGACCAAACAGGTGAGCCAAGAATTACAATCCTTGATCCTGACACTGGTACTCCCACAAGACAGTCAGTGAAAGGCAATCTGCCCAAGAGGAAACAGTTGTCCGAGATTAAAATATCCACTGTATTACAATTCAGAACTCACTGGTGCGCGGAACAGAGTATAGAAATAAGTATGGCAGTACTGCAGCTCAGCAGTCATTCTAATGGATTGTGCCCTCCTATGGATTCCTGATGTTAGATCTATTAGTATCTTGCTTTGCAATCTCAATATATTTTTTGACAGCAGGGGGTGCAGTCCAGCATCGAATCGATGACCCAGTCCAGAGGGACATTTTCATGGTGTCACAACACATTCCTGGGGAACACAACTGCATAGCCGACACACTAAGCAGAAACAAAGATCAACCCTCGGAGCATGAGTGGGAACTACATTCAAACATTCTAAACACATTTTTCTCACAGTGGGGTCACCCAGACAGATTTGTTTGCCACAGAAGAAAATGCTAAATTCTGCATTTATGCCTCCAGGTTCTCACAGAAGCACTGTGGATCAGTTGGTTAGGGTTCTTCATGCATGCCAGTCTGCAACAAAGTAAACCACAGGGTGCATCAGGAGTGCTTAACAACTATCCTAGTTGCTCCAATGTTAGTTCATCAAACATGGTACTACCACCTACTCAGGATGTCCGTTTGCCCCACCAATGAAGCTAACCTACCCTTACAACATACTGTCAGAGAACAAAGGGTCAACCATTCATCCAGAGACAGCCAATTTAGCAGTTTGGCTCCTGAGGTCATAGAGTTCGATAATCTTAATTTATCTAGCAGATGCATGGAAATATTAAAAGAAGCATGTAAGCCAAACACTTGACACTGCTACTTTAACAAATGGAAGAAATTTCTAGTATGGTGTAGAAAGTCAAATATAAATCCCATTGACTGTTCACCTTCTAACATAGTGCACTATCTACTTCACTTGTTGGACTCAGGTCTAGTCATTAATTCTTTAAAAGTCAGTTTAGCTGCACTTTCTGCATACACAACATCACAAAGTAAAGTTTCATGGTGGAAAATTCTGGTTGTGATAGCATTCATGGAGAGGGTTAAAAGACTTTATTACCCTATTGCAAGTCCATTCCCCAAATGGGATTTAAACCTTGTTTTAAGTAGGCTCATGGGTACCACTTTTGAGCCTATACATGAGACAAGCCTCCGCTATCTCACATACAGAGCCACGTTTATTATAGCTATCACTTCGATAAGAAGGCACGTGAGCTCCCGGTATTTTCCATTTCAGAGCCTTTTGTCACAGTACATAAGAACAAGGTGGTCTTAAGAACGCACCCACGATACACACCAAAGTTAAAGTTAACCAATCTATTGAACTGCCAGCATTTTTTTAAGGCCCACAGAACTCTACAGAAAGAGCTCTACATACACTTGATGTTGGAAGAGCTGTGTTGTATTACCTCAACAGGACAAAGCCAATTAGAAAAACAGACCAGTTCTTTGTTTCCCTCACAGTGGGCAGAGAAGGGACCCTGTCTCAAAGACAGCCATTTCTAAATGGATAGTTAAATGCATAAAGCAGGAGTTGCAGGTTAGCCAACAAGGAACTACTATTTACTCCTAGAGCACACTCTACACATAGTACAGGTGCCACATTAGCCTTCATTGCAAATGTTCCTTTGGAAGCAATTTGTAGAACAGCTACATGAAGTTCAGTTCACACAACTTTACTGTGTAGATAAACAAGCATGGCATGACTCCCAGGTGGGACAGGCAGTGTTAAAACATTTGTTTGCCTCTGTTCCTTCTAACAAACCACTTCCTTTTCCGGGTACTGTTTGTTAGTCTGTGCAAAGCATCTGATTCTAAGCAGATCCACTGGCCTCAGAAGACGAACATTACATACCTGTAAGCATCTTTCTAATGCTTGTATCTGCTTAGATTCACAGGCGCCTACCCGTCCTCCCCTTGTTGGGAGTAGAAGGTACATAGTGTGACGTATCGAGAATATTCTCCCCTTCTTCTCAGGGGGGAGCCATCCCCTTTGAGGGTAGGGAGATGAGCCTGCTCTGCAAGACAATCCCTTTGGGTCTGAGCAAGCGGGATCTCACTGGGAGTGACTCGCCTCTAGGGGACAAGGACTCTCATTCCCACAAGGAACTCCCTATACCAGCAATACTATCTGCCTATATGTGATTACTTTCAGTAACAGGAAATGGGCCTTCCTTTTGTTTGGCTTCAGGTAATGCTGGATCAAACAAGACACATGGAGGAAAAGGGAACATCCCCTTGAGCGTGGACCTGTGTGCATCCAAGGTGCACACAAAGGAGGAGAGGGAGCCATACGCAGGAGAAACCCTCTCACGTAGATATGCCTTGGCAGGATGGAGCAGTGAGGATCCGCAGAGCCTGGGGCAATTCGAGAAGGCGTGAATGCCAAAGACAGACACTGGATGCACTGCGCAGCAAACGGCAGAGACAAAGCTGTGAGAATGGAGTCTGGAAGACCGTCCGACATGGTGGCGTGACCAAGGACGATCCGTGATGGGCCTGGGGCCCAAACAAAAATGCCAGGACCAAAGAGAACATGGGAGACAGACAATCCCTGTTTGCAGACCTGCGCAGATTACAACAGCACTGCAGAACACCGAGGGGGAGTCCGCGGCGAAACCAGTAGAGAGCAAACTAACATATACGGATGCTAAGCCCCGAGAAGCCACCTGTGTCGAGAGAAGGTTCTGGGGAGGCACTGAGAAGGGGGAGGCACCTGGGATTTCATGCATTCAGTGAGCGGAACCGCTGGGTGCTTGTGAGTCACCAGGAGACCCCCAAATCGACAGAAGGTACCGGGAAGTCACTGACAGGGGAAGTAACCAAGACCATATGCATTCATTTGGAGAAACCGGAGGTTGGTCTGTGAATCAGTGAGAGAGCACAATATGCATATTGAGAAATACCAAGGAACTGTGAGGTGTCAGGAATGAAACTCGACGACAAGTTGGACAAAGTTTTGGCTAAAGCCTTTTATTGATGAATAAAAAAGGGTTGGGGAAAATGCCTCGCTGTCCCTGCATTAGAGATGATTCCCTACCTGAACTGTATCTGTCAGTGTCAAAATGTCCAAAACAAAAAATCGTCCCGTGTCCAAAGTACTATTATGATCCGATCCTCACATTCTAAGGAGATTAAGTCTTAAGTGAAAAGGATAATATATTTGGTCTTCAGTGTTCTGGACATTTTCAAACATGAAAAAGAAATGGGTAGCTCCAACGAAAGTCTCTCAAGAATATTGTTCCTTGCTCCAGAGGGTGTCTCCCTTCCTCTGGATTCTTCTTCACATTTTCTTACAAATAACAGTCCTTGTCGTTTCTTTTGATCAATACCAAAATTATACACAACTTTATTTGGCCTTTGGTTTGTCTGGATACCTGGTGTACTCTTCCGCCAGGGTTTCTCTGTTTCTTATATTCACACACTTGTAATTGTCTGGTATATCCCCCTGCCAGGGTTTCTTATTGTTCACACACTTGAAATTGCCTTGTATACTCTCCTGCCATGGCTTCTTCCATTCACACACTTGTAATTGCCTGGTATAATCTCCTGCCAGGGCTTCTTGTAATTGTACTCTTGCAATTGCCTCTGTCCACACTTCCACTCTTGATAATTTACCACATTAGCACTATTGGCTAATTCAGTCTGTTCATTGTATGTCGGCTTGCTAGTGTTTCGCTTACACTTCCAATCTTGGTAATTCACCACCTTGGCCTTATTGGCATACTCACTCTGTGCGTGATAAACTGTTTTGCTAGTATTTCTTACATGCATATGCGGCTTATACTTGCAAACTTTAAAGAGTCCTTTCTTTAGAAAATACCCTTTCCCCTTCTCTCTTTCAGGTTTAGCAAACGGCTCTTCTGCTCTCGCCATTCTGCTATGTTCAATTATTCTCATGCGGCATGCTCACCAATACGCCCGGGTGTTCCCTTTGTCCCAGCGGGGACTCACTAGCCATTCGTGGCATTCCTTTTCGCAGCTTGCCGGTATCACTCTTAGGTTGGTTTCTTCCTCGTGGTCCTCGGCTTTCAGCGTCCCTATTTCCCGCTGCTCCAGCTGGGCTTCTCTGCTTTGCACAGGTCTCCAATATGTGTATTGCTGCTTCCTGTCACCGGCGAACGCCTGTGCTGACTTCTGACATTATCGCTGTGTGTAACCTTCTTCACACAGTCTTCTGATTCTCAGCACCTGAGCTGGTTGGCTCCACCGGCCCTCTTTCAGTCCGTCGGTTGCACAGAAGGAAGCAGCCCACTCCAACTAGCAGTCCACCATAGTTTCTGGTGGTCCTGATTTGAATGTCCCGGGCAAAGGTACAAGCTTCCAGCAGCTAGAGCACTGCCTGTGCCTGGGCTTCTCTTGCTCTGCATTCCTCCTCTCCTCTTCCTCGTCGCAGTGCTATGGTGTTTCTCGGAATAGTAGTCCCCTTTCGGTAACTTACAAAACACTGTTGGATGATTATTCTTAATAGGTTTTGATGGCAGGTCAGTCATGGAGGATTGGTCTGTAGGTTGAAATAAGAGGAGCAGGGGAGGAATCACAATAGACCATTATAGTGTTATAAATGGGAGGTTCATCCGGCCAGGGGTGTTGCTAAGTCTGGAAAAGATCTGGGGCTACGCTGATGTCGGAAATGTTGGGACTTTGGGCTAGATATCCTTTTGCTTGTATCCCCTGAGCTTCTATCCGGGGCTACAACCAAAAAGACCCAGGACTGTAGCGCCCCCCCCCTTAGCAACGTCTCTGTAGGGGGAAAGGGGGATACCGTGTCTCATCCGATTAAGCCATGACCTCTCCCAGGAGGTTGTCTCCTCCCATGCGATCCTCCCTTATTTAGCCGCCCCCCACGGTCAGGATCAGGTAGTGGCTGCTGTCCCCTGGCCACATGGGAGGTCGTCGCCGTCAGAAACAGTGATACTGCATTGGATTCATCACAGAATGTTATCCATAACCTTGAAAATAAGATCTTAAGAAAGTTTGAGCACCTTTATCGATCAGATTAGAAGACACCAAAGAGGGGCTTCTCCAGGTAAAGGACATATTGAGAAAGTTATCATGTATCAGTGCTGGAGAACATTGGAATTCTTTAACAAAAGCCTGTGAAAAGATGCGATTTAACGCCTAGCACCAAGGCTAGAGACCTAAGAAGGAGAGAAGTAGGCCCTAATAGAGAGACCCCAAGAGTGGTGGTGTCACATCAATATTAAAGCTATAATACATCCCAATCGAAGGAGAGTTGACTATTAAGAATATGAAGGATTAAAAGTCAGGGGACAAATTGGAAGAGAAAGTATACGGAAAACCAGTAAAGAGAATGTCAAGGACATTGATGGGTCTCCCACCACCTGGTGTAGCAGACCTATGAAAAGACACTATGAATGTATAGCAGGAGTTAGAATACTTCATGAAAAAGACACTTTAAAACAAGCATGTGGATCTAAGCAGATACAAGCATCAGAAAGACCATTTACATATATGTAATGTTTGTCATATTTCTCCAGCATTGGACCTTTCATGGATTCACATGCTTTGAATGTTCCCTGTCATCAGGCTGGGAATCCTCAGTTACATAATTCCTACTTTATTATATATAAAGAAAAGAACTTGAGTGTTTTACAATCTGTCCACATCCTTATGGGAGTATTTAACCTCATCCAATGGGACGTTGAATATCCAGCTTCACCCATCAAGGCTATTCTCAGATTCTAATCACACTTCGTGTTAAGTGGAGTCCTCTCACCTTTCTCCAGAGAGAACATTTCAATTGGATTATTACAGATTGGAAATACTTAAATCAAATAAATATACAGATCTGTGCTTAACATGGAGAGCAGGTTTAAACAAATTGGTGTTTAACCCTTGTGTTACATGTGGGATGAAAAATGTTTGTGGGGGACAGGCACAAAGAAAGTATTTATTGCCTATATCCCAAGCACACTACAGATAAATGCGAGATATGCCAAGCTTTTAGTACAAAAACACTAGGCATAGGAGGCTAGTGTGTTGACTCAATGATGGCAAGTACCCCCCATCTGATGCAGAATCCTCAAAGTGTGGCAGCAGGAAGACAATCTCAGAAGGTTACCTCCCAGCCTCAAAAGGAGATTTAGGTCAGAGGAAAGACCACAAAAACCACAGTTTCAGAAACACCATAAAACTGTGGCTCCGAATGAAACAATGTCGATGACCACAACCTCACCAACTATGGCAAAAGGGCCTGTGACTGGAGACTCGTCGATCACCGTCCACAGACTTAAGACCCTCACGTCGAAGATACAAGAACGTCATGACCGCTCACATGAGCAACAAAGGCGTCTGTGACATCGTCGATGGGTCGTCCATCAACGACCACATGCAAGACCACCAGCAGAAGCAGGGACAAAGGCACCGTCATCGACCATCCACAGAGCTGGATCGCGAACACAGTCAATGACCGGCGGATCTAAAACAGTGTCAATGACCGATCTTGCAAGCGGGCCCAAGACATGGTCTATGAAGACACCAACAAGCTGCCCGTCAAAGACTGCTGCAACGGACATTACGAAAAAAGGGTTGAGTGAAAGCCCGACAACGACTGCACAGGGTAAAACACCCAAAATATGATGCCAACTATAGTTTTGAAAATTACTGTTACAGCAATCACACCTAACCATCATTTGGTGACTAAACAAACCCAGGGTGACATACCACCAGCTGCCCCATCAAAGGGGGACAAAAAACAAAACCCTCACGAAAAGATAAGCGAGCAATGGCAAAAGTGGATGCTAAAGCGTAGGGTGACAATTGCATTCCCCTCAATCCATTTCACCAGCTTAAACACCGGTTTCTGAGCTCATGCCAGATAAGATACCACATAGATTCCGAATTTGAACAGGATTGCTCTCTTGTGTTTTCGGAATCCAATGACTCATTTTCTCCAAAGGGAGTGCAACTCCACAAGGGCCTACACCAATGCTGGTACCAGTTCTGGTGCAGGTTCCGGGCCCAAAGCCTACTCCAGGGCCTAGCATACATCCATGGATGCTAGCCCAATTGGACAAATGCCTGCCTGTCCCATAAGCGCCACCTACTCAGCCACCTCCTCCCCCACGAAGGGAAAGGGATTCAGCAGCTAGTGTTATGAACCCTGTGGAGTCACCACTAATCCCCAGCCTAACATCTCCTCCCATGTGACTAGGGAAAGGCAGCTGCTACCTGATCCTGACCCTCTGGGTGGTATCCTAGGGGTGGATCACATGGAAGGAGATGGCTGTCGGGGAGAAGTGGCGATTCCAACAGGAGAGACACAGTATTCTTCCCTATCCAGTGAAGAAGACTCTTTAATCCCAGAATCCCTGATGGCATGCTGTCATCATTCATAACCCTCCAGTGGTAAAGCCCCGAAAAGCCCTTCAACCGAACAGAAATCTATTCACTCTTCATATGTACCAAGCACTCTAACATCTAATGTTTATGATGGTCATTTAAACAAAAGGGTCCAACAATGTAACTTAAAACAGTCTAAAAATCCTTTGGACTCCAAGTCCCAGAAAGCCTCAAATACCTAGATGAAGAAGAGGAGCAAGGAGTCAATATGGAATGAAAGTGATCCCAAGTGCAACGTGCAGTGTAATTGTCAGGTTCACAATCAGCTGCGTAGGACATTTAAACTTGGAAATCACCTGCAGACAAGTAGGAGAGGTAAGGAGAGCTGCGGAGCGGGAAGCGAATGCAAAGGCAGAGGCAGATTCACAGACGAGCTGTGCAGGAAGAAGAAAACGCTTACCGGCAACCGCCTGCAGGCTTAGCAGACCAGGAGAGAGGAACTCTGGTAGAGGCATAGCGGGTGCCCTGGTGGGACCACTAGAAGCGTGGTGTACGCCTTGGGACCGAGGAGATGCAGTCCTTTGGAGTGGCAATGGTTCCATCAGTAAAACAGTGAAAAGCTGACAAGGGAACCCGAGAGTGTAATCACTGTAACATCAGATTTGTTGAAACACTCTTTAATGCAATGACAAGGAAATAAACCTTAGAGTGGACTCACCAACAGAGAAGAATTCTTGGACCCACTTGTCACCGGATTTCAGGTTAAGATGAAGCTGATATGAATTCCATTGAACTCTCCTTCCTCCCCCATGGCAAAAGCCCCAGAGACGGAGAGAGATCCCAGGGAAACCCTCGGGGGGAAGAAAACCCTGCGTGTCTGTCAATTCGTCTGCTTCCGGTGTCTTCTAGCAGGTGTACTTCAAGGTCGGTTTACATCGTACTGTCTAATATCAGAAAATGGATAAGACACAGTAAGTATTAGTAGGTTTAGATTCAGACAGTGTTAAATGGAGGAAAGGAAACAGGATGGGTTTAGCACCTTGTAGCGACTGGAAAGAGATGGTACATGAATCAGGAGACTCTGCTTTCGGGAGACTTCGCTATGATAGAAGGAAGGAGTTAAATCGGGCTGAGAGAGAGAAAAAGTACGTGTACCTCTGATGACCAGGAGTACCTGTGATAAGGAACGGACTGGCCGCTGAACAGTGGTTCAAATAGGTAGTCCGCTGTTTGTCGAGAGTGGCGTAAATATAAGATTGGCTGAGAGGGGGAAGGGAACGACGTTTGGACAATTCTCACCGTATGAGGGGAAAAAAGAAAGAGCCGGCCCTGCCTTCGTACCTCGGATGTGACAGAGGGATGAATTTGTTTGAAGTACCGAGGCAACCCGGAAGTTTCCCTTGAGAGCGTGAGAGTTTGTACTGCTCGTGGAAATACTGCGATAGCGGTTTTACGGCTGGGGAGTAATGAGAGCTGATACTGGAAACAGAAAGTAGAAGGTAAATACACACAATATCTTAATAGGGACAGATAGACAAAGCCTAGGTCCTTACTTACGTAGCGTTGGTTTGAAGGAGTAGCAACGCGCCTGCTTGTTGTAGAAAGAGACCGATATGCTGTGATTGGTCGAGAGGGCGGAGTCGAGTTGCCGTGTGGGAACAGAGCAGCTAGACTGCAACAGACAGCAGTGGCCGCCAACTTAGGTGTAAAAATGGATGCTGCATACCTCTGGACCCAACGGCACCACAGGGACCAGCGCTTCCTAAGGGGCGTGACAGTATGCCCCCTCTGAAGGGTCAGGGAACCCGCGTTACCCGGATGACAACGATAGAAGCGTCAAATCAAATCCGGGGCATGCAAAGCAAAAGCAGGCTCCCAAGACCGGTCTTTGGGAGAATAACCACAACAATCAACCAGATACCGAAGACGACCCCGATAAATTCGGGAGTCACAAATACCGGCAACCTCGTATTCAGGACCCACAGGCGTAGAGATTGGAGGGGGACGAAAACTCCGGCGTCAAGCAAAACGATCTGTCACATCCTTCTTGATTTGGGAGACATGAAAAACGGGATGAATCCGGGACCATGAGGAAGAGAGCTGAAGTCGGAAAGCAGCAGATCCCGCCCGTTGAAGAATAGGGAAAGGACCAAAAAACGTGGGCGACAATTTGGACGGCACCAGATTGCGGGGCAGAAAGCAGGATGCCAACCATACGTTATCCCCCGGAGCCAGCAGCAGAGCCGGGGAGCGACGTCCATCGGCAAAACTCTTGACATGTTCTTGGGCAGCAAGAAGAGAGGCTTGAGTGGATTGCTGACATTCCCGGATGCATAAGAGTAAACTATCAACATCTGGAAATTTAGATGGAGAAGATAAACCCACAGGAAAACAGGTCGGATGAAATCTGTATGAACAATGGAATGGGCTAGTCTTCAGAGCAGAATGTCTTGAGTTATTGTAAGCGAATTCAGCCAAGGGCAACAGTTCGCACCAATTGTCTTAGGAGGCCGAAATGTAGCAACGTAAGTACCCATCAAGTGTCTGATTGAGACGCTCGGTCTGGCCGTTGGTCTGTGGGTGGAATCCAGAGCTCAGAGCCCTATTGATCTTCAAATACTTACAGATCTGACGCCAGTATCGAGAGGTGTACTGTGGTCCTCAATCCGAGACAATAATTTCCGGGAGTACGTGAAGAGAGAAAATCCGGGCGATGAATATCCTTGCCATTTGAGTGGCTGTGGGAACTTGAGGAAGTGGAATAAAATGGGCAATTTTTGTAAAATAGTCCACGACCACCATTATCGCGGTACACCCTTCGGAAACAGGTAGGTCAACCACAAAATCGGTAGATATGAATTACCAAGGACGGACCGGAACAGGCATCTTGGAAAGAAGACCCTGGGGAGCTGTACGCTGTGTCTTGGTTTGTAGGCATATTGAACAGGCCGAGACACAATCCTGGATATCCTTAGCCCATTCGGGCCACAAAAAATGCAGTTGTACCAGTTCCATAGTGTTGGCAATTCCGCAGTGTCCTGCTATTCGTGAGTCATGACACAATTGCAACACCATCCTTCTCAGATCTTCAGATGGTAAAAACAATCCTTTCTCCCGGTAGGCGCAACCCTGGGACAGCACTAGTTTCAAGTCATTAAATACTGTAGGATTATTTCTCAGAAGCAGAGCTGTAGCTTCTGAGACGGATTGTAAAAATGTAGTTAATATCTGCAGAAAATGAGCCTTGGGAAATATTGGCTCTCACCGAAAAGGATTCGAAAAGGTGGAATCCTTCCTTGACAAGGCGTCGGTCTTGAGGTTGACTCTGCCAGGTATGAATGTAAAAGTTATCTCATACGGGAAAAGAAATGCGCCCAGCGGGCTTGTCTACTATTTCGAGTCTGAGCATACTGTAGTGCTCGACGGTTACTATGGTCTGTTCGAACTTCGATAGCATGACACGCTCCAAGTAGCCTCAAAGGCTCGCTTGATTGCCAGCAGTTCTTTTTCGAGGACTGTATAATTTCTTTCGGAAGGTGAGAGAGTCTTAGACATGTATGCTACCAGACACTCTATCCCCTGCTTGTTTTCCTGCAACAGAACAGTTTCCAATGCATGGTGAGAGGCGTCTGATTCCACAATAAACCTCTTCGTTTGGTCTGGGGTATGAAGAATCGGACCAGAGACAAGGCGCATCTATAGTTTGTCAAAAGCTAGTTGAGCCACATCCAACCAAAGTAAATGCACTCCCTTCTTGAGAAGAGCGGTCATAGGCAAGATCTCCTCTGAGTAGTTAGGGATGAAACGCCAGAAAAAATTGGCGAACCCGAGGAATCTCTGAAGGTCCTTCACACTCCCAAGGGTTGCCCATTTGGTAATAGCAGAAACCTTTCGTGGATCCATGGAGACTCCCTGCATAGATAAAATGTAACCCAGATATGCCACCCTGTCCTTATGGAACGCACACGTATCCAATTTACAGTACAAGTGGTTATCGGACAGTCTTTGGAGTACCTCCATAACATGTTGAATGTGTTGAGAAGGGGATGAAGAGAAGATCAGAATACCGTCCAAATAAACGATCACCGAATGAAGAAGAAGATCTGAGAAGATGTGGTTCATGAAACGCTGGAAGACGGCAGGGGTGTTTGAGAGGCCAAAGGGCATGACTCGATATTCGAAGTGCCCGAAGGGTGTTCGGAATGCCGTCTTCCATTCGTCGCCAGCTCAGATTCGGATAAGGTGGTAAGCTCCGCGGAGGTCCAATTTTGTAAAGATAGTAGCTCCTTGAACGGCTTCAAGTATGTCAGGGATCAAAGGCATAGGATACCTATCAGCGATTGTGATCTTATTCAATCCACGATAGTCTATACATGGTCGAAGTTCTTTAGTATCCGTTTTTGGAACAAAAAATAAGGAAGCTCCTGCTGGGGAAGTTGATTCTGCTATAAGACCATGATGCAGGTTCTTTTGCAGATATTCCTTTAGGACTTCCTTTTCCTGCAAGGACAAAATGTACATGCGCCCAAATGGGATAAGAGCATCTGCCATCAATTCGATCATCTCTCCGGTGAGGTGGGAGTTCCGCATATTCAGTGTTAGAGAATACCGTGTTAAAGGGCTGATAGACGTCTGGAATGCCTTGAATATGGTTAAGGATAGCAGAATTTGGCCTACGTTCTTGCAAAGAAGGTCCAGGATGAAACCCTAAAGCACCACTCGAAAGGCAGTATTTGATACAATGTTCAGACCCCATAAAGAGGGTTCCTGCTGTCCAGTCTATATATGGATTATGAACCCTGAGCCAAGGTAGTCCAAGTATGATTGGATAATGGGCGGTCCGGATGATGTCCAAAGTGATGGTTTCGCTATGGGAAGCTATTCTCATATGTAGAGGTTGTTTGTTTGGTTATAGGACCAGATACCAATGGACTTCCGTCAACTGATTCGACTGGAATAGCTAGCATTTTTAATGAGGATGGTATTCCTACTCATTGAGCCCACTGAAGATCTATAAAATTACCGGCAGCTCCACTGTCGATCAAGGTGGGTACATCCACGGGTTCAACGGTATCCCATCGGAGAGTAATGTGCAGAACGACCATTGGAAGATCTGGAATTTCAGTGACTTGAGAAGGTACATGAAAAGGTGAGGAACCGTTTCTCAATTCCCTATCTGTGGTTCCCCCGACAGTAGAGAACGAGCATTTCCCGATCTCCTCACTGGAGTAACGGGACAGTTCTGAACGGCATGATCCTTAGCCCTAGCCCCACAGTACATACAAAGATTATGTTGTCGACATCTGTTACGTTCTTCCGGAGTTAGACGACCTTGTGTAACGGGACAGTTCTGAACGGCATGATCCTTAGCCCTAGCCCCACAGTACATACAAAGTGTCATGATCTCTGCTTCCAAAAGATCAGGACTTGCCCGACTCCCTTGGAAGCAGACCCATAACCCCGGTTCCGAGTGCCAGCCAGTCCCAATTGGGACCTTTTGGACCCTGTCCTGGCGCCAGTGGCACCAGGCTCATAAAGATGCCCAGTCCCAGCGCTGGAAGCGCCGGGCTCATAATGCTTGGGTGGACTTACCTGCAGCAGACCATGCTGCTTACTTACCTGCCAGTTGAACCCCTGATCCTCTTCTGTTTGGGACTACTTTTCCTGTTGGGTGGGGCAGGAGCCACTCCCTAGGTTCAGAACACTGGAACTCTTCTGGAAAGCAGGAACTCTTTTCTTACCTAGGCGTGGCTGTGGAAGGAGACATCTAAGCACTACAGGAGGCTATTTAAACCACACCCGATGGATGAATCTTGCTTTGTGTTATTCTGCATTCTCTGCAGCAGAACGCTCATCGTGTCTTCTGCTTCTGATCCTGGGCCTAAGGGAACAAAGGCTTACCATCCTGGAATCCAGTCTTCAGCAGCACCTGTAAAGACAAAGAAAGAACAGGTTAGCACTACGGTCTTCAGTGGCAGCGCATCTCTTACCTGGTCCATCGGCTGTCACCAACGCCTCGCGCTGCATTCCGGCATCTGAAAGACAAAGGCTTACCTACTCTTCGCAGGCTCCGGAGGTCTTCGCACTGCATTCCGGCATCTGAAAGACAAAAGCTTACCAGCTCTTTGCACGCTCCGGAGGCCTTCGGCGCTGCATCCCGCATCTGAAAGACAAAAGAAGGTGCGTTTAAAGACATTGGGCAACTTTATTACTCACGTGCCATTACTCCTTCCCACGCCGAATCCAGTGGGTATTCCAGCACCCTTCAGCTTCTCTAAAGCTCCGAACTTGTACCTGCAAGATAAAAGGGACAGATAGTGCGCATCGTGAAGCAGGCTACAAGCGCTTACTTACGTGCTTCCAGGCGCTTCTATTCCTCACGCGGGTTCGATCCTCAACTCTCATCAGCCCGCCATCCGCCATTGCCGGAACCCTGCAAAACAAGAGATATCATTACAAAAGACTTTTAAGACATTTGAAGTGCCCAGAACTTACCGTTCGTGCAGTTAACGACGGACAGCAGTCCTCTGAGGTCAAGAGGCCTGCACCCTTATCCAGTGAAGAAACTGGTTACGGCACCCTGCCCCGAGGCAGACGGCGTTCACTTACCTAAGGTGAGGGCGTTAACCTTTGGGGTTCTAAAGGAGAAGAGAAAGGGAAGAGGAGAGAGGCACCCAATAACCCCAGTTCATTAATCCCATATTTTCTATCTGCAGACATCTTACTCTTCGAGTCAGACATACAGTGCACAGAGGTCCAGCCCAAAGAGCCAACCGTGTGTTACACATCACCTTTGAAGATACGGCATTCACCCAGTCAAGACCGGCGCCTCTGCGGGAATCAGGTGAGCGTTACACAAAGATTATGTTGTCGACATCTGTTACGTTCTTCCGGAGTTAGACGACCTCGTGTTGTACCAATCTGCATCGGTTCATCTGTTGGAGCCCTTGCGGGAATGGTGATGAAATCAAAAGTAGATCGTGGATTTCTGGGTCTTCGACGTTCTCTGTCTTTTCTGTATTCGGTAATCCATTTGCATTACCATAGAGATTAATTCCGCGAGATTAGGGGGGGCGAGGTACTCGAGACACCTCATCCTTTAACTCCTCATTTAGGCCTCATCTAAAAAGAGTAATGAGAGCGTCATCAGCCCAGGAAGTGACCGATGCCAACTGTTTAAACCTAGTGAAATAAGACAGTAGGTCCTGTGATCCTTGCCTAAAGTCCAAGAGTTGTTCCTGAGCTGAGATCGTGATTTCTTGTCTACTAAACATAGTCCTAAGGCTATTCAGAAAAGCCGGATAAGAATCCAATAAGGGATTATTAGTAGTGACTAATGGTGTGGCCCAAGCTAAGGCTGGAATGGTTAAATTGGAGATTATATGACCAACTTTATCCCTCTCACTGTGAAAGAAAGCAGCCTTAAATGAAAATTGAACGGTGCAAGCTTCAATGAAAGATTTCAGCTTATGGGGATCATTGTCATATAAACCTCCGGGAATTAGGCCAGGGGGTAGCTCAGAGCAACTAGGAGCTCTCCCCATATGTTGGCGTAAGATAGCATTTTCCTGTTTTAATGATTGTACCTCGGCGGTCAGAGACTGAACCGCTGTCAGCAATTGTTGCTGTTGGGCCGGGTCCATCTTGAAGTTAAGCTTAATTGGGGAGCTACTCAAAGTCTCACCTCCCGTCACAACCACTGCTTTTCTCTTGTTTAGTAGGCGTTGCTAACTGTAATCACTGTAACATCAAATTTGTTGAAACACTCTTCATCAGTGGCAATGACAAGGAAATAAACCTTAGAGTGGACTCACCAACAGAGAAGAATTCTTGGACCCACTTGTGACCAGATTTCAGGTAAGATGAAGCTGATATGAATTCCCCTGAACTCTCCTTCCTCCCCCATGGCAAAAGCCCCGGAGACAGAGAGAGATCCCAGGGAAACCCTGGGGGACGGGGGGGAAGAAGACCCTGCGTGTTTGTAAATTCGTATGCTTCAAGTGTCTTCTAGCAGTTGTATTTCAAGGTCGGTTTACATCGTACTGTCTAATATCAGAAAATGGATAAGACACAGTAAGTATTAGTAGGTTTAGATTCGGACAGTGTTAAATGGTGAAAAGGAAACAGGACGGGTTTAACACCTTGTAGCGGACTGGAAAGAGATGGTACGTGAATCAGGAGACTCTGCTTTCGGGAGACTTCGCTATGATAGAAGGAAGGAGTTAAATCGGGCTGAGAGAGAGAAAAAGTATGTGTACCTCTGAAGACAAGGAGTACCTGTGATAAGGAACGGACTGGCTGCTGAACAGTGGTTCAAATAGGTAGTCCGCTGTTTGTCGAGAGTGGCGGAAATATAAGATTGGCTGAGAGAGGGAAGGGAACAACGTTAGAACAATTCTCACCGTATGAGGGAAAAAAGAAAGAGCCGGCCCTCCCTTCGTACCTCAGATGTGACCGAGGGATGAATTTGTTTGAAGTACTGAGGCAACCCTGGAAGTTTCCCTTGAGAGCGTGAGAGTTCGTACTGCTCGTGGAAATACTGCGGTAGCGGTTTTACGGCTGGGGAGTAATGAGAGCTGATACTGGAAACAGAAAGTAGAAGGTAAATACACACAATATAGTAATAGGGACAGATAGACAAAGCCTAGGTCCGAACTTATGTAGCGTTGGTTTGAAGGAGTAGCAACGTGCCTGCTTGTTGTAGAAAGAGACAGATATGCTGTGCTTGGTCGAGAGGGTGGAGTCGAGTTGCCGTGTCGGAACAGAGCAGCTAGACTGCAACAGACAGCAGTGGCCGCCATCTTAGGTCTAAAAATGGACGCTGCATACCTCTGGACCCAACGGCACCACAAGGACCAGCGCTTCCTAAGGGACGTGACAGAGAGGACTCTGCCTGACAGGTGAAGCCTTCCCAACAAAACTCCTTCGCTGCAGCTGCACATTACACTGGTGAAGTCAACCCACAAGAGTTGGGAACCCAGGGACGTGCCAACATGTTAATGAATACTTGGGGCGTTATTTTGAATACCGACCAAGTAGTATTAAAGGCCAAAAGGGGTACAATTTTCCTTATATGTGATGTCAATTTAAGGAAACTTGGAACCATTGCCAAAAGATATTAAGAAAAAGGTTGACTGACAGAACTTGAACAAACTCTCATATGTGGGAAGGGGGAAGTTAGAACAAGTGATTCCTGGAGTCAATGTATAACCAGTGAAGAAGTGCAACTGTGTTTATATTTTAAAGCAAAGTGATCATTGTTGAAAAGATCTGGTGAAAGATATGCATCAGGCGATTAGCCCTTTTTGGAAAGAGATACCTGACAGGAGAGTACACCAGGGGATCTACAAGAACCAGAAGGGGGCAATTTCTGACAGGGGATTATACCAGGAAATTATAATTCTGAACAGTTGTGTGAAAGAGATACATTAGCATTTGAAGCAATTGTGGAATTAAACATATTTTCCTTCCTGAGAAAAGTGTTCTATGGAACAGACATTTGTTTTGCCAGCCTGAGAAAAGTGCTTTGAAAAAGACATTTTCATTGACTTGAATAGAACATTGTTGCAACAAAACACTCAACAGTTTTCCTGAATTAGTTCAGAGAAAGGGAACCAACCCCTGGACACAAGGATTGCTTTGTTCAAACGACACCTTTGAACTTTACACATTTTTGTTGAGTTGGAAACAGAGACATTTAACTTGCACCCTTTCATTGTGTATGTTAGTGTGAGGGTCAGCTATATTTTGGACACAACGTTAGCTTGCTTTAGTTTTAGTTTCATAGGCAGGGACACTCTTATTAGGATCGGGACAGATGAGCCTTTATTCTAACCCCTTTTCATTTTAATTAAAATGGCAAATGTTGAAAACAGCACCACTTTGTGTCCGTCTCTCATTTCTGACCCCTCACACTAGGCAGCAGTCAAGGTCGCTCTAAGAAATCACCCTAAAGATCAACCCTACCGACGGCGAGGTCGCCTACCCTAAGACGCAGGTCACCTATCCCACCGAATTCACCAGGGAAACCAACTCCTCCCACACGGGATGACCAAGAAGAGGGCGACTTGACTAGGACTGACACGATGGTGACGCAAAGGATACAGTTTCCACAACCTCTGTCTCGCTGGAGGACGACGACTGGAATACCAATGACATTCCTAGGGATTCAGTACCAAAGGAGCCAACCAAGCAATCTCCTCCTGATGAAGTAGGAGCATTCTGCATAATGATGGCAACGGCTTGTGAGGAATATAGTCCCTCACATACCAAAAGAAGTAAGTCAATAATCTCAATTTCCGATCTTGGATCATGGCTGGCCTTCTTCTCATGAAAAAAACAATCTGAGAACCGGCCCTCAAAGGTAGGCTGGAAAAAAAATTGTAGGGCACTGGACTCCACACCCAGTGCCTTACAGCACAGCCTACCCCAGAATCAGTAGTATCAGCAGCTGCAGGAAGAAAAGCTCAGACACAAGGTTTCAAATGCTCAGTCTGTCTGGACATCGAGGGACGGAAGACGGACGCCTTCGGTAAGAAGCTCTTGTCCATTGGAGCAACAACTGTCCAAGCAGCCAACGCTTTAGCAATCATGGCTCACTAACACAGCGAAATGTGGAACAAAATGGCACCCATCCTGGAACATTTGCCTAAGAAAAAGTAAAGGAGCCTTGGCCATCCTTAATGAGGGACAGGAGGCTTCTAACCATAACATCAACATAGCGGTGGACATTGCAGAAACCACATTTAAGGAAATTGGTAATGGAGTGCTCCTCTGCAGACATGATTGTTTGCACTGCAGAGACTTCATACAGACATCCAAAATAAGCTACTAGATATGCCTGTTTGAGGGAGACCGGCTATACTCATACGTCCCGTCCCCTTTCCTCCATCCTTATGGGGCGTCCCCCAACCTGGGGACGGTACCGGAACCTTTGGCAGCAGAAAACTGACTTTCCCCTTTAAATTTAGTATAGCGTGTGGGGCGCAGCCTTGGGCACGAGAACGTCCCACCCTCTGGCACCTCACCTCAGTCCCTTTTTCACATGGACGGTGTCGGACCTGGCAGCCAGCGCAGACTTTTGTTGCTTTCCGCTTGCTCCCCGTTTTGTTTTTTCAATCTTACTTAACTTCCCTTTGGTGCCCCGCCTCCACTGACGCATGCGGGTTGCAGGAGGCTTCATGAGATGTTCCTCATGTGACCACTCGTTACCTGCCTCAGACTCCCACGCACTCTGACTTGAGTGTTTGGGGGCCTGACCATCGCTGGGACACATGTTCGGCTTGCACTGCTCTTGGTCACAGGGCATTGAAGAATAGTTTGTCACAGTGGAAGGAGATCTTCCACACCTCTTCACTGCCCCACCTTAAGGACTTGGTCACCAGGACTTCTCGTGAAGACAAGTTAGGACAGTCTGCTTAGGGCTCAGCGCCTCCCGGAGTGATCTCTGAGGTTGACCCCTCTGCTTCGGGTGCAAGACCCAAGCTGTATCCTCCCGGGTCTGAGGCCTCTCTTGGCTCAGGGCCTTCACGCCCACCTGCCAAGGGTGTGGTGCAAAGCTTCAAAATGGCAGAGAGGCATGTGGCGGTGCCTGTCTGATCGGCGGGCATCTTGGATCCAGCTGAGGGCCGACAGTTCTTTTGCCCATTGAATGGCAGGATGATCCCAGCTCCCTTCCTTGTTGAAGCCGCAGCGAATATTACAGTGTAGGCCTCTGGACTCTACTCTGGGATACATCTACCCATCACAGCCTTACGACTACACGTACATCAGTGCTTTGATCTAAAGCCGAGACCATGCTCCTTGGAAGGCCGGGCCCCTAGGGATCCGGCGTCTTGCGTGGCCTGCTTCTTTGAACGCTCGCTCTTCCTCATGCGTTCCCCTCAGATTAATGGTCTCCTGAAGGATATTATGATGGTCATCCCGCAGGTAGCACCTCCTCAACCCCCTCTTCTGGGTACTCCTCCTGTGCTGCCAGCGCTACCACTTCCAGTGCCGGTCCCGGCCCCGGTCCTGGCTCTGCCGGTTATCCATCCCCTCTACCTCCTGTACCACCAATGCCTCCCCCTGAACAGCTGTTGGACCTGTCTTCGGTTCTGGACTTAGAGGGGAGCCCATACGCATCTGTGTCCCAGGGCCCGGACTCCCCTCGGTCTGTAAAAAGTGGGGGACGATGACGACGCCCAGGGCGATGAACCCTCTGCATTTGTTAAGACATTTCATGGCCACCTTCAGGGCATGGCAGAGTTCTTGGGGGTCCCTCTGACACTTGGGGGGGGGGGGGGAGATCCTCGGGCAGGAGTGTGCACCGCAATCCAGTCTGGTATCCCTCTCCAGAAGGATGTCCTGCAGGTGGCGCGAAAGGTCTGGGAGAAGCCCAGGGCCATCGTCCAGATGAACAAGAAGTTGGACAGCAGATTCCGGCTGCCAAGCGGGGAGCCAATCCTCTTGGCCTCCAACCCGCAGCCGCATTCTTCGGTGGTGGCTGCGGCCTCCTTATATCCAAACCATCGTCTTTGTCATCTTCCTCCATGGGAGCCACCTCCAGTTGTCTCTCCAAGGAGAACAAGGTCCTCGGGTCTTTAGGAAAGCACCGTTATTCCATCTCAGGACTGCAGGCCAACGCAGACACCCTCTTGGCTGTGGCTATACAGAAGCTGTGGCGGGAGCTCAGGGAATTACTTCCCAACCGCCCTTTGAACAAGCAAGCCACCTTCAAGGCCGGTCTTGCCAGATGCCTGGGCTCATGGAGTCTTCGGTCTCCCACATCGACACAGCCAGCAGAGGTCTTGGGGTCAAGATGAGAATGACAGCATGGATGCACCTCACTAAGTTTTCATCTAATGTGCAGGAGCGTATCCTAGATCTGCCCTTCGAGAGCGTGGACTTTTTTCATTCATCAACCGATAACGAGTTGACAACAAAGAACTCAAACCGCCAAGTCCTTGGCCATCTTGATAAAACCTGGGCAGAAATCCTTCCCTCAGTCCCAGACCAGGACTGAGTTCAAACCCTGTGCTTTCTCCGGCTTGAAGGGGTTTCGGGACTGCGGTAAACAGAGGCCTTACAGGTCTCTCGTGACAACAGGAGGAAGCAGCAGAGGACTTTGTGCTGATTTTTCCCCTACCCCTCCTCTGCCCCCGCCTCCGACTCCAAGAAGCAGTGACGTCAAGGTCGGCGAACACAGCTCGCCTGCGAGGGGCCTCTGGCTCTTTTTCAGGACACCTGGAAGCGTCTTTTCAGCAACCCATGGATCCTATCCGTAGTCTCCATGGGCTTCAGTCTTCTACTTCCTTTCCCACTACCATCCTCTTCTCCACTTTGTCAGATCGGGTCCCCTGCTCTTTTAAGGGGGGATTCAGGCGATAGAACAGTTCCTTTTTCAGACAGGGGCTCTGGGTACTATTCCAGGATTTTTGCTGTACCCAAGAAAAAACAGACTGGCCTGAGGGTTATCCTGGATCTGTCATTTCTAAATCTGTCTACCACTGGAAGGCTTCAAGATGACTACTCCTGCGCACATAGCCGAGTCTCTGTGTGCAGGGGACTGGATGTGTTCTCTGGACTTCAAGGATGTGTACCTGTACGTACCCATCTACCAACCACAAGTTTCTACAGTTCACAATTATGTCGTTCAACCTTCAGTACAAGGTGCTGCCCTTCGGCCTGAACTCGGCCCCTCATGTCTTCACAAAGTTGATGAACGCAGTGGCGGTCCTTCTCCCCTTGGAGGGCCATCATCTGTACCCTTACTTGGACGACTGGCTGGTGAGTGCGGGGTCACCCAAGGGGCTGACGCACTCCTGCCAGAGACTGGCAGATATACTTCATCAGATGGGGTTCTCCCTCAACCAGAGAAAGTCACTGTTGTGCCCATCTCAGGAGCTGTTCTTCCTAGGGGTGCGTTGGAACACTATGGTTCAACAGGTGTTCTCTATGCCCGAGAGGCTCATGTCCCTCTGCAAGACGGTGGGGCACTTTCTGGCCAAGTCGACCAGCTCAGCATGGTGGTTTCAGCGTATTCTGGGCCTGATGGCCTCCTGCATGCTCACTGTACAGCACGCTTGCCTCAGCTCCACCTGGCGGCCAGTTAGGTTCAGGAGACGGGGTCTCAGTCGGACAGGATACCAATACCACCGCTCCTACTGCCTGATCTTCGCTGGTGGATGATGCCTGCAATGTTTCAGTGGGAGCCCCCTTCACCCGATCGAAGCTGACCGTGGTGGTGATGACAGACTTCTCTCTTTCGGGCTTGGGGGCTATGCTGAAAGGCTACACGATTCATGAAGAATGGTCCAGGTTGGAAGCCCTTCTGCATATGAATCTGCTCGAGCCCAGGGCAGTGGGCCTGGCCCTCAAGGCGTTTTTGACCTGATCAGGAACAGGTCTGTTCTGGTCAGGACGGACAATTCTAGTACAGTGTTTTACCTGAACAAGCAGGGTGGCACCCGTTCCCCCCGCCTCTGCATGGAGGCTAAGGAGGTTTGGATTTCAGCAGTCCACCTCCCGGGAGACAGCAATGCAGAGGCGGACTAGCTGAGCCGTTTGGGGTTCAACACCTAAGAGTGGGAGATGCACGACGACTCCTTGTTGCCCCTGTTCCAGCATTGGGGGTTCGCAGATCTGGGAGATGCCTTCCAGATCTGTTGGCACAGCTGCAGGTGTTATGCATTCCCGCCCACCCCTCTGCTCCAACGGACCTCTGCAAGTTTCGGGCTTCGGTAGGTTGCAGCCTCATCCTGATTGCCCCCCACTGGCCTTAGAGACCCTGGATTTCGAATCGGCTACAGTTGTGCTCCCAGGGTTCCGTCCACTTTCCAATCTCCAGCAGGGGATTCCTGCTACAGCAGGGCAGGGGAGGGGAAACATTCAGACCTGGCCAAGCTAGCGGCCTAGTTCCTGACCAGCTGAGGCTTCAACATGCTCAACTTTCGGATGACAACTGGGACATCATTCAGCAGGCCAGGCGGCCCTCAACTAGGGCCCATTGTAAGAGTAAATGGACTAGGTTCTGCCATTGGGCTTGTGACAAGGGTCTGGACCCTGCCACCTGTCCTCGGGATGACGTACTGGCTTTTTCAGCACACCTGGCTTTTTCTGGGGTTCAGGTGGGTACTTTCTGTACTTATTTGGCGGCCATTGGAGCTTAAAAGAATTCCCCTGAGCATGTGTTTTCGGCAGCCAATCCAGTGGTTAAGGCCCACCTTAGGGGGTTGTCTAGGCTTTTCCCTCTGGTGCATAGACCGCACCCTGTCTGGAACCTCAACGTGGTTCTTGAAGCTTTGCAGAGCATGCTTTCGAGCTGATGGCCTCTGTGCACATGATATGATAAGTCATTTATAACGTGCCAGTAAACAAGTGTTTCTAGGCAAGACAAGGGAGGGAAGACGGAGGAAGGACAAGACAAACGATCTTACTAGGCCTTGTGTCATTCAGATTGTGCAAGTGCAAGAAGGAGAAGTGCAAGGGGAAGGGGCGTGGGGAGACGTGCCAGTGAGAGGGAATGGGGACAGCAGGGCAGCCATGCTCTGAGTAAGTGCAGCACAGGGCAGTGCGGCTCTCGGTAAATGCAAAGGAGGCAAGGGACTGTAGAGGTAACAGTTACAGCCACTAGTGCGTGGAAGGCCCAGAGGCAGTGCAGGGAGGCAATCAAGGGAGAGCCTGGTACCCAGTGAGACGCTGAGGGTAGCCAAGCAACCAGTCGGTGTGGCAGACAGATAGGTCAGTAGGGGAGGGAGAGAGAAAGCAGAGGAGAAGATGAACGTTTTGAGCTGCTTCTGGAACTTCAGGTGGTGCGGCTCACGTTTGAGAGGGCAGGGAGGCCATTCCAGAGGGAGGCGCACCTGCAGAGGAGAGAGATCTACCCCCCACTCTCTGCCTGGAGAAGTGTCTGACTCTTAGAGAGTTGGTGGTAGCTGAGCAAAGGGTTCGAGAAGGCAGGTATTTAGGAACAGTGCATTGCATGTAGTGCAAGTCCTTGCCCCAGAAAGCCTTGTGGACAATGCAGGGATCTTGAACTTGATCCTTGCAGCCACTGGGAGCCAGTGGAGAGATTTCAGGGTTGGAGAGATACGTTCCCTGGGCTTGAGGCCAAGGATAAGTCTTGCAGTAGTTGCAGAGGGCGGAGAGTAGTGGAAGACAGATTGAGAAAGAGGCTGTTGCAGTAGTCCAGCCTACAGAGAACCAAAGCTCTGGAGACAGCTTCTGGGGATAGGTGAGAAAGGGAGAGTACTTTTAAGGAGGTGCAGCTGGTAGTGGCACCTCTTGGCCACGTCAGAGATGCGCGGAATGAAACCGAGCGTGGAGTCAAAGATGACACCAAGGTATTTTTCCTCACAGTAAGGCGAAGGAAGAGGGCTTAAGGAGGGCAGCCAGATTGTGAGAAGGAAAGCGGGAGCAGAAGTCCCAATGAGAAGGATCTCCATTTTACTGGCATTAAGACAGGGTTTCAGAAAGTCATACCAAGGTCCAGGGAGTATAGGAACACATAGGCCGTCGTCTTCGTCCCAAAGAGGCAGAAGACAAAACCAACAGGCATGACTTGAGACCTGCAATAAACGCAGCACGTGAGGATGGGGGGGGGTCTCCAACATCACCCGAAGGAATGGAGAAATATTAAACATTTTATTTATTTTATTTTTATTTTTCACAAAAATAACAATATCACAATTACGTTAAAATCGATCTATCAAATCATACTATACACAGTTTATCGCATTTCACCACATCTTATTTCGAAACTCCTATTCAATTCATAACATCACATATAAAAATCTAAATATAAACAGCACCACCACGGATCTTGGACACCGTTGGGCTTCCTTGAGTGCAGCACTCTGGTGAGATGACTCGGGCTTGGGTCGTCCTGCTTCGGGGGGGAGTCCTCAGGAGACTCCTGGAGCTTTTGGCCGGCTTACAGATGTTGCACTCCACTACAGATTTCTCAACCCCCGGCACTCGTTTGCAGCAGCAGCAAAGAAGTACAGCCAGTTGGGAAGGTCTTCCAGCAAAGTTTGTCTCGGGGTTAGTTGGTCCCACTAACCCCAGGGAAGAAGTCGTTCTATCCGGAGCTTCTCTTGTCAATCAGAAAAAGGAAGTCCAGCACAACAGTAGGGCTTCACCGGGCAGTTCAACGGTCCAGGAGGCTGCAACAAGCTTAGTTCACAGTTTCTTCATTGGGTTGTTCTTCCCAGTGGTCAAAACTCAGAGCTGCAAGGACAGCCAGCCGGCCAATCAGGACTGGGTGCATTCAGGTAACCAAGAAGACAAAGGACAGGGGAGTTTCAGGCACCTGCCTCACTGCCTGCCCTTCCAGACACACTGGAGCTAGAGGCAGGTTTCAGTACTGAATCCTGCCAAAGACAAATCGAACAAAGGGCTCAAACCTGGTTTGGCACGCAGAGTAAAACCAACAAATACCTCACAAATGAGAAATGGCGAAAAAAGAAGACTGGGCCCTTTTGACACAATGGTCACGCATGGGTGCTATACTGCAGCGGAGGATTCAGCTTGCGGTAGAAAAGCACAATGGTAAGAAAATTAAACCACTGTCACTGTCACCAGCCATTTAAAGTAGTGAGGGTAACATAAAAAATGTGACATGCGTAAGCAGGGAAAGGGGCTACTAAGTAACCCCCAGCACTCCACATAAGATGGGTTGTGCTGGACCTACAAAGAGAAAAGTAGTCACTTTCACTTTACTATTCTTGGGAACTATAGTTCACCCAAGAAAAGGTCTTTAAACCTTATGAGAAATCTAAAGGATTTCTCTGTGACACTGCACTCACTGAAGGCGCTGTGTGTCACCATACAAAAAGTAGATGCCTATGGAGTTTGTCAGACTCCAAAAACAAAGGAAACAGATAATTTAAATCGGATCAAAATATATGAGAGAGTGAGAAAAAGGGCTCACTCTTTTCCAGGGTTAAAATTAAAAAGTCCTAAAGTCCAGCAAAAGAGCTAGGGGGGTCTCTAAGGTTGAAGGGAATTAGCACAGAAACGAGAATTCTCCCTAACATAGACTTATTCGCAAATCAACAGAACAAAAAATGCTAATCCTTCGCTGTTAGGAAAGATTCCCATTTCATGTGAAGTTTTCCCTCCAGTTGTGTACCCCTTACTTTTTGCTGCTGTTTTACACCATAGTCTGACTCTGCCAGTGGAGCACAGCCTTTGGCTGCACTCGCCTGGACTTTTCGCTCACTTTATTATGGGGAAACTGACATGCCCTTAAAGACGGTCAGTACTGGGAGACTTTGTTTCCCTTAGTCCTTGTCAATGTTGCAACTTTTATGCAACATGTTGCAAGTGCACAATGTACCTTACAGTATAGTGCACTTGGGTTTTACGGTCATTTCTAAAGGCCCTAGACACTCTCAAAGGATTTTTTAGGAGAAGTGCAGATGTGCCTTGGGCAGGACTGGTGACAGCTTATCTTTTCATGTAGTTTTAACCCTTTCCTGCCAGGTAAACCGCATTTACAGCGTTTGGCATGAATAGGTGGCCTGGCTCCAAAATGGCCATGCCACGAGTTTCTTTGTCCTGTCCTTTGGCCATCTTGCCCCTTCATCTTCCCCAGGTCGAGCCGACCCGGGTCAGTCCTTATTTGGGCATGCATTCTCCCGGGAAATGCAAGCTTTCGCAGGCTTCTGCATGTCTTGTGTGTGTGCTTCCAGGATGTGGGCTGGACTGTCTAGTTGCAATCCACATCCTGGGTGCCAGAGAGTCTGGTGTGCTGTGAATGACTGGGACTGCCGTGGTCCGTGATTGGTCAACATATGGTGTGCCTGTATGTGAACACATCTCTCATTGGGTCCTCTTCATTTTGGCGCGAAGGAGATTCTGGATAAGAGAGGGCTCCAAACACCCATACCATGTCAATCTCTTGAGTTCTCACTGAATGAAGGATAGGATCCAAGTATCCTGAAACTAAGAAGCTGAGTCGAGGAACCGCTGGTGACCAGCTGGAAGGTTTGGCACTCTGAGCCCGCTGTCGTCCCTCTGAACCCCTCTCCATCTGATCGAACTAGAAGGTCTGTGAAGACGCTTCGACCCATTGGAATACTGGGACCAACTATTCTCGGCATGTTCATCAAACCCTGCAAGTAAGCCTTCTCGGAAGTGGCCCTGGGCCAACCAGTGGGCTGACCAGCTTGCGCAGTACCTTTGCTCCGATACCGCCGCCGTTTCGAGGAGGCCCTTGAAAGTTGGTACATCGCAGGCTCTGTGTTCACGGCACTCTCACACCGAATTTCATACACTTGGCGTTCCCAGGTCTGGAGTAAAGAGAGAGCACCCACACCGGAGTACACGCAGTTACCGTGTTGCCCAGCCGTGGTGACTAACTTTGCAGGTGCCTTACAGCTGTGCCCCTCTGGGCCCTGAAGCCTGCTACAGTGAAACTGTCCTGATCCATCCACCAGGAACGGAGAAATCGCCACTGTTCTGTTTGGGAATCAACGCTATAACTTTGTTACTGAAAGCCGCAGAGTCACAGAATTTCCGCATTTGAACCTGCAACTGAAGTGGACTCAACTGCCGAAGTTTGGTTTTGAGTGTGCCGGGTGTTGGTGAGTAATTGCAACCCTTAACTGTGGCCCCTAGCGCATTCATTCATTTTTATGCACAAGTGCCCCTCTCCTTTCCACAGATTGCCTGAGCTATCAAACTATTCCCAACTCCTGGAACCTGTTCTGCCCTCACGGGGAGACCCTCCACAAATAGTAGTAACCTATTCTGCATCACCTCACCCACCTTCCTGAGCTGCTACAGACCCTACAAGGGACCCTGTTTTTGCCCATCTGCACTACCGCATGCGCCAGCATTGCAAGTACATTTGAGTAATAGGCTCCCCTCTTCTTAGAGACTGGACTGCCTTTCAGTTAGGATTGTGACTACTGCAAAATTGCCTAAAGACTCTTTGCACTACCCTTCCCTTTTCTAGGTTGTGGACCCATTTTGTGCATTAACTCTTTCTGCCCCTTGGTCTAGTATATATGTATTTTAGTGGGATTGTGTTGGTTTAAGAGTATTATTCTCAATAACTATTGTGTTGAAACTCAAAGGCCTTGAATAAATGTATTTGTATTTTTAATATATATTCACCTGACTGGGAGTGATTTGTACGTGTCCTTTACTCTGTGCTCATTGAGGTCTTTCAGTCACCCTCACCCCTCCTGAGACCTAGTCTTGACCGCCGCCAATGCTACCTTAATTGGTCTGGCTTGTCCAGAAGGTTACCCTGTTCCAAGATATTAGGCTGGCCTTCTGAACCTCTGCCCCCCAGGTCAGAGTTCAGAAATCCCTCTTAACATTGGCCAGCAAGCATCCACCGTCAAATTCACTGGAAGACGCTTTCACACTGTTTTGAAAGACCTGTTCACATACGCCTTTCCCTGATCCGAGTAGTACACATAATAGTCTAGATGATGACAATGTACTCCTGCCGCATTATCCTCATTGCTCCAGCGTGGCCATGACCGCTATGGTACTTGGACCTCCTACACATGTCAGAGAAATGCCCAATTCCACTCGACATACATCTATCCGTGTACATCTAGCAGCTATCTCTAGATACAATAGAAGAAGAGATTGTGCTTCTCTATTCAGTGAAAGGATTGTCAAACATTTCATGAAAAGCTCATTTCGTACCTATCCACCTGTGAAGAAAATCCCACCACTGTGGAGCCTCAATACATTACTAACAGGGCTCAGGAAGCCACCATTCCAGCTGCTAATTACGGCACATATAAAATACGTCTTCTGGGAAGTAGCCTTTTTAGTGGCCATCACTTCTTCCGGGAGAATTTCAGATCTGCAAGCACTGTCGATCAACGAACCATACCTCCGGTTTACTGAAGACAAAGTGATTCTGAAGACAAACCCGCACTGTATTCCTAAAGTGCCCACAGACTTCCATGTACATTCCACTATTGTGTTGCCCTCTTTCTTTCAAAAAACATTGTGACGAGGGAAGGTGGCTGTACATTCTCTAGACCTGAAAGGAGCCATGAAGTTCTATCTAGATAGAACAAAGTCTTTCATACATACACCACAACTGTTTGTGGCTTTTCGTCCATCGAGCAAAAATAAACTCATCCTTAAACAAGGAATAGCCAGATGGATCACATCCATGATAGCAAAATGCCATGAAGAAGCCAAGAAGCCACTAAAAGCACCTGCACGCGCCCATTCCACCAGTGCGACCGGGGTGTCCATAGCCATGTAGGCGGGTGTCCCGCTGACAGACATTTGCAGAGCCGTTACCTGGGCATTGCTGCACACCTTCACGAGGCACCATTGCTTAGAGGGACAAGATGCAGCAGAGCCCAGAGTGTCGAAAGACCCATCCTTCAGTGCCTGTTCTAGTAAGGTAAGCCTTTATCCTTCGCACCGTCCTATTGTACTGAGAATTGCTATGTATTCTATCCAAAGCATGTGAATCCATGAAAGAGCCAGTGCTAGAGAACGAGTAAGTTGCTTAGATGTAACTCCTGTCCTCCAGCATTGGTATCCTTTATGGATTAACATGCGCCCTCCTCCGCCCCAAGTATAAAGGCTACACTGTAGGTAGTCACTCCAGGGTTAGAATCTGAGGACATCCTCAAGGGTTGGAGCTGGATACTCAACTCCCATTGGATGCGGCGAAATGCACCCATAAGGACATGGAGAGAATACAAAACACTCCTGTTTTTTTCTTTATATATAATGAGTAGGACGTGTCTAACTGAGGATTCCCAGCCCGACGACTGGGAATATTCAAAGCATGTGAATCCATGAATGATATCAATGCTGGATAACATGAGTTACAGGTAAGCAACTTACTCCATATTCAGCCTCGGTCTCTAGGATGGACAACATCCTACCTTGCCTACTATTAGACAGAGGTAGCTTGTACAGGTCACAGATGGTGGTGATAGTTCTTTGTCAGAACTAGCACAATAGAAATACAAACCCAGACCCAAAAAGTGTCATCTGAGCTTAGCCTTGCAACCGCATATATGTTTTCAGATTTTATGGAGCTCTTGCCCAAGTAAATGTAAAACATTTTGCCAATCTATCAGTAAAACCCCATTAGCAGTGTGTTCAGCCATTTTATGCTCTTTGTTCTTCATATACAACTTAGAGCAGCTAACTCAAGCCTAGAAACTTGCACAGAGCCTGGTGACCTGAGTCTATGTTAACAATTCCATTATGCTTTTACTGTTAATTCATTAAGCAACAAATGCATTTACTTCTGAAAACGTAAAGTACCTAATATAGCAGTTGTCCCTGCCAGGTAGTAGGTCTTCTCACATCATCACACATTATTTTTGTATCAATCTCTAATTCTTCCTAGACTCTTATCTCCTGGTCTTCTGTGGGCAGCACCTAGACATAATTCTCTTTGTCGTATGCTTGTTATAAACCTTAAACATAACGTAACAAACCTCTGTGATGTATCTACATTTCTGGGCTAATGTATCAAAGCACTTGCTGACAGGACAGTGACAGAGTTGGTTAGTGAACAGACAAGCACTGGTAATTAACACACCTGGGGGCTCTGACCACTACAGTAGCTATTTGGAGCAGTACAAGAGCCCTGTAACATAACATGTGCTCCCTCTGCATGTGAACATTTAGAAAATGTTTGGGGGGCGTGGCCAGCAGCGTCACTGATGTGGCTGCTCTGCTAATGGCCTCTATCTGAAGCCCGATGCCTGATCAATAATCCCTGTTTTCCTTTGACCATACACGTCGTTAAAGCCATCTCTCGTGATAGGAAGACACTGTTTATCAGCAGATTCAAAACGGGACAAAATCGTGTAGAAATAATGCCCGAAATCTGTGGTTGAGCCTGCGACCGCAGCCCCAGCATGTCAAGATGGTGGACGGACGTACGGAAGATGAAAGAAGAAGAGGCTGTCCACTGTAGAGCGGGTGAATAATGGATTCCCACGGCTGGCTTTAACCCCATCTCACACCAAGGGAAACCGCGCGCCCAGCATCAGGGGGCGACTTTAACTCATAGAAGGTGCCTGTAATTCCAGTGAGGCGGCCAGAACACCAGCGCAAAGTGGCTAGGGGCAAACCGCTCCTCCCCCACGCCAAGGCAAGGCGTGCGACCCAGACCTGAGTGGGGCGCAGTGCCCGGGCAGCCGCCGCATGGTATTTAAATAAGAACCCAGTGTCCGGTGGCGCGGTGGAGCCCCACGAGTCGACCCAGCTCTCCCGGAACACCGGCGTGGAGTAGCGGGAGGCATCCCGCTTCTCCCTCCCACCAAGAATTGGCATGAGACCTGCACCCCTGGCGAGGTGCAGAGCCCATGCGGACACAGCTTGATACCTGATCCTGAAGCCCAGTGTCAGGCAGGGCGAAAAAATGCAAAGCCCCACAGAACAACGCAGCTGGAAGCACCAGTGGTGCATCCCAAGAGGACGCCTCTCGCCGCCAGAAATATCAGTCAGCGGCTCCCATGGTACGTGCCACACTGTAATCCCCAAGACCAAGGGAGACGGCACTATAGTGCTGGTGAACAGGTGGTGGAATTGGGCTGGAGCCGAAGAAGAGAAGCTATCCTCCCATGAGGGTATTATACTGTTGAGCCCGCTGAGTAAGGAGGAAGGTGCTGCCCCCCATCACACCACACTGTTCACAGAGTGTTGATGGGAGGAATAGTAAAATAAGAACTCCGGTTGGCCAGTGCACTCAGAATTTGAACTCGGTAAACCTTGGGAAGCCTACGGTGGGATGGGAGGACTGCTCTCCCCCATCACCTTCTTGCAGGGAACGTTTTTGGGCCCACATAGAAGATGGCTTCTCCTAGTATTGGCCCCTGGACTGTCTGGGAATCCGTCAGCCATCTGCACTTGCGGGAACAGCTCATGTGCTACCAAGACGGCCCTGCATGGACCAGGGGTAACTGGAGGATTGGAGAAACAAGACTTCCTCCCCTCCCCCACCATAGAGAAAACGGATCTCAAAACCACTAAGCCCTGGATGCACCCCAACGAGCGCTGCAGTAGCCAAGAGCCGGAAGTGGACCGCTCCCCATAACAAGGGCAAAGGTTGGCGATCTTTCCCTCCAAGTGCCTGCTACACTGACACTGACAGGAGTTCGGCAGAGTGCAGAGAGACAGCACCAATATGGCTAAACACCTTAAGGCTCTGAAACGCGGCGATATCTCCACCATGCTGCGTCTGGGGGGAAAAGGAAAGAAGCCGGAAACACCCAAATCTACACCACAAGCATCACCTGGAGGAACCGGACAATTAGCCACCAAGGAGGACATTCAGGCGTTTATGGTGGACATCAAATCAGAATTCCTCTCCTGTATGACGGAACTTACCACCAAACTCAAGCATACGGATCAAAGAGTGACTGATGCAGAGCAGAGACTGGGAGAAGTATAGGACCTGACTCGGGAGCACGCAGCTTTGCTTCTTGAGGTTCAACAACAGATCCGTGCCATGACGGACAGAAACGAGATCCTGGAGTACAAGCAGGAGGACTTGGAGAACAGGGCCCGGCGAAATAACCTGCACATTAGGGGAGTGCCAGATTCGGTTCCTGATCACAACCTGGCAGAATACATAGCGGACCGTTTTCAATCCCTTCTGCCACACTTTGAAAAGTCCCAACTCTTGTTGGATCGCACCCACAGGTTGCATCCCTGCAGAGTATTGGACACGGAACTGCTGCCAGATGTGATACCTGAGTTCCCGTCTATACGACGAATGGCAATAGGCCGCTCTCGTGACGAACTATCGTTTCAAGGGTCTACCCTCCAGATCTTCTATTATCTAGCTGCAGTGACCATACAGAAACAGAGGGCCCTTAGGCCACTCGCGCTGTTCCTCCGAGATCAAAAGATTAGGTATCGCTGTTTGTTCCCCACTGCGGTCCAGTTTTCCTACAAGGGGGTCTCCCGAACGATAGCACATCTAGAAGATGCAGAAAAATCCTGAATCCCACCTCACTGGAGAAAGAAGGTGGCTCCTCTCTCACCTCCACAGGAAATACAGATGACCTCCCCCGAAAACAAGACGCCCAACCTGGTCAAGGGGCCAGAAGAGTCAAAATAGGAGATGATGGGTCCCTACAGCCCACAACTTCGGGTCACAGAACGCTGTGGTGACTCTGATGCTTATATGGCCCTCTCCCAACGCCCCGGATGGCTGGTCAGACGGAGCTTACGGAATCAGGAAATATGAAGTTAGGAAGGGTGGGCTTCACACAGTCTAAGCCCAACTCCAAGGTGGATGTCACCAGGAGGCCCTTGGAGTGTACTGCGGATGGTCTGTGGCAGTAAAACACTTTGGAGTCCAGGGTTCGGACTCAGTTCAAAGTTTGATAGTTCTCTGTTGAAGGAAAATTCAGTTGGAGCGGGCTTGCAGATATCCTTATATTATGAATGGCAACCTCTGATCATTTCACCCCTCCCCCTCTGTTCTCCCCCCGTAGGGTCAACCGAGTTGAGGGTGGATACGCCTTTCCAGGAGGTGAACTTCGTCACTCTGAATGCCAAAGACCTCAACTCACTGGTGAAGCAGAAATCCATACTAAAACGTCTGAAAGATCTAGAGGGAGCAGTGATCTTCCTCCAGGAAACCCACCTGCTGCCGGAGGACCATGGAGACCCGAAGTAGAGATTTCCCGAAACAGTTCCTGGCCTCGGGAGGCACTAAAAAAGGGGGGACAGCTGTCCTGGTGGCCAAAGATGTTCTGTTCCATGAATTAGACTCAATCACGGACCCTGGTGGCCGTTTTATAGGTGTGAAAGGGATGCTTCTGGGCCAACTGTATTCACTGGTTTCGATTTACACCCTGAATGAGGGCCAGGAACGCTTTCTGGTAGACCTGGAGTCCGCTCTCCTCCCATTCGTAGAAGGCCAGGTCATTATCGGAGGAGACTTCAATGGGGTCCCTGACCCAGACAAGGATAAATCACATGCGCCAGCCCCCAGAGTATATAAAATCGCACTGGGAATCCTCCATCTGTTTAGATCCCTGGGTGTGGTGGATGCCTGGAGGTTACTGCACCCAGAGGAAAGGGATTACTCCATTTTGCACGTCCACCGCACATCCTTACGCATTGACTTACTCTTGTTCTCGCCCCAGCTCCTATCCTCCACGAATAAGGTGGGCATCGCCCCGAAGGTTCTCACAGATCATGCCCTGGTGTCACTACAGATTAGATCATGGAATCCGACCCCCGTATCCAGACCACAGTGGCGCCTGTACAACCCGATATTGAACGTTACGGCCCTCCCTAAAAGATGAGGTGGCAAAAGCAATGAAAGAGTACTTTCGAGAAAACACCATGCAACTGACCTCCCCGGCCACAACCTGGGACGCCATGAAAGGCGGTTATCAGAGGGCATTTAATAGCACACACTGCAGCATATTACAGAAGGAAGAAACAGACAAGGGCCCACCTGGCGCAGGAGATAAGGGAAATTGAAAGCAAATACAAGAGAGGATTGTCCCGAAGGTTCATGCTGCTCTTCAGGTGGCACGTAATAAACTGGAGGCCCTGTATGCAGAGGAGACAGCGCAGACCCTGCTATCAGTTAAACTTATTATGCTAAAAGTAACAAAGCCAATCACCTTCTGACGAGGCAACTAGCGAAAACTAGGAGGCAAAACTTTAATACGGGCCTCCGGAACCATGCAGGGGTAACCCAATATGGAGCAAAGGAGAAACTACAGATTGCACAAAACCACTCTCGGGAGAACATGGCCAAGGTGGACAGATCGATAGAAGAGCAGAGGCAATACATTGCAAGTGCTTCCCTACCTCAGCTGACACAGGAGAATAGGGTGGCGCTGGAAGCGCCGATCCAAAAGGAGGAAGTGGTAGCTGTTATTAAATCCCTGAAGTCTCGTACCTCGGGCCCAGATGGCTTTTCACCTAGATTCTATAAACTGTTTAGGTGTCAACTTCCTGCTCCCTTAAAGTCCCTTTTTAATTAGTTCGGGAGGTGGGATGCGTAACTCCCTCAAGGCGAAGCTCTAACAATTCTGGTACTGAAGCCGGGGAAGGACCCTAAGGATTGTGCCTCATATAGGCCAATCTCGCTCATGAATATTGATGCTAACATCTACTCAAAGGTGTTAGCGAATCGTCTAGCCCACCTCCTCCACCGACTGATTAACTCTGATCAATCAGGCTTCATGCAGGGTTGGAAAACAGGAGACATCAGGCAGGCGTTATATCTGATTGAACTGACCACGCATAACAATCAGAAACTGGCCTACTGGCTACAAAAGCATTTCACAGGGTGGACTGGTCTTTTCTTCACCTGACTCTGGAAGCGTTCACCTTCAGGCCTCAGTTTAGAAAGGCGATAGCCGTCATCTATTTCGCCCTGAATACCTCCTTTCAGATCAATCGGGAGCGTTCATCCCCAATCCCTCTAACCTGCGGAACGCGCCAGGGATGCCCGTTGTCGCCCCTCCTGTTTGCACTTATTATGGAGCCGTTGGCCCAACACATACGAGAGAATAATACTATTCAGGCCCCGGTGATACAGAACTCTCCCCATAAAATCACAATATATGCCGATGATGTGCTCTTATCTATTACTAACATCATCCCCTCCCTGCAGGCAGTCGTACGGGTATCTCCACGCGTTTGGGTAGTTAGATGGGTTTGACATTAATTTTGGGAAATCAGCGGCTCTGGGGGTGGGCCTGTCCGCACACAAAATAAGGGCCGTCCAGGCTAGCTGCCCGATCCGTTGCGACACAACTTGTGTAGCCTATATAGGGGTTCACTTGACGGCCCCTCTGAGGGACTTGTATGGGCCCAACTTTCTTTCTTTGATCAAGGCATTAGAACAGTACTTGGAAAGGTGGGCGAAACAAGAAATGTCATTGGTAGGCCGATCACTGCCGTTAAGATGAACCTCCTCCCCCGGTTGTTATATTGTTGCTCATCCCTCCAATAGAGGTCCCCAAACCTGTAATAGAAAAACTGCAACACAAACTACTGGGGTTCATTTGGCGGGGGAAGAAATATAGGATCCCTGGGAGGGTGACTATGGGGGGATCCTGGTTGGGGGGGCCTGGGGGTCCCTAATCTATGGAAATATGCAGAAGCCACCCAACTATCCCACTTACCCATGTGGACAGCGCATACCCCGGCGCTGAGGTGGTTGGAGATAGAGCAAGCTCAATGCCCCCAGCCCTTCTTTTCGTACCCTTTATTCCCCACTTAGCGCGTAAACAATGGCCTCATCTGTTATCATCGACGAAAGCCACTCTGAATGTATGGGATGGGGATCTATGCAGAAAGAGGATCTCTAGAGGATATGACCACTCACCCCAGTCTTTGGCAACCCAGCATTCACACCGGGTGTCCCGCAGGGAGCAATCAAACATTGGAAAGGTGGATGCCTAATCACTTTGGGACAACTTTAAGCTGAGAGCCACCCGCGCTCCTTCGAAGATTGTAAAACAGAATTTAACCTCTCCAAGGCGGATAGGTTCACATACATCCAGCTCTGCCACTGGATTACTCATCCCGATATAAGAGAGAGAACCACGCGGCCCCTGAGCCCACTGGAGCTTAATGTTGGGGAGGCCACACACAAGGGAGGGATTTCAAAATGGTATAGACTCTTGCGGGAGGATCTCCTATCTCTGCGCCGCCCGGACTACTTGTTCCGTTGGGAGATGGATCTGGGCCTTCAGCTGGATGATGTGGCCTGGACGGAGAGCTGGGCCAGAGGCCGTGCCTCATCCAAATGCATGACGAACAATGAAGGCGCATTAAAATTGTTGTTCCGGTGGTGGTATCCTCTGGTACAGATTCACCACTTCCTGGCCTTGGTCCCACCTACCTGTTGGTGGAATTGTGGGGCGCAAGGCATGTATTTTCATATGTGGTGGGAGTGCCCCCCAATGCAGACCTTCTGGGAGAACATTATAAAGGTGATCCAAGACGTTACTGGTAGTCACCTCCTGCTGTGCCCAAGGACCCTGTTACTACGGGCGCCATGTGAAGGGGTATACCCAAAATTGTGAGCTCGGGTGAAGTTAATGACTCATTATGCTGGCAGCGCGTATCACTACCGCCCGTTGCTGGAAAACAGTAGAAGGCCCAGCCCTAGTGCGATGGTGGATCAAGGTCTGGGACATTTTAGTGGCCAAAAGAAGGGAAACTCCACCAATTCCAAGCATTCTGGTCACCTCTTTTGGACTTTGACCAAACGTTCCCAACCTTGACCTTCAAAACGTAACTGATACGGACATATCGAGGCCCGGAGGAATACAGATGAGAGAGGGAGTCTGGAGAGTTGATGTACAAGAAGCAGAGGGATGAGAGGGGGAAATTGTTGCAATTCGATTGTTATATATCTCTTCAGAGGTTGCCAAATGTTGAAATGTAGTGTTGTTGCTCCAACTGTGAAACTAATAAAAATATATTTAAAATAAGAAAATGTTTGTACCACTGTGCTAGACGGAGACATTTTGCTTCTGAGCCATGCTTCAACAATCAAGGGAGTCCATTCTTACCACTTGCAACAAAGCCATTTAAAGCGTGGTTGACTACACTTGGTCTAATGGCTTTCCTAGCAACCTAATCCTGCAGTCGCTTTAGGTTGACCAAAAATATGCCCCTAGATGAGACTCTTCAGAAGAAGGCATGTGTTTATTTGTATTTATCAGAAAATAACACTGTGATTGCTTGCAGAGTAGCTGCATTTATTTATAACTCATTTGTTTCACAATACATTCCCATGGGGAATTAAGAATGCCAGCTAAAACCACTGTATTGGTCTCCTTAAAGAAAAATCGTAATTCGGGAAGATAGCTCGTGCTCACACCATACAGTGTATCTATAATTTTGCTGATATAAGTCCAATATCACTATTTCTCAAGATAATGCAGAAACGTCACTCCAAAAGATCCATTCTCATGAGGGTTCACAAATTTGTATGCTTTTAATTCATCAAGTAAAAAACAGCCATCAAGGAAAAAAAGCTGACGCGTGTTTCGACCACCGGTCGTTTTCAAGGCTGCACAAAATTATAAAATCATGCAGTACATGGATTATTCAAAAACCATACCATACCATACCATATAGTGCCACATGTCAGGTCAGGATGTGGGAATGAATTCACGCCATGATCAAAAAGTATTAAGTCGATGTCAAAGGAAAAGACATAAATTAAAGCCACAAATTAGTATTTCACTCAGTACTGTCTGAACACAACACTCTTATTTAAAACAAAGGTATAGGAGTAGCAGTTAAAGTTCATGGTGGTATTCTCATACATATTCCAGATTAGTCCATATGGTGCAAATACTCCTCTTATGATCTTTACCCTTACACATAAAAAACAAAAACTTCCACACGTTGTGAAACCATTCTAACATAACCAAAATGTGAATATCAGAAAAAGCTAATTGTGGGTATATCTCCATTCTCATGTTAGTATAATATTAAACAAACATATAATTCAATTTGGGCTTACCCCATATGTGATTTTTTATTATTGACTCTCTAAATTGAGGTTAAAGTGTCAGTTGTTCACAAGTGGTCTTCTCTTTGAAAACTGAAAAATCCAAACCCTTATGGAAATACCCCATAATTATTGCACGATCACTTTAAAAAATGAGAAAATCCCCAAAATTGGTATCAGGAAAAAAGGGGGCAGCTCACCCACCTGTACGAATGAGTCTGATAATTCAGATATGAAAGATACGTTGATAACTCCCGTATTGTTGTCCGTGCGATATATAGGCTCCAAATGCCAATTTCTCCTATAAGATAAGAAATTCAACTCAAATCTAAATTTAAATTGTGTATACTATTAGTCCAAAATATCTGGACAAATGCCTGGATGATTAGATTAACAATTGTATATTACCATTAATACATTTTGGCGATTATCTAAATGTTGTGTCATTACCAAAAAATGTTTTCCTTTCAAAAGAATAATACATTCAAATGATCTCCCATTCAATCAGTTGCTTCAAAAGTGAGTCTCCTCCCTGTCAGCATCTATCATTCAATATCCTCCCGGATTGAAAATGAAGGCATGAAGACCCCTTTGTTTCTTAAACATATTGTATAGTACATACCTGGTCCAATATGTGGGCTAAATCCCATCCATCCGCTTACTACAGAAAGCTCCCCCGAGTATCGTCTCCTCTTAAATACACTGCAATGCGCGAATGAACGCGCCACACCATGATGACATCATGCGTAATTGTACGCGTGACGTCAGAAGTAAACAACACCTAGTATCTCTGACGTTCTATGCAACATCTCTTGCCGCCAGTTCCATCAGCAGTATGTTAGCGTATTTACTAAGGCTCACGCCCGATTTTTATCTTTTTAAAATGTAAACAACCACTAGTTTCACTGACTTTCTAAGCGGCATTGCTTACCCCCAGCTTTATTGGCAGTATGTTAGCGTATATGCTAAAGCTCATGCTCAATTTTAATCTTCATACTGTGAATGAATACCACTTACATAAAGCTATCGTGATGATACAGTTCCTTTGGTTCTATATCCCCTGATACTGGTAAGCTTGGCACTACAATATTCAGATCAAATTGTCCTTATCAATATAATTTCCTCGTTAGTCTAGTTCTCCAAAGATTCACTAAGCCGTTCTTGGCGCGTTTTCTCAAATAACTTGTATTCGATGGAAGCATTCTTTTAGAAAATTCTATCTTACCATTGATATACCATTGATATATTACCTCATTCGAAAATATGTATCAACAAGGACAATAACACAAGATCCAGTTCATTAATTATTAGTGTATTCCTATGTGTATTCTACTCAGACAAATGGATTTTGCCAAACAAAAAAGTTTTGCTTTCTTAAAGCGGCATTAATGCATCTCCATTATAATCCTCCCACCGTATTCACATATCTTTGTCATAATTTCATCATCCTAGAGTAGGGTAGAATGGCTTCACAATGTGAAAAATATTTCATTTTACCTCATGAAATTGCTATTACTTCTTGACAATGTTTCACAAAAAAACATGCATCTCATGATCCTTGTTAAGGCCAAATATGGTACTCTGTAAAAAAACAGATTAGTTGTCTCAATTTAAGCCTAAGATTAGCACCACTTTTCCCCATCTTCATTTGCATAAGTCCAATAAATCTTATTTCCTCCTGATTATCAAGCAGATGTTGTTCCTGCCAATGTATGGCTAATGATGACTTTGGATCAGTATTTCTTAAACTGGCCAATTGTTCCCTTATTCGAACTCTCAATTGCTTAATAGTGCTACAAATGTAGAGTTTACCGCACACACAGATAATGGCATAAACAACATAGCACGTTTTGCAATTAATGAACTCATTGATCTTGATTGTCACTCCATTTGCATCAGTAAATTAATCACAATTCGCATGAGCATATTTACAGTGGTTACAGTTGCCACATTTGAACAAGCAATTTTTTTCTACTCAGCCAAGTTTCTTTAGTGTTATCTTCCTTAACATTAAAAAAAAGGACTCCATTTCTGTTTAATGGTATGTGCCCTTGTAAAAGTAAACTTAGGTTTTTCCGTAAGAAAAGGTAGCAGTACCTTATCAAGTCTCAAAATATCCCAATGTTTGGACACCATTCTATAAAGTATAGAGGAATCCTGTGAGAATTGTCTAATAATGGAAATGTGTTCTTTTCCTGGTTTCTCTTTAACATGGTCATATAGGAGTTCAGCTTGATTACACTCCTTATACTTGTCAGCTGCTTTCTTTATGCATCTCAAATTGTGCCATCTATTCTTAAATCTGTCCGTCAGCAACTTAGACTCATTAAGTTAATCCAAATCCAAGCTACAATTTCTCCTGGTTCGATAAAATTCCGCAGCTGGAATATTGTCAATTGTAGCCCTCTGATGACTGCTTTGAGCATAAAGAACAGAGTTGACCTCCGTTGGTTTACGGTATGTTTTAGTTTGAATCTGCCCATTCTCTACAAACATATGTAAATCGAGTAAATCAATGCTCTGTGGACTCGTTGACCCAGTAAAGTTAATACCAAATTGATTTTGGTTAGTATGCGACACAAAGGTTTCAAAGGATTCCAGGGACCCTTTCCAAACAATTAAAACATCTATGAATCTCTTACATGCTATTAGATTGTTTTTGAACGATTCTTGGTCATAAATATGTGTTTCTTCATATTGGGCCATAAACAGGTTTGCCAGGGATGGTGCAAATTTGGCACCCATGGCAACCCCTTTGGCCTGTGCATAGTATCGTTCATTGAAAATGAAAACATTATTGTCTAAAGTGAATTTTAAGAAACTTTTGAGCATATGAATGTGTTGCATATAAGAAGCAGATGAGTTTCCAAAAGTAAAGTCCAGTGTCTGAACTGTAGTTCATGGTCTATACTAGTATAAAGCGCTGAAACATCTAAAGTGGCCAAAAGATAATCTGATTCCCATTTGAGGGCCTTGAAGAATTGTAAGACATTAACACTATCCCTAATGTAGGATTTCATTTTGACAACATAGGGTTTCAGGGCTTCATCCAGATATTGGGACATGCCCTCTGTAACCCACCCTATACCACTCATTATCGGTCTGACTGTTGGTAAAATTTCATAAGTCTTATGTATCTTAAGTAAGAAATAAAGGGTTGGCATAGTGGGTTCTGTGTTAGTCAAGAATATTTTTTCATCCTCTGTTAGGAAATCTCGTCATACCCTAGCTGTATTAGCTCCAAATGTTCTGCTACAATTCTCTTAGCATGGAAGAGATTCATAGATGATGTTTTAATTGTTTGGAAAGGGTCCCTGTAATCATTTGAAACCTTTGTGTCGCATACTAACCAAAATCAATTTGGTATTAACTTTACTGGGTCAGGGGGCGTGGCTTGATGGCTACGTGAGAGGACGTTCCCTGGAGGAGCTCCCGATGATCCGATCCTGATCCTGGGAAAAAAGTGATGGTTTTTGGCAGACTTTCAAGCCCACGGTGCATCTAAAGGTGTATGAAAGTGGGGGGCATACGGTGCGTGCCCTCCCCAACGGCGGGACTGCATATTCACGGAACTAGACCCCGAAGAAGTTGGAGGTCGCGCAAAGGAAGGGGAGCACCCAAGATGGCCGCCTGTGGACAAAGGGCCATAAAAGGTCCGACGAGCTGAGGAAGACGAGGTTGGTCGGAACGTGGGCGAGCCCAACCAGATAGACGGGTCGCATGCGCCTCGGGCTGAAAGCAAGAACATAAGGGCGAGCCCCTACTGCAGAGGCCATGGGTTGTGGCGGACTAGCAGATTGAACCCGCTAGGATACAGCTGGGCATATGGGCTCAATCGACGCAACAGGATGTCTTCCAAGGTGGTGCGACCCCGGATCAAGCAGCCTACGATGGAGACCTATGCTAGGTCGCCCTCGGGCGCGGAAGGGGGCAAGAGCAAAGAAACCCCTGCGGCGGCGACGGACCCACCGGGTACCATCCAGGAGGTGCTGGCAGCAATTGCTGACCTGAAGGTGGCCTGGGAGACGAAGCTGGGCCTGGCCATGAAAGAGTTGCAAGAGGGCCTAAACCTCAAGATAGGAGCGGTCCGAGAAGAAGTGAACCTGTTGCGCCAGGATGTGCGAACGATTGCGGAGCGTACTGGGGAACTGGAGCAGGAGTTAACCCCGACCGTGGAGGCGTGCAATACACACGCCAAGGAACTTCATGCCCTCGTGCAGCGAGTGGGCAATTTGGAGGACAGAGCAGAGCAGGCGGAGCGGCGCACCAGGCGCAACAACATTCGCATAGTGGGGGTACCGGAGGGAATGGAAGGATCGAACCCCACGGATTTCGTTGAAACCATGCTTTTGCAGGAGATCACAGGCGGAGAGCTGACCCAGGGGTTCGCGGTCGAAAGGGCGCACAGGGCCCTGACCAGGAGACCGGCCCCAGGAGCCCCCCTGCGGCCGTTGATTGCTAAGATCTTGAACTATCGTGACCGCGAGAAGATTCTCGAATTTTTCTGGAAAGGGGGCACGATAGAAAGGGGGTGAGCGAATATAACAGCGTATCCGGATTACACGCTGCTTGTACAACGGAGTCGAATGAACTTTGGAACGGTGAAGAGGAGGCTCAGAGAGGCAGGCCACCGCTACATGTTGCTTTACCCCGCCAGGTTAAAGGTGATCCATAAGAACAGATCCCTCTTCTTTGAGACGCCGAGCGACGCGATGGAATGGCTCGATATGCAAGGTCGACCACAGAAATCGGATGCCCAGACAGAAGCGGATGGAGATAAGTAGCACGCTGCAGAGGCTCCCGTGAGGCCATAGCTATGACATTGGGACTAGAATATAGTTTGATATTGTGCTTGTGAGGGGGAAGTCACAGCATCTGCCGGCGGGTCCCGTTGAATTCACTTCTCCTAAACAGATGACTGGGAGCTCCTGGGGAGCAACCTCTGCACCCGATAGTAGTATACTTAGTTAGGTCACTGTTAGATTGGTGACACCCCGCGGGGTCCTTGTTCTTGGTTACGAGACGGGTCCAGACGTGGGTAGGCCTGAGATCCAGGGATGGAGCTGGGCTATTGTTGGGGGAGGGGGGGGGAGTTGTGTGCAGTGGTGTGTGGTTGGAGAAGCGGGGAGGGGGGCACGGTTTGTTAATAGTAGGGAAGGAGCCAGGAAACGACCCTACATGGGGAACATTATGGGGAGGGATGGGACGGAGATAGACCGACTAGATGGCATCAGGTAATCTCAGAATTGTGACCTGGAATGTACGGGGCCTCAACAGCTATCTTAAACGCAACAAAGTGATGATGTATTTAAAGAGGATGCGCGTAGACATGGCCCTGCTGCAAGAGACCCACCTCACTATGGAAAGGCTGGAGGTGGTCGGGAGGAAATGGAAGGGCACCGTTGTTTGGGCGGCATACTCAGCGTATGCCAGAGGGGTCGTCACTTGGGTGGCGCCCCACGTGTCGTTTCGAGTGCTTGATTCTACGGTGGACCCAGAGGGTAGAATGGTGGTGGTAACGGGTCTCTTGGAAAACAGAGAAATACACATCATAAATTTGTACGCCCCCAATAACGATACAGCGGCTTACTTTAGGACCCTCTACGGTAAACTTGGCCCCCTGGCGGGGGGTACGGTAGTGTGGGGGGGGGGACTTTAACTGTACCATAGACCCCAGTATGGATAGGTCCAAGGATAGGGCAAGAAAAATGGCACCGGTGGCTAATGCGCTGAGTACCCTACTGAAAGACCTAGGCCTAGAGGATGCGTGGAGGAGGCTGCATCCCACGGATAGACAGTACTCACACTACACAGCGCCACATGATTTGTACACAAGGTTAGACTACATGTTTGTAACAGCCGGGATAGTGAGAGAAATAGAAGGAGCAGAATACAAGGCCTGAGTGCTGTCGGACCACTCACCCTTGGTGGTAGACTGGAGACACCAGCCCCCACGCCCGCAGATCCCTACATGGAGACTTAGGACCGAGGCTCTGCAGGATGAGGGGTTTCGGGAGGGCCTGAGAGACGCCATTGAAGAATATTTTGATAAAAACACGGGAAGCGTAAGCTCTGTGGGCACACTGTGGGAAGCGTTTAAGGTGGTGGTGCGTGAGGTAGCTATTTCCCAAGTTAAAGGACTACAGGGGGGGGTTGAAAGGGAGCTCCGGGAGGCGGAAAGAGAGCTGGAGGAGCTCACGTGTTGCGTGAGCACCGCTCGTGATAACAGAACTAAAGTAGAGGAGCTACAGTTGTCCTGTAGTGCACTCTGGGATAGACTGTGCAGACTCAGCTACAGGAAATATACGGAGCGGATACACGCAGGGGGCGATAAGCCGGGCAGATTGCTGGCTTGGCTGTACAAGAGTAAGACCCCCCGCTCGGTGATTAGCGAGATTCAGGGCGAAGGAGGTAGCATATGCAACACCCAGAAAGAGGTAAATGGGGAATTCCTTAAGTTTTACAGACACTTGTATGAGGACACGGGGGAGGATATGGGTCAAGACATACTAGACACATTGGGGGACATTGAGCTGCCCACCTTAGATGATCTAGAACGGTCTGAGTTGGACCTACTCGTCACCTCGGATGAGCTGGAGGTAGTGATTCGGAACTTGCCCACTTGCAAGGCGCCGGGTTCGGATGGGCTGCCCAGCGAGTTCTACAAAACATACCAGCAAGAGTTGCTCCAGCCACTGCTTGCCACTTTCAACTAGGCCTATGAGAAGGGAGAACTCCCGTTGTCTCTCCGTGAGGCCGTAATCATCCCACTCTTGAAACCAGGCAAGCCGGCCGTGGAGTGCGGGTCTTACAGACCGTTGTCCATGCTCAACCAGGACAGCAAAATACTCACGGCGGTGCTGGCTTATAGACTGAAAAGGGTGATTAAGAAACTGATACACCCAGATCAGACGGGATATGTTCCGGGCAGGAACATCACCGACAACCACCGGAGGCTACACCATGTCATGGACCAAACTGAGGAGGACACGGGCGAGCTGGCCATAGTGTCGTTAAACGCGGTCAAGGCCTTTGACTCGGTACGATGGCCCTGGCTGAAAGCGGTCCTGAAGGGGTATGGAGTGGGACCCGGATACCTCAGATGGGTACAGTTGTTTTACAGCACCCCGATGGCGAGGGTCAAGACAGGGTCCACGGTCTCAGATTCTTGGCAACTGGGCAGGGGGACCAGACAGGGATGTCCTGGTCACCAATGCTATATATACTGGCATTGGAGCCGCTGGCAATATGCCTGCGTCAACAATATGGGGAGGTGGGCATAAACACGGCCAGTGAAGAGCATTTGATATCATTATATGCGGATGATATGCTCCTTTATTTACGCTATCCAGAAGAAAACCTACAGTACGTCCTAGAGGTGATAGAACGGTACGCCATCCTCTCTGGTATATCGGTGAACCCTGGAAAGTCCAGCCTGTTCCCTTTGGGTAGATATAGGAACGTGCCGTTGCAGAGGCTGCCTGTTCTGCCGATACCATGGCAGCCCGTAACATTTAGGTATCTGGGAATAAACATTTACCACAAGATCGAGACAGAACACAAGCACAACACGGAAAAGGCGATAGAGGGGATTAGGAACAGTATGGTATTTTGGTCCAGACTGCCTCTGACCATGATGGGGAGGGCGGCCTTGCTCAAGATGGTGGTCCTGCCTGGACTCTTGCACCTTTTTACAAACGTCCCGTTTCTGATACATAGAAGCCTATTCGCGAAACTTCACAGCGTGTGTAGGGGTTTTGTGTGGGGCAGCTCTAGGAAGAGGGTGGCTCTGTGGAAGCTTCAGAACCCGTGCGACAGGGGGGGATAGGCCTGCCTAACTTCGAACTCTATTACCTGGCGGGGCAGCTGCAGTATGTGGCCAGGTGGCTCTCGACTGAAGATTCGGCAGAAGCCAGGCTCCTGCGCGAAGATACAGCCCCATACTTTCTGATGGAAGTGGTGTGGTTGGGCAGAGATAAACTGGTGGGCAGGGGGCGGTTACTGAGGTTGGGCTGGGAGGTCTGGCACAGGACATGGAAGATCGGGGGGGACTCGGAACCATACTCCCAGCAGGCCCCTTTGGCGGCTCTGTGTGGGAGCGACTCCCAACTACTTGAATCGGTCCGCAGATACTGGGAACAGGGACATATGGCAGGAAGGGGAGGCGGTGGACTTCAGCGGCTGCAGGAAGAGACGGGAGTACATGGTGGCCAATATATAACCTACACTAGGCTGGTGAAAAAGACTAGAGAAAGATGGCCGGAGACAGTGCTCGCGGAGGATCCAGATGCCTCCCTGGAAACCATGTACGATGTATCGGAGGGCGGGCACGAAATATCGAGGATATATGAGCTCCTGCGGGCAAGGGCAGGGAAGGAGTTGCTCCAATTGAGACAAGATTGGGAGGAGGAGGTGGGAGGACCCATGACGGATGGGCAGTGGGAACGGGCCCAGAGGTACCATAAAAAGGTGTCCCATAACGCGAGATTCCAACAGCTTCAGTTGTATGTTACCCACAGGGCTTATTTAACCCCTGGGAAGATTGCAAAGTTTGGGGGGATCAGCTATACAGCAATGCCCCAGGTGTGGGGAGGTGAACACGGGATTGCTACACATGTTTTGGGCTTGCCCGGAGGTGCATAGATTTTGGAATGAGGTCAAGACGAAACTGGCTGGCGGGGGGGTAGTGCTGGATGTGGAATCGGCCTGGTCATGCTTGCTTGGACTATTCCCTAGACCCCGGCATTTGAAACACATAAGCAAGATGAAGGACCTGGCCTATGTCTTGGCCAAACGTAGGATCGCCATGGGCTGGAAGGCGACCCATAGACCCAGGGTGGAGTTGTGGTGGACAGACCTCTTGAGATGGGCGGAAGCTGAATCCGTAGTCTGGTTTGAAGCGGTCACCAGGGGGGGCGAAGAAGAAGTAGGGCCCTTGTTGGCCTGGCGGCAATTGGTGGCCTCGTTGGCAAACCCTCACCAGGGTGACAACGAAACAGAGGACCCGGTTGATGGCAGTCTAGGTAGTGTGCCACCCAGTGATGTTCCTGTAAATGATATGTGAGAACTGGCTCTAGTTTAAAGGGGGAGGGGGGAGTTGGGGAGTTTGAAAATGTGTTGAAATATGATGCTTTCTATGTTTTGAAACGGTTGTAGTGTGTTTGTTTGACCTTAAAAAATAAAATAAAAATATATTAAAAAAAAAAAACTTTACTGGGTCAGCGAGTCCACAGAACATTGATTTTCTCGATTTACATATGTTTGTAGAGAATGGGCAGATTCAAACTAAAACATACCGTAAACCAACAGAGGTCAACTCTGTTCTTTATGCTCAAAGCAGTCAACAGAGGGCTACAATTGACAATATTCCAGCTGGGAAATGTTATCGAGCCAGGAGAAATTGTAGCTTGGATTTGGATTACCTTAATGAGTCTAAGTTGCGGACGGACAGATTTAAGAATAGATGGTACAATTTGAGATGCATAAAGAAAGCAGCTGACAAGTATAAGGAGTGTAATCAAGCTGAACTCCTATATGAGTATGTTAAAGAGAAACCAGGAAAAGAACACATTTCCATTATTACACAATTCTCACAGGATTCCTCTATAATTTATAGAATGGTGTCCAAACATTGGGATATTTTGAGACTTGATAAGGATCTGCTACCTTTTCTTACGGAAAAACCTAAGTTTACTTTTACAAGGGTGCATACCATTAAACAGAAATTGAGTCCTTCTTTTTTGAATGTTAAGGACGATAACACTAAAGAAACTAGGCTGAGTAGAAAAAATTGCTTTTTCAAATGTGGCAACTGTAACCACTGTAAATATGCTCATGCGAATTGTGATTAATTTACTGATGCTAATGGAGTGACAATCAAGATCAATGAGTTCATTAATTGCAAAAGGTGCTATGTTGTTTATGCCATTATCTTGTATGCGGTAAACTGTACATTGGTAGCACTATTAAGCAATTGAGAGTTCGAATAAGGGAACAATTGGCCAGTTTAAGAAATACTGATCCAAAGTCACCATTGGCCATACATTGGCAGGAACAACAGCTGCTTGATAATCAGGAGGAAATAAGATTTATTGGATTTATGCAAATGAAGATGGGGAAACGTGGTGCTAACCTTGGGCTTAAATTGAGACAACAGGAGTGTAAACTAATCTCGTTTTTTTACAGAGTACCATATTTGGCCTTAACAAGGAACATGAGATGCATGTTTTTTTGTGAAACATTGTCAAGAAGTAATAGCAATTTCATGAGGTAAAATGAAATATTTTTCACATTGTGAAGCCATTCTACCCTATTCTAGGATGATGAAATTATGACAAAGATATGTGAATATGGTGGGAGGGTTATAATGGAGATGCATTAATACCCCTTTAAGAAAGCAAAACTTTTTTGTTTGGCAAAATCCATTTGTCTGAGTAGAATACACATAGGAATACACTAATAATTAATGAACTAGATCTTGTGTTATTGTCCTTGTTGATACATATTTTCGAATGAGGTAATATATCAATGGTAAGATAGAATTTTCTAAAAGAATGCTTCCATCGAATACAAATTATTTGAGGAAACGCGCCAAGAACGGCTTAGTGAATCTTTGGAGAACTAGACTAACGAGGAAATTATATTGATATGGACAATTTGATATGAATATTGTACTGCCAAGCTTACCAGTATCAGGGGATATAGAACCAAAGGAACTGTATCATCACGATAGCTTTATGTAAGTGGTATTCATTCACAGTATGGAGATTAAAATCGAGCATGAGCTTTAGCATATATGCTAACATACTGATAATAAAGCTGGGGGTAAGCAATGCCGCTTAGAAAGTCAGTGAAACTAGTGGTTGTTTACATTTTAAAACGATAAAAATCGTGCGTGAGCCTTAGCAAATAAGCTAACATATTGCTGATGGAACTGGCAGCAAGAGACGCCGCATAGAACGTCAGAGATACTAGGCGTTTACTTCTGACGTCACGCGTACAATTACGCGTGACGTCATCACGGTGCGGCGCGTTCATTCGCGCATTGCAGTGTATTTAAGAGGAGACGATACTCGTGGGAGCTTTCTGTAGTAAGCGGATGGATGGGATTTAGCCCACAGATTGGACCAGGTATGTACTATACAATATGTTTAAGAAACAAAGGGGTCTTCATGCCTTCATTTGCAATCCGGGAGGCTATTGAATGATAGATGCTGACACGGAGAAGACTCACTTTTGCAGCAACTGATTGAATGGGCGATAATTTGAATATATTATTCTTTTGAAAGGAAAACATTTTTTGGTAATGACACAACATTCAGATAATCGCCAAAATGTATTAATGGTAATATACAATTGTTAATCTAATCATCCAGGCCTTTGTCCAGATATTTTGTACTAATAGTATACGCAGTTTAAATTTAGATTTGAGTTGAATTTATTATCTTATAGGAGAAAATTGGCCTTTGGATCCTATATATCGCACAGAACACAATATGGGAGTTATCAACGTATTTTTAAAATCTGAATTATCAGACTCATCCGTACAGGTGGGTGAGCTGCCCCCTTTTTCCCTGATACCAATTTTGGGGATTTTCTCATTTTTTAAAGTGATCGTGCAATAATTATGGGGTATTTCCAAATAGGATTGGATTTTTCAGTTTTCAAAGAGAAGACCACGTGTGAACAACTGACACTTTAACCTCAATTTAGAGAGTCAATAATAAAAAAACACATATGGGGTAAGCCCAAATTGAATTATATATTTGTTTAACATTATACTAACATGGGAATGGAGATATACCCACAATTTGCTTTTTCGGACATTCACATTTTGGTTATGTTAGAATGGCTTCACAAGGTGTGGAAGTTTTTGGTTTTTATGTGTAAGGGTAAAGATCATAAGAGGAGTATTTGCACCATATGGACTAATCTGGAATATGTATGAGAATAACACCATGAATTTTAACTGCTACTCCTATAACTTTGTTTTAAATAAGAGTGTTGTTTTCAGACAGTACAGAGTGAAATACTAATTTGTGGCTTTAATTTATGTCTTTTCCTTTCACATCGACTTAATACTTTTTGATCATGGCGTGAATTCATTCCCACATCCTGACCTGACATGTCACACTAAATGGTATGGTATGGTTTTTGAATAATCCATGTATTCTATGATTTTATAATTTTGTGCAGCCTTGAAAACGACCAGTGGTCGAAACACATGTCGGCTGTTTTTTCCTTGATGGCTGTTTTTTCCTTGATGAATTAAAAGCATACAAATTTGTGAAACATCATGAGAATGGATCTTTTGGAGTGACATTTCTGAATTATCTTGAGAAATAGTGATATTGGACTTATATCAGCAAAATTATAGATATACTGTATGGTGTGAACACGAGATATCTTTCCGAATTACGATTTTTTTGTATATTTGTTACAAACTTTGTGGGAAGTTTGAGGGAATGGTATCACTCGCTGCCGGCTTTTTTCTTTAAGGACTTAAGAATGGTCATTAGAACACGCAGTTTAGAGTGATCCCACAAAATTCAAGAGTGTCTCCTTAAAGAAAGCATACCTGGTTGCTAATTAACACGAATACTTGTGGGGCCTTCGTTTGCATCTTGTTCCACCGAAGAGAATATGCTGCAGATGGTTCAAATGTGCTTCTCCCAGTGTTTTTCTTTTACTTTACATATTTTGTGTTCTCCAGATATGCTTACAAAGGAACCTCCATGGTGTGATGGCTCAAACTGTTATGAGTGTGCAGCTAAATTTGGGGTCACAACAAGGAAACACCACTGGTAAAGACTTCTTGTTACTTATATTCACCTAAAGGGAATCCTGAAAGATGAATGCGTGCACTGTTTCATTATTGTAAGGTATCATTCTCGTTGACTATTGCAAGGCTATTATTGAAGCAAATTTAAATTCTATGCAAGCATTGTCTGATATAATGCATGCAGTCTTCAAAGGCTTGAAACATGGGTAGCTTTTGCATGCCAGTTAACATCTTCATAAAGCACATTTATTGTACCTTGAATGTACAACAATTAACAGAAGTACTGCTTAATTTGTGTATATTATTTTTCAATTGTATAGTATGTTAGGTTACTTTACTATTTGATAAATGCTAAACGTCGTGTGTGGTCTCAGTGGTGAGTGTTTTTTTTCGGTAGCTGCACCTTACTGAGTTTCCGTTAGACTGTAGCCTGCCATTGCATACATAATGATGACCGAGTATTTACAACATTAATAGACAGACCTCAGGATAGCCAGTAATTTTAGGGATATGTTATATGCCGGAGTGAAGTGTGGGGTTGTTGTGTGCTGAGAGTCTAAATATGTGGCTAGAGTTGGTTGTGTGAGAGAATTGAAATGGTGTTAAGTTAGGTGATGATGTGCAAGAAGAGCAAGTTGTAGTCAGGTAGCAGTGTGCTTTATGCCTGGACAGTGATTTAGACATTTTGGGCGCTAATATTCTGATAGCCGGAAAAGAATTATAGAGGATAAAAAAGGAAAATGTATCTGAAATGTAGTCTGTCCTGATCTTTATCAAAGTACTTCAAAGAAACATTTTGAAACAGCTCAACTGTCATGTGAATATGTGGGCTATGTTTGATGTGGCTGTGACATTTTTGCTACCTATTAGCTGACCCTTAACATTACATTTTATAATGTGGAATGTAAATCTGGAGCTTGTAGGTCACGTGTACTTCTGAACATAGAGGTACCCACGAACATATGGAACTTTATTTTATCTTTCACAGGTTTGTAGGGATGAAAAGAACTGGTACTGATTGTGCATGTGTTTGTGTACATATAGTCGGATTATAAAACAAAAAAATGGATTGGCAATACCATTGAGCCAGTTCTATTTAATCAAGCTGCAACTTAAGCCACATCGTCATGAAATGAAGGGTCACATTTAGTGGGAGATTTAGTGCTGGAGAAGAAAATGCAGTGTCCAATCCTAGGGATGCAGCCATTCAAATATTGGGGCTGCCACACAATCGTTGGAAATTGCTACGGTTTGTTCCTGGTCTTTGACTTGCATTCCCAAACATTGTTCAACACTAGCCGCATCCGGGCACAGATTCTGAGCTGACCCATTAAGAGGGCCAAATCAGATAAAGCATCTGTCGTTCATTTTGTTGATGTTAGTTTCTGTTCGTATCTAACAATAATCGGAGCAGGTGAGGAAAGCCCCCCTTCAGAGTGCAATTTGCATCACATTCGCCCACATGTCAGTGACATAGTCTGGCCGCAGCACATTACACAGGACGTTAACAGCTCTGTAGAGCCACCCCCAAGTAATGCCTTTACCTGTGCTATACAGGTAGCAGTGGGGGGAGAGGGGTGTGTGTGTGTACGTGTGTGTACCCCCATGACAAAACAGGATGCTTTGTGTACCCTGATTTTGAGAGACATTAGGAACCTCAACATTTGTATCCCTGATGGCTCCTTGGTTTTGTACTCACCTGCGTGAAGTCAAGTAAATGCTTTGGGGAAATAAAAAATCATATTTGGCCTCTTGCCGCAGTCACAGTGGTAGGACTCTTGACCTTGCGGTATCAAAAGAAATAAATGTGGGAGCTGACTTATCAGTACGATTAACAAAATGAAGAAACTGAAAGAGATTGATTTGCTTTGAGAAAGTGTCAATTTGGACAAAGATGTCCTCTGCACTGTACCAAAATTGTCACCCTGGTGCAAGATTACATACAAGATCTTAGATCGGAAAAAGCGGTCTGTTTGACAAGTATGAAGCTTTGAAAAATATAAAGATCAGGTTGCTGAAAGAATGATACGAATACAGGAACATACTGACTTGTGTCCGTGAGCTCTTTAGGCAATATTCCTTCATGGCCGTTCAAACATCTGAGAGACTGCTTCCCAACAGTTCAACACATAGATTCAGTCGAACAAAGCCACTGTAGACGTGCTTGCGTGATTGTACAGCTACCAAGCCAAAGAAAATCTCAAAGCAGTGAATTACAAATATACAAAGATTTATCTCGGGCCACACTCAACACAAGTTGTCACAAGGCCCAAGTAACACTTATGGTGAACAACACAAGTTTATTCACGGACGACCCCAACACAGGTCCATCCGCAAGGGCACAATTAACGGATTCCCAACTGTTATCTGCACTACGCACAACGGCATTCCAAAATGCAACATTTAGATGCCATTGCGCCACAATGCCTTTAATATCACTGGCAATGGATATGACAGCCCACCCTAGACCAACCCAGTAGCACAGAAAGTGCTTACCAATGGCCCTTCCCATTCGGACTAAAATTCCATTTGTAAGCAATTGTGATATAGTTAATCAAAATTGAGAACAATCTGCACCGTCTGAACCTATGGCCTTCCGGATTCCCAAACAGGAGAGTTGGTAAGCAAAATACCCAATCCCTTATGGCAGTGGAAGTGTGCACCTCATGCATAACAAGTGATATTAGGGACAGATGTAAATCCTAAATGGACTTAAACCTTTATCTTACGTGATATGGGGAAACCTGCTATGGCTTTGTTCTCTGTGTTAACAGAGGTAGAGATGTTTTAATTTGGTCTCTGTGTTAACAGGGAGAGAGAAGTTATAGCTTGGTTCTTTATGTTGTGGATATGGGCACTTGTACTTAGTGATGTCAGAGTGCCTGTCTTGTCAGCAAGGAGTAGTGTATGTGATGGAGTGTTCTGTTCCTGTGGGTACCAGGGTTGACTGTTGGTCGTGGTGGTTGGAGAGTAGGAGCTTGCTGGAAGGGTGTGGGGGAACCAGTGTCTGTTGTCAATGTGTCCAAGTTACCCATCTGTAACTATCCCACATGAAGAACCAGGAGACAATAAAGCCTGCACTTAGTTGTGAGTTTTGGTGTAGGACAAGGAACGGGGCGAGGAGTTGTGCCTGAGGCTTTCTGGAAGGTCTTGCCAAGTTAGCCAGGACAGGCAATGGTGGGTGCGCTTGGTGCCATAAGGCTTCCGAAGGGCCTGAGGTGCTCTGGAAGGTGGTGCCAAATAAGTAAGGACCGGGACATTGAGGGTGCACCTGCAGCCATACGTTTTCTGACAGAGCGCAGAGGTGGTCCGATGTTCTCAGCAGCTGGAGGCAGAATAATGGCGTCAAGCAGAGTGGTCGTGACGACGTGGTGGCATCACGTGGAATGTCATGCTGCATGTGTTCGCAGTGCTGCGGTCAAGGGAAAGGAAGTTCAGGACATTTCTTGTGTGCCTGTGAGCAGGCGTTTCATGAGGGGCGGATTTGCGGCAGAGTGTAGTTCTGGTGGAATTTGCTGCAAGAGGGTTTCTGCAGTGAAAAGGAGGTGTTTGGAGTTGGTGACTGGTTTCAGTGGACAGCAAGTTATTGAGGTCCTGTTTTCTTTTCAAAGTGGTGTGGCTGGTATAGCAGAGTGGCGAAAGTCCCAACTGTGCAGAGCATGTTGGGAGTTTGAGGTGCAGGAAGATTTCCTGGAACATGAGAGCACTTGATCCTGATTTCTGGGACTGGTTTATAGACTTCAGGAGGTTCAATGTTGGGGATGAAGACGAGTAGCATATCAGTTGTGTCGGTGTGAGGCCAGTTTTCTATTGTTTGTGCTTTCTGTTTTGGCCTCTTATTGGGTTTAGGTTAGTTTTAGGGGGCAGTAACAGGATCGTGCTTAGGTTTTGAGGCCTGTTGTGGCGTGAGTTGTGTGTGGGTGTTGGTGTTGTGGACTCGCATCTTGCTTTTTGGTTTGGTTTTCCCCAGGTGGCTACTCGATCCTGGGGTAGCCAGTAAGGGGAGGTGCCCTCCGTGATGTCAGGATTTGGACATTCTGGACTTGTGGGTGCAGAGTGATTTAAAAAAGAAAAAAGGACTTGGTGTGTATTTCAATATGTTGGGTCGTAATGGTGTCTGGGTTTGGATGACCTCAGCCATGTGAGTGCCGGGTAGTGGGAAAAAAGCAAGACAATTATAATATAATAAGTCATCAGCAACATGGGTTTCGGGTGGACCTGTTCCCACCTTGTCTAAGGAAGAGTTAAGGTCAATATGGACTTTGTCACGTTGGTTGCGTGAGTGTGGGAAATGTCAGAAGGGTTTTCTTTATTTGTCATATGTGATGGGTGGAATTTTGTCAACATGATTATAGGGGCTATTGTATGTTGGCCGTTCAGTGCAAGGGGATGCCGTTTTGGTTTCATTGTAATGCTTTTGGAGGTATTTAAGGTGTCTAGGCCATGGTCCAAGGAAGTTTCATGTGCCGGTTGGTTCAGTGTAATGGTGATAGGGGCAACTAACGTTGCTGGGGCTTGATGCAAGGAAGAGACATTGTTTTTTGGGGGGGCTGGTTCGAGGGAGTTCTGGTGCAAGGATTTGCCATGGGTTTTCTAGTTTGGAGTAATTTGCTTTCTTCCCAGGTGTAGGTTTTTGGCGGACAGGTTTTGGCGGGTCAGGAGTGGTGTGGTTATGGTTGCTTGGGCATTCATTTTTCTTTTGAGGTTTGCATACACAATCATTCATTTGCCTTTGCGGTTTGCATACACAAGCAAGTGTATTTCATATACATGCTTGTAGTTGGGTTGTTCTATCTTTGTCATCTTTGTTTCATTGCTTTCATGTTGTGGAATATTTTGGGTGCTCATCATTTTGTTATCCTGGTTGCAGGCACTGGTGTTTTTATTGCTTTCCTTTTTGTGGACGAATATGTGGGGGGGGCTCATCGTTGCCTCATCCTGTTGGTGGTATCTTTGTTTCACCGCTTTTTTGTGAATATTTAGGATGCTCATACATTTTCTAGCACCAGTTGTTTGGGGGTACAGTTATCATCTGATTGCCACGCCCCGTGGTTTTGTTTGTGCTCGGACATCGCAGTGTCTGGGCTCTAGTCTGGTGTTGGATCTGCCTTTTGTTTTCTCCTTTTTATGCGTCCTTAGCGCCTTCTTACTTTAGTACCCACTTTGTGAGTGGGCATATGGGGCATGTGGCGGGGGTTGGGACAGATGGTTTTAGTGGTGCTGGTCACTTCTAGTATTCCGTCCTGTTGGTGGTTCTGTGGTGACGGAGGGATAGATGTTGTTATAGTTTGGTGTTTCTGTGTGTTGAGGTTTTGCTAACCTTTTTGCTCGGTCTCTAATGTAACGGAGGGAGAGATATTAGAACTTGGGTCTCTGTTAACAGAAGGAGAGATGTTATAGCTTGGGTCTTTGTCTTGTGGGTCTGGGCACTTGTACTTGGTGATGGCAGTGTGTCAGTGTGGAATGTATGTGATGGACTGTTCAGTTCCTGTGGGTTCCAGTGCTGACCGTTGGTCGTGGCGGTTGGAGAGTATGAGCTGGCTGTAAGGGTGTGGGGTAACCAGTGTCTGTTGTCAATGTGTCTTGTGTATCTAAGTTATCCGCAAGTAGCTACCCTGTGTGTGTGAAGGGCTAGGAGGCAAAGTCTGCATTTAGTTGTATGTACCGAGTGCTGGGTCCTTTCTGCAGGCCTTTTTTGTCTCCTGGTCCTTGATGCACGCAGCAGTGCCTTGTTGCAGTGTAAGTGCACCTCATGCAGAACAGTTGATATTGGGGCAGATGCAAATCCTAAATGGACTAAACCTTTAGCTAACATGAAATGGAGAAACCCCTGCCATGGGCGCTTCTGTCTGAAAAGCCATCAGTAAATACTCTACGAGGAGCACCTAAGATAGAAAATGTTAATAGTGACAGAGATGAGGACTTCCAGGTAAATCTTGTTTGGGAAAAAGGTTGAAGACTAGATGAAGATACTTATACTTATTTAATAGCTGAGCCAATGGTGGTTGGGACGGAGGAAGAAAACACATATATAATTGGGTGTTGCAGTGAAATAGGAAGGATTAAAACATCTATTCCTGGGTGGGTGTGAGCAGAGTGACAGGTTGGGTTGAGTTGTTTGGGTGGGATGGAAGAGAGCGGCAGGTGTTTTGAGGATTGTGTGGCATTTCATATGCATGTATAGCTGGGTAGCGTATCATGTTGGCCAAAGATGAGGAATGTTTGCAAGGGTCATCATGCTGTATGTTGAAGATCTTTGTATGTTGTGTTATGTGTTCAGAAGGGACAGGAACGTTAGGCTCGTGTGTTTTATTAGACTGGTAACCTAGACAATCCGCCATCTTGTTGTTCCAACAAACTGGACTGATTTTGATTTGTGCTTGAGCACCATGTGTGCCTGAAATTAGGGTAATGAATAGGATGTTGCAGGCCTGAAACGTAGCACAGCATGCTCATCAAATAAAAAGAGCATTAAGCAACTTGGAGCCTTTAACTTGGGGGGTGGGGGATGCGGGGTATATGTGTTTTTGTTATTTAAATATTTTCTGTAGAAATCCTTTAGCGATGACTGAGTTAAATGAGTACAAGGTTAACAGTATATTTTATATGCTATAGGTTTTGTAGTCCTACTTTTACATAGTTCAAAGATGCCTTGTACTGGTGGCACTCTAGTCGGAGTCGAAAGAAACAACCCCAGATGTTAGAGATCTTTCTGTGCTTGTTGAAGAAGATTACAAATAACCGCTTATCTTCCTGTTTCTTTTCTTCCTCAGCCGGCACTGTGGGCGTCTACTCTGTCACAGGTGCTCAACTAGAGAGATACCAATTATTAAGTTTGATTTAAACAAACCTGTTCGAGTTTGCAACATCTGCTTTGATGTCCTGACACTTGGTGGAGTTTCTTAGTATCCTGGAGGAACTTTTTTATTCTCTTCCAAAGCGAACAGCTCTGTCGGCAGGCCCTGCAAGGGTGAGAAGACCGAGGGAAGATGGTTTCCTTTCTCACCAGAGTGACGTCATAAAGGACCAACTATGATATATTCCAAAAGAAATCATGTGTACGATTGTAAATGTATCCAGCTGTGCTAAATATTGCTAAATGCTAACATGTGTTGGACTGGGCGTTTGGAAACGGAGCAATAACGTTCATTTCAGTGCGCCCAGCTGTAGGGTCTGAAAAACGTATAGTAACAGGGTTTACCTGCTGTCCTTCATTGCACAGAACAAATTATGGAAGGATTCAACTGGTGCATGTTGGTCAGCATTGCACATGGCTGTGGACTCAAAGTCCTGCTGAGCCTCTGCTCGTCGTCTTCACAACACATTTTCCATCAGTTTTAGACTCCGTCTTAGATATTAAGGTGAACTGCCCATAGAAAGGAGGACTTTTTCAAACAGGGTTACGTTTTAAGGATAGCCAAGGAACTGTGGCCTTATAACAGAAAGCTTTATTACCTGACTAATCTGTGTATGATATTAAGTGATCAAAATTGCAATTCAACATTTTGATAACTCCATAGTAAAGCAATCTCCCTTGTTTTCTGTAGCATGTTCAGGAGACATCTCTATTCCTTTCAGTTAACGATCAACAGATATTGTCTCCTTACATTATGAGTAGCAAAAGAAATCCCTTTTCAGTCTGCTTTTCCCATCTAGATTATTTCCCTCTTTCCCCACTCACTACATTTAATTCTTTCCATTCCTCTTCTTGTCCTACTTTCCAGTATCGAGTACAAGTGCTCTTGGTAATACATTTCTATTTGCTCTTGTGAAACGGTTTAAAACACTAAAATGTCATACAAAATATGTGTACAATTTAATAATTTGCTATACACATTAAATATTGGAGCTACAATCATGTAACAGACATTTCGACAACTTGTTTTTATGTTTGCATTAGAAATGGGCAAAGGGTAACAAGATAAATCAACGTAAATTAATGAGTGGGACCTGCATTTTTCAATTGGATGCATTTAGATTGTGGTATTGAATGCATTGCAGAATAATTGTCAGTGATAATTGCAGTTAAAGCGGTCACTCGCTTCAGTTACCAATTAAATCTATTTGGCATAGAATGAATAAAAAAAGAATCTCTAGTGGTAAAAAAACTAACCATACGTTAAAAAAAGTATCAATTGGTTTATTGATTTATGTCGTTAGGAGGATAGTCCATGTAGAAATGCCCTGTTGGTCCAATTATTTATAGAAATATATTCTTTTTAGAAATATACAATCAACGTTTTCACTGTGCAACACCTTTGACCTGTTGTTTAATTTGGCACCATACAGTTGTTTCTATGAGCTTTGAGACACCCCAGCATGCCAGGCAATAGCCTGGTTCAGAAAGCAGCATCGAACAGAGGGCTAGCGGGTCTGTTTTGTGGTCATGAATGTGAAGTCCCTGAGACGACCGTCTACCCCACATGCCCTGTCCTATAGGAAGTGTACCAAGGTGCACCTGAACACAATCAAATGATGGTAGGATTGGATATGTGAGTTTCCAACTGACTTCCTTGCCCTGCGTCTGTCCTACTGGCAGTCATACTTCCTTTTGGGGTTCTCCATGCATTCAGAAGACCTTATAAGCCACTGCTAGGCTCTTCTGGAATGCTCTCCAATTACTCCTTGCCAAACTCTCCTGTGCTACATTTACCTCCTTTCATTAAAGGGTGGCAGCAGGGTGAATTCTCTGTCCCACAGGAACTCGGAGTTGTTGGAAGAACTGCTCTTTACACGAAAAGCTGCAGGGTTGAGGTGGTTCCAAGACTGCTGGTCCGAAAGGAACAAGTAGAACTCGGCAAGTAGTAACCTCGAGTGCAGGCAGAAACTGCACATGTGCAAATACATGGGTGCAAAATGTGTGCAGTTTCCTTTATCTTGTGCAAAGCTGCTGAAAGGCATGATGGTCAACTTAGACAATAGTTACAGCTCTTTTTTGCACATTAATGGCTTTTTTGATGGACTGGATCCAGATTGTAACGTATTTAATGATTTTTGGTGTTTTGTGGAGTGTCTCATGTCGCCTTGCTGCTACTTCAAACATCTTTCCCTCCTTGTTTGTGCTATCATGGTGGACATTCCAATATTATATTTGTATTTATTAGCGATGGGGGGTTCCTCTGCTATAAAGTCTTGTCAAAGGTAGCCAAGCAGGACTGAGCAATCTTACAAAATGGTGCTTTACGGTAGTAGGCAACAAAGTTTTTACAGCCCGGGAAACAGTTGAGGGCAGAGGAATCTTGGTATATAGAAGAATGGGAACAATAACAGACTAACTTACTGATGAGGTGGATCAACTATTTACAGAAATTAAGCTTTATTGGTATACAGTGATTATAACTATATGAAAATAACCAATACCTTTTATAACGAATAATAAATTATGGACAAATATCGAATTTTTGGTTAAAATTATATATGGGGGTGGGGTAAGGTATTAAAAGGGGTGAGGGGGTTGGGGGGATTAATAAAGGTAGGGAAACTGGGTTTGGGGGGGGCCCAAATTTAAAAAAAGAAAATCAAATGATATTGTTTCGTTATTCATGATTAGTTTTAAAAGTTTTTATTATCTTTAAATTTGTTATTATCACATGGAACCACTTTATTTACAAAGATATACAATGGGCGATTAGCTGGTGATTGGGGAGTGGCTGATGCTGGATGAATGCATGGGAGAACTTTCATGGACAAGGCAGTGTCTTTTAAAGCGGTATACAGTGATTTCAACTAATTGATAATAACTAATCAGTTTTATAACAAATTAAAAATTAAGAAAAAATATGAATTTTTCTTTAAAGTATATATGGAGGTGGGTAAGGGATTAAAAGGGGTGGGAAGGGTGCTTGGTGTAATAAAGCTGGGGAAACGAGTAAGTTATTTTTAATTTGTTATAAAAGATTTCGTTATTTGTTGAATCATTAACATCACATGGAACCTTTTAAAGCTAATGTAAAACCGTAAAACCCTGGTGATATTTTTGATTTCTAGTGGTCGAGGATTCCAGTGGAAGGGCGTCTGCAAAGTGTACGTGGAACGTAGAAGGCAATCTGGGGAGACTTGGTACAGAGAGGTTGAGAGGTGCTTGAAGGCAAAGAGTAAAAGGGAGCGAGTAGCAGGAAATTCAGTTAGTCAAATTGGGCTAAGTTAATGGATGGGTTCAAAGAAGAGAAGGAGATCAATAGTGTATAGCCAATCTTCACTGAGGTGGCGGAAGAGGATTAGAGAGGTTATGGGGTGTTCCAAAAATAACGTTCAGTACTTTGTTCAGAATAGCAAAGGGGTAGAGAGGTGTGCATGCTCAAGCAGTATCCAAGATGAGTGAGAAAAGTAAGAGTAATGGAGAGTAATGTTTTGGTGGAATGATGGGTAAGCAGCATGCAAAGTTCCTGCACGGTTAAGATGTTCATCCTAGCCTCCATGACAGTCCATTGTTGAACTGCTGAAGATGGTTTCCAAAAAAAAACGACCATAAGGTTGCAATCCTTTTGGGAAAAGCACATTAGGGTGAAAGGAAACTGGGAATAGAAGGACAGAACAGTTGCGGGGGGGGGGGGGAATTGAGCATTAGGCACTAAGAGCCATCGAATGATGTATGGTAAAGAGACAGAGAGGCTGGACGATAGTTCACCGGTATGAAGGCTGAAAATATAATGATGATTTGTATGTCATCAGCAAATTATTGATGGGAAACCTGAACAAGAAGATAACTGCAGAGGGAGGAAGTGTAAAGGTGAAAAGAAGATCTGAGACATGGACACCCACCATCGGGGGATAAAAGTGCAGTGATCATAGTGCCTTAAAATTGAGAAAGATGGGTTCAACAGATATGAGGCAATCGATTTAAGTTTCTGATACTTAAGGAGAGGGTGAGGAGAAGGGAGATCTAAGAGGACGAAGATGGAGAGTCAATAGTGATGGGGAGAGTTGAGGGAGTCTGAGAGGTGGATTCCTTCATTTCAATTCAGACTTTATTCGCTATAAGAACCATATAGTTCATAAAACGTTTACTGACAACTCCAGTCTACGGTGGCTTGCAATGACCCTACGGGATTCTATCATATATTTTGAGGGTCTGAAACCGAATAGTTAACACAGAGAGTAAATTTGCCCTACTGTCTTGGAAAATCGAGGGGCAATTGGTTTTTAAAAAAATCACCAGAATTGTGTTCCAGTTTATTGAAATTCTCTGTTGTTTGTCTGCAGGAGACCTGGTTTATTGCGATTTATGCTTTAGATGGATTCATAGTTTACTCTGAGCTAGCATCTAAGGGGCCTAGAGGAAGGCCCTCTGTCGCAGTCCAAATGGATGTGGGATCGACAGTGATAAAGTTTTTTCGTATTCCAATGTGGTGTTTAGCCATATTGGTGCAGCTAGAATATAACTTGGCCCCATGTAGTATTTTAGTGGTTAACATATATTGGAGTCTCAACACCAATTTGATTGATTCCCTGGTCACTCTTGGCCACATATTAGAAGAATGTCATGAATTATGCTCTGACCTCATTATTGCTGTGGGTGATTTAAATGTGGAAATACCTGGGTACAGGAAAGGAGGAAACTCAACCGGAAGACAATTGGATATACTAACCTCTTCCCCAAATAACCCCAGTGTAGGGGGGATTCCCAGGTTGTACACATAAATTGGTGCAGGGGAGACTGGGGCAATTTCTTTGAGGATTGGGGACTGTACAATGCTAGTGATCTACATAGCATTTTGTTGGACCCATCAACATGGTTTAATGCAAATCTCTCTTCTACAATACACTACATATATCTTTCGAAACCTTTGTTGGATTTAGCTGTTTCATTTCATCAAACAGGGACTGATTATAGTGACCACAAAATGTTGGCGTTGATGTTTGATGGGGATTGAGGGAAAAAGTGTTATGGGACGTATCCCTCTCTACTTTGTTAATCCAGCCCAGACTCGCATAGTGTGGCATAAGGACAACGTGGTTAAAACAAATGCTGTCTTCCTGTCTGATTTTATAACCTCTAAAATAGGTAAGACGTTAACTCTTTATACCTCCGATACCTTTTTCCATTATGTGCAAACCACCATAAAAAACACAGCGTACCCTTTATAACTTAATGGAGGGAAAAGTAAACATGTTCATATTTATGACCCCATTGTGAAGCATCTGAAAAGTCGTAGATTAAAGGAGTTGAGGTATCTTGCGAAGATGGGCCTTTCCTCGACAGAGAAAGAGGTGTTAAAAAAAGGTCAATAACAATTGGAAGAATAAAATGAAGAGTCACTGAGCCTCCCTCTATTAGGCTGGCATTTATAACGTGCCTATACACAAGTGTTTCAAGGCGCGATGAGGCAAGGGAGGGGGAACAGAGTGACCACAGACTGTGATCCTACTAGGCCAGGTGTCATTCAGATCACGCAAGTACATGGGAAGGGGGAAAGGAGAATGTGCGGGGGGCTGGGTGAGGGGACAGTGTGAAACATGTGATAATAGAATACATAGACAATAAGTAAGTACGGCCAGCAGGTCGCAAGTGCAAGAGTTAGTGCAGACATCCTGTGTCAAGTGCTGATAGTGGGACTGTACGGAATAGAAAACAGTCCCCAGTGCTGGGGTGCGACTGGCAGGGGAGGGGACCCTTGCCCGAGATCAGAGGGTGGCCAGGTAACCAGTTCAGTTTCAGTATCAGCCAGGAAGTCAGCAAGTGAGAGGAGGAGAAAAAGCAGAAGCAAAGAGAAAGGTTTTGAGGTGCTTCCGGAACCGGAGAGGATTTTCCTCAAGTTTCAGGGAGGCAGGGAGGCTGTTCCAGAGGGAGGCCCCAGCCGAAGAAAGAGCTCTACCACCAACTCGTTGCTTGGAGAAGCGACTGACCCTGAGGGAGTGGGAGGTGGATGAGCGAAGAGCTCGAGAACAAAGATATTTAGGCAGAGAGGGTTGAAGGTATTGAGGCCCTGGGCCCCAGAAGGTGTTCTGGACAATGCAGAGGGTTTTGAACTTAATCCTCGCAGCCTCTGGGATCCAGTGCAGAGATTTCAGCCCTGGAGAGATACGATCCCTGGGCTTGAGGCCAAGAACAAGTCTCGCAATCCTGTTCTGGATGAGTTGCAGATTTAGAAAGAGACTGTTGCAGTGGTCAAGCCTAGAGAGAACCAGAGCTTTGGAGACGGTGAGCCTCTGGGGGAAGGAGAGGAAAGGAAGAATACCTCTGAGGAGGTGCAGCTGGTAGTGTGACGACTTAGAGATGTCAGAGATGTGACGAGAGAAGGAGAGTGTGGAGTCGAAGTTGACCCCGAGGTTTTAAGCCTCACAGGTGGGAGCAGGAAGAGGGCCAAGAGAGACCGGCCAGAGAGTGACAGGAAAGGAGGGAGCGGGTGTGCCGATGAGGAGAATCTCTGTCTTACTGGCATTAAGGCAGTGATCATTGGTGGTACACCACTCCTGGATGGCGGACAGACAGTCCGAGATGAGGGAGGGAGAAGAGGTGGCTGAGGGTAGCCTGAAAATGAGCTGAGTGTCATCCGCATAGCACATAGAAAATATGCTTACCACCCTAAGGGATAATTCCTCTAGAACGTTCTGGGCACTGGTAAACAGTAAGATCCTATCCCAAGCTACTGTGCAATCTTCTTATATTTCGGAAGCCCAATGGGACAGTCATTTCAGTGTATTATATGCTCCCTCGAAGAACTGTTGTCATCTTCCACTGTCAGTTATAAATTCAGCGTGGAATTTTGTAATCTTACAGGAGGACATAAAAACCCTGTTACGGAAGGCTTCAATGTCTAGGGCAGCTGGCCAAATGGTTTGGCTAATGTTATCTTTAAAGAAAACGTGAACTTGTGGTCGAAAATTCTCTTAATGCTCTTCAGAGACATTTGGCCTCATTACAAGTTTGGCTTGGAATATTTTCCGGCACCTGTGAATGGGCAATTACCGGAGCATTCTGGCCCCGCCGGACACGTTAATTGCCCATTTGCGGGCACCAGAAAAAAAGATGCTCCCCATTCCGCCCCATAGGGCTGAATGGAATGGGGAGGTCGGATTCACCGGCACCGTTTATAACGGTGCCGGTGCATCCGACATGCTGTGCTCGCGGGTGCCTTTCTGTCTGCCAGATCCGACCTGGCGGGCAGAAAGGCACCCGTGAGCTCAACTCATAGTTTGCCGGTCCAGGAACTACAGTACTGGCAAGCTTACCAGTACCGTAGTTCCCGGACCGGCAAACTTGTAATGAGGCCCATTGTATCCGTACGGACTATACCTGGAACCTGGCATATTTACAATATATAGTTCCGGTGTATAAGAAAGGAGACACCGCGTGCCCCGCCATAGGCTGATTGCACAATTGGATGCAGATTCAAAAATCTTATCTGGTCTAGTTTCAAAACGCATCCAAGAGTGGTTGGATACAAATAACATCTTGTCTAAGTTCCAATTTGGCTTTCGGAAAAAACGTTGGGACAGATGCGGGTCGTTTGTTGCTGAAGATACTCCAAAATAAAGCCTGGAAAGCCAACAGTGTTCCCATCTACGTAGCCTCTATAGATCTCACAATGGCGTTTGATATGATAGATATAAACATTCTTTGGGGTAAGCTAAAGCAAATTGGTCTTCCTTCCTCTTTACTCTCAATTTTGTATCATCTACAAGCGGGGGTCAAAGCTACAAGTACGGCTTAATAACTCTGCTGCGCTCTCCATTCCCATTAGCACGTTAAATGGCCTATGCCAAGGGTGTATGTTTGCGCCGACTATTTCTAATAGTTATGTGTCTGACGCCAATGTCGGGCTTGAGGCAGCGGCATTTGCATCACCTAAGGTCGAGGGAATTAAGATCAGTTGGACAGCTTATGCTGATGACTTCATGCTTTTTGATCACACTCCCCGGGGATTGGAACATCTGCTGACCGCATTCAGAGACTACACATTGACCAATTGTCTATTGATTAATCCTAAAAAAAAACAGTCATCTTGCGACTCCCCTTTAGGTCTGGGGGAGCTAAAGTACTCTTGGTACCTGAATCACGAAAGATTGGTAATAAGGCTGTCTATACTCTACCTAGGCTTTCCCATCTTTGGTGATACAAAGAAAGCACACTGTCAACAATACCTATAAGAGAAGGTTGGATCGCAAATAGCTCAGATAAAAGAAATGTATAAAAAATTGGGGAAATTTTCCTTTTTACCAACTCTACGCTACTACAAGTGCAAGATAATACCACGTTTGCTACTGCTTAGAGCTACTATAGGAATTACCGAAATATGAAGCACGTATATTGAGGTCGGTTCTGAATTGTCTACCCAAGTGTGTTCCTCTGGACGCAATGGGGTTACTTTCAATGGGAAATGTGGTCATGTGGCGTAGGGTCTCCCTCTTTAGAAAGATGATTACCAGCCCGAAAGCTACCCTATATGATCTAATGGGGAGTGGCTTACGGAATGGCTCCTCTGGTTACTTGAGGGTTTTGAAAGCAGTGTGCTTGGAATTCTTGACAAAATTGGAGGTATTTTGTGAGCTCCTAATTTTTAATCCGGATAAAGTGAAAAAACTTGCTGAGTATATGGATTGGAGTAATGCAGTCAGCAAGGTTCTTAAAACCCGTCTTTATCAGCAGCTGGTTTCGTATTCCAAAAGAGGGAGGACTTTGGAGCCATATTTGACCACATTTCCAGATAAACGACTGTGACGAAGATTTTATGCGTTTCAGATTTAACGTGATGTTGACTAGAGAAATTACAGACTTGCGGGATCAGGGAAGGGGTACTCCGTCATTGTGCAGGTTCTGTGGAGTCAATGGTCTTAACCAAATCCCTGCAACATCTATTGATTGACTGTACCGCATTGAGATAGGAACGCATAGGATGTTTTGAAAAGTTTGTGTACAATACAGGACATGTAAACCTTGATTGGCTTTGGTGGGAAATGTTGCATTTCCAGATTGCTGTTGTGCGATTTTTGAATAACATCTGTAAATTGACAGCAAAAAAGTATGAAATTACCTCACCGTTGCCTGTGGAGAATGGAACATTGAGGTTGAAATGAATAATCCGTAAGGAATGCTGCAGGGGTATAGTCAGGAGCCATTTATAATGATTGCTGATGCTATTCATGATATTACCTTTATGTAATAGTGAGGTGTAATAGTGAGGTTCGTAATGCAGAGCAATAGAATGAATTCATTTTCAGATATATACGTGTACTATCGCTAGATATGTATGCTTTTAATAGATGGGACTTCATTTTTTGATATATGAAATGTGTTTGGTCTGTTCTGTTTTGTATAGTTTCCTTAGTTTGATTTCTTGAGTCAGTAGTGATAATGTATGTTTTGTTCTGTTTTTTTTACAATTTATAATTCTGTTTTATTCTATTTTTTGTATTTAACTTTGGATTTTGTAAAGGTTATGTTTAACCAACACAAATAATTAATAATAAAACGTTTACACAACTAAAATACACATAGTAAAATGCACACCGACTGTATTCTTCCTCAAACGGACTCATTCATAACTAGTAAAAATCTTTTCACATGCCTGACCCAGGGAAGGTGTTTGCCGCCCTCCAGACTCAAAAGATGAGTCATGGCATCTCGATATTTACCAACACCTTCTCTGCTCCTCAACTTAATCCACTACAGCACTGGATGAGTGGAGGCGGCTTCTCCGATTAGTTGCACGTTAGTTTCTAAATGTACTAATGGATTAGGCGAACCCTGAGGTAGCATGAGATGGTTCTTTAGGAACTTATTTTCCTTCCTGACCCAGGTTCTGCACGTTGGTATATCCCCTGGGTTCCACACCAACAGGGCTGTAGTAATCGCTTGTTTTTGATATAGCTCAATGGCTGGTGAAACAACTTCCATCCCATGTCTATTGAAAAAGGACCTGATTGCTCTGCTGTATTTATCCAAGGTGTACTGCTACGTCCTGGCCCCTTTCCTCCAAACTCAGTGGGCTTCCCCCGCTAGGGACAGCAACAGAACCCTTTTTCATTTAAAAAAAGCCTTTCCTCTTAAAATATAGAGGCCTCCCAGGTCTCCACCTGAGGTTCAGACAAGTACCGAGCCTACGCTTGAAGGCAAACAGGTGCCTGCTTGTGCAGGTACGTCACTGGACGCAGAGTTCTCATGCTTTCCTGCTCAGCCAAACAAGATGGTGGCTCCAGGTGACAAAATGATGCCACGGCACGAGGTGCGCCCGCTCCAACCTTAAACCACCCAGGGCAGTACGCCCTTCATGCCAAGACAAGAATTCCCACCTAGGGTCGAGTGGACACCCATGCACACCCCTCAGATGGCGTGGTGCACGGCTTACCCTGTACCTTCATTATCGGTAACAAATTGGAGAAGCAGCCTCCACACACCCAGTGCTGTACTGGATTACGTTGTGGGGCACAGAAGGCCTCGGTAAATATCGAGATGCTGTGACTCCCTGTTTGAGTCTGTAGGGCAGCAAAAGCCTTCCCTGGGTCAGGCATGTGAAAAGAACTTTACTAGTTATGAATGAGTTTAGTTTGTGGGAGAATACAGTCTGTGCCAATAAGGCAGCACAAGGGAGCATTAAGAGAAGGATGCTCCATGCAAGCCAGGTAGGGGTCCGGCAGGGCTCAGCCCACATTCCCAGTGGCACCAGATTGTGCTCCCCAGTGTGTAAAGAGCAGTTCTTTGAAAAAATGTCTGAGCCTCATAAAGTCCCAGCAGATGGTTGGAATTCTAAAGGGCCTCATAAAAGAGATGTCTCCTCTGCCGCTGGCTTTGGTGTTACCATGGGCTGCGGTGCAAGCTCGGCCTCCCATGCCCCGATTCCTGCACCTCCTCCAGCTCCAGTTCTGGAGCCTCATCAGCCTACCCAGAGGGCAGACCCGTTCCGGCAACAGGTTCCAGAGGCCCCCCCCCCTCTGTCCCACAGGTGCTAAATACAGATTATACCACGGATTCCAAGGTGACTGACTTTCAAGGTAGTGATCGGGAGAGCAGATACAGATGAGGACTACGACGGAGATGCGTCCACGTCTGCTTATGCCTAACATGACAGGCTGGCAGGGTTAGCTGAGTGCCTGGGTATCGCACAGCCCCAGCAGAAGCAGCCTGAGGCGTGGATACTAGCTGAGGTCTTAACACTCAGAGCTTCCACCAGGTCAGGTATTCCTCTCCAGAAGGATGTTGAGTCTTTGCCCAAAAAGGGCTGGACAAAGCCTCATACTACGCAACATACCAACAAAAGGCTTGATACCAAATTTAGGCAAGCGGATGGTGACACCCTACTTAAGTTTGCTCAGCCTCACACCTCTGTAATAGCAGCTGCATCGATGTATTCAAAGCCACAAGCTTCTACTTCCTCTAGCACAACCTCATCGCTGTTGGCAAAGGAGGACAGGACGCTTAAAGCCTTTGGCAAAAAGGTCTACCTAAATGCGGGGCTGCACTTTAGACAGGCTAATGTGGACGCCATGCTTGCAGCGGCAAACCAGTGCCTATGGATAGAGATAGCTGAATTCCTCCCAGAGCTACCTTTGCACAAACATGCAGCGTTTAAATAAGGATTGACTGAGGCCAAATTAGTTGCTCAAGGTATCATGGAGGCAGCAATGGCCCACATAGATATCTTGGGGAGGAATATCTGCATCGCCACTGGTATGCTGCGTTCAGCCTGGATGAGGGCCACAAAGTTCAACCCCTATGCTCAAGAGCAAATTCTGGACCTTCCGTTCGAGGGTGTGGACTTATTCCACTCCTCGACAGATGATGAGCTTAATAAAAAAATAAAGCCAGTTCCCAGACGGCTAAATCATGGCTGATAGGCCAAGCCCAGCTCCAAAATGTTTTGGGCAGGCGCTAACGAGGTCGGACAGAGGTAGAACCTTTCGGGGGGTTCAGGGTCTTTCAGAAACGCAGAATGCACCAGCCCGACTGGTCACCCAGCCTTTATAGGTTCAAGCAGCAACGTCCCTTAAACAAGGTTTTTCTTCAGTCCCCTCTCCAAAGCACCACCCTCAGAGGTGAAAGAAACAATGAGGAGGGCTTCCGCGTCCACAGCTCTCCAGGGGGCAGGCTTGCCTCTCATGTTTTGACATGGCGTACACACTTTGCAGACCCCTGGATCGTCTTGGTGGTCTCCAACAGGTTTCTGGCTCCCTCTACCTTCGGTACGCGCTCTCTCTCCCCACCCCCCTGCTCCCTTATAGATTGGGGCTCCCACTCTTTTAGCAAAAATCTTCATTCTAATCAGCAACAGAGCAGTGGAGGAGGTCCCCCCTCTCACAGAGGATAGTCTTTTTTTCAAGAATTTTCGTGATTCAAAAGAAGAACCAGGCAGGCCTTCGATTTAACTTTCCTCAACCTGTACCTACCCCTTTATAAATTCAAGATGGTCATGCAAGCACTGATCACAGAATTTCGGTGTGAGGGAAATTGGATGTGTTCCCTGGGCCTCAAGGATGCTTATCTGCATGTCCTGATTTGGCAGCCTCGTCGTTCATATCTCATGTTCATGGTTATGGGGCGCCATGTCCAGGACAAAGTACTCCCGTTCGGGTTGAATTCAACCCGTCGGGTCTTTACCAGATTGATGAATGCCATAGCCTCCATCCTCAGGACAGAATGTCACCGTGTCTACCCGTACCTGGACCACTGGCTGATCAGAGTTACGTCACCTGGGGCGGTCCAATTTATGACAGAACGTCTCATGGACATTTTGAAAGATCTGGGGTTTTCTATCAACCAGCTCAATTCTCAGCTGCAGCCCTTAGTATTCCTGGGCCTGCTGTGGGATATGCAGTAGCAGAGGATTTACCCTACACCAGAGAGGATCCATTCCTTGAGGACAGCCATTGGGCACTTACTCAGCTGGACAGCCACGACCACCTGGTGGATCCAGGTCTTGTTCGGAATCATGGCGGCTTGCCTACTAGCAATCCCCTTTACCAGGCTCAGAGTGAGGATAATTCAGTTACACCTGGCAGCTGCATGGAACCAAGAGAAACGCTCTCAGTTCAGCTCAATCACCATACCGGCAAAGCTCCACCAGGACCTGTTATGGTGGAAGCAGGAGAGCAGCCTTTCCATGGGTATGCCCTTCCTCCAGGCAACAGAGTAATTGACAATCACTATCGATTCATCACTTGAGGTCTAGGGGTGCCACCCCAGACATCCACTCAGTACATGGCCTGTGGACATGCACGGACAGACACAGCCACATGAATGTGCTATAACTGGAGGCAATACAGTTAGCGCTCAGGGCCTTCCTACCGCTGGCCACGTACAGAACAGTCTGTATTCAACAGACAGTTCCACGTGTATTTGTTACATCAACAAGCAAGGGGAACCAGATCTGCCCCTATGCAGGCTGTCAATCCAGGTTTGGGAGTGGGCTATCATACAATATCAGACAGCAGTCAATCTTCCAGAGGACAGCAATGTGGAAGCGGACAGACTCAGCAGGCTGGGAGAGGACAATTCTGAGTGGCAGTTATGTTCCTAGGCTCTGAGCGACTTATTTTGGGCGTGGGGCCATCCGAAAGTGGACCTGTTCGCCACAAAGCACAACAGAACGTGCGACGATTAATTCACATACCGGATGGGCAGGGCCAGCAGCTCTCTGGGGGATGCTTTTCACCTGCAGTAGAGCCACCTTTGGGCATATGCGTTCCAGCCAACTCTGCTAATCCGAAGAGTCATGCCCAAGATAAGAGAGGTGCAATGCCTTCCCCTCATCCTGGTAGTGCCTCAGTGGCCAGCCAGGGTTTGGTATTCGGATCTCGTGAGGCTAGCGTCTCAAGGGCCGATTCTGCTCACACAGCAAGGAGGGGCAGTGGTTCCCCTGTCTCCAGAGAATCTAAACCTAGCAGCCTGGTTCCTGAGAACGTATCATTGCAGCATTTGCAGTCCTTCCTCCCTCTTCTTACAAAGAAAGTGGTGCAGATCGTTACGGACAACATCATGTCCATGTTTTATATCCGCAAGTTGTGTGGGACAAGACCCCTGCAGTTGTCAAAGGAGGCTCAGTCCCTGTGGCACTGGGCCTTGCAGCACCAGATGTTTCTTTTTCCCTTCCACCTTCCAGGCAGTTAAAACACCATAGCAGACTCTCTCAGCAGGGAGCTATGCTCATGAGTGGGAATTTCACGATGATTAGCTTCACAAAATGTTCCAGAATTGGGACATGCCAGATATAGACCTCTTTTCAACCTACAACAACAAGTGGTGCAAATGCTTCGCCAGCAGGTTTCCCCACCCCGAGAGCTTAGGGGGCGTCTTTGCATTTCAATGGGAGGGGAAATTCCTGTACGCATACCCTCCAATCCCGCTAGTGGCGCAAGTCATCAACACTTTCAGACTATAGTGGGGCAAACTGATATTAGTGGCCCATGCAGCGGCAACGCCACCCAGGCTGAAATTACACCAAGGTCTGCTATCCAGGAACCAGGCATCGGTGCTTCATCATGACACATTCTCACTCAATCTGATGGCCTGGCACCTGTGTTCCTAAGAGTTCGAATCAATCGCACTACCACAAGTCTGTCTGGAGGTTCTGGCTCACGCTCAGTCCACTTTGGCATGTTTAAGGAGTAAATGGAAGCATTTCAGGTGTGGTGCAGAAGCCAACATTATACAGCCTCATATTGCCCGGGTGCAGAACGCCATATCTACTATCTCTGGCACAAGCAGGTCTGGCACACTCCTCTATTAAGGTGCATTTGGCCGCTATATCCAAGTACAACTGCGCCCCTTGCGTTTCTTCCCTTTGGCCTCAATGGTTGGTAAAGATATTTTTGTGTTGTTTATTTAGGTCTTTCCTGCCTGTCGGGCGTACAGCACCTTCACTGGAATTGAACGTTGTCCTGTCAAGGCTTATAACACCACTTTTTTTGAGCCTCTTCACAAGACTTCCCTCAAACATCTCTCTTGCAAGACTGCTGTTTTAGTTGCCATGACATCAGCCTGTAGAGTGGGTGAAATCCAAGCTTTTTCTATCAAAGCTTCTCGTTTGACAATTCAGAAGGCTAAATTCATCCTACGCACTAACCCTATGTTTTTGCCAAAGCTTCCATCCACGTTTCAATTTAATGAGCCAGTGTTTTTACCAGTGGTCTTTGGCACATCTACATCGTCTGCCGAAACCGTTGTTACATTCCTTGGACGTAGTACGAGCCCTTAAGTACTACGTTGCTCATACAAAGTACTTCCGTCAAATGGACTAGCTTTTTGTGACATTTGTCTGTGGTTCCATGTGATGTAACATTTTTCGTTAACAACTAAAACATTTTTACCGAAAATGAAATGGCGAAAAAATATTTTTTTTAACATTATTTTAATTTGGAGGGTCCCAAGCCCCACCCCCATATATATATTTTTTAAGAAATTCACAGATTTTTGGTATTTGTTTCGTTAAAAATGTTATTTGTTAACATCACTGGATACCTTGGCCCGTGTGCACCAGGAAAGGTGGCTGCTACTTCTGCTTTTCTCTCTGGGATTCTGCTGCTAGTCATTTGCAGTGCTGCCACCTGGAGATCGGTGCACACGTTCACCAAGTTCTACTGTGTCGATAGATTCCGCAGCAGTGCGCACTGTTGGCTAGTATGTTCTTCAGAACATGTTTGTGTACATTTAGTATCCTCTGGTAGGTTTCTGGATGGAGCTTGCCTCCGCCCTTCCTTTGGGTTTTAATACTGCTTTGTAATCTACTCACAGCATGTGAATCTATGAAAGATCCAATGCTGGAGAATGGATAAGTAGCTTATCTGTAACTCCTGTTCGAGGGGGTTGTGTCCTCCGACGTATTCCACATCTGACAGGTAATGTCCACAGCTGTGTTGCTTTGGAAAATTTTCGGCAGAGGGCGTCCTGCGTCAATGGCGTCGATCCGTTGTCCCTCGAGGGCCTCCGTCGAGGGTCGACATCACTGGATGTTATATATAGGAAGCACGGCGCCCGTAGCCTCAGTTCTGTTTTTTTTACAAACGTGTTTGCTTCGAAGAAGTAATCGACGCCATCGGCGCCGTGTCCGTCGAGGGACACTCTCGGGGCTCCATCCTCGAAAAAGTCTTCGAAGCCGTCGGCGCCTCGGTCGACGTCAACGCCAATTCCTTTGGCGCCCTCGACGCCGTTTGTGGAGGATTTGACGGGGTGCCTCTGAGGGCTGTGGAACCTTCGAGGAAGGCTATCAGTAAGTCTATGAGGCCTGTTTTTGAGCCCTATTCTGTTCCTCCTCCTAGATTGGAGTTTTTCCAACCTTTACAGGATATTTCAGAGGTTGAGGAACTGTGTGATGAGGAGATGGCCTTGCCTGTGCCTCCTGATGTCCCTGATGCCCTTTTTGTCTGGGCATAGTCAGATGGAGGAACTCGTCAGTCATTGCATGACGCTAGTGGCCTTGATAGCTCTCCGGAGGTGGAGTTTGGTTGACCTGAGCCTATGGCTCATGCAGATTCCTCCTATCGGCGTCTCATGTCAAGGGTGACAGAATACTTGGGCTGGTCTGCTCCACCTGTTGATTTTGCTCAGGATGATTCGACGGACATCCTGGATCAAGGTCCGCCCACTGACCCAGTGTTGCTGTTTCACATGGCTTTGCAAAGGAGGGTGGTGGCAACTTGGACTGCTCCGGAGAGTCTACCGGCAGTTTATAAATCGCTTCCGAAGAAATACCGCCCATCCAGTAGTGACCCCTGCTACTTATTGACGCACCCTACTCCGGAGAGTTTGGTGTTGCAGGCGGCTACGGCCTCCTCGAAGCAGGCTGCATACCCTACCATCCCTCCTGATAGGGACATAAGTGCTTCAATGGTTGGGCGAGGAAGGTATTTTCAGCTGGGGGTATGGCGTTGAAGTCAGCAAACTCCACTTGTGCTTTAGCGAGATTTACACACACACTCTGTGGAACTGTACGTCTTTTAGCGGCTGAGCATATTCCCAAAAGGGAAGGAGGGTATGGTTTTCTAGCCCTCGTGCAAGACGGCAAGGATGCCATGTGCGAATCCCTTCAGTCAGGTTTGGACATGGCAGACTGTGTCAACCGGTCCATGGCTGCGAGCACCGTGATACGCAGGTGTGCATGGTTGTCAGGATTGCACATCAGGTTTGCTCCTGATGTGCAATCCCGTCTTCTGAACATGCCCTTTGATGGTGTTCATCTGTTTGGCAGCAAGGCTGACGAGAGCCTTGAGAGGTTGCCGACCTACAAAGCTGCAGAGAAGTCTTTGAGCGCTGCAGTACGTCAACCTCTGCCTTTTTGTCCTAGGGGACAGCAATGGAGGGGAGGTTCCTTTCGGTACTACTCTTCCTTTGGTAGATCGAGAGGAGCTGCCAGTCAAAGGGGCCACCGTAGGAGTACCCGGGGTGGAAAGCAAGGTACTTGGGGTGCCAAAGCCACTCGGGCAGTTGCCTCTTTGCTCTCAGGCACTGCCGCAGCCGCTCAGTCATGAGGCCATGTCCCATGGTTCGCCGGTTGGGGGCAGACTTGCGCAGCATCTTGGAGAATGGCGTGCCATTACTTCGGATGTGTGGGTTCTGGAGATCATAGCCCACGGCTACTGTCTTCCCTTCCGGCAGAGGCCTCACGACAATCCGCATCCGCTCCTTTGCACAGGAAATCCTATCCCTGCTGGAGAAAGGCGACATAGAACTGGTGCCTGTAGCGGAGAGGAACAAGGGATGGTATTCCCCTTATTTTTTATCCCGAAAAAAGACGAGGGATTGAGACCCATCATGGATTTGCATTGGTTGAACAAGCTTCTCAGGAAGGACAAGTTCAAGATGGTAACTTTCTCAAGTCCTCCAGGCCCTTCAACTTCAGGATTGGTTGGTGTTTCTAGACCTCAAAGATGCTTACTTTCATGTGCCGATTCATCCCAAGCACAGGAAGTACCTGAGGTTCGCGGTTGGCGACTCGCATTTTCAGTTTCTGGTCCTGCCGTTCGGATTCACCTCCGCCCGGGGGTCTTCACCAAGCTGATGGTGGTGGTGGCATCATATCTCAGGAAAGGAGGGATTCACGTCTACCCCTACCTGGACGATTGGTTGATCAGGGTGCGCTCTCCTGAGCAAGCCCTGGATCATCTGTCACCTGCCACTCCCTTCACAAGCTGGGCTTCTCCCTTAATTTAAAGAAGTCCCATTTGACACCTACCCAGCAGCTCCAATACATCGGAGCAGTGCTCGACACATCCCTCGGGCGGTGTTCGCCTCCCCGGGTGAGGACTCCTCACATTCTGCAGATGGTGGACAAGGTTCAATGTGCCCAGAGACTCCCAGCGTTCGAATTCTTGAGGTTGCTCGGCCTCATGGCATCCTGCATTTTCCTGGTGCCAGAGGCCAGGCTGCGGATGAGATCCCTGCAGTGGGCTCTCAAGATGCAGTGGTCACAGTTTTCCGGCAGGATGTCGGATCCCGTTCAGATTCCGACCTCTGTCGCCCAGGATCTCCTATGGTGGACCGACAAAGGCAATCTGATGAAGGGAGCACCATTTTGGCAACCATGGCTGGAAGTGACGATCGTGACGGACGTGTCCCTCACAGGTTGGGGCGCTCATGCCAACAAGTTGACAGCCAGCGGACGTTTTTCTCCGTCGGAGTCCAGACTCCACATCAATCTGTTAGAGCTGAGGGCCGTCAGGCTAGCCGTGAAGACTTTTCTGCCGTCTGTGTGGGGGAAGAATGTCCTGATTATGACGGACAATACAGTGGCCATGCACTACCTCAACAAAGGGGGGGGGGCAGGGTCACTCCTGTTGTACAGGGAGGTGATGCCGCTCTGGTTCTGGGCCATCCTGCAGGAAATTTCGATCTCAGCAGTTCATCTGGCCGGAGACAAAAACGCGGCGGCGAATGCCCTGAGCAGGCAGAGCACGGTCTCTCACGAGTGGGAGCTGGCTGAGGAAGTTCTTTTGGAGATCTTCGCCCTTTGGGGAACCCCACAAGTGGATCTCTTCACCACCAGTGTCAACAGGAAATGCGAGAGATTCTGCTGGCGGGAATTTCCCCCAAGAGGAGCCTTAAGGGACGCGTTCGTAGTGGAGTGGTCCTTCCCACTGCTGTACGCGTTTCCTTTAGTCCCCGTCATCTGCAAGTGTTTCGGAGGTTACAGAGTTTCGGTTCCCGAATTATCCTCATTGCTCCGGCATGGGCCAGGAGAGTGTGGTACCGGGACCTTCTAGACATGTCCATCTGCCCTCCATGCCGTCTTCCCTACCGAGACGATCTGCTCTCACGGGAGGGGGGTCAGGTTCTCCATCCAGAGGTCAAGTCTCTCAGCCTTCATGCTTGGTATCTGAAAGGTTCAGGTATAAGGATTGGGACCTCCCTCATGACGTGATGGAGGTGTTGCTTTCGGCCAGAAGGCCCGCAACTAAATCCCTGTACCGTTGCTGTTGGAGAAAGTTCTGTGACTAGTGCAGGGTACAGAATGTGGATCCTTTCCAGTGTTCCATTCCTTTTGGTTTTGTTTTTTTTGCTTTCTTTAGCCCACAAGGGCCTGCAAGTGGGTACCATTAAGGGTTACCTGGCGGCGCTGTCTATTTTTAAGCGCTCCTCTGAGGAATGTTCTTATTTTATGATTCCTTTGATTTCCCAGTTTCTAAAAGGGCTAATTAATGTGTTTCCATCGTCGCCTTTCCAGATGCCGGGATGGGATTTGAATTTGGTTTTAAATTTCTAATGGGAGCTCCGTTTGAGCCCTTACATTCTTGTCCGTTGTGGCGGTTGTCCTTTAAAACTGTGTTTTAGTTGCGGTTACTTCTGCACGCAGAGTGAGTGAGTTGCAGGCACTTTCAGCCAAGCCACCCTTTACTGTTTTCCATAAGGACAGGGTTGACCTGCAGGTGCGGCCTTCTTTTCTTCCGAAGGTTGTGTCAGAATTCCATTTGAGCCAGGTGATTCTTCCTGCGTTTTATCCTCCTTCACATCCTGGTAAGGAAGAGGAGAGGCTCCATAGGTTGGATCCTAGGAGAGCTTTGAGTTTCTATCTCTCACGGAAGTCCTGGGTCAGAGTGGACGATCAGCTCTTTGTTGGTTATGCTGGAAGGTGTTTGGGTCAGGCTGTTTCCAAGCAGACCTTGTCCAGATGGATCATTTTGAGGATCTCGGAGTGTTACCGTTTGGCGGAAAAGGACCCTCCAGTAGGCTTACGGGCTCACTCTACTAGGGGTGTGGCTGCCTCCACGGCTCTACAGAGGGGCGTTCCTATTCGCAATATTTGGAAGCAGCCTCATGGGCCTCTGTCCATACTTTTGTGAGACACTATTCCTTGGACTCCATCCATGGGCAGGATTTGGCCTTTGGTAAGGCAGTCCTCTATTCAGCCATTTGATTGGGCATTCTTAAATTCTAAAATTCTAAATTCTTTTCCCACCTCCATAAATTGGTACTGCTTTGGGAGTCTGTCATGGATGTGGAATACGTCGGAGGAAACAATCCCCTCGAAGAACAAGTTACTTACCATATCTGGTAACGTTCTTTAGATGGGATGTTCCTCCGACGTATTCCACATCGCCCTCCCAGCCTGCCCCTCTACTGAATTTCCTATGCGATTGCACATTACTTTTCCGCAAGGCTTTCTGCAGTCATACTGGCAGGAGATTGGTGCCACACGTTCTGTGAAAAAACTATAACTGAGGCTACGGGCGCCGTGCGTCCTATATATAACGGAGGCCCTCGAGGGGCAAAGGATCGACGCCATCGACGCAGGACATCCTCTGCCTAAAAATGTCCAAAGCAACACAGCTGTGGACATTACCTGTCATAGATGTGGAATACGTCAGAGGAACATCCCATCGAAAGAGCGTTACCAGATATGGTAAGTAACTTGTTCTTCTCCAGAGTTCGTATCTTTCGTAGATTCACATGCAATCCTGCGACCTACCCTTCTGGCTCTTCTTGGCCACTCTTGTGTGCTTGCCAAAATCTGAAGATCATTTTTGGTCTGCCAAGGAGATGACACTATATATGAAAGATGAAGAACCAAAAGCCTTCTTGGTGCTCAAACCTTTCCTTCTCTCGGTAGTAAAGGCCAGAATATTGATCCTGTTGAACTATATGGAGGCTGTATTGTATGAGAAAAATCAGTGAAGGTCCAGATTGCAAAGATTATGCAAGCTAGCTCTGGTAGTCTGGAATTGGGCCATTTTCAGTGGAGGTTTCCTGATTGCTACATGGCTGATGTACTGAGCAAGCATGACCAAAGGGCTTACAAAGGGGACATTTCACACACCATTCTGTTAGATCTTCCAGACTTGGGGTAGCCCTCTGGTGGATCTCTTGCTAACCAAACAGAACAGGAAGTGTTCTTTCGATGCCTCATGGATGGGGGTCGAGGGATCAACTCAGTAGGGTTTTTTTCTTTCTACTCTCTGGAGACCTGTTCCTCCATCCCTCTAATCTTGCGCTACAAAAGTTCAAGCAGTCCAGAAATTGCCTTTCGGTACTCTGGCCCCTTGTGCGGCCTCAACAAATCTGTATTCAGTCCTCATTCCACTGTTGCCATGGGAAAACTGACTTTAATGGATTGTTTTTCTCCTGCAGATTCCTCATCTTGATAGATATCCCTTGTCCAGCTCTGCTGCTCGTAATTTTTTCCACAGGGGGCGTAGTGGACCTCCAGAGCTACCGATCCGAAGGATAAGCCCTCTACGTCAAACAGCGACGTCAGTGCCTTTCAACCACTATCGTGGACAAGTTTTTGGGCTCAATGCGGTCGATTTTCAGCACCGATGAGGCTGAGGAATGCTAAGAGGTTGGCCCCCATCTTCGGGGGTTCAGGCGGTGTTGATTATTCCGAGACAAATTGATGGCACTTGCTCAAGGCCTTCAAGATGCCACTGGGTTGCACACATCTCCAGACCTTGAGATGCAACAAAACCAACCCTACACCTACTCTCATGTCAAGTTTAGGACATTGGTAGAGAAAGTGGTTGACACCATTCCCCATCAAGGGTATGACTTTACAGATTTCCTGAATGAGAACCTGGCTATTGAGCACAACACGCCCTTCTATCAGGCCATAGCTGACCCTTTGGCTTCCATCTTGTGGAAACCATGCACTCTGCCCCCGCGAGTACCAATGTCATGGGGAAGTATAGGCCGGCAACAAATGTAGTTTGCGGTTTCGCTAAGTTCTACGGTTTGTGGAAAGCTGTCAAGCTTGCAGCAGAATACGTCCCAGAAGGTGATATGCTGGACGGATTTATACAGCTGGTAGAGGATGGGATGATAACTACCAAGAAGTCCTTGCAAACAGGCCTGGATATTGCTGAGTGTTGGCTGCTCCATGGGTTCGGCAATAGTTATGAGAAGGCAGGCCTATTTGAAAACTTCCGGCTTCTCCCCAATGTACAAAACCGCCCTCCAGACATGCCTTTTGAGGGGGAGATGCTCTTCGGACAGAAGGCAGATGACTCTTTGGAGAAAAGTAAGCAGTATAAAATTGCTGCTAAGTCGCTTGGTCTGGTTGCGCAGCCAGCTAAACCTGCTTTCAGCTTTGCCCCTAGAGGCAGATATTATAGGTGCTGTGTGCTTTATGGCAGGAAAACGGAGCCCGCACATTCAGGCAGGGGCAGAGGTGTTTCTTGCATCCCTGAAGGGGCAGAGGAGCTTCTAAGGGCAAGCAGACTGCAGTTGTGGCTGGGGCGACGGCGCCTTCAAAGCCGCTTTGATTTTCCCCTGCCACGACATACCGGTTGGTGGACCTTTGGCAGGACATTGGTCCCAGTGGCAGGAGATAACCTCCAATGCCTGGGCCTTGCAGTTAATTTGGTGGGGTTATTGTCTGCCCTTTTTAAGAAAACCTCCAGACAGACGCCCATCTTCACCGATCCAACCAGGACAGGAGCTCCAGAAACAACTGAGAGCCCTGTTGTTGAAGGGTGCTGTGGAAGAGGTGCCTCCTGATCAGAGAGGATTGGGCTAGTATTCCTGGTATTTCCTCGTGCCCAAAAAATGAGGAGGTCTCTGTCCCATTCCGATCCTCAGGGCTCTAAACAAGTTCCTCAGAAAAGACAAATTCGGCATGGTGACATTGAGAGAAATTCTCCATGCTCTTGAACTTCAGTACTGACTGGTGTCCATTGACCTACTGGAAGCCTATTTTCATGTGCCCATACATCTGAAGCACAGGAAATTCCTGCGGTTCCTCATTAGGGACAAACACTATCAGTTCAAAGTACTACCCTTTGGTTGACCTCCGCTCCAAGGGTCTTCACCAAGCTCATGGCGGTAGTCGCGGCTCACCTCAGGAGATCCGGAGTCCACATATTCCAGTACCTGGACGACTGGATGATCCGGGGGAAGTCAGAGGGACAAGTTTTGTCTCAACTGGAGGACACCTATCGGCTACTGAACAGGCTGTGCTTCTCCCTGAACTTAAAGAAATCGCACAACACCGGTCCAAAGGCTCCAGTTCATCAGGGCAGTCCTAGACACTCTGGCAGGGAAAGCCTTCCCTCCTGAGGAGAGAGCAGACAACATACAACAGATGGTCCAGTTGTTCTGGAACCACGCTACCTTACCAGCCTTTCTCCACCTTTTGGGCCTCATGGCCTCCTGCTTTTTCCTGGTGCCAGAAGCCAGAGTGCACATGAGATCCCTTCAGTGGCTCCTACGAGACAAGTGGTCTCAGTATCTGGGAGCTCTCTCGGATCCTCTCAGGGTGTCGAGCCAGGTAGTTTGCAGCCTCGTCTGATGGGACATAATCTTATGGTGGGGGGAACCCTTCTGTCCTCATTGGCCTCAGATCTGAGTGGTCATGGATGCATCCTTGAAGGGTTGGGGCGCTCGCTGCATCGGAAGCCAGGTGACATATCAACAGGCTGGAGTTGCGAGCCATCAGGCTAGCCCTGAAGGCCTTCGCCCCATCGCTCAAAGGGATTCTGACAGACAACACAGTGGCCATGTACCACCTAAACAAGCAAGGTGGAGTGCATTCCCGAACCCTTTGCACAGAAGCAATGCAACTGTGGTTCTGGTTGCTAGAGAATCAGATCTTGGTCTCTGCAGTTCATCTGGTCGGATCAGAGAACAGTTTGGTGGATGCTCTGAGCAAGCAGAGCACGGTCTCACACGAGTGGGAAGTGTGCCAGGAAGTCCTGGAAGAGGTCTTCGCTCTCTGAGGTACCCCAGCAGTGGATCAGTTTGCCACGGGAGCCAACAGGATGTGCAAATCGTTTTTCGTGAGGGTATTCCCAGCGAACGGTGCACTGGAGGGCACGTTTCTGGTGGATTGGACATTCCCTCTCCATTACGTGTTCCCTCCGATCCCTGTTATTCCATGGATTCTCTCAGGAGGTTGAAGAGATTTTGAGCGACCATGATCTTGATCGCCCCGGATTGGGCGAGAAGGACGTGGTACTCTGACCACTTGGATCTGTCCACCTCATCGGTTTCCAGGGCGGCTGGATCTCCTCACCCAGTCGGAGGGTTGGATCCTGCAACTGACCCTGGATTCCCGCAACCTACATGCATGGCTATTGAGTGGAGGAGGTATCACTGGGACCTCTCTGAGGAAGTTCTTGAGGTGTTGCTAGCTGCACGCAGACAGACTACAAGATCTCTGTATGCGTGCAGGTGAAGAAAATATTAGGCGTGGTGTAGGGAGCACGAGTTTGACACAATCTCTTGCCCCATTACAACATTGATGGAGTTCCTTTTGTCACTAGCCTCTGCAGGCCTTCAGGCTGCAACAGTCAAAGGGTATTTGGTGGCCCTTTCTGTGTTTAAAAGGTCCCTCGATCAAGGTTCCTTTTTCACCATACCGGTCATGGCCCAATTCCTGAAGGGCCTTCTCAACAAATTTCTACCAACTCCCTTTGTTGTTCTGGATTGGCACCTTAACCTGGTTCTCACCTTTCTTATGGTGGCTCTGTTTGAGCCTATGCATTCTTGTCCACTTAGGTTGTTGTCCCTTAAGACAACCTTTTTGATTACCATCAGATCGGCCAGGAGGGTTAGCGAGCTGTAGGCCTTACGCTGCAAGCCCCCCTTTTTACATTTCTTCAGAGAGAAGGTATCTCTTAAGGTCAGACCAGGGTTCCTTCTGAAAGTGGTTTAGGAATTTCACGTTTCACAGTCTATTGACTTGCCGGTGTTCTAGCCTCCTCCTCGCCCCTCAAAAGAGGAAGAGCGCTTTCACTGTCTCGATCCTAAAAGAGCCTTGAGTTTTTATGTTGCCCGCACAGCAGAGTTTCGGAAGAGGTACCAGTTGTTCGTCGCCCATTCTCTTTCCCATAAAGGTCTTGCGATTACTAAATAAACCATCTCACGCTGGATCATTTTATGCATCTCTGAGTGCTACAAGTTGGTGGGAAAAAAAAGTCCCACTGGGCATCAGGGCCCATTCCACCAGGGGAGTCTCTGCTTCCACAGGATCCCTCTTCGGAACTATTGGTGTGCTGCCACGTGGTCTTCATTACATACCTTTACAAAGCATTATGCTTTGGACGTTGCACGTGGGGCCGATGCCCGTTTTGGCAGAGCGGCTCTGCAGAACCTGCTTGTGTAATCCTTCCTGCTGTCCTCCTTTAGCTTACTGCTTGGGGAGTCTATCAAGCTGAGGAATCTGCGGGAGAAAAGCAGTCCATTGAAGGAGAAATTACCTTACCGTAATGTTCTTTCTATGAATCCTTCTCCCGCAGATTCCTCATCACCCCTCCCAGCTGTCCCCGCTCAGAAAGTGTTGTGGTGCTTCGCTTCTGATTTCATGAAGTGCGTTGGTGATGGCTTTGGGGTGCTCCACTCTGCTAATTAAATAGAAAATAAAAAATATTTTCTAATTGGAATGTTTTTAACCTATTGGTTTCTATTCCATGGTTGTTAATTTAAGGCTGGTTAGCCTCCTTCCATTTTCCTATGCAGCGTTTGAGCTCGGGAAAAGGTGGGAGTACCCGAGGCATGGGGCGTAGTGACATGGTACATGTATGGCCGCTGATGTCACTTCCAGAGCCGACGATCGACCACTGTGCAAGACGGATCGACGGCCGAGTCGAGATCCACTACACCCCCTGTGGAAAAACTTTACGAGCAGCAGAGCTGGACAAGGGATACCTATCAAGTTGAGGAATCTGCGGAAGAAGAATACATAGAAAGAACATTACGGTAAGGTAATTTCTCCTAAAGAGGTACCTATTGTCTTAGGAGAAGTAGATGATTCCCCACCCATCCATTAAGTCTCTGTTCTTGATGGCCTGGTTCCTGAGGCATTGAGTTTTCAACCACTTGGTCGCTTAAAAGAGAACGTTGACCTTCTTAAGGCAGCGATAAAGGATTACACCAGGAGTCAATACTGTGGACAATAGACTTGTTTCGGCAATGGGTCTGTGGTGAAGGAGAATATTGTATTGCTCACTGAACAATGCCTTTTCCTTTGTTTCAGACTTGAAACTGGATGTGTGCCGAACCTACCTACCTACCAGCACTACCGTTCTAGTAGTACTATAAATTTCTCCTTGCCTAACCGGTCATTAAAAAGACATAACAGCCTAAAGAAACTGTTCCTCTGGGTTAAAAAGCTCCATCCTTCTTGTGACCTCAATAGTTGCCTGTCGGCGTTAGTGCACAAATCATTTAAATCAATGGCCGGTATGGACTGCAGATTTGTTAATTGCAATGAGGCCTTTCTACTTGCTCTTACCTCGGCTCAGAAGATTAGCAAGCATAAAGTTTTTTGTGAGGAAGCACCTTTTTTTTATCTTTCCCAAAGATAAAATAGTTACCCGCCTACTATAGAGGTTCCTAAAATCTCCGGTGCTTCTGGAACCGGAGATGCTGAAGAGAGAGATCTACCACCAACTCATTGCTTGGAGAAGCGACTGACCCTGAGGCAGAAGGAAAATATTTAGGACGAGAGAGATGAAGGTATTGCAGCCCCAGGCCCTGGAAGACCTTGTTGACAATGCAGAGGGTTTTGAACGTAATCCTCGCAGTCACTGGGAGCCAGTGCAGAGATTTCAGTCCTGGAGAGATACGATCCCTGGGCTTGAGGCCAACGACAAGTCTTGCAGTCCTGTTCTGGATAAGTTGAAGAGGGCGGACAGTCCAGCCTAGAGAGAACCAGGGCTCTGGAGACAGTGAGCTTCTGGGGGAAGGAGAGGAAAGGAAAAATACCTCCTTAGGAGGTGCAGCTGGTAGTGTGACTTCTTAGAGACGTCAGAGATTTGAGGATCGAAGGAGAGTGTGGAGTCGAAGATGACCCCAAGGTTTTTAGAGGCGGGCCAGAGAGCTACAGGGAAGGAGGGAGCAATTGTGCCGATGAGGAGAATCTCAGTCTTGCTGGCATTAAGGTAGAGGTCATTGGCGGCACACCACTCCTGGATAGCGGACAGACAGTCAGAGATGAGGGACGGGGAGGGGGAGGCCGAGGGTAGCCTGAAAATGAGCTGGGTGTCATCTACATAGCACTGGAAGTTGGGGCAGAGAGTGGCGATGCGGTCGGCAAGGAGTGCCAGGTATTGGTTGAAAAACAAGGTAGAGAGGTTAGACCCCTTGGGGACACCACAGGTAGAGTAGAAGACAGAGGAGAGGAAGGACCCAAGTTGGACCTGGGAGGGTCAATCAGAGAGGAAAGAGGTCAGCCACACCAGAACCTGACCAGTGACACCCAGGTTATCACGGAGACGGTTGAGCAGGATGCCATGGTTGACAGTATCAAAGGCAGAAGAGAAATCAAGCAGGATGAGGACTCAAGGGATGTTAGAATCAAGGTTAGAGAGCAGGTCTTCAGGGAGAGCAGTCGGAGAGCAGTTTCCGTGCTTCTGGCAGCTCTGAAGCCAGACTGATGGTCATGAAGACAACAAACAGATTCAGTATGGAGATTCAGCTGAGAGATGGCCAGTTTCTCCAGGAGCTTGCCCAGGAAGGGCGTGATAGAGATTGGGCGATAGTTAGCCGGGCATGTGGGGTCAGCAGAGGGTTTCTTAAGAAGGGGGTGCACAAGGGAGTGCTTCAGGGGGGATCGGAAGACTCCAGTTGCAAAGGAGTGATTGCAGAAATCCACCAGGGCAGGAGCCACGGAGTCGATGTGGTCCTTAATAGTTTTGGAAGAACAGGGGTGACCCTGTTTCGACAAGACTTTCATAGATCGGACTTGTCTAGAACCCTTGTCTGCGGAGAAAAGGGGAAAGGAAGAGAAGGAGGGAGGAGTGGTGGCTGCAGAAGGGCCAGAGGAGGAGCAGGGAGAGGATAGGAGTAGAGTGAGGACAGGATGTCCTGAGTTTTCGAGACGAAATGAGAGGCCAGTGCCGCGCAGAGGGACTGGGAAGTGACAGGAGAGGAAGAGACTGCGGCAGGATTGGCCAGTTCCTTGCAGATTTTAAAGAGTTCAGCCGAGTTGTTAGATGCCGCAGAGACGCGGGCTTTGAAATGCCATGTTCCATTGGAAGCCATTTACACTTGTGTTCTATAAACACTATTCCTAGAGCTGAACCCCGGTTTGGTGAAGAGGTCCTCTGGAAATGTTTTTCAAGTTTTCCTTGTGTCCATGTAAAGTGAAACGAGGAGATTTTGTAGCAAACGCCAGGATCTACACATTCACAAATTGAAGACGGTATGCAAACATACAACATGCAATAATAAAATGATGAACACCATGTTAATTTCGCTGGATAAATGAATACACAAAACAGTAATTGTAATTCAAAACCCCTTTAGAGAATATAACTTGTATTGTCTGGTTATTACGTTTAAGGACATGTAACGCGCCTTAGGCCCAAGGGCAAACGGGCACACATAAAACAAGAACAAACAACACACTATTATATTATAAACAGTGGGTGGCACCTAAGGCACCCACTTGCCCACTTCTAACTGGTAACTTCAAATAATATAACACTTTTCTAAAAGATTTGAAGGATTGTGCAAAGATTCCCAATAAATACGCATTGCTGGCATATTTTAATACATTTGGACCAATAAAGAACCTTTAAATACTCCTTTACAGGAACACAGGATAAGGTACAAATATTTAACAATATTTAAAAGGGAGGAGACCCACATGAATATATGCAGAAAGTCTATGTTAGAGTAATTCTGAAACCGGAAAAAGATCCTAAATTATGTGCATTGTATAGTTGCTTAACTTGGATGCTGAAATATTTGCTCAAATCCTCACCACCCCACCTAGAAAGGATAATTCCTTTGTTGAGTGACCTGTGCTTGGAAGGCTTTTGGCAGCTTTCCTCGCAAAATTTGGTTTTGCTCCCTAGGTTTACAACATGTTAGCAGATAACAAAAATCCTTCTGCCAAAATTGGAATAAATGGTAGCCTGATGGATGGATTTAGATTACATAGAGCCACACACACTAGTCGCTGCTAGACTAGGAACCAATACAAATATATAGGGAACAAAGGTGGGAGGCATGGGACATAAAATTGGTTTATTTGCTGACAATATCAAACTTGCCATCATACAGCCTAAACATCTCTGATGTAGCTCGAACGGGTGTTGGCAATGTTTCGGGCAGGCTTGGACTTCAACATTAATGGAGCCAGAAAAATAAATATTTATGCGGGAGAGGAAGATGAGCATGAGAATCAAAGTGAATTTCCATTTATGTTGACAGAGGGAAATCCATTACTTATGGCTAAACCTGGCATCTAGTCTTGAATGGCAATATGAAGCAAAATACCCAGCGATTGTTTCAAGTATCGGAAGAGATTTATACACCAGGAGTAAACTATGACTCTCCTGGTTAGACAGGATTTCCATAATAAAGATGAATATATTACCCTAGATTATTGTATTTTTCCAAAATGTTCCTATTCCCCATTTTAAGCAACAAATAAAATGCTTGTGAAAATATGCTTCTGGAATGTAAATATTGGCAAAGGAAGTTCCCTTAAGAGGAGTATGCTGTTCGCTAGTAAGAGAAAGGGAGGACTAGCAATTACTAGATTCCTATACTGTTATGTGGGAGCACAGGTGAGAGCTGTTTCTGAATGGGTACAGACTAGTTAAGAGTAATAAATATACAAATAAAACTAGAAGTACTAAATAAGACAATAATGGCCCTCATTACAAATTGGCAGTGCGGAATTAACCAGCCTGTATTACCGTATACGGGCACGTTTCTGTACCATATGACTACAATTTGCCGGATGGTGCAGAGGAATTACCTCCAGCTAAAAGCTGGGGATGATTCTGCCACCCTACTGGCAAAAAATAGCTGTATTACCAGAAAATCCCCCATGGAGTCTATGGGACTCAATGAATGGGGATTAACTCCGTCAACCCTGCACTCGTGATCCAGAGGTAATACCACCAGACCAAGTGCTGGAAAACGTTATGACCATTTGCCAGTATCCTGGCGGAATTACCACCAAGATACCAGCAAAGTTGTAATGAGGGCCATTAATGTGCATTATGCTAGTGTACTGTTTATACAGAAACTTTTTCAGTGTCTGCTTTTGTTTCCAGTCCCGATGTCCAGGCCCTTTCTAAGGCAATTAATGACCCACCTTGTATTTACACACGCCACTTGTGAATTTATAATTAATTTCACTCTTGAACCCAAACAAAAAATCCTACACAAGCTGAAATCTGTCAAGAACATTTCTAAACAAAGTCCCAAAATGAAAAAATAAAGCATAAGCTGGTTTATGCGTCCTCCCGAATACCTACCACTGGGTACTTCGAGCAACTGAGGATGCTGAGGCAGGCTTGCAGTGCTGGGTTGCTCTTCCAGGCTGTGGATTGGCTTTCCTCTTCATGGTTTGGTACTAATGATATAACAGGAGGAGGGAAGACCCTTGGGCCGGCAGGCAAATGGTCTCTGGAAGGCTAGAATAAGCTTTACTAAAGTCGAAGTCTCCCTGGGGCTGGGAGGGCACGGCTGCTGGGTTTCTAGGACTGGTGTTGCATGTATTGGAAAAGGCAGTAGCTCCCAATAGCTGGATGGTGGAGGGAACTGCTGTGGAGCCTCCCTAAACACAGCAAAGGGTTGGTCCCATACAGCCAGGGGTGCCGAGTAGGGGGGGCTCCCCCCGGCAAAATCAAGTCGGGGCTGAGCTCTCCCCCCCCACGGCCGGAGAGAAGTGATGCAGCATCCATGGCACTTTCCATCGATACTGCATCACTTCTCTCCGGCCGGGTATAATCGCGAAAATGTGTGATTAAGCCCTCCACTCTAGGACTCATTGGTGTATGGTCCTGGAGGGGAAGGGCTTAGGGCAGCGGTATTCAAACTGTGGGGTGCGCCCCTCTGGTGGGCCGCAGCCTCATGCCCAGGGGGGGCGCGCATCCACAGTTTGAAGAAAAAAAAAAGAGGATAAATGACCAAAGGGTCGGGCAGTTGCTTCATTAACAAGCAGCAGCCCGATCCACGGCCCCTGCCACACATGCTTAGTGCGACAGGGGCCGGGCCTTTCTGACGTCTCGGGCTCCATTAGGAGCCTATTTATAAAGACAAAAGAAAAAGCGCACCCCTTCTTTTGCCTTGATGATGGTCATGGCAGCAAAAGAATGTGTGTGCTTTTTTCTTTCTTCATGAATAGGCTCCTAATGGAGCCTGAGGCCCCACAAAGGCCCGGCCTCTGTCGCACTATGGGTGGTGGCAGCAGGGTCGGATTGGCCCCTGGCTGGGCCGAAATCGTCCCTGGGGAGTAAGGGCCGGTTTCAGGCCGTGCTTGGGCAGGTTTGAAAAAGAAAATTCGGAAAAATTTATTTTTTTCAAATTTATTTTTTCATTTTTTATTCTTCAAAAACCTTTCATCCTTCTTGGGTCGATATAAGTACCAACACAGGTTGGGTGATATTGTATGCCTATTTGTTCTATAAAAAAGAGCTTAAGGGTAAGTGCTATATAATACCATATTATCATGTGGCCTTGGACGTCTGCTTGGAGTCACAGTATTTTGACAATATGGATCTATACACATAGATATTAATGATACGTATGGTGATCCATTCTTGTATGAAATGTATATCACCTTAGTGAAATCATAACCATATTTTTCATAGTGTAGTTTACTTAGGAACAATGCTATTTGATGCCACTTCTATTTTGTCAAGGGGTGAAAGGTTGTGTTTCATCGCTTCCCGGGATGTCACTTTGGTGTGGGGTCAAATTACATCACTTCCAGTGATATCATCAGAGGTCAAGTGTCGTGAGGCGAGTGGTGGGCCACTTTTTTGAGGCGAGGGGTGGACCACTTTTTTTTGGGTGACCGGGCCTATTTCTTGTCCCAGTCCGACCCTGGGTGGCAGCAGTAGTGTGGAACTGCCCAAGTGTCACAGAAGTGCTAGAACATATTTGGGCACAGGCACCTACTGTTTTACAAATTAAGCACTCGGTATTCACATGCAGTTGCAATTAAATGTTCATTAAAAAAGTATGCCCTCAAGAGTATGCTATCACAGAGAAACGGGGACCCCAAAGCCAGTTCAACTACCCACTCCCAGGTGTGCTACTGAACAGGTAGATGTAAGTCGAGAGCCAACCAACCTCTTTCTCCTATCTGTGCTACTGTACCATACAAATTAGGGGAAATCGCTCTCCTGCAGCCTCTCTCCCAGTCATCGATTCTTGATGATTTACTGGTGCAGTCACAAAAAAAAGATTTTTTGGGGGTTCATTTTGTTTATAAAAGTAGCGCATTGTTAAAACCCCCTGGCTGCCAGTTCATTGTACTTGGAGCGTCCCAGGGTCCCTACCCCCTGAGAGCCACCAACCTTGGGTGCTGTTTTATAACAAATGAAAGACGCAGACAGAACAATAACTGTGTGAGTCAACTGAGAGATGAATGCACTCATGCTCCATTCAGAGAGAGGCTTTGAAAATGTAGCTCTGACAAATCAGAGAATCAGGGGGGCAAAGAAGCACTGCACATCTCCGCTCTCTCTTCATGGGTTTATAGTTGCCACCTGAAAGGTTGCCAGCAGCTAACCTGCCATCCTGTCCCAACTCCATGCCTCGTGTGCTATTCCCTGGTCAACCAAACCCTGTGAACTCATAAGACCCACAGAAGTCTTTTTACTGCCCGTCCTGAACGTTTCTTGCAATAGTGCTATTAACGCGTGCAGCTCCAAGGTTTAATATTAACAACCAGTGTTTGTGGGTAAAGGGCCGGCATAAAGTCTCTATTTCTGAGCCAGTCAAATTATAAGGTGCTTGTGGCAGTATGGAGTTCCAGGCCTCTGCTTGGACGCCGGGTTCTGCAACCTTTATCTCTGCAGATGTGTTGGACTGCAATGCTCATCAGCCCCAGCCAGCATAGTCAATGGTGATGGATCATAGGAGTCGTAGTCCAAAACATCTGGAGAGCCACATGTTTAAGACCCGTGGCTTTAAGGAACAGGAAGTAAAATAATCCATGAAAGTAACAGGAGTATGATGTTCCTGGATCTACATGGGTAGAATAAAATTAGACTAGAAGAACAGCCTGGGGGCATCAAGTTTATGTAGGATGGAATGGTGGGGGTCTAAGTCACCTGAAGAGACAAATTGTTCTATTTTGGGCAGTATGGTGGAGGAAATACCTCCAGCTTCTTGCTGGAGGATTTTCCTCCAACTTTGCCCTCAAACTCGTAGTTGGGCGGTGCGATAATGTGGCTCTATACGGTATTACCAGTGTTGCCAGTAAGAACTCATTTACCTCAGCAGTGTATTCAGTTCTCTGTTTTTTTGTCCTGACGCTTAAAATGTGCGATTTGCATTACAAGCTGTGTGCCGCAGACTGCTTCCACTCTAAGCGGCAGAGAAGTTAGGACTGTGGGGACTGAGACGGTAGGACTTTTCAACCTTTTGACACGAGGGGCCTTCACTGAGTCTTGGGGGGGCATCACCTCCCACGGGATATGGTACAGTATAATTACCTCATTGATTTCTATCACTGGTTCCTCTACACCAGCCTCTTGTTGACATAGAAGGGTTTATAGCTGTTCAGTGGGCATTCAGTGGTTAAGATCTATGCTGGCCTGCCATCTTGTGATAAACGGCAGCTATTAACCTTAAATGTTTTGCCATTGCAAGTCTCACTTCTCCCACAGCAACAGCAGAGCCCGCTTGCCAGTGCCTGATAATCCCAAAATTCTCTGTAATTTTATGCAAAACTGCATTTTATTTTTATAATGTTATTTTACTCACTGAATGCTGATCAAGTGTTTTAGGTCTGGACTTTATTAACTGGGTGCTTGTAATTGCAGCATAAGCACTCTTTACAATCTAAACTGGAGGTTTGTTTACAATGTTGATTGTTCCAAAATACATCTAGTGTGCTGCTTTGGGTCAGGTGGCCCCCTTTAAGCTGTACACAATGATACATTGTCTGGTTGACATACTATGTGATTTGTGTATTTTATAAAGGAAACTAAGACCACTAGAACACACTACCCCAGAAACTCCCAATCCCACCTTTGGGGGCATTCCTGTGGACATGAGAACACAGAGGAAAGAATTAATAAAAAAGTATTTGCCTTCAAGAGGAAGCTAGATCTTTGCAAAAGAACAGTTGGAGCTGGGCAAGCCACCTAGCAACATTAAGGTCCAACTCTGATGAATACTTCCCTGAAGTAAATGCTGGCATTAATGACTGGGTGATGCAGACTTTTCTGGCAGAGGAGGTGGTGCATCATCCATTTGATGCCCAGGAAGAGCTGATTGAGGTTCAGTCGGACAATACTCTGCAATCTGAATTTAGGAACATTGCAGTGGGTGAATTTTGACTGAAGGTAATCCTGGAGTATCTTACATTGGCATGGTCTGCTATACAGTCGCTCTTACCCTTTGGGTCTTACTACTTGTGCGAAATAGGCTTTTCAGCATTGGCTTTTTTACTGACTCCTTAATTTTTTGTATAAGGGGTGTTTCAAATGAATGTTGAAAACCCGGAAAGTGGGAGTTTTTAAAACATGGAGACAACCATGTCTACAACATTTAGACGCGAGTGCTTCCATCAGTCCCAAACATCACCTGGATGCAGGGTGAGCCTGGGTAACTGCTTTTTAACATTGTACACTACTTTACCAGAATTTCTGGTAAACTACAATGTTAAAAGCAGTTAACACTCTTCCCCACCCCCCAAGTCTGAAACCACACTTGATTGCATTATACTTCAGCCAGGATTGCATTATACTTCAGGCAGGATTGCATTATACTTCAGCAGCACATCTGATGTGTCCACTGAAAGGTTTAAGATTAAGCTACATCCCTAACTCTATCTGGTTACCCAGAGGTAACATCTTAGCAAATTTCACTTGTGGCTGGCCAATCTACAGCAGCACTATTGTAAGTTTGAATTGTTGATGTTTTACTGAACTATGGCACCACACACATCTTGCTTGGTAGTTTTTAATCAGGAAACGTCTTTACTTCTCGTTTCCCTTGAATTGGGACCTTTTTTTTGGTGGTGGTGGTGGTACTCCACCTTGCAGCTGTCCCTTCTGTTTAGCAAGCATTTCATTCTCCCATCCTAGTTGTGTTGCTGGACGATTATAGAGCGGTGGAGTAGGGGCAGTGGTGTTTTACTGGAATGCAACTCGAAGGCTTAAATCTCCTTCTTTCTTGACTTTAGTATATGCAGTGCATGCTAGCCAATGTTTCCACTGTTCTGCGCTGCGGGCGCCAACACCCGCCACCCCCCGCGTGCCGTTGCACCAAGTTGGCGACTACATGCAAATTTGCGGTCATATAACTGCCAGGGATGTCACTTCCTGCATTTGCCCCCCCCCCCCCCCGCCCCCCCCCCGGAAATTCATAAGTCGGCTCCCCTGCATGCAGTCAGTATATACAGGCCTGTACAGCCTCTTTCAGGGGGACAGCTCAGGGTTTACTTTGCTAGCTCACCTGTAACTGCCTCTGCCAGAGTGGTTCTAGAGCTCAAGAACCATAATCCAGAGTGCAAACAATATGGATGCCCGCCTCTTTAACCCCTTAAGTGCCAAGGAGTTAAGGGGTTAATGAGCTCCTCGAGTGCTGACAAGATGACGGACCCGGGCCAGACGCGGGAGCACTTTTGCACTCAGAGGCAGGGCAGATGCTTCAGGGCTTTAACTACTACATAAGAGTCCCACTGTGTTTACTGCTGGAGACTTATTTTCCCTCTCTCATATGCTCTCTGAGCCGGGAGTGCTTTGGGAGGCGGAGCTTCCGGGGCTGCAGGGTGTCTGTCTCTATCTTCGCCTCGGTCTCACAGGTAGCGAGAGGGCCCGAGCTATGTTGATGATAGCGCACCAGGTGATATGCGTGTATTCACTGCCATGCAGGGGCGCGGGGGCACATGCTTCCTCACCTACAGTCTTCATCTGTTCAGCGGAGACACTGAACAACCCGGAACTTGGGCGGGTTTTCACCGGTATTTTGTATTTATGTTTCTCCTTTCAGGAAAATGGTAGCAGGCTTCCTTGATGTGGCGCCCTGGAATCCATTCCAGCACGCATTTTCTTCAGCCTCTAAGCACCTAAGTTGAAGTGCTGGCGCAGTCCTGGAATGCCACCATCACACGAGGCCTAGAGCAGTCCTTCAACCTGACCAACACGACAGCCAACGAACAGGAGGCCCCGAATATCTTTCTACATTTTTGTTATTCGGGAGCCGGCAGTCGTTTTGGCAATGACTGCACGTAAGGGTCCAAATATGGCCCCTATGTGGAACATTGCAAGGTCAACCATTTGTGGGCAAATGGCAAGTGAGGTGAGTGGTAGTTTTTCTAAAATGGTGTCCATTGTTTTCCCCACAGGTTAAGGTGTTTCAAATGGTACAAACAGATAAAGTATTGCTTTAAGCTTCTACTACCGACTACGCACAAAGACTGTGAAACACGCCACTTGTACATTTCCATTACATAAAATGTTTCACAAATGCACTGGTGATTGTGTCTTTAGTCTAATTTTACTATGGCCAAGTGCTGAGCCTCCTAGTCTTTCTAACCATACTAGGTCATTAGTGACCACAACATTTATAGGGGTTTGCAAACCAGATTAGTAGTGGATTTAATTAGTGTGGGATCCCTGCCATCCTTTTACTTACTGCGTTACAATAATGTTGATATCTTCCATGCTCCTCCTGAGCACTCTGAATTAAATGTCACGACTATGTGACATTGGTTGCTTAGTTTTTAGAAGGGGAGCAATTCTAAGTTCATGGCAGTTTTAAAGTGGAAAAGGTAGCACTAGACTTGCGACATCAGAAGCTACCAATAGGTGAATCATTTGTATGGCGCTGCTCTCTGGTGTGGAGTGTGGGATTGATGGCGTCATCAAGGTGGCTGCTGACAAAGTTCATAACATCTTCAATATGTCCATTATTTATTGACTGATTTCAATTTCAAAAGTCTAATTCGAAAGATATTTTCATGAAATGATATATGATATGGCATTTATAACGCGCCTATACACAAGTGTTACAAGGAGCGACGAGGCAAGGGGGGGGGACAAAGGGAGGACAGACAACGATCTTACTAGGCCTGGTGTCATTCAGATTGCGCAAGTGCATGGGAAGGGGGTAAAGGAAGAGTGCAAGGGGGGAAAGGGAGGGGGGGAAAGTGCAGTACATGGGAAGTGGAATAAATAAGATAAATAAAATACATTAAAAAACAGGCAAGTGCAAGGAAGTGCGGACAAAGTGCTGGAAAGGGGACTGAAGGGATACAAAAAACAGTCCCCAAGTGCAGAGGTTGCCAGGGAGGCAGTGTAGGTGGGCAGATGACAGGGCCTGGGCCAGAGATCAGAAGGGTGGCGAGGTAACCAGTGCAGTGCAGGAGTTCAGCAAGGGAGGGCAGGCGAGAAAGCAGAAGCAAAGAGGAAGGTTTTTAGGTGTTTACGGAACCGGAGGTGGTTCGTCTCCTCGAGTTTCAAGAAGGCAGGAAGGCTGTTCCAGAGAGAGGCCCCTGCCGAAGAGAGTGATCTGCCACCAACTCGTTGCTTGGAGAAGCGACTGACCCTGAGGGAGTTGGAGGCAGATGAGCGATAAGCTCGAGAAGGAAGGTATTTAGGAAGAGAGAGTTGAAGGTATTTCGGCCCCAGATCCCAGAAGGCCTTGTGTACAATGCAGAGGGTTTTGAATTTAATCCTTGCAGCCACTGGGAGCCAGTGCAGAGATTTCATTCCTGGAGAGATACGATCCCTGGGCTTGAGGCCAAGGACAAGTCTCGCAGTCCTGTTCTAGATAAGTTGCAGCGGGCGGAGAGTGGAGGCAGGAAGATTTAGATAGAGGCTGTTACAGTAGTCCAGCTTGGCGAGGACCAGGGCTCTGGAGACAGTGAGCTTCTGGGGGAAGGATAGGAAAGGAAGAATACCCCTAAGGAGGTGCAGCTGGTAGTGTGACCTCTTAGAGACGTCAGAGATGTGAGGGGAGAAGGAGAGTGCAGAGTCGAAGGTGACCCCAAGGTTTTTTGCCTTGCAGGTGGGAGTGGGAGGAGGGCCAAGAGAGGCCGGCTAGAGAGCTGCAGGGAAGGAGGGAGTGGGTGTGCCGATGAGTAGAATCTCAGTTTTACTGGCATTAAAGCAGAGGTCATTGGCGGCACACCAAGCCTGGATGGCAGACAGTCAGAGATGAGGGAAGGAGAGGAGGCTGAGGCCAAGGGTAGCCTGAAAATGAGCTGGGTGTCATCCTTATAGCACTGAAAGTTGGGACAGAGAGTGGTGATGCAGTGGGCAAGGAGTGCCAGGTATTAGTTGAACAGCCAGGGAGAGAGGTTAGATCCCTGGGGGACACCACAGGTATAGAAAAAGATGTCGGAAAGGAAGGACCCAAGTTGGACCTGGGACGGTCTGTCGGGGAGGAAAGAAGTCAGCCACTTCAGAGCCAGACCAGTGATACCCAGGTTTTCACGGAGACGGTTGAGCAGGATGGCATGATTGACAGTGTCAAAGGCAGAAGAGAGATCAAGCAGGATAAGAATGCAAGGTTGGTGAGCAGGTCTTCACGGATGTTCAGGAGAGCAGTTTCCGTGCTTCTGGCAGCTCTGAAGCCAGACTGATGGTCATGAAGACAACCAACAGATTCAGTGTGGAGATTGAGTTGGGAGATGGCCAGTTTCTCCAGGAGCTTTCCCAGGAAGGGAGTAATGGAGATTGGGCGATAGTTAGCCAGGCAGGAGGGGTTGGCAGAGGGTTTCTTAAGAAGAGGGTGCACAAGGGAGTGCTTCAGGGGGGAAGGGAAGACTCCAGTGGCGAAGGAGTGATTGCAGAAATCCGCCAGGGAGGAGCTAGGGAGTCGATGTGATCCTTGATAGTTTGGAGGAACTGGGGTGAACCTGTTTTGACAAGACTTTCATAGATCGGACTTGTCTAGAAACCTCGTCTGGAGAGAAAAGGGGAAAGGTAGAGAAGGAGGGAGGAGGGGTGGCAGCAGAAGGGCCAGAGGAAGCACAGGGAATAGCGGGAAGGGGGTGAGAAGAGGAGAGTGAGGACAGGATGTCCTGAGTTTTAGAAGTGAAGTGAGAGGCCAATGCCGTGCAGAGGGCTAAGAGGCCAATGCCGTGCAGGGGGCCTGGGAAGGGACAGGAGAGGTAGAGACTGCGGCAGGATTGGCCAGTTCCTTGCAGATTTTAAAGAGTTCAGCCGAGTTGTTAGATGCCGCAGAGATGCGGGCTTGGATATGAGCTCTCTTCTTGGTGAGGACGGAGAGCCGGTATTGCCTTTGCAGCAGGCGGCAGGCCAGTTTGTCAGAGGATGAACTTGAAGCACGCCATTTCCTCTCGGCAACCCTGCACTTACTTTTTAGGCTGACAAGGTCTGAGTCGTACCAGGAGTTGCACTTGGCTTTGGGCTTCAGGCGGATTCTCATGAGAGGGGCAAGGATGTCAAGAGTATCAGATATAGCAGAGTGGAGAGGGCTGTGTCAGGGTGAGAGTCAGCCAGGGGGGGGAGGAGGAGGTGAGAAAGTGGCAGCGAAAGCCTCAACTGACACGCGCTTCATGGGTCGGGTGACCGAGAAGGTGGGTGGCAGTGACGGAGGTGGCTTGGCCTGCGGGGTGGGGAGGGTGAGGTGGGAGGAAAAGAGAAAGTGGTCACTCCAGGAGAGAGGAGTGGAGAGAGGGATAGAGAGGGGAAGGTCTGAAGAGATCAGAACATCGAGAGTGTGCCCTGCAGAGTGAGTCGGGCCAGAGGGGAGAATAGTGAGGGAGAGGGAGGCGCAGAGGTCGCAAAAGAGTTCAGAGGGGGGACAGGAGGCATCGAGGTGGATATTGAAGTCTCCGAGGAGGAGGAGTTGAGTGGTTGAGGCCAGGAGTGAGGAGGAGAGGTCCGCACACTCAGAGAGGAAGGAAGAAACCTGACCAGGTGGCCGATAGATAGTAGCCACAATAAGGGAATGGCTAGGAGAGAGAGAGAGCCTGCGGATGAGGCATTCAAAAGAGGAGTAGGCCTGCATAGGAATGATAGAGGCAGGAATCCACTCAGGGAAGATAAGGGCTACGCCCCCACCAGATCGGTTGGGCCTGGGCACAGAGAGGATCTTGTAGCCATCAGGTAGGAGCGTGTCAAAACTGCAAAAAATAAATCCTACCAATATGAAATTTCAGCAATTGCTATTTTATTTCAAATTGTGAAATATGATTATATATATATGATTATATACTAGCACTGACCTGTTGAAATTACTGGCCTTGATATAACACATATTTTCTTTAATTAATATTTATTTATTGCATTTGTTGTACGCCCATACCCAAGGTATCACGGCGTAGTTTTACAGGTATACTTAGTCTTAATCTTAATTGTTAAAAGTACAGAAAATTGCAGTGGTTCCGTGTATTTTCATAAGACGACAACATGAAAAAGAAAGCTTTGTTACATGGTAGTTAGGCTAGTTGCAGGCTTGTTACTTAAATAAAAAACGTTGTTGCTTGGTGGACTATCCTCACGATAGTGCTAACTCTAGTTACCAATAGACACACAATCTTAATAATAATAAATAAATAATAATAATAATTTAGCATTTATATAGCGCTACGAACCCTGGGGTGTCTGAGCGCTGCTTATTATTACCCACGGTGTGTGGTGCTCATTTATCGACCTCGGAAGGATGAAAGGCTGAGTTTGGCCCTTCCGGGATTCGAACCTGCGTCAACAGGTTCTGCACGGATGTCAAAGCAAGCACTCCTACTCGCAAGCGAGCACTCCTACACGCTGAGCAATCGGACTGACATAATTACATAGTGAGTAAGTTACAATCTTGCATTCAGATTACATACAGTAAATATATACATTGAAGGGAAGGTTTTTTACAAAGGTTGTCTGGGCTGGGCAAGGATCAGCTGTTGTATTGCTGTGTATCTGTAGTGGAATTAGTATTTGTTAAAGAGCCAATTAGATAGCATGCTTTATTAGGTCACTTTTTGTGATCAACATCGTCTTTGCTGAAATCATCTTCACTGTCAGCCTGCTAAGTTTGGTAAAGTGAGAATCGCTATCCCTCTCACAAATGCCTGTACTTGTACAAAGTACGTTGTTTTCCAAACATTTCCACAGTGGATTGCATCTGTTCTTAATGCACAAACCTCTTCTCCAGCATTGGATCGTTCCCTGTAGTCAAGCTGGAAATCCTCGGTAACATACAACAGTTCAAAGTGACTGAAGTTTTCAGCTTAAGTTTATTGCTCTAGTAGGCATGTTGGGTCATACTGCCCGCAGCCAATTGGAAGGGCTCCCTTAGCCCCACCGCTGGAGGCCATCTATAGATAATTTACTACACGTTTCGTGTTGGCAATCTTCAGAAAAATCTATTACTTGTTTTTTCAATGTTTTATACGAAATAAATGTCTACATACCGATGACTACCCAAGATTCCTGTACTCCAGCGACTCCTAGGGTCTCACTCAGGTTTAATAATATCGCCCTGGTGTACCAATCCTTGTATCCGATCTTTCTGCAAATTCTAGGCCTATGATGGCAAAGTCCAAACGGAAGAGTCTCTTCAAGGCCTGCGCCCATAGCGCCCTTACGAAAGTCTTTGTGGAAGATCTCCATGACGACTGTTTATGCTGCCTGCGCCCACCTCCACATAGTCGAACATTGTGACATCTGCAGGACGTTCTCAAATAAGACTCTCTGAGACCGCCACTGGGATTGGTAGCGTGGCTCGATGATGCCAGGGGGCCGCTGACTCAGCCTGTAGTCGCTCAAGCAAGGGAGAACGACTCAGCGTCCCACCTGTAGTAAGATGTCTAAGTCTCATGAGGAGATGTCAAGAAGAAGGCACATATATCCCTTCTACGTTGTCACAGAAACCTCCTCTCCATTGACGACCTCACAAAAATCATGCACATTAATATTCTTCGAAACCCATCGACACTGTCGTCTACGCACACAATCATCCACTACATCGTTGGCAACCACTAAAACTACAGCTCTTACAATTTCTACATCCTCAGCAATGATCATCACAACTCTGATGACCACAAGAACCCCATTGACGACCACGGCTCTGTATACGACTCCACAAACCTTGTCGACAGCCACAACAGTGTTCATGATCATCTGCAAACAGCCAAGCATTGTTTTGCCTACGACTCCCAACGACTTGATCAACCCAGTCAGCTCAACTGTCTGCTTTCACTGGGTTGCCTCGACCAATTTGACCTTCCCACTGGCTCTTGGAATCGCTGTGGACAAGGGGCATTCATCCACGATCTCACCAGAAGACATTCTCCAACCCAGTGCAGATCTGGAAGACCCTTCACCATTCTTCTAAGACAATGATAAATCAATAGTGAAGATCTCCTCCAGCCCTGAAAGAACCATACCTCTGCCAAGGGCAGATCCTGCTCCTCTACCTAGAGCCATACCACCAGTGCGCTTATAACCCCCTATGAATGTCTCCTTGGACATTATAGATACTTTGAAATCTCTGGTGTCGGAGCTGCAACACCTCAACCAAGTGGCATACCGCCCCCTCTACGTCCTTCTAGGGATTACCGCCCTCTGTGCCGGTCAAACTCACTGTCATAGATTCAGAAGGTGATGCTTCCCTGGTGACCCGGTTTCGACACACACAACAAACAAAGATGAGTTTGCTGACATCATACCGGCTGACGGTGAACTTGATGCAGTCCCTGTGCGGGACTCTTCCCCCAAACGAAATAGACTCTTTTCACGCCTTAAAGGTAGAGCTACAAAGATGTTTGGGTTAACAAAAGAGGAGCAGAAGGAGGATAGCTTGCTGTACCAGCACAGAGAACAACACCACAAGTCAATAGGAGCCATACCCCTGCCTGATGACATCTGGGAGGATGGCCTGCGGATAATGACAAATCCGTCCGCCACGCCTCCCAAGAAGGAAAGATTTGATAAGAAATATAGGGTCCCAGACATGGCCCCTACATGCCTCAAATCTCAGCCAACACCAGATTCTGTGGTATCGGCAGCAGCTCACAAGCACTCTGACAACTCCTCCTCTTCCTATTCAGTCCCTCCAGACAAGGAATGAAAATACCTTGACATGTTTGGAAAGAGGGTAATCACAACGGCCGCCACATCCATCAAGGCAGCCAACGACATGACTATTCTCTCCAGATATGACCGAGAGATATGGTTCAAGGTGGGTCCCATCCTGGAAATCCTCCCAGAAAACAAGAAACAAGAGACTTTTGCCCTTCTTCGAGAGGGAGAGGCAGCATCTAATCATGCCATATCTGTGTGAGTGGACATTGTGGATCCAGCATTCCAGCAATTGGCAATTGGTGCTGTAGTGCTCAGACAAGGCTAACTCAATGCAACCAATTTCAGGGCCGAGGTCCAGTCGAAGGTGGTGTCCTTCAATGGCAAGGATCTCTTGACAAGAAGGTGGATGAGACATTGCAGGCCATAAAGACTGATAGGGGCACAACACGCTCTCTGTGCTATCTACAGAAAAAGCGCCAGTTCTTTCGATCAAGGAAAATCCCATTTATCCAGAACTACACAGTGAGGTTTGGCCTTCCTGCTACTACCCATCAACATCCTAAAAGTCCCCTTCCTATGCAACATCAGATGCACATGAGAACAAAGCACCATCGTACAGGGGAAACCAACGCTGGCGAGGCTCGTATCACTCTAGGAGCCAGTCGGCAAAACAAACGTGAACTGCCTTGGGTCCAGCCACCTCACTTTCGCACCCCAATGGGGGCAAGGCTGTCCCAGTTTGTCCACGAGAGGCACAACATCACCACAGACAGGTGGGTGATGTCCCTTCTCCAGCAGGGTCACACACTGGAGTTCGTCAAAAGACTTCCACAACAAAAGGCGGAAAAGCAAATACATCTATTTATTTATTTATTTATTTATTTGTAAAGCGCTGAAAGCCCGCGGGCATCAGAGCGCTGACAAAAAGACAGGACAACGAATGGTGAAAAACAGGACACAGTGTGAATTGACCGATTTCCTCAAGAATGATTTAGCCTGTTTCGTGAAGTTAATTGAAAAGTAATGTTTTCAATTTTTTTCGGAAGAACATGTAGTTGGACTCGAGCTTCAGTGAGGTGGTAAGTTTGTTCCATTTTTTTATGCTTCGAGTCGGAAAGGCTTTTCCAAGTCCGTGCTGCTTTTTTGTTGTGGTGGTTTGCAGTTGGCCTGTATTAGAGGATCTGAGCCGCCTAGTTGGCGCATACCACTTGAAATGTTTCTTGAGGTAAGCTGGTGCACTGCCGTATAAGCAGCGGTGAACCATAGTGAGAGATTTAAACGTGATTCTTTCTTTCATAGCTAACCAATGGAGGGCCTTCCTTTCGCCAGTGATGTGCTCCCTCCAAGTTCTTCCTGTGATGGTCTGCTGCAACAGTAAGTACAAGTACTGTTAGCCAAGGGTGCCATCGAAATGGTACCATACGGCCAAAGGGGACAAGGAGTCTACTCAAGATACTTCCAGGTAAGGAAAAAGTCAGGTCTTTGGAGGCCTATACTAGACTTCAGAGTGCTAAACAAATTTCTAAAGGCACAAACCTTCAAAATGGTGATGCTACAGCAGGTACCAGCCTAGCTGCAAGAGGGGGGGTTTCTGGCATCACTAGACCAAAGGATGCTTATTTCCATGCCCCCATTCACAAGAGGCACCACCGCTACCTACGTTTTATAGTCTCAGGATGCCACTTTCAATTCAAGGCCCTACCATTCAGCCTCCGATCAGCCCTCAGGGTTTTCACCAAGTGCTTGGCACCAGTAATTGCCCATCTGCAATGACTGTGCACACACGTCTATCCCTATCTTGATGACTGACTGATGCAAGTTTTTTCCTTCGACATGGCAACCAAAGACACTGCTCTCACAATTCAATGCCTACAATCTCTTGGATTCTCAGTGAACTATCCATAATCCTGTCTCATCCCATCTCAACAGGCGCTCTACTTGAATGCATGCCTAGAGACACAATCTTGCAGTGCCGCCCTGTCGGAGGAGAGGATCCAAGCCCTCCACACCAAGGTACTGCAGCTCTCCCATATGCCATCCACTTCTGCCTGCCTCTTGAAGTCCCTGCTGGGGATGATGTCTTTGTGTATCTCCATACCCATCAACACTTCAGGCTACGCATGAGGCCGATCCAAGAATACCCCGATGCAGGCTGACGTCTGGTATCTGGTTCCTGGGACGGCAAGATTGCACTGACACCGTGCTTCCGGAAACCACTACAATGGTGGTCAGTCCACTTTCACCTAGTCCAAGGTGCCCTGGGTCGCCTACCCCCCCATCAGGTCACTTCACAACAGATGCCTTGCTTGAAGGATGGGGTGCGCATACAGAACACCTTCATGCCAGGAGCTTATGGACGATACCAATGATGGAGATCAGAAGTTACAGGTAAGCAACTTATTCCTTATCAACTGCTAAAGGAAATCTGGTGTACATGGCATTTCACAGAGAATGGAAGATTTTTGTTGGTTGTCCACGTTTCAGGCATGTCTATTGGGAGATGGAATTGTTGGCAGTGATTGGTCAGATTTGTTACAGATTTATTCCTGACCATGAACTGGTGGTTCACTCTCTTCATTGCAGGTACAAAAGCACTTCTTGTAGGTGGTAACCTTTGCCAACTTTCTCATTTCCTAGAAAACGTAGTCCAACTCAACTCTGCAAGTTTAGTTTTATTAATTCTGGGCTGATATACTTGGCAAATTAATGCTTCCAGTTTAGCCAGTGCAAAACAAAGAGGTGATGGCTGGAAGATTTAGAATTAATCTTAAACCTCTGCCAATTGCTCTGGGTAACCCTCCAGACCATCGTTCTTCACCCAACAAGGCCGAACATGACTGGGGATGCTTGTGGGCTCATGCAGAAGGGATTTGACCAACCAGCTCGGGCTGGACTGCCCCTTTTGGGGTGGGACCAAGCCTGATTTGCAAATGGTCTTTCTCCTTTTATAATGGCTGGCAGGTGAAGAACGATGGTCTGGAGGGTTGCCCCCACAGGAATTCCAGAGGTTACCATTCATTCTAAACCTTCCAGCCATCACCTCTTGTGTTTTGTCCAGTTTAGCCAGTGCCTGTTCAGGTTTTATTTTCTTGTGTTCCTAGTGAATTAAGTGGCAAAATGTTGTCTTCAGTGTTAGTACTCCACGCTATCCCTGGCAAAGTACCTGTCCAATCAGATCCAGACAAACTGTAAAATGCAGGTAACGCAGAAGTGTTCATGGAGCCTAGAGATAGGAATATCTATCCAATTGAAATTGTGTGTTTGGAAATTGAACCAAAGTAAGACTTGCAGGAGTTTTGGATGCCATACATCAAGAATGAAAATGTGTGTGTGGCTCCTCTTTCCGTGGCATTGATGGCATGAATCGTCTTTTTGCCCATCTCCTCTTGTGTACTTAAAGGTAGTCCAAAAAAACAACAGGAGGCGGGCATTTCTACATCCCACTGCAAAGTCTTTTTTGGTAATTTGTGCATGGCAAAGGTTTTTTGACCTAGGTAAGCAGTTAAATCAGCTTTGGTGTTTAATGTCTAAAAGTTGTTTCTTCATAGTAACATTAGCTAAGTTTGTGCTGTCCATGATTTGGTAGTGGGCTGGCGTAATTCCCTTGAATCTCTTTGGCCTCGCCATACACTTCCTTGAGTGTACATTGTATGTGTTAAACACTGAATGAATTTCATTATACTCCCTCCAAGTGCTTTTTATTTTTATTTTCTTGTAAATGCTTCAGCCAGATCTTTGCATGTCTCATTGCCTTTTGACTTATCCAAAGCTTTTACCTTTGCTATGCCATCAACAATTGCATGGGATATGTAACTTCATGTTTTTAATCTATATTCACAGACCTGCTTCAGTCATCTACACACTATCAGGAATGATCCCTTGCTCAGGTAGGCCTACAAAATAACGATCCAACCCAAGAGGATGGATTTGTTTTGGATTCTCTTGGTGAAGATCTGGCTCAATAATCACACCAGAAAGGGCGCTTGCATATTTATCTATGTAAACAATGGATTTTCCCTTTAGACGAAATTTATTCTACTAATTTCAAGAAGATTCAGTTTATTATATAAGAATAATGAATGCCAAATCATGACATTCCTTTCTCATTTCGATTTGCACTGGGAGACCCAAGGCTGGCGGTGTACCACTTCAGGGCAGGCCTGCTGCTTTGGGGATCTGGTTTGGTGATGTACACAACTTTCGAGCCGAGTCTCAAAGGTGCACCGATGTATACATTCAAGTGATCATCAGTCGAGCACCTTCTACTGCTTTGTACCTGTGTAAAGCTTCAACGGCTTGGCCCAGCTCTCCACTTCAGTTTGACACCTCCTTAGCAATGCATCACTGTTGGAGCGGCCTGGTAGATTATAACATCTCTCAGCTCATCCCCAAATTTGGGCAGAATAACACAGCAGGGATGTCTCAGTTTCACTCTCCAGGCATGTAATATGCATTCATTGTTGGTAAAGCTTTGTGTTACCGTACTATCTAGCAAGCTAAAATGTGTGGCTTTCAGCTACAAAAACAAAGCAAGTCCATCTACAAGAATACGCCCTAAGAAAATACATATCTGTTGGCGAACAGCCACTTGGTATATTCAGAGAAAGCATACCTTAATTGCAATCTGACAACAAGAGGAGAACACCGTAGCATCTCGGTCTGACTGCTCTGACAGGAACGTGAAACAGAAATCTTACATAAGGACCATCGGGTTAAAGGACAGATATCATGAACCTTGAAAATATCCTCTTCTGTCAAAGTGTCCCCTAGCAGTAAAATCAATCATCCGTATAGCGAGTATAAACATGCATAACATTCAAGAAATATTTAGAGGCCGGAAAACCTAGGCTCACAAAACAAGACAATTACCAGAACAGGTTGCTTACTCTACAGGATTGAACCTGCAACAACCCGCCCCACCAACCAGAACCTCCCTTTTAGAGGCCCTGTCCTTTGTGACACAACTCAAACTATCTAGGAACATTCTAGAATAGAAACTGCAATATTATAATTGGAGAGAAATCCTTCCCTCCAAGATCCAGTAGGAAGGTTTGTTGTTGACACAGATGTCCTTGTTCATTAATCACATCATCTAAACCTTTGTAGAAAGCTCCTGCTGGACGATGGATGGCTGGAATTGCCACCTTTCCCTGCTAAACGTGGTAGTTAATTTCCATTATCGTAACCTTGCATCCCCTTTCGAAAACGTTCCTCACCACGTGACCTCAAAGGACACCACACTGTCTCTTTTGCTGATTCCTGTGTCCTATATGCATAATATGTACAAGCTCGGACATGCATACGACATCATGTATCACATTGAGTAAAGCAAGATTAGTCCCATTAAGAAATGTCTGTATATCAGCTGTTAAGATGAAAGGCCACATGCTACGAAACAAATTGGTCATGTGACATCGAAATGTTAAGGCTCAGGGCGTCAGTTTCATTTTCTAGTACATCATCCCTGTGCATGTCTACATCCTTTCTACTGCTAAATTAGAATACAGCTTGTTGGAGGTCTGGTTGTATATATACCTACTATATCTTTTCTATACAAGCACCGACAATGCCAAGCAATTAATCCTGCCAATAGAACAGACAGAAGCATTAGTTCATCGATGATAAAGGTAATTGGTTTACCTTTGATACTCTGTTACTACACATACCACTTCAGAGGGAGTACACAAGTTCGCATACCAGTGTGCAACCTAAAAAGCTGTTTTCTCTTCATCAAGGACTGTTTCTAAAACATGTATCTGTCTCTTCACACAAGTTATTTCCTGTGTCTAGTGTTTGAGTTGTATGTTATTGAAATTTTGCAGGATTATACTTAATCAATCTAGAAGCATTTCATCCTGCAAATTCACTAACAGGGTCCTTTCTTTGGCCAAATTATGTTATGAATTTTATTTCAAAGTTTATTATTTATTTATTTTTTTAAACTCTTTATTTCTCATTTTCAACAAGTTACAATAAACAACAGAATTAACATCCTAGGTCATTGAATTGAAACATATTACTTCAAAATTCTAAGCGGGGAATGTTTTTATACGGTAGGTGCTCTGCTAGCCCTGACATAACATCATTTGCTGTGAATAATTGAGCACCTTCTATGGATTTAGCAATGGCCAACCTTCCCAACAGATCCTCTTCCCTACCAACATTACTGTCACTAGTGTGCCCTGACATTGCAGCTGACATTGCAGCTGGGGAGGTTTATGAGGCCACAACATCTAATCAGTTCCTAAACCTATGCAGACATCTTGTGTCATTACCGGTTAGGAACCTGAGGGTTGTCCAGGAATTTCCACTTTCCAAATGTCACGATGGGTCACCACGTTCAGTGTGCATCCAGTCAATGAACCTGGTAGGATTTGACTTGTGCCCGGGCTCCACCAATATGCCCAAAACGAATGCAGTATACACTGGATGTTTTACCTCTTACACTTTCACATCTTCCTCCTGGGCCACAGCTCTGCTGGTATCCCTGATTTCTCACTGAGCGCTCATGGCCAGGTCTAAGGCCATAGGTCATCAAAGGATCTGATCAGTTGTTTGTTAATGAAATCTTTAGGTTTTGCATGGGCCAGGTTCCATTCCAGAGCAGAACCAGCTGCAGTGACATTCCAGATCATACTTGACAGCAGTTCTTTTGTTACCATACTCCGAGCAGAAAATGTTCTCTGATTTTTGTATAATTGTTGGTCAGTTGTGCCTCAGTGATGAGCATAGAAACCTTTCCCAACTGACCACAAAGCAACTGGCCTCTATAGATATTCCAAGAAGGAAGGGCTGTGTTTGCCCTATCCCACATTGTGTCCCCGCATACCTCACTTTCTCTTGTGAGGCATCAATATATGTCGATGTTTCACAAGACGTATCACTGCTCTTCTTGAACAATTGGGGAACTGTGATGTCATCTGGAATGCAGATAAAGGTAATGGGAATGTGATTATTCCTAAGAAAGCGTTCACAAAGTTATACTTGCATCCTGTTGTGAGACAGGCATGGTATCAAGAGATGACACAGACACAAGTGATACAGTTTGAAAACCTTTATTTTATCTATCAGGATGGTGTAAGGCTTAACTTGCCCCAACTCTAGGGATGGAGTGTTCGCTACTTGAAAGTAAACTAAGGGAAGTCTAGGTCTGTCGGTCAAAATAAAATACTGTCTGTGCCAAAACCTATGCTTGCTTCAGGGATATTGCTCACACTTCGTTTCCCTCGCACAGCTCCCCATCTGCTGTTTCATACTGACTGCCTTCTTTAATCCCTTTCATTTATTGTGTTTTAAGAATATGGATACATTCCAATTGTCCTTGAAGGTCAGAGACTTTCAAAAATGTTTTTCCCCAAGCGTGAACACTCTGACACAGTTTCCTACTTCAATTGTCTGCTTCTTTGCTATTTAGCTTCACTTCAACTAAGAGCTTTTCATTAGGGTGCCACCTGTGCGCGTTGGCTTGGATACACTGTAACGTTAGCAACCTTTACTCACGTACCAGGTTTCTCTTATTCAGTGAAAGTGACTGGTTTGCTGTTGCTTTAGCTGGCTTCTGCTTCTACTGCTGAGGTCAGGGTCTCACCTCCTGCCCCCCAGGCACTCCTGGACTATACCTTGCTGCCCTGGGTAATGAGCAACTTCCTGGATATTTCTAGGAATCGCCTCAACTCCCACTCTGACTTTGCCTCCTTGGAAACACGGCTCCCTTGCCACGCTTCCTCCTCCTCCTGCCTGCCTTACTCTGCAGGGGCAAGCGTCTCCTCGTCCCGCTCTGTATTCTGGTCTTGGGCTGCTCTGGCTCAGATGCGACTTCAATCCGCCCTCCTACTCATTCAACTTGCTTTCTGTGATCCTTCCTTTTACACTGTTTTGAATTAGTAACAGGCTGCAGGTGGACACGATCAACTTCAAGTGCCTGACTTTGCCTGACTTGTTAAGGGGACATCTCCATTGAGCATATTGGTATTCCTCTGCATGCAGCTTCTTCATCCCAGTACCATTGTCATGTTTCCCATAGAAAGCCTATATTACTCATGGCTTCCTCTCCCTCATCTCAGTCCTTGAGTGCTACTGGGGGGAATAGATGTTCTGGGACTTGTACTATCCCATGAAGGCTGAGGGGAATTTGGGTAGGTCAATGATAGAGAAAGTGGGATACCCTGTCTCGCCCTGGGGTATTCCTTCCCTAGTTCCTGATGACCCTCAACTCAGGTGATCCTCCCTCGTGGATTAACCCCTGTAGTCAAGATCTGGTGTCTTGCCTTTTGGCCGGGAGCCTTAAGAAGGTATCTGGTGAATCCATCAATGGACTTTCCATTGAATTACTTTCCATTGAGGGATTTGCATCGAAAAAATATGCATCGAATGCATGTTTTTAAAGGGTAAAGGGTTAAAAAAAAATGTTTTGGGTTCTAAAGGGTAAAAAACAAGGGGTTGTGGGGGGGACCCCCATTAACATTTTTTTTTAAAATGCATTAGATGCACATTTTTTCAATGCAAAACTTTCGATGGAAAGGACCCTTGATGGAAAATGTTCGATGCAAAGACCATAAACCCCCTAAGAGGATTAAATGGGAGCATGCCCTCAGAATTCTCACACTGTCCTACCCGCAGTGTTTGCATCTTCGTACCATAGTTCTTGATCAGTTACAGTTGTGATATTTCTAAATTCTTCTGAGTTCATGACATGAGAAACAGAGGCCTGAACCATGGAACAGGAAACCCCATTCAAGCTTTATGTGTATAATAGCACTGCAGCCGCTACTTGTCAGTACAAATTCTCCTTATCAGAGTATCATTCCAGCTAGTCAGATAAGTCACCGCATAGCAGAAGGTGCTGTTATATGTGTCGAGTTCTGTGTCTTATCTATCAATAGCCTGGTATGGCCACCATGTCCACTGCCTCAGACCGGTTTACAGTAAACTCAGGAGTGGACTGGCCTACAAGGAACTTTGGAATGTTCCCGTGTGGGTCCTCTAGTCTTCTGCTCCTCTTACGTACAGGCCCCTTCTTTGCATCTCTCCTTATCCCCCTCATCCTTTTGAAGTAATGAATTTGTTATAAAGCCTACAGTATGATGTTCCTCACTCATAATTCGTAGGTCATTAAACCCTATATACGGGCGAATTTGCTTTCAAATTCGCTATTTGGACTATTTTTTCCAACTATTCTTTTCTGGGATTGCATCCTAAAGCCTAGAGGGGTTGGGCTTGCTCAGATGGTGTAATACGGGGCCACGTTAAAAAACCTCTCCGGGCCTCTTTTGGTTCCCAGTCCACTCCTGCCTTCATTGGGTTTCAGTTGGATGAACCATGTCAAGCCGTTCGGTTCCGCTCCATCCAACGATTCCTGTACCACATAACTCTTTCCATGCATCGACCGCCATCTACAAAAAAAGTTAGAAACACTGTATGAGTACAAATCAGATATTTGACACAGTTTAAGCAGTTTAATCCACTTTGAGCATTTGGTTCACTTGTTGGGACAACTGGAGCAGGAGAATGATCATTTGGGGCTTTTGTTAGCAGAGACTCTGTAGCAGCCAATGGTCTGGTATAGTCCTCATCTGATAACCAGTTCAGGAGGGTATGGCAAAAGACCTGTCCTTTTTAGCACTTTGCAGTTGAGGAGAATGAATCCCAAGACTATGTTCACTCCACATTTCTAGGTCCCTCACAGATTGCAAGTCTCCCTTGCCATGCTGTAATGTACCTCCTGCAATAATCGGGGCCATGCTTCGATACCAGAAGTAGTTACCACATCAGTAAAATTAACTTATCGTTCTAGTCCACTTTGTTGATTCCAAAACCAGATTTCATTGAGAAACACAACAAAGTACCAACATCCTGCTAGCAGACTAACTGCTTACACCTCTGGCTCCATTTCCTGGTGGCCCGTTCATTTAACAATGGCTAACGTGGACCCAGGTGCCCATCTCTCTTTTTTAAACTGCTGTATCTGCAGTTAAGAGGAGTTACTACGGTCTGTGCTACGTGGGTGCTAGAGAAATGTTCTTCTGGTGCTTTTTCACTATCATGTATTGGCCAGGCTCGATGGAGTGACAGGGTCCATCAGGCTACTTGGGTAATGCCTACCGGACTTGTGTGTGCTGAGACTTAACAGTAGCCATGGGATTCTTGTAATATGCCAGCAGAATATTGTTAATTAAGTGTATATTACTATAAGAATTGCTAACAGGTAGTTCTGAAGGGGGCACACTGGTCTGTTCAGTTGGTTGTGATATGTATGCTAAACAATACCAATGGGAGTGTCTTAGGCTATTTGAGGCTGGTTTCTGCACTTTTGCTAACCTATTCTTAATCACACCGTTTTGTCTCTCCACTGCCTCTGCAAATTGCGGATTATGGCGGCAATGGAGCTTATGTTGTATCTGAAGTGCTGTACACAGTTCCTTTACCACTTGGTCGGTTACGTGGGTGCACTGATCACAGTTTATGCTGATGGGCTCTCCAAATCTTAGGATATAAGGAACTTGGCCACCATGATAGTGTCACTCCTCCACAATGGATAGGCCTGGTCCAGCCTGAGGAAGTGTTCATGATGACCAGAATGCACTGGTAATTGTTGCATTTGTGGAGTTCTGTACAATCATCTTGAAACTTAACAAAGGGATCATAGTGCCAGTGGTGTGCTCCCGGCTTGCCTATACAGTGTTTCCCCACATATGTTTGTTGCCATATGATGTACTGTCTGCAATACGCTTTTTGCATGGAGAGAAAATCTGGGGCATACCAGCCACGGTTACAGGTGCTGCATTATAACTGTGGGTTTTAACAGGAGAACCAGAGGACATTAGGGCTCTTCTGTGCATCCAGAACTGTCTGAAGTCATGTGCAACTCCAAAGGTGTATCTTGAATGAGGTTAAATGTTTACTTACTGATGTTCTGCAACTTTACAGGCACGTGTCATTGCTACTTATGCTGACGAAACATTGGATAACCTGCCACTTCATACCACTTCTGAGGTGAAATACTGCATAATCTGCTACTAGTTGGACATTGTCATCTCTAGTACAAGATCCATCCACAAAGTATACCAATTCAGGGTTCTGCATTAGTGTGTCAAATACGTCTTTTCTGGACTGCAGGAATTTGTTGGTTATTTCTATGCAGACAAGTGGCTCATGCAAGAGTGTAGGCAGCAAGGAAGCCCGTTTGTGAATTTTGAGTTTTTAAGAATTTAGTAATAGAATCTCTTATTTTGTCTTTTGGGACAGGGACATGTGCTCTGTTTTAGTCTTCAACACTAGTGCAGTTTTTGCATAATGGACAGCCACTTCTAACAGTGACTGTAGTACGATACACTCACATTGTTGCACTGCATTTGTGGCTGTACCTACAGATATAAAACATGGGGCCATCTCTGCTTCAGCTAGATTTAAGGATGTGCTGTAACACACTATTTGTCACTATTGCATCCTGTGAGCGTGTGCTAGTGCTTATAGTGAAAACCTTTTCCTTTCGTGACAATACAGCATACATTTCTTTTTGTAATTGTGCAGTTCGAATGCTGGCACATTTCCTAATGGCCTCCTAATTATTTGAACAGCTTGCTCTGTCTCTTCTGTCCATTGTAAGGGTTTTGAGGCATTGATCTTTGTTGCTGTGGATTTGCTGTTTATTTATTTATGTTTTCATTTGTAAAGCGCCTAAACCGTGAGGCACCAGGGTGCTATTGCAGACCAGTAACATGTATACACGGGCTTGAGTCATGACAGTAAACAAATCAACAATCGAGGGGAAAATAAGTATTTACACGTATCCTAGGATCCATTGCTTGCTGCAACCGGTCATCCCCTTAGTTATGCATCTGTGTCCTCAAGTGATCATTTTTTACTTACTGGTCTGTTTCCCTACACAGTTGTACTTCTTCCTAAAGGCTTTGTGTGCGAACGCGGTTAATAACACTTCTAACTCAAACTTGCTTGCTTCATCAGAGGGGGATGTTAGGAGAAGGCCATCAACAATACTGCATTAAAACTAACTACTGTGGGAATATTACACCATGGGAGTCCTTCTTGAGTTTTTATGAAAAGAGGGTGTGGGACTTTGGGTACTCCTGTGTGAGGCAAGACCATGTGTACTGGATTCCTCGATACAAAAAAGGGAACAAGTACATAATTGTTAGGGCCCAAGGGCTAAATTCAGAAGTGGTGGCTTGGCACCTCGTGAAGCATTTGAGTCTTTCTGACAATATACCCGTCAAGAGTACAAAAGGATAGATTGAGGTGATTATTGCCCGAAAATATTTGGTACACCCTGGTACCCACACAGCTGGCTGCAAAAGAAAATAGCCAAGTATTAATATACAGCTCAAGACAGTGAGATAACTAGGCAAGATTATTAGCTGTTACTCACAAGTAAGAATGATGGATTGGACTGAGACTTTCCAAGCTAGACTGGTGAGTATGCTGGAATAAGAGAGGTAGCTATTACTGAAGGTAACAAGGTAGGGAAGAGGAAGAATTAGACAGTAGTTTGCTTACCAATAGGAGGGTGTTGAGCGTTCTGTAGTATTTCTGAATAAGGGATTGCTGGAATGGAGGTGTAATCCCGGGAACACAAAGTCTTGTTCCCTATTCCCACCGGCACGAGAACGCCTAAACAAGTCTTTGATCCTTGCGCTGTTGTGCTAATGTCCCTTTAGTTCTTTAGAGTCTTCAGACAGGTGAAGAAGGGAAGTTGTGACAAACAATTGAGGGTTTCCAGATTCGGGATGATCCAGTAGAGGTAAGCAGTCCGACCAGCGTTCCGAGGTGGCAAGAGACAAACGAGGTGCTGCTGGTTGAGGCGAGGGCAGTTTCGTAGACGTTCCGGTTTGGCAGCAGGTAAGCAAGTCGTGAAGGGCCTAAGCGGTTGCAGTCCAGTAAAACGTTCCGGTTTGGCAACAGGTAGGCAAATAGTGAAGGGCTTAGGCGGATGCAGTCTGTAAACGTTCCGAGTCGGCAACAGGCAGGCCAGGTGTAGAGGGCTCAAGCGGGTGCAGTCCAGTAAGCGTTCAGAGTCGACAACAGGTAACCAGTTAAGCAATATCAGGAGACAAGGCATGGTAAGTCAAAAGAACGGACCAGGGGATCGAAAACCAGGACAACAAGGTAACAAGATACGATGCTTTGAGAATACAAATTCAGAAGCGGCGCCATGCAGCGTAGACAGGGTTTAAATTACGAATCAGCTGACTGCACGCACAACGCACTGCCATAACCTTGAATGCATACGTGTATGCAATGGGAGCCAGCATTTCCAGGGCAACCCATAGCGTTCTCTGAAGGAACGCGTACTTCTGGACGAACAAGTGTTCTGAGGGCTTAGCTTGAGTCCCGAATTCATAGGTATACTGGTGAATCTACTGGAGGAGCGGGAAAGTTCCCTAATGTGTGCACCTGGTTTAAGACATGATAAAGAGGAATCCAATGGAACCCTGACCGTTTCCTCCCCCAAAGAAAGATCCCCAGAGTAGGAAGCCAACAACCTCGATATGAGAAGAGCATGTACATTCGACTCAGGTTTCCATGTACGCTCCTCAGGACCGTAACCCTTCCAGTCAATGAGAAAATGACGAACCCCACGTACCACCTTAGTGTCCAGAATAGCCTTAACCTCATACTCCTCCACGCCCTGGACCATCACTGGTGCCGGACGAGAAGGGAGGCGGGTACCCACAGGGCATGGTTTCAGAAGGGAAACATGAAAGACAGGATGCATCTTCCACTGGGAAGGCAACTCTAAACGCACTACCAAAGGATTGAGCACTTCCTTAATAGGAAAAGGCCCCACAAAGCAGGGCAACAAGCACCTACGACCAGGTATATGAAGATTCTTGGGAGCTAACCAGACCAGCATTCCGGGACGATACTCAGGGGCAGGAGTCCGGTGTTTGTCAGCATAGAGTTTAGCTTGCCGTTGAGCGGCCTCTAGATGGTTAGATACTGTCTCCCTCAGGGTAATGAATTCACAGATGCAATCCTGAACTGCCGGGTTGTCTATTGTAGGAATAACATCCAAAGGAAGGGACCTAGGGTGTAGACCATAAAGGGCAAAGAAAGGAGTGGTGCTAGTGGAAGAATGGACAGAATTATTATACGCATAAGCTGCTGCTCCAAAACATCTAACCAAGATTCCTGATGTTGAGCAATAAGACAGCGTAAGAATTGTTCCATAGTGGCATTCGCCCTCTCTGTCTGTCCATCTGTTTCAGGGTGATAGGCCATGGAGTAACATCCATCAATACCCAAGGCAGTGACGAGATGACGCCAGAAACGGGAGGTAAACTGTGAACCTCGATCAGTGATGATGGTTTCCGGTAGGCCAAAACGACGAAACACGTGCTGCAAGAACAAGTCCGCTAGGACAGGAGCAGAAGGTGGACCTAGGCAAGGAATAAACAAGGCCTTTTTAGAAAAGTAGTCTATGACCACCCATATGGTATCATAGCCTCTCACAAGAGGTAATTCTACCACAAAGTCCATAGAAATCATAGCCAAAGGTTTCTTTGGGACAGGCATGGGATGTATCAACCCCATTGGTTTGGATGCCGTACCTTTGCACTGAGCACAAATCGCGCAATTCCTGCTGTACTCCGACACATCCTTAGTCATAGTAGGCCAGAATGCCCATTGTTTTAGTTTTTCAAGAGTCTTGCGTCTACCCGGATGTGCGGCCATTAAGGCATCATGACACCACTGGAGGGCCATCCAACGGGTTTCAGGTCTAGGAAGATAAAGTCGCCCTTGGACATATGGCAATGAGTCGGTGACTTCCATCTTATAGTCATGGAGTTCAGGAGGATTAGTAGCCATCCAAGATTGAATCAAGCCCTTCAAGGATGAATCAACAGTACAAGAACAAATGACAAAAGACAGCTGTAACCCCTTCCCCTCCCGGAGAGGCGTCTGTCCATCTTCATTCAATCTGGACAAGGCATCCGCCTTAGAAGGAAAACTCCTGGGACGGTAGGTGATTTGGAAGTTGTACCTTGAGAAGAATTCATGCCAACGTGTGTGGCGGGTGGTAGTACAGTGTACTGATTTAAGAGCAAGAAGATTCCGGTGGTCAGTGAATACCTGTACCGGAGCAATAGTATCCAATAGATGGTGTCTCCACACCAGAAATGCATCACGTATTGCTAGTAGCTCACGTTCAGTGATCGTATAATTCATCTCATACTTGGTAAGGTTTCTTGAATGATAGGCCACCGGATGTAGAAGACCTGTATCTTCACATAACTGGGAAAGAATAGCCCCAACGGCTTGATCAGAGGCATCTGCTTCTACAACAAATGGACGCTTTTGGTCAGGATGCTGAAGCACCGGGGCTGAAGTAAAGGCGGATTTAAGCGTGTCAAAAGCTTCTTGAGCTTGATCAGTCCATATAAAACGATTCTTGGAGCTAGTTAATGTCGTCAAGGGAGCTGCGATAGCAGAAAAGGAGTGGATGAACCGCCTGTAAAAGTTTGCGAACCCTAAAAAGGATTTCACATTTGTTGGGACAGGCCAGTCCAAGATCGCTTTCACCTTAGTATTGCTCATTTTAACACCCGCACTGGTGATGTCATAGCCCAAGAATTCCACCTGATCAGCGTGAAATGCACACTTCTCCAATTTAGCATAGAGATTGCTTTCACGCAATCTCTGTAAAACAGTGGAGACGTGCTGAACATGATCTTCGTAGATAGAGGAATAAATGAGAATATCGTCAAGATAGACAATCATGAACTGGTCTAGTAAATCCTTGAAAACATCATTGATGAAATACTGGAACGTAGCTGGGGCGTTACATAAGCCGAATGGCATGACCAAATATTCAAAAAGACCGTACTTTGTCTTGAAGGCGGTCTTCCATTTGTCGCCTTCTCTGATTCTCACCAGATTATAGGCTCCCCTTAAGTCCAGTTTGGTAAAGAACTTGGAGGAACCCAGTTGATTCAACAGGACTGAAATCAAGGGAATTGGATACTGATTCCGGACTGTGATTGCATTCAGTTCTCTGTAATCGATACAGGGACGTAGGTCTCCCTCCTTTTTGGGAACAAAAAAAAGAGGTGATGCTGCTGGAGACCTGGAGGGACGAATGAATCCTGTACTTAGTGCTTGATCCAAATACTCTGAGCACTACGTCCTCCTTTTGCGTAAGTGAATAAATCCTGCCAGAAGGAATATGGGCCTCTGCCAGTAGCTCAATCGGGCAATCGTAGGGACGATGCAGAGGTAGTTTTTCTGCAGCCTTTTTATCAAAAACATCCCTAAAAGAATCATATTCCTTAGGAAGGAGCACTGTAGTGATAGCCCCAATAGTAAAGGCTGCATCCAGAATCATGGAGCTGGGGTTTCCTGGTTCAGCCTCAGATACATGACAAGACTCATGACATACAGCTGAGGTAAATTCCACAGACCGTGACACCCAATCAATGAGTGGATTGTGTTTTGTTAACCAAGGCAGTCCCCAGTATAAGCTTGAATTGTGGAGCTGAAATGGATGACCTCTGAATGCGTGGTACCAAATGATAACACCAGGTCAATGGTTTGTTCCGTCACCAGACCGGAGATCAGAGAGGTACCATCCACTGCATTAACTAATTCTGGTGTTTTCTTTGAAAGCAATGGAATGGAATGATCAAGAACATATTGAGCGTCCACGGTTTATAGTCATAATTTCGACAACAAAAATGTCGAAAGTCAAAATATCGAAAAAAAAATGTCGAAAAAAAAAAGTCGACTTTTTTTTTCAATGCATTTTTTTTTTAAATGGGGGGGGGTCCCCCCCAACCCCCCTTTTTTAATTTTTTTTTAAAATTTTTCCCTTTTTTTTAACTCCCGAACCCCTAAAATAAATATATAATTAAAAAAAATGAAAGTCGACATTTTTTTTTTCGACATTTTTTTGTCGACATTTTTGTCTGTCGACATTTTTTTTTCGAAATTATGACCACCCACCAGCGTCCACATAGTTCCTTGTTGCACCTGAATCAAGAATTAGTTCAACAGACCAGGGTTTCTCAGATGGATAGGACAAGGTAGCCAAAACCGAGAAGGGAACCGAGGCTCTGGGGTCCATGACAACCTGACTCGACAAAGGTCCCCCGTCTATTGTCGAGCTTTGGCGTTTCCCACCTTCTTGGGTTTCTTGGGAGAAAGTTTCAAAAAGTTTTCTGACGACCCACAGTAGAAGCATAAATGATTGGCCCTTCAAAGCTCTCATTGTGTGGGAGTAAGTGGGCCTCTAATGGCACCAATCTGCATTGGCTCTGATGTCGAAACAGGTGTTAACACAGGAGGAACGGCTAGGGTTGTTCTTTGTTCGCCCTTTCGTTCTGCCTTACGAGCGTCAATTTGCAACACAAGGTCAACCAGTTCTGGGAAGCCACTAGGGACAACCGGTACCGTTGCTAAGACGTCCTTCAAAGTTTCCGAAAGACCTTTATAGAACAAGGCCGCTTGCTATTCATCTGGCCAATCGGTTTCTGCGACTCGCTGATTGAACTTAGCCAAATAATCCAAAAGGGGAAGTATCTTTTTGTTGCAAGGAAAGCAATTCCAGATCTGTAGCCTGTGACTTATATCTTGCATCAAAGACACGTGTCATGGCCGTAATCAGTGCTTCACTATCATAAAGTAGCGGGCTGCTTTGTTCCATTAGGGGATTGGCCCATACTGCAGCAGTGCCACCGAGGTTAGACAAAACAAAGGCTGCCTTTGTAGTAGCATCCGGAAAGGAGGTGGGTCTACACAAAAAATGTAAGCGGCACAGATTAATGAAGGTTTGAAAGGTCTTAGGATCCCCTAAGAACCTTTCTGGAGGGGCCAACGGAAACTGTACTGCCATGTAGACAGGGCCTGACTCAGTTCTAGATTGAGCCCTTCCTGCAGCAGTCTCCGAGCCAGAACTTGATGTTCCAGCCCCTGACTGCAAGCCAGCATGTAACTCATTGATACGACGTTGAGTAGAATCATGTGCTGCTGTCATGTCGGCCCTGAGGTCAGCCACCACTTTGGATAAAGCCGCCAAATGTTCAGCGGCTTCTTCCATTTTATGAGGCTTCTGAATATGTTAGGGCCCAAGGGCTAAATTCAGCCTTTGGTGGCTTGGCACGTCGTGAAGCATTTGAGTCTTTCTGACATATACCCCTCAAGAGTACAAAAGGACAGATTGAGGTGAGTATTGCCCGAAAATATTTGGTACACCCTGGTACCAACACAGCTGGCTGCAAAAGAAAATAGCCAAGTATTGATATATAGCTCAAGACAATGAGATAACTAGGCAAGATTATTAACTGTTACTCACAAGTAAGAATGATGGATTGGACTGAGAATTTCCAAGCTAGACTGGTGAGTATCCTGGAACAAGAGAGGTAACTATTACTGAAGGTAACAAGGTAGGGAAGAGGAAGAATTAAACAGTAGTTTGCTTACCAATAGCAGGGTGTTGAGTGTTCTGGAGTATTTCTGAAGAAGGGATTGCTGGAATGGAGGTGTAATCCCGGGAACACAAAGTCTTGTTCCCTATTCCCTATTCCAGCCGGCACGAGGACGCCTAAACAAGTTTTTGATCCTTGCGCCGTTGCGCTAATGTCCCTTAAGTTCTTTAGAGTCTTCAGACAGGTGAAGAAGGGAAGACGTGATGAACAATTGAGGGTTTACGGATTCGGGATGATCCAGTAGGGGTAAGCAGTCCAACCAGCGTTCTGAAGTGGCAAGAGACAAACGAGGTGCAGCTGGTTGAGACGAGGGCAGTTCCGTAGACATTCCGGTTTGGCAGCAGGTAATCAAGTCGTGAAGGGCTTAAGCGGGTGCAGTCCAGTAAAACGTTCCTGTTTGGCAACAGGTAGGCAAATAGTGAAGGGCTTAGGCGGGTGCAGTCCGTAAACGTTCCGAGTAGGCAACAGGCAGGCCAGGTGTAGAGGGCTCAAACGGTTGCAGTCCAGTAAGCGCTCGACAACAGGTAACCAGTTAAGCAATATCAGGAGACGAGGCAAGGAAAGTCAAAAGAACGGACCAGGGGAGCGAAAACCAGGACACCAAGGTAACAAGATACAATGCTTTGAGAATACAAATTCAGAAGCAGCACTGTGCAACATGGGCGGGTTTTAAATTATGAATCAGCTGACTGCACGCACAACGCACCACCGTAACCTTGAATGCATACGTGTATGCAATGGGAGCCAGCGTTTCCAGGGCAACCCATAGCGTTCTCTGAAGGAACGCGTACTTCTGGACGAACAAGTGTTCTAAGGGCTTAGCTTGAGTCCCGAATTCATAGGTATACTGGTGAATCTACTGGAGGAGCGGGAATGTTTCCTAATGTGTGTACCTGGTTTAAGACATGATAAAGAGGAATCCAACAGAACCCTGACAATAATGTCTGGATGTAAGGATTTGGAAATGAATGCAGAAAAGTGGTCCACCACTGTGAAGTGTGTAGTTGTGGGGAGTACACAAGACAAGATGGTCTCTGGATTCTGTACCACTTGGCAAGAGGAGTATTATTTCTAAGTTTACTGCCCTAAGGTCCTGGACAAATCTATTGTTGCCTATTCCTGGTTTCTTGATGGGCAATATTGGGCTATGCGATTGCAGTTGGCACTTTAGTTTTTGTAACCATTTTACGTTGTTCGCCGTGAACATCTCCTGCCATCTATGTTTTTTCCACTTTTTTCTATGGGAGCCAGTTTTCCATTAATGTATTCATGTGGATTATATGTGTATGGATCACAATTATTTTTAGATTATCTTCATAGGATTGTTTTCCACAGGCAATGAATGCCCTGATGAAGGAACCTGCTGGTCTGAAATACATGGGTCAGCACTGTCTGCCTACCGACGTTTCAAGATGATGCAGCTACATTACGACGATGTTGAAATATCTGATTATCTAAGAGTTGTATATTTCCATGATGAATGCTGTGTAGTATCTACTACTAAGGTGCAGTCAGTACTCAAGCTAACGTCCTCTGTCTTTCTAAAATTCTATGCCCACTTCAGTGCATAGGTTATTCACAGATTTTCACCAAATACTATTGTTACATTGTGATTAGTGAATTGATTCACAAGCGTGGTGCCCAGTCCCTCCCACTGCATATCACTTGTAGTTAGCACTATCATTCCTTGTTGCAGGAAGTACTGTATTACAGGTGCTACATCTTCTTCCACCTCTGGATGTAGTTAATACTGGGGTATTTGGAATAACCATTTAGATTGATCTACATTTATTTGAACTGGCTATGCGTTGCGTATGTATCCTACTTCGTTTGCATGTGTGGACCAGAAGGACTTGCAGACTGTTGCTAATAGCTGTCGGTTTTCATGGATAAATGCTTATCGTCCGTGTTAGTAGTGCAATGTGCAGCATGGCAAGTATTTCTTCAATGTTTCTGGCAGGGACATCAAAAAAAAAACTCTGGGGTATAGTAAATCGTGCAGCTTAGTTTTCACGAAACATCTCTGCCTAACAGATGTCGATGGACTCAATATAAAGGTGTGCATGCCCGTGATCTACCCCAAGGTGAAAAACACAGAATCAGTGATTGGATGTGTCACAGGCGTATTCATAATAAAATTAATGTATTAATAAATTGGTCTTTCATATCGCTTAATGCCAGAGACCAGCCTCTAAGCACAGGACCTGGTATCAAATCCGGGCTACTCAGTGTTGTCTTGCTTCATTACATGCACATTAGCCCTGAGCTATCCTTCCGAAAGACATACAGCATTAGCTGTTTCTGAGGATAATGAAAAGTCAGGCAAGCAGTCAGATTAGATGGAAGACCTACTGGCTCCAGTGTCTACCAAACAAGAAAGGGTCTTCCGTCTTACCTTGAACTGAACATACGGGCTGTCCTGATCTACTGGGACTAAGGGGTTCATGATGAGATTTTCATGCTGTCTCACTACTGATCTTCATCCAATGCTGGGGGTTTTGGTCTCGTCTGTTTGAAATGGGGGGAATCGGGATTAAATACATTTCCCTGTTCTGGAGGTAGGGGTGGGAAGTTCTGCGGTGACGTATACGGACACAAATTCTTCCAGTAGCTCTAATGCTTGCAGTAATTACAGGCCATGGGACAGGGGAATTGTACCTGCTGTCGGTACTGTGGGGCACCTCTTCCCCGAATGCTCATCTTTGGCCGTCTGCTGGATGCTCCCCTACTTCCTTGTGGGTCTTCTCTGTGGAGGTTGTGTAACTTCAAGGTAATGAGCTTGCTTTCATGGCATACCCTTCCCTGTAACACCTTTACCCCATCCTACCAGGAAGGATACTTAGGAATTCAACATCCCTCCCACCTTTCCCAACACGAACATTTCCTCAGAGACAGCACACTACTGGAGAAAATGGACCAACATCCACGCTGTATACCTGACATGTCCCAATACAATGGTCAGGCAGGGTCAGGCAATTACTGACCATTACACACACCTGACTTCCATCACACTTCCCCACATAGATAAAAGGCACAGCACGAGAGCACGATGAGTAAGGAAAAGCACACGAGGAAGCAGCAGTTCCAGGATGGCAGCTTAATACAAGGCGTAAGACGGCAAAACCGAAGAGGATTGCAAGGAGGGAAGTGCCCATGACCTTTTCAATGAAAGACTGTTACTTTCATGAACCTTCGAGAATTCAAAATGTAAGACCAGGGATCAAGGCTGAAGAATCCTGCATTGTGTGTCGGGGTACCCGAGGCTCTCCCACGTTGATAGTCAAGGCGGGGAGAATCGTTTGCCACTGTGGTACTGTCCTTGGCTCCTACAACAAAGCAGCGCCAGTGAAGTCAGAAGAGCCGTTGAGTTGGGGAGACTGATACCAGACCGGTCTGTGTTGAAGCTAACGTTGCAAGCGGCAACATTGTATAGTGAAAGCTGAAGAGAATGTTGGGGTGATTATCCCGGGGTCGGCAGAGCCGTCCACGGCCTCTGGGCTGGGGAGGCCCCAACTCCTCCCATGTCCCCAAAAAATGAGTATGAGACACATACAAGGAGCAAGGCTGAGACTGCTGTTTATTTCAACGGCAGGGATGGGTTTCTCGTATGCATCCGAGAAAGCACACCTAACCTCTCAGAGGGGCTTGCAAGCTCTTTTTACTACAGCATGACGCGCTACCCGCGTCACCTGGGAAAGTTAGTACAAAAACCTATTGCCACTCAGGATTGGTTCTTCCAGTGGTAGAGTTAGTATGGTTAGCATATAGAGACGTAGGTTATTGGAAGGAACCAGATCAGGTGGTATACTTGGGCTGTTCCTAACATTTGTTACTTCAGAATTGCAACAAGGGGACCCTCTGTGATTGGCTATGAGTAATGGTGTCTGTAGTGAGCCCCCTTGTGTTCTGATTGGTTCTCCCGCGAGCCCCCAAGCCTGGGACCATCGTTGTTCCCAGCTCTCGGTGTACCTGTCATTAGCAACAATGTGCAACTATGTGTTTGTGCAGACAACGGACAAGTCTGCTCATAGGCTCATAAGCGAGTCGTTCCCATCACTGTAGGTGTCCATCTTGCCGCTTCGTTTTTGCAACCAGTGAGACCCTGGCGGCTTCTCTGTCTCGTAGGCTTGGCACCTTGTCAGTTCGGCTTGGTCACGTGTAGAGAGACCGTAGCTGGAGCAGATTTATAACCATTTGATTTTGTATTCGATGTCTGGAGGCTTGGCGTTTGCAGGTGTAACCTTGGCGCTGGGCTCTCGGCATGCGGGTTGCAACATCATGGCCTTGGCTGCAGGCCCTCGTTAGGGGCTTGTTCTGCATGTCAGCACTTGTATTTCGTTCTGAGAGGGTTTTCGTTTGCGAGGCCTCAGCCTGGGGACTCTTGCTCGTGGCCTACTCGGGCCTAGTTCATGGGTGGCGTTGCATAATCCATAGTACGGTGGTAGTGGAATGACAAATCATCATATGTAGCACTAGATATACATGATAGCGTCTCAAAGAGATAGGTGGCGAGGAAGCATCAGCAAGCATATACACGATCTCTTCAGGCGTCTTGCATTTCTGCCGTGCTGTAGAAGGCCTATGTGAAAAATAAAAACGATGCACATCCGTGGGTGTGACAGTCCGCAACGTCATAGCACTGAGTATGTTCTTCGTGTAGATTGGTGTGTGAGTGACCAGTGTGCATGGTGGCACGTGTGCTATTGTCTGTTAGCTATGTCGTCATGGCATCTCTAACGATGTGGATACTTGCAGTCGTTGTTCTAGTCGAGTTCATCCATTCCGCAGATGTCATCAGCCGTGCGGGCTGGTATTGGTCATACTGGTGGGCATACTCCTCTTATGTGTAAGTTCCTGAACCAGGGTATTTTGTCATCTGGCAGGTAGGCGAATTCGTCTCGTGGAGGGTGTCTGGGCCGTGATCCCCTAGGCCATGGTCTGGATGAGATTGGGGGGAGGGTATTGTCCCATTCTCCCACTTCAGTCCCTCCTCTGGTCGACTTGTCGACCACAAACTCATCCTTTTCCTTATCTCCTTTTACTCTCCATATTTTAGTTATTCCAGCCAAGTGTCCATAGTGGTTTACATGATCTTCAAACAACCAGTACATGTAGACGTAGGTGCCGCCGGGTTTGCAGTATACCCACCTTCCTACATAACTTCTCGGGTTCCTTGGGTTCTCCACCTTCATAGATGATGGATCTTTGTGATTGTCGATAATCTGTTTGCGTAGCCTCTCTCTTTCTTGTATTATCATATCCGTGTGTTGGACGTCATCAGCCGGTAATAAGGCGTGCATACCGGCCATTTCTATCATTTCATCCACTGAGCGTGCTTTTCTAGCCTTCCAAAACTTTATCACAATCAACACAGCTGCACCCAATATTATTACTCCTACTAGTAGTTTTAGCCCATCTAACAGCCACGAAGGCATCCATGACCAAAGAAAGGAAAACCAGCTGTTGTCCTTTTTCACTCTTTTACTCTCTTCCTCCATTTTGGAGTGCATCAGGGCATGTTGGGATACTGCCTCAGTAAGTGTTCCATTATCCGCGTCATTAGCTGGGATGAACGTGCAACATGATTGTCCAATTTTCGCGCAGACCCCTCCTTCCATTGCTCTGAGGAGATCCAGCACATACCTGTTCTGTAGTGCTACCATTCTTACTGCTCGCAGCTCTTCTTGGATTGCGTTGAATCCGTTGACTGTCAAATTTATTGTCAACATCAGCTCCCACCGTGTTATCTGAAGCCATTTTGCATTTGCATATGCCTGTAGTCCTGGGTGAATTATTGATGAGAAGAACATTGCCGCGCTCTACTGAATAGTCTATGTTCTGGTGGGATGGAGGTGAATGCTGTTTCTGACCGTCCCCACAGGTAGTTTCCTGTGAGCGCTTCCCCCTGTCTTTTTGCTCTTGAAAAGACATTATTGTTGTTGTTCTCGTCACCTACTGCAACCTTCAGTGACCTCTTCTTCCTCTTGTTCCCTTCGTCCATCTTGGAGAAATTAGCCAAGTTGACGTGTTTCTGAGGCACAACTAGTGATGGGACGTTGATGTGCACCATGGCGCATACTCCATTCCATGAGGAGGGCAATGTATGGTATGCCTTGTCACCGCAGGCCCAATAGTGATCCATTATAACCACTGTGCCCGCACCCCCCTCAGGTATCTCCACTATGTCTTTACAGTTAGTGTTATACCCTACATCCACATCTCCTTTGTGTTGATAGCACAATGTTGGTGCAGTCAGTGGTAGTATTCTTACTGGGTCTTCTTCCTTCTCCATCCACGTCAACATTGGAACATGCGTACCCCACGTCGTCCAACATCTGTCATTGTGTTCTTGTATGGTGGTAGTATTTTCTCTTGTTACCATGTTGCTCCCTACTACTCCTATCTCTCATTCATTGTTCATATATACTTTTCCAGTTATTGTTATGAGAGGCCTTTCCCAACACCCTTGTTCTCCAGGAGTTTCAGTTGCATACCAATCGCATGGTAGGTAGTCCAACGTAACCATCTTCGTTTCTCCTTTGTCGGGGCCGTCCGTCATGTACCTGAAGGCTTCAGTATGTAGGCTTCTCTTGTGGTAGGCCGAATATGTTTTGAGAAAATTATTTTCGTATGGATACGTGTCCCTCGTTTTCCATTCAATTCTCACCACTGTCCCTTGGAATCGTCCTCTTGTCTGAAATAGTGCTAAATATATCAGACATAACATCGTTTTAGCTGGTACTTCAGTGGCTACAAATGTTCCTGATGCGCTCATGGCGTACGGAATCAATGAGCAGACATAACAGTGTCCGTTGTCTGCTTATCAATTTTGGTCATGTGCTTATACCACATGTTGTTTGAGACATGTGCTGAATCTGTAAGATATGTGTTAATTTCCTTCTCCTCTGCATATGTGCTGAATTTAACTCTACTACCCTTACCTCTAGTACTACTTGCACCGCCCGATACTGTACCTGTTGCAGCCGTGAGAGGGGGGTATGTTAGTTTTGGGTACAGCCATAGTTTGCAAAGCATAGGTGTTCTGCCAGACAGAGGCAGCCTATAGACCAATGATCACCAACACACCTAAGATCTTTATTAGAGTCGCTAATTTCACTGGCATTTTGCTCTTACCTTCGCTGCGGTCCTGCAGCTTATTCTTGCGACGTTAAAGTTGCCCGCCTGAAAATTCTGAAGGTATGCGTTATCGTGGTTAGTACTGTTAATTAAGCACTCCCTAGCAGGTAATCGTTCATTGCCCAGGCGAAAAGCTGTTCCCACATAAATCTCAGTGACCTATCCCTCAGAGCTGGTAGGTGCTCGTGAAGATGGGGAAATGATTGTTCTATGGCCAAAACGAATGCTGTGTAATACACACGTAACCTCCTTCTTTTCCGATACTTTGGTCTCCTTATGTGGTATACAAATTGGTGTGATAGGGCTTCAGGGTTATTATCATCTGCGGGTAGCATTTACTCCTTGGCAGAACCCCACGTTAGTTATTGCACTTTCTAGACAATACAGTAATCTACGGCACCTGCATGTGCGAGGCAAAAGGAAGAGATAACATACAAGTGTTTATAGTAGTGCATGCAACATTCTACTTCATTATATAATGTCCTTTACTCAGTGGTGAAATGGGCAGGGCGGGGCTGAGCAGATGTTTCTTTCGTTTGGGACCTTGTAACCATGGGATGGGCTAGGGGTGATTGTTCAAAATCTATTGGTGAGTCCGTGGCTAGGGGTAGGTTAGGGGTAGAGTCACAATAGTGCTCCTTGGCTGTTGCTGTGTCTTTGTCTGCCGATGGTGCTGCTGAAGGTGTCATCTGCGCGGTGGCCCTACTATCAACGCGAGGGCGGGTCTGGCCATTGTAGGGCTTAACATCATGAAGATGGGTCCATGTGTTTTTGTTAGCCAACTTAACTGCTCTAGGAGCTACTGCTTCTACTACGTGGGGCCCAGTGAAATGTGGGTCGTTCCATTTACGATTAAAGTTGCGAAGGAGTACACTATCACCTTTCGCTATGTTACACAATCCTTGCTGTTCTTGTTCTTCAGTTGCTTCTTCCAGTTGGGTGTTCGTCGACCCGCCCTGCGTGCGCTCGAGCTGTTGAGAAATAAAGGCGACACTAGTAATCAAAGAAGACACATATTGATGCATTTCATCACCAAAAACAGATGCAGTACTTTCACAATCGGTTAGTACCCTTGATACTGGCATTAATGGGAGGCGCATTTGACGACCAGTGACCACCTCGTGGGGAGTGAGGTGGTGGTCGGACCCTGGTCTGTTCCTGAGCGCAAATAGTTCCAAGGCGAGACAGTACAACCAGCTCTTCTTGGTTGTCTGCTGAATCTTCGCTATTTCTTCCTTCAGGAGGCCATTCAGGCGTTCACATACGCCATTGGCTTGTGGATGATATGCACATGCAAACTTGTGCTTAATTCCTAAAAGGGCAGTGATGTGCTGAAATAGTTTGTTTGCAAAGTGCGGGCCGTTATCTGAACGTAGTACTTTGCAGACGCCCCACCTAGGGAAAACCTCCCTCACTAAAAATTTGGCAGCTCTGAAAGCATCCACGTGCGTGCAGGGCCCAGCTTCCATCCACCTCGAAAATGGGCACACCACAACTATCATGTACCTGTGTCCTTGACATACATTGATCATGTTTACGTAGTCAATGTGGAGATATGGGAATGGTCCTTCTGGCCGGGGTATAGTACCTTTTATCACTTGCAGCGTGTGACCGGCCATAAACTGTTGGCATGTTAAGCAGTTGCTGATGAAGTTGGCAACATGGGAATTTAAATTGGGACAAAACCAGTCTTCCTTAATTTGTGCTGCAATCATTTCCTTTCCTGTATGTGCTCAATAATGTAGCTGAGTAAGCGATGTTTTTAACAGTGCTAGCGGCATTACTACCTTTCCAGTGTTATTTTGATGCCATAGTGCATCTGTGGGAGACATTGTGCACCCTCTTTTTACCCAAAGCTCCTTTTCTGCCATTGGTGCAGCTGCCTGCAACTCCATAATCTGTGTTGCAGGGAGATGGGTGTACCCGTCCTTTAACAACATTTGTCTTGCTATCGACCTCTCTCTGCCTCTTTCTGATTCTGGGGGAATCCACATCTCACCAAAATACGCAGCATGTTTTGCATGGGCATCTGCTACTTCATTACCTTTCGAGATAGGGTCATCACCATTGGTGTGAGCCTGACACTTAACCAATGCTACTTCTTGGGGGTCGTTAATTACTTCTATCAATTCGGCTAGTAGGAGGGCATGTTGTAATGGGGTACCATCAGCTCTTCTAAAACCCCTCCTTTGCCACTTAATTAATCCCAAGTGCATAGTTGATGTTACATATGCACTATCAGAGTATATAGTAACTTTCTTGTCAGAACTTTCTTTTAGTGCCAAAATCAGCGCACCAACTCCGCTGCCTGGGCCGAATAATGTTGTGGTAGTTGGACACATTTCACCGGGACATATAGCAAATCCTCCGTCATTCTAACCACTGCTGTTCCCGTCCTCCTTACCCCGTCAGTCTGGTTGATAGTTGATGACCCATCAATGTACAGTATCTCACCCTCTTTTAGGGAATCCTCCTCAACCTTCCTTGTGCAAGAGTACATTTCAATTGTCTGTGTGCAATCATGGGCATAATCACCCTCTTCAATTACTTCTGCTATGAACCTAGCTGGATTTACAGTACTACACCTGACAATGGTCAATTCTGGTTTGGATAGGATTATTTCGTAACCTGAAGCTCTTCGTGTGGTCAGTGTAGATTTGGGCTTGTTCAAAATTGCGAATAGCGCATGCTCAACAAATAGTGTGGTGGGGCACCCCATTGTTATTGATGACAATTTTTCCACAGCTAATGCTGCTGCGGCGAGACCTTGTTCGCATGGGATGTGACCTAATATTACAGGGTCAAAGTGGCCACTGTAAAATGCTATTGGTTTATGCCCAATGCTCGTTTTCTGAGTCAGTACTGCCTTCATTACTGCTGAGTCGCAATGTGAGAAAATGAAAAATTGGTGCTCATAGTTTGGAGTGGTTAGTACGGGTGCTGAGGTTATGGCATGTTTCAGTTCATCGAATGCTTCAGTCATTTCTCTTGTCCACTTTAAGCTTTTGTCCCCTTTCTGTGCTTCCCTCAGTGCTTCCAGCAGGGGTCCTATGTATGAACTGTAATCAAAAACCCATGCTCTGCAATAGTTGCATAAACCCAGGAATTGTTGCAGTTCTCGCACCGTTTGTGGTTGTGTGTTTCTTATCGCTTGCGCTCTCTGTGGTGCTATGTGCCTTCATGCTGGGAAATGAGTTGGCCAATATATAGTACTTGTTCCTAGCAGTACTGTAACTTTTCCTTGTCCACCTTGTACCCCTTTTCGGCCATCACTGTGAGCATTTTTATTGAGTCTTCCCTGCATCTCTCTTCAGTGGTGCTGCAAATCATGATGTCATCAACATACTGCAGCACTGTACTTTCCATTTCGATGTTGCCTAAGTCCATCTGTATTACCCTGTTAAAAATTGAGGGTGATTCACAGTACCCTTGGGGCAACCTGGTATGCTTCCACTTTGTGTTCCTATAAGTGAAGCTTGTGAGATCCTGTGAGTCTGGGTGCAGAGTTATGGAGAAAAAGACATTTTTTAGGTCAGTCACAGTGAACCGTGATGCCTCAGGTGGTATTCCACATAGTATTGTGGCCGGGTTTGCTGCTATAGGGCCTAAGGTCCTGGATGAAACGCCAAGACCCTCCTTTCGCCTTGCGTACTGGGTAAACAGCCATTTTGCATGTTGATTCTGATGGTGCCAATATGCCGTTGTTTATCAGGGCTGTTATTGTCTCGTATATGCCCTCATCTGCCTCCTTTGACAATGGGTACTGCTTCACTCTTGGTAGTATTGCTCCCTTTTTCAATTTTATCATTACTCCCCCAATGCTCTTTATGCAGCCCATGTCATATGGACTGGTGGTCCACAAAGATGCTGGAACCTTCGCCATGGCTTCCTCACAGAATGGTACTGGGGTAGATGTAGGCGCTTCCAGTGCCATTGCCCTTTTTAGCGCCACTTGCTTATATGTTACTCTTAGCCAGATGTCGATACTCATCATGAACACCATCTCCCCTTCCCCTCTGTCATCTGAGAAAAGCTCTTCGTCAGACACCTGCGTGAGCCTGCACCCCTCAGCCAGTGCTATTACTGTTCTCCATGCCCTGCCTTCCCTGTCTTGGGCATGTACCACAATTTAATCTGCAGTTGCCATGATACTCTCAATTCTCACTGAAATCACCTTCCCTTCGGGTTCATCTGCTGGCGTCTCGGGCCTGAACAAATACGCTGCTGGTCTCCTCCAAATTTTGCCCTCAATCCCTGGCATCCATGCAAATGCCATATCTGTTCCGTACTGGAACATTTCTCTGTCTACTGGCTCAGCCCGAACTACTGTTTTGGCACAGTAAGCTTGCAATATTTGTCGTGCTGCGAGCATGTTTATTCCTGGTGTGGAACAAATTATGCTGTTCTCCGTGAAAGATATAGTCATGTTCAATCTAGTCATTATGTCCCTCCCAAGTATGTTTACTGGCGACTCCTTTGAGTACAGGAGCGGGACAGACATTTCATTGTCTCCTATAGATAAGGAGATGTTATCAGTAAAGGGAACCTACCCTCGAGCCCCAGATAATCCTTGTGTGCATAGCTTCGCCTGACATCTTAAATTTACCCTCCCATATACACAACCTAGTTGCCCCGGTGTCAACAAGGAAGGAAACCTTTTGTCACCTATCGTCACCTGTATGCATGGTTCCTCCGCACTATTGGGTATTACCGACAGGATGGGACACATCAAGGACATCTGTGGTCTGTCCTATTGCGGGTATAGGGACATACCACCCAATGTGTAGGGGTTGTGTCCCAATATTGTCACCTTCCCTAACTGTGTTTGTGGTAGTGGTGTTTCAGTGGTTGATACATTGCTGTCCTGTACCGGTGTGGGTTGTTGTGCTGGTTGCACTTGATGTTGTTGTGTTACCACTACCTGTTGCTGCGGTGACGCGTAGCTCTGTGTCTGTGGCTGTGGTGCGGCATATTGCTGTGCTTGTTGTTGTGTGGTATTCTGTTGTGTTCCTTGCTGTTGTTGGTAAACCTGTTGCTCCCCCATATGTCCTTGTTGCCCCTGCTCTCCCCATGCTATAGGGGTGGGCCTTACTCTACATGTGCGTGACATATGCCCTGCCGCCCCGCAAATCCAGCATACTGGTGGTTCCCTGGCCTGCCATGGGAAATTCCCTGTGTTATCTTGGTACCCTTGCTGCCCATTAGGGTAGTAACCTCGGAGCCCTCCTACCTGCTGCTGTGTGGGCTGGGCATATCCCCTCCCTCTCATCACACTGCCTCTTCCCCGGAAGGTATTATAATATCCATTTCCTAATGTCCCGTACCTTCCCCCTGCGGGAGCCGTGTACAGTGTGGACGGTGGCATCTGTTGTGGTATAATTTGCGTTGATTGTGGTAATGGGGCGATATGTTGCTGTCTTGTATCCTGCGCAACCACTACTGATGTGGGGGTCTGTGTTACTGCTGCTGGTGTGGTAATTAGTGCTCCCTCCATTGAATATTTGGTAAGTTTCTTCTGCACTAATTTTGCTTCCTCCGCTTTCCTATCCTCTTCCTTTTGCTTCATCTTGTCCTGCCATATTCTACAGTGGTGTATTATGGTTAGTTGTATCTCCGGCCATGGCTTTGCTTCTATTCCCACTACTTTCTTCAGTTGGATTTGTACTGCCTCCGGGAGCCCTTGTACTAATATGTGGTAAAAGATGGCTGGTGTTTTATCCCACTGCTACCTAGTTTCCAAGCGCCACTCCTCCTGAATCTCCTGGATGTAATCAACAGGATCTTCATTCTCACGCATCTTGCGTGAGGTAATAGCTCCTATGTCTGACGTGTCTGGATACTGGACTCTCAGGGCCTGCCATAGTGCATGCCTACAGTTGGCAAATGGTGCCCCATCATGTGACGTGTCTGTAGTCGTGACTCCGGGGAAGCCCGCCCTTTTCCAAATGTCATCTGCTGCATCCCCCAATATTAATATTAGTAGTCCCTTCACATCTCCCACCGCTAACTTCTGCCCCGCAGTGTGCTTCTCCATCTCGTATATCCACTTCCCTGCTCCCCCGCTTAGTGATGGGAGTCTACATTTTATGTTTTCCTTATCAGCTTGCTTCCAGGGAACATATTGCGTTCTGACTCCTCCCCTTTTCAATAGTGGCATTAAATTATAACCTCTCTGTTCCCCCCGTGACTGCGGGGTAGTGTCAGTGCACTCGTCTTTGTTCTCCGTATCAGGGAACTCTGTTACCATATCTATATTACGGCTACTTGTCATATTCTCTCCTTCATTCTTCCTCCTTTTCCTATTATTGTCTTGTTTCACCGCAGGTGTGCGCTGTCATTCTTCCTGTCTGCGTCTAGGGAGATCCCTAAGCCTGTCAATGCATGCTGTGTGCTCAGGCGTAGGCATGAGTGGGCGTGGTGGGCGCGTTGGTGCGGATGTTGCTGCATGCGGTGTTCCTCCTGCTACCTCTCTTACCTGTTCTTCACCTATCTTTCCCTCTTCCTTTCTTCTGCATGCCCATAGTGATTCTTTTCCCTCCCACTGTCACCGTTTTTAAGTCTATTAGATCCGTTCCTCTCTCTTCGCCCTGCGTTGATGTCGTGGGTACTTCCAAGTCCTGGCGTGTGTATGTTCTTGCTCCGCGGCCCATCTTCCTGCCTTCGCCCTCCTCATTCTTCCTTGCTGTTATCTCACCCCCAATTTCCTCTCTCTTCTTCTTTAGTTCCTCCATCACTTCACTACTTACCCTTGCTAATATCCTTTCTTCCTCTTCCTTTCTTTCCCATTTCTCCCGTTCCCGTTGTAGTATGCCCTCTATTACTTTACCTTCTTTGTATTTCCTGGTGCTTTCAGATAGTATTTTCTTCTTCCACAGTTCCATTTCTTTTTCCCTCTCTTCCTCCCTTCTTTTCATGTCACGTTGCTCTGCGCGGGACTTCCTCTCCGCTATTGCTTTTATCCTCTCTGCCTCTCTCTTCGTCTCTTCCGTACGTTCTTTCATCCTCTCCCGCTCATCCTTAGTTTCCTTCCTTTCCTTCCTTCTTCCTTGTGTCTCTTGCTCGAACTGCCTGATCAGTGCGCTCCGCGCATCCCTCAATTCGGCCAACCTTTCCTCCAACATTTCCTCCTCCTCCTGTGACAGTTCTCTTTCCCTCTCCTTACTCACCTCGTCCACTATCTACGCATCGCCCTTGTCCTTATACACTCTCCTCACCGCATTCTCTTCTTCTCCCATTAGTGACCCCCGCAGCTTCAAGAGCACCTGCGCTGCTACCCATTTGTCTGGCTCTATGGTCGTGATGTGTCCCTCACTTCTTTTTCCCCCTTTTTCGCCCATCTCTGAGGAACCGGAACCTACTGTGCTCGTCACCTCCCCCCTCTGGTAGCTACCTGTAGCAGTATATGGTGGAGGGCTGTATGTGGGGTTTTTAGCTGCTGCTAATTGTTGCCTCGCTGCTTCTCGTAACTCTGTCACTGGATACAGCCCACCTTCCTCCTTTTTCACCACCTTCACTAAAGGTATTTCTTCGATCCTTTCTTTCTTCACTTCCACATCGCGTGTGGTGCCAGGCCCTTCGCCCTCCCCTTTGTTCTTCTCACTGCACTGTGTGTTGCTAACCGCCGTTCCCACGCTCCTTTCTTCTTCCTTAACTCCTTTGCTCTCTCTTGTTTCCTTGCTCCCTTTCTCATCTGTTGTTCCTTCCATGGTAAACATACTTGTTGGTCCTGGCCTGGACCCCTGGAACATCCTCCACAAGTTAAACATTTCCACATGATGAGCTAACTTCTTCCCTTTATACGTGTTGTGTATGTGCGACAATAGAGAATGTTGGACGTATGGGTCAAAACTGCCGTTAGGCGGCCAGGGTGTTGTCATTTTGTTCCTTGTGTCCATGCTTTGCTGTATTTGATAAGTTTCTCCCTGTGTGGTGGTAGCGTTTTACAAACATGTTGGAGGGGGTAGTTAGAGTATTTCCCCACCCTCCGGACCCTGACTCGCAAGACATGGTGGTACTTTATGTTATCACTCTTTAATTGCAACCTTATTTACCTGGCCCCGTAATTTGGGGACTTCAGATTGTCCGCTGAAAGGCAATTCAGTTCACAAATATACAGTCTCTCCTTTTTTTTTCTTGATATCACTTGTACAGCCCCCTGCAGCCGCGGTACACGAAGCCCACTGAGGCTGCGTGTCCTGTGTGACGTGCTTGTACAGCCGCCCCACCTTTCACTCTCCACCTTTTGACCACTGCGCTCAGAGTGACCGGCGTTCTCTGTGCGCGGCCACCTCTCCCCTTTTTCGCCCCTCCCTTATCAGGGGTGCCGGCATTCTCCGTGTGCAGCCTCCCTGCCTCTTCTATTCCGCCCCTCTCCCTGTTGTTTTACTCCCAGTCACCTCCTGGGCAAACCGAGTGAAACACCAGGCAGCCGCGGTGTCCTATGGTATCTTACAGGTGACGTCACCAACCTCGTTACCCTATTACCGGTAATAACTTTTACACTACTAAAATGCGCAATATACTTTAATTCTTTGACCCTGTCAACCCCACAGCTGTCTTCTTGTTACGCCCGGTACAAGGGAACCAACAATACAACTCTTATAATCGGACTGTGCACGCTGCATCGCCTCACGTGTGATACGCTCCTCACCTGGGGAGCTTAACCAGCCAATTATCTTCCGCACTCGGCAACACTCTAGCTACCTCCTACGAGAAAATGTCATCTACGAGCTTCAATACTCAATTAGTAGGTATCCACATCTACTCATTGACCTAAAACGCCAATTCATAGGAAATCCACACCCCTATCCTTACAAGTGCGCTCGATCTGAACAAATCAGTGCCTTCTAACAATCACATGTGGCGCCTTTCGGCTCCACCCACCTTCCTCCGCGCCGCGGTGGGAGACGGCTCTCGTGCCTGTCTGGCCACCGCTCGCTCACCTGTCGTCACTTAGTTTTCAAATCCTTAGCACGCACTGTAAATACCTCCCACCACCCTTATCGCAATTCCTCCCCCCTCCCTCACAACATCACGTTGCTTGTTGGGTGTGTCATACGCACCAAGTTCCCTTGTTGCGGGGCCACTCGACTGCGCTAACCCCTCCAAGCGGCTCGCCACCTCCCCTCATCTGGACTCGTCCGGACACTCGCCAACCGCGGGCGGGATACTTCTCAATTGGCTCCCGAGGCCCAAAATCCGGATTGCGCCATCCGGTCTTCTTGCAGTTCCGCGATGATCCTGTAGTCCTCAAAAGGGGGCAGCGGCAGAGGGGGCCGCGCTGCCCGGCCACGTCGCAACGAGAGGCCTTGGAATATAAATGCAAGGGGTAGACTTAAAAAATATCTCAGCAGTGCCTCCAACTTGTCGGGGTGATTATCCCGGGGTCGGCAGAGCCGTCCACGGACCTCCGGGCTGGGGAGGCCCCAAACTCCTCCCGTGTCCCCAAAAAATGAGTATGAGACACACACAAGGAGCAAGGCTGAGACTGCTGTTTATTTCAACGGCAGGGATGGGTTTCTCGTATGTATCCGAGAAAGCGCACCTAACCTCTCAGAGGGGCTCGCAGGCCCTTTTTGCTGCAGTATGATGCGCTACCCGCGTCACCTGGGAAAGTTAGTACAAAAACCTATTGCCACTCAGGATTGGTTCTTCGAGTGGTAGGGTTAGTATGGTTAGCATATAGAGACGTAGGTTATTGGAAGGAACCAGGTCAGGTGGTATACTTGGGCTGTCCCTAACATTTGTTACTTCAGAATTGCAACAAGGGGACCCTCGGTGATTGGCTATGAGTAATGGTGTCTGTAGTGAGCCCCCTTGTGTTCTGATTGGTTCTCCCGTGAGCCCCCAAGCCTGGAACCATCGTTGTTCCCAGCTCGCCGTGTACCTGTCATTAGCAACAATGTGCAACTATTTGTTTGTGCAGACAACGGACAGGTCTGCTCATAGCCTCATAAGCGAGTCATTCCCATCGCTGTAGGTGCCCATCTTGCCGCTTCGTTGTTGCAACCTGTGAGACCCTGGCGGCTTCTCTGTCTCGTAGGCTTGGCACCTTGTCAGTTCGGCTTGGTCACGTGTAGAGAGACCGTAGCTGGAGCAGAATTATAAGCATTTGATTTTGTATTCGATGTCTGGAGGCTTGGCGTTGGCAGGTGTAACCTTGCCGTTGGGCTCTCGGCATGCGGGTTGCAACATCGTGGCCTTGGCTGCAGGCCCTCGTTAGGGGCTTGTTCTGCATGTCAGCACTTGTATTTCGTTCTGAGAGGGTTTTCGTTTGCGAGGCCTCGGCCTGGGGACTCTTGCTCGCGGTCTACTCGGGCCTAGTTCATGGGTCGCGGTACATAATCCATAGTACGGTGGTAGTGGAATGACAAATCATCATATGTAGCACTAGATATACATGATAGCGTCTCATAGAGATAGGTGGCGAGGAAACATCAGCAAGCATATATACGATCTCTTCAGGCGTCTTGCGTTTCTGCGGTGCTGTAGAAGGCCTATGTGAAAAATAAAAACGATGCACGTCCGTGGGTGTGACAATCTGCTACGTCATAGCACTGAGTATGTTCTTCGTGTAGATTGGTGTGTGAGTGATTAGTGTGCATGGTGGCACGTGTGCTATTGTCTGTTAGCTATGTCGTCATGGCATCCCTAACGATGTGGATACTTGTAGTCGTTGTTCTAGTCGAGTTCATCCATGCCGCAGATGTCGTCATCAGCCGTGCGGGGTGGTATTGGTCGTACTGGTGGGCATACTCCTCTTATGTGTAAATTCCTGTCATGATGCCTACCCCCGGAGCACCAGGCCAGGCCCAGCACCCCCGGGAGCAGGCATCACGCCCCCGGGTAAAAGCCCAGCGGTCCTTTATAGGGGCTCTTTGGACTCTGTCCTGGCGCCGTTGGCGCCAGGCTCATGTTGGACATCAGTCCTGGCGCCATAGGCGCCAGGCTCATAAGGGGAAGTGTTTGGTGCACTTACCTGAAGCAGACCATGCTGCACACTCACCTGATGCAGACCATGCTGCATGAAGAACCAAGCCAAATGAGGCTTAGGAGGGACTATTTTTCTGAAGGAACTATTTTGTTACTTGGGTGGGGCTGTGGAAGAATACTCACCTGGAACTTCTTCCAAGGCTATTTAAGCCACGCCCGGACAGCCACACGTGCTTCGCGTTGTTCTGCATCCCAGCAGCTGAACGCTCACCGTGTCTGCTCCTGCACCTGGACTCCAGCCACGCCCGCCTCGAACCTGGAACACCTGTAAGGAAAGAAGAGAAGAGAAAGGTGAAAACCAAGAACTTATTCAACCTTCTTACCTGCATCCGGAATCTTCACGCCAGCATTCCTGAAGGAAGACTTCCATTTAAAAGCACTGCGTTGCTTGCTGCAGCGCCGTGCTTCACTCACCTGTTCCTGAGACGCCGCCCGGCTCCATCGCGGCTCTCAGCACCGGTCGCCACATCTCTGCACCTAGGGGAGAGAAAAAGAGACAAAAGGTGAGCAAGGGAACACAAGAGGAAAGCCGAATTTTCAGCCATATTACTTACCGGCTTTTCTTGGTGAACCATTCCCCATCTCGGGTCTGCGCCGCATCTTTGGCAGGTACCGCACCCCGGCCCCTATGGGGAAAGGACAAAAGACATTACTGGGGAATTATAAAGACATTTAGAGGGGTCGCCCTCAGCACTAACTCACCTGATTTTACCACCGGCAATTTAACCCCTCAACGCATCGCCTTTGTTCTGCACCTGAAATAAAGGACAGATCACAGGTTAGGAAAAACAACATAAAAGGAGGCTCACACTTGAACTTTTGCATCTTCATACTTACGGCGTATCGCTCAGAAAAGTCAAGTGGATTTGCCAGCGCCATTCTGAAAACCAGTGAAGTAACTGGACGAACGCGCGCCCCTGCACCAGAAGCAGGATGGAGAGTTCATCCTTCCAGACCATAAGGTGAGCTTAAACCGGGGGTTTTGGAGGAAGTCAGAGAAGAACAAATGGGGAAAGGGGGGAGCAAGCACACTACTTAGCAGACAGTTAATCCCCTTTCTCATCTGCAGAAGGATATTCCTACGGGCCAGACAAGCAAGATTTGGGGATCCTGTTCAATCGGTGGTCCGAATTCTGTGCATCACGCTTGAAGAGGCCACAGCAACCTAGACCAGACCAGCGCCTCCGTGGGAGCCAGGTGAGCGTTACAATTCCTGAACCCGGGTATTTTGTCATCTGACAGGTAGGCGAATTCGTCTCATGGAGGGTGTCTGGGCCATGACCCCTAGGCCATGGTCTGGATGAGATTGGGGGGAGGGTATTATCCCATTCTCCCACTTCAAGAATAGCGTATGAAGCGTATGTGGCAAGCGATGCAAAGACAATTAAATAGCAGATGATTGATTGAACTTTGAAGCCAAGATATGATACCTTGGACATAGTGGTTCGGCACCACGTAGGTGCTCATTCGAAAGTCTCTATTAGGTATCCAGCTGCAAGGTGGCAAATGTGAAGAGTGATAAAGAACTGTGAAATTGAAGTGGTCCTGCAACGGGTCAAGCAAAACCCTGTGCACATTCGAAAGTCTTCCGATAGTAATGACATAAAGTTGTTGACAAAGTAGATGAAGTTGGTCCTAGCCCGGCGGAGGGAGATTAGCTAAAAGCTTTTGGTTAAAGCAAGTTTGTGTAAAGTTATATTGGAAATTGGAATTAGTCTGAGCCCGGCAGAGTGAGACTAATTGAAAGTTGTGTTAAGATTATCTGAGGCTGGCTGAGGGCGATCCGGGGTGAATAGTGAACTTATAGTTTGTTTGTCGCATCAGCCCCTCTGAATGAAGAGACTTTGAAAGGCAAGGAGACTTGGGCAGGGAAGGCCCTGATGCTAATGATTGAACTTTATCCTCGTGCTAGAGAAGTCAGAGACTGTACTAAGCGCGAGTGTACCGCTTTGTCCCATGCTGAAAATGTGGCGAAGGGAGGACAACGGCCTGAACATCCTGACATATCATTGTATGTACACTTCTTTCTTTTTCCTAACATTGTTTCCCGCACTATTTGTATTTAGAACTAATGATTGGCAATAGGTTTGTTAGTATAGGCCCTTTTATTTTGACAAGACACCACGAGGACTGCCTTATTATTATTTGATGGTCGTAGCTTGCTCCCATCTGTAGATTTAGGATTAGATAGGCATTTTTCAACCCCTTTTTGAAGTTCAATAAACACCCTTAAACTGTGGTCACTTGTGTCTGTCTTAATGTTGATACCATGCCTTCCTTGCACTTATCAGGAAGGGTAATGGAATGCAAGGGTTCTCTGGGGCAATAGATTTGGTTCCATTTACAGAAGACTTACCCATCAAGGTAGGTAACAAAGAGTTGTTGCCCCCTTACTGTTTTCAACTGCAACTCCGGTGAACTTGTTAGGCAGCGATCTATTAAGGAAATTGAATATGCCAATCTCATTTTCGAAAAAAAGGGGTGGTGTGCTCCACACCAGGAATATGTTATGCTAGGGTCCTGGTGATAACACAAGCCATGTACAGTGATGACGCCACTAGAGGAGTACCTTTGCACCCAGATTTATTTATTTATGGAGCATCTGTGTTGCTGAGTTGGGTGCCAGGAATCGGGAACAAACATTGGAGAGTACCCTCTGAATTTTTGTTTAAGCCAGCTTTGCCCTAAGATAATGCTCCAAGTACAATCATCACGTTATATTTGGAGGGGGTGCTGATTGCATACTATAAGGTACTATTGATAGGGACTGACGAGGAGTGGCGCACAGTTTTATGTATAGACCCGGCCCAACCACGGAGTACAGTGGCAGGTGGCAGCTGTTTGAGGACACTGATAATGAAGGTGAAATTATATTGAAGGTTTGTATCCCATGTCAACAATGCTTCAGCATAGGAATTTTTATTGTCCTATACTCATTGCTGAATGCATGCCTGCACAATCGGAGAAGGATTTGTTACAGGTCCCAAGCACTTTATCGATGGACAACCCACATGATGTAGGGCTTTTTAAGAGTATAGGAACAGTACGCATCAAGCTGAAGCCAGACGCAGTGTTACCCAGAGCACGACAGTATCCATTGTCAAGGGAGGCAGATGAGGGAATACATGAGACAATTGTGCCGTTGTATCAACAAGGCATTATAGTGCCCTCCTGTGTAACCAGCACTATACCCTGTCAAAAAAGCAAAGTGTTCAAGTTGGAGTAAACTGATCCCTCACTCTATCCTCATTATAATGGCTTTTAAAATTCCTTTTGCCAAAACCGTGGCTTGAATTTATCACAAAAGTGTACAAAATCTTGATATACTGTGGAATTCTACAATCCAGTTCCTGAATCATTTTATGCCCAATGCGATACAATATACCTCACAATAGTAACACACCCTTAATCTCTCATGATGAAAGCCGATTCTGAGCGTACAGTAGCAAGTGCACGAAAGCAATTGCTAAAAAAGTAGAAACAAAATTGACGAGTCATGTGTGCAAAGACCAGACAGCATGCATCCCACCTGTCCCTACCTTTAATTTACAAGTGAAAATCAAAAACCAATGTAACGTGATGTAAATAAGCTTTGGGTCGGGATGGATCCAACATTTATATATTTAGATGGCTAACTAGGTTTTCTCTAAAAATTACAATCTGTACAATTCACCAAATGGAAATAAAGCAAACATCAGGGTTTGGTGATTTCCCTTTAGCACCGGGGTCTCTGCAGGTCTCGATAGAATCTGTGTCCTTGTGTATTACAGGCAGCCCCACATTTTCTTCAAGGGGTCAGAAATGTGAGGTGGACAACCTTTGGAGGATTTCTCTCAAAATATGCCATTTTATTAAATTATAAGTTTCATCAAACACCTCACTAGCCCAACCCTGACCAGGATTTCCCTGCTTATCAAAACTAAAGGAAAACACTCTAACCCAAGATATCTGGCCCTCACACTTAAACATAAAATATACAAGAAAACCTATGGTAATTCATAATAAATAGCAACAATGGCATTTTCAATACATTCAGTCTTTCTTTGTAGCCTGGATGAACTCCCCTTCCCCAGGTTTCAAGTTAGGTTTAGTTTCAATGTTCAACAAAAAAACACTTAAATCCGGGTTTGTAATCCAGTCTCAATTCAGTTCTTGGCTCCTTCAATGTGTTAAAAGAAAGCACTGTCAACCAAAGTTCAACCACCAGAAAAGTTTGTTTTCCTACTTGTACACTGATCTCCCGCTTCATCAAATAGTATCAATGATATTTCAGTCCAAGATGCTTTGGCACAACCTATAAATGTCAAAGAAGAAACACACTTCCTTGCTAGGCTCAAATGGACACACTTCTGGCAAGCTTAATGAAACGCAGCTTCTGCTAACACTTATGAATTCTTTCTTTGTAGTATTAGGAATCACAGATTACATCTTTGTCAGGATGACTTCACAGCAAGTCTACTTTCACCTGAACAACTCTCATATCGGGTTAACCTCTGCAAGGTTTCACCATGCGGGTATACTCACCTGCCCCATAGTGTTCCACATTCAACTGCTTATGAAGTTTTAAAACCACTGACAACCAAAAGTATTACAAAGAGTAAATTGGCACTGGGAATGCACACCTGACAGTCTGGTCTTTATAAAATAACTAAATGAAATATGGATCTAGACTTGAGGGGCGGCGGAGAGTAATGCTACCCTGGCACAAGGTAGATAAGAGATGGGAAAAAAAGAGTCCTAGGCAATAACGACCCTCGCGTCCCCTGCACACCACTGTACTGTAAAATAGGCTAAATGTACACACAATATGTAGGGTATATTCAATATAAATTATCAGAGCAAAGATTAAAAAAAACACACAAGTATTTTAATGATACAGTATCAATATAAGAGCTCTACACGTTTCAGGATTCCCTCTTCATCATGAGCAAAATGTATAGGTTTCTTGATATATGGCTGACTGAATAAGGTCGACATTGCCTATCCTAACTGTATTCAATCGTACATCTCCTCCTTTTTTACAGTGTGAAGTTAACACCTTGCGGTGCACAACCATTTGAGAATTGACTTGCATCAACAATTAGAATCTAATAGACAGTAAGTGCTTGCTTTCAACACAATCCATGTAAGTAAACAAGTTTGCCTGAACATGGGAGGTGGTAGAGAATATGTACATTAAGTTCTAGTTTGATTTCAATTAGAGAGACTTACAAGATTACTGTTTCCCTAAAATTGTTTTGTTTACTTTGTAGATCAGGAAGATTGAAAAGTTCTGGAATTATGATTTTAATTTTGCTCCTGATGAAGACGGAACCCGAAACGCAGCCTCTTTGCCAACAACCAAAATGCCCTTACACATGTAATTCTACCTTTCTTCTTTTTGGCTTTGGCAATGTGAGTTATATCAACTTTTTCAAGAACAATCACAAATAGCCATCTTCCCTTTTCCCAACCTTGCATTTGCTTCTTTACTCCCAGGTAACAAAAGTGGTTTAATCATAAACCTTGTTGTCAGTCTCTTTTGGCTCTAGGCAATGTTTGCACACTCTTGGCTTGGGCAATGCTTGTATCCTTCTTGACCTAGAGCAATGCTTGCACCACTTTTTGGGTTTACTAACCCCCACACTTTTGCTTGATTTCATCTTGTGAAATTTACAGACGCGAAAATCTACAACACTGGAGCTTGTGGTCAAATGTCAGGACGTCACAGTGCCGAATACGAGGGGAGACACACTAAAGACGTATAATATGAAATTGAACCCTGTTGCTTCGAATATCTGCAGTAGAAATTCGGGGTGGTTTCAGTCTCATTCTGCAGTATTACAGGGCCTGCTGCATGGGAGTGTAACAATGCTTTGTTTTTCATTGAAGAACGAAGAATGGGCTGAATGCTACAGCAAAATGAATTCCAAGCATGTGACCTAATAAGCATATTTTCCCAGTTAATCTAATGATAACTCAGCATTGGGAAAAATTAACGAGGTCTAGGCAACAGACTTGGGCCTCGCCATATCTGATGAGTAGTGGGTCAAGGATTTGAGGTGCGGGCTTCCTGTGTACACTTGACATGTAGCTGAGGTTAATCCATCATGGAGTGCTGTTTAGACTGTATTGAACCCCATGAGAAATGATTTCACTAAGGTTTTTGAAATCAGGTTTTGGGTTGCACAGGCATAAGGGGTACCCCATTCCCTATGCTGCGCAGTTGGCTCAGGCTAGGTAGGTAACTGTGTGTTACCTTCAGTACAACCAGGACTGAAGGTAGCACACAGTCCTACCTCACTTTACCTTTGAATGTTGAATTCTTGATAATTTCAAATGATAGAACCTTGACCATGAATAAGATGTCATTTGCATTGCAGATATCACCCTAAATTACCTGACTGTCTGCTTGAATTTATCTTCAGCGAAATTGCAGCTTTGCATATAAGGTACCATTCACTATTACAGTCCTCTCATTTATTTATTTTGTATCCTTTAACAAGAACTTATTTCTTGACAATTTACACCTAAAACAAATGTTTTTCCAATCCGTACACAATTCATACAACAAACACCCTTTTAACACAGTCCCTTTTAATTAAGGTAAACTAATTTAATATTTCACTTAGGTTACCATTAAAGTTTGAGAGCAGTAAAAATGATTTTATAATGTGACATACTTACACACTTCCTAGATTTAATAATTAACATATTCTCAAAATGATGCTCCTGATGAAGGGAACTGTCCTGAAACTTGTTGAGCTATGGATTTAAAAGAATAATGAATCCAATTACTACTTGTTGAAATTAAACATTTTGTCCATATCCAAAAACTGTTTGGTCAAACATCTTATTTCTAAAATGTTACAGCTTAATAAAAACTATTTTAAGTTGATTTTTACTGTATAATTAAGAAATGCATATGCAACATTTCAGTTTCATGAATTTTGACTTTTTTCAGCTCAATGGTGTGCGGGCGACAGGAGTATCTTCAAGTATAGGATACTTTTCTCTTTTGCATTTGTTACACGACCTTTGTGTCAGGGTTGTTTTACCTCCCCAGCATCCTGAATTATGAAATATTAGAAATCTCATATCAATTTCCTGATTTTCTTTAAAAAGGTGTGCAGAAAAGTTTCTGTTGGTTTCAACTATATATCATTTGATGACATGATCTAGTTCTCCAGCCTGGCTCCTTCCCCGGCTGCTTCTTGCTTCTCCTGTGTTCCCCAGGTACCTTCAGGTGAGTATGGGAACCGTGTAGGGATCGCCATTCGCTCGCGTATTCTTCTCAGTACGCGGTTTCTTCTCTCTCGGCTTTCGTCGGCGTCCCATTCTCGGCTTCCCCTCAGGCTGCTGTCTGCTACGAATGATAAGGAGCTCTGCTTGCTCCCAGCAGTAATGGTTTCAGCCTAGTTGTGCTGGCGCTCTGCCCACCATGGTTCGCTCATGGTCACGCTACCTCCAGGTCTTGTACACCTCTTCTCCTTCGGGCAGCGGTTCCCCTATTTCCTTACTAACCGGCCTCACTCCATCTCACTTCGGCAAGCCTCTCTGGTTTGAAAGTCGTGGGCTCAGCAGCTTGCCTCAACTCCACCCCTTCTTGGTGCAATCACATCAGGGGGCTTTCCCTGCATTCAATACTCTCTCTCCTCATTTAAGTTAAGTGCAAGACTCTTAAAGAGAAATCTTTAATGTTTTCTTTAATTTTGCTTCAGCATTGCCGGCAGCCACATATACTGATGTTGCATCCTTCTTCCCAATACTTAGTCCCATATATGCTGATAGTGTGGCTGATATAGGGAGTTCCTCACAAGAATGAGGGTCCTTGTCCTCTAAGGGGGAAGTCACTCCCAGGGAGCTCTCACTTGCCCAGACCCCTAACGAGGTTCTTGCTGAGTGCGCCCGCCTCCCTATCCTTAAAGAGGGTGCCTCCCCCTTGGGGAGAATGGACGCTTGATTCATCCAATACTCTTCCCCGTATGGTGGTGGTTTTCCCATCTTCGTTTTTAATTGATGTCCTCTTAGTCTGTTTGGACTTGTTTTCTTCCCAAGACCTGGTTTTATGGTTTTGGAGGGTTGCATTATGGTTGGAGATAGTCTTTTCCCCCAATTCCAAAGGGGAGCGTCTGGGAAGTCGATTGAATCCCAGGATAGTATAGGGGAATACTTTTCCAATGTCTATTGGCTCAGAGAAGGATTTAAAAGTTGTGAAAATGTCGGGAAGTCCGTACCAATAATAACTTCCTCTGAGAGACCTGGTACAATAGCTGTTCGCATAGTTGTCAGTTGTTACCTTAGTCAACACCACCAGGCCTTTAGAGTGGGTCGCCCCATCTCCATGAACACAGATAATCCTGAAGGCTTGATTGTTCTTAATATCCTACGGGTACATCAGGTCTGCTCTCACGGCTATGAGTCGATAAGAGCTTTAACCCATAACCCATTCACTTGTACCATCCCATTGGTCTGCAAGGGTTGCGAGGTACAGTAGTACATTTTTGTTTTTTCTGAATCACCCTCTAGTTCCCCTTCTTCCTGTTCTCACTGTTCTGCCGCTAACCAGCCCACTTTAATGGGTTCTTCTATATTGTTTTAGGGCAGAACCTTGCTAGATGTCCCTTTTCCCCACAAGAGGAACAAATAGGGTGAGTCAAAAAAAAGGTGTTTTATTGGCCCTATTTCTTCTCTCGTGGTCTGTCGCATTTTGGTCCCAGGTATGGGAGCAGTTCTCTTGAGAATGTCTTTCTTATTCTAGACTTCCCTAGCAGGTATTCTCTCCACTCTTGGGGCTTTTCCATATGCTAAGAATCTAGGAGGATTTCTTATGTCTTTTTTTTGTTCTACCCCTTTGTTGGGATGTACCTACAGCGTCCCAGTCGGGCAAAAAGGTACAGGTTGAGAAAAACCTATTAGCACAAACTATCGTGGGAGCAGACTGAGATTTGCACAGTAGAAGGAGTATATATTGTTTTTAATTAGGTTAGACACATATTCTATACTTACATATAGCAAAACAGAAAGAACAACAAATGTATTAATGTTGCGGTAGCAGAGTCTTATAAATAAGGCAGTATTATAGGCCTTGTTTTTAGTGGTTGCATTCAAAGGTATGGCCCAAAGTAAGGTGTGGAATGTGATGGGTGGAACATAGACTCAGAAAGGTGTGGTAGAAGGGAGGCCAGTGCAGAGACCGAGGTATCGCCATATTGGATGCTGAGGTCTAGTTCTTTATGAACAAAATAGAGCACAGGCCCTGATGTGGAGCTGCGGCTCTGTGTAGCTCAGCCGTAAACGAAACCCTTTCTCGTTCCCCAGAAGAGAAGCTGAGATCGGAGGCATCTGAGGTGCATAGATAAACGCTAATTGTATCCAGCTGCAGGGCCCCAACGTGGTGGGAATGGAATGTGAGCTGGTAGGGAAGACCCCTTTAAAGGACAAATTCATGAGAACAGGGCATACGGTTTTGTGATGCCAAGAGGCCAAGCAGAGATTTAAGAGCACAACAGCCCTCCCTAAGAGAGGTCATCACATATGAATTACAAGTAGGCACACAACTAGAACAAATACATCTCTGAAATTCAGACTCAAGAGCGGTGCCCCAGTCACATCATTACTGGACACCTGGGGTTTGAAGGAGATAAGGGGGAGCCGTGTCTGGAACGTCCTGTGATTTGGGATAGGAGGAGCAAGTAAATTCAGTACAAGGTCAGGGAGGCAGCTCCTGGGTGCCTCTGCGTTGGCCTATTCTTTTATCAAAATCAGAGTGGCTTCACCAGTTTACACCGGTAGCCTCTGGAATGGAGGTGTGCACATCATGTGGCAGTCTAGATTCATTAATGTAACAGTATGTTTGGACAGCCAGTCCCGTGCCTGAATCCAGCAGTGATGATGTAGGGGACCATGTGTTAGGGTAGTGGGTTTAGATAGTGTGGGGCCAATCGGTCCAGGGACCATAGGGGGACATTAGCATGTTCTATACGCTGTAGCCAATGAGGGTGGTGGGATAACATTACAACCTCTATAAGCAAATTCTGCAGTTTCCCACTATACAAGATGTAACCTTGTGGGATGTGGCGATTTCCATGCCATTTCGGTTCTATGGGACCGCCTGAGACCTTTTGCATGTAATAAACCTTGTTTTCCCTTGCAAAAAGGTGCAGTGATTATTTGGCCTTTTGGATTATTTTTCTCGTTCTGTTTTTGGGGTCATTATTTCTTTACACCTTTCCCAATATGTTTCAGGAACTTGGTTGCCTCTGAATGGGCTTGCACCACTTGTCTAGCAGTTTCTAGCGAGAGTTGAGGCTGTTGTAATATCCCTTGTTGTAGCGAGGAGGGTAGGACATTTATAAATTGTTCTAACTCCAGGGCCTCTAAAACCTCTGTAGTGCGTTCCTCCCCAATCCCTTTGAGAGGACATTTGATATATGATATGGCATTTATAATGTGCCTATACACAAGTGTTTCAACGCGTGACGAGACAGGGTATCCATTGGACTCGTCCTGCTAATTCCGGGGAACTTTCATTTGATAGAAGTTGAAGGTCCCGAAACGTTAATCAGTAAAAGGCCTAGGTCTGTCCCATCCGTTCCAATAGAGCTTGCTTTATAGCTGGTAAAGTATTGGGAACACATATTCTGATATGCAGATGTAATTCTCCTTTTAACAAGGGGGCCAAATGAAATACCTTTAACTCATTGTGCCAATGAAATTGTGTGACAATTCGTTCAAAGTTAATGAAGAAGGCGCCCAAATCCTCTCCCTCCTGATAGGGTTAAAGTAGCCCATGGGGTGCTAGCCGGTGGGAATTACTTGTTCGTATTTGGTCAAGGCCTTCTTGTAGACATTGGTCTAATTAAATCTGATGATCTATGAGTCTCTCAAAGATAAATTCAAGCGTAGTCATCTCAACGTCTGGGGAAACCCCTGAATCATCACTTCCTACTTCTTCCCACTCGTCTGAATAGTCTGGGAGTTTGAACTCACTAGAAGTAGAAGTTAAGGTTTCCGAACTGCCACAGTTGGATGTCTTTGCCCAGGATTTTTCTATGCCCACAATTCTGATAGGTGGGACCTTGTCGATGGGCCTGGCCATAAATCTTTTTCTCTACCTTGCCAGAATCTTCCAGACTACAGAGTTTAGGTCTACTCCTCAACTAAGGTTTTATGCCCAAACGTCCTATGAATGGAGTTTGTCTATAGGCATGGCCATAAATCTTTTTATCTAAGTGGATCTACCTCTCTATCAGAATATTGGTATCCCACTACTGACACCAAATACGGCGGGCCGGAAGGAGGAGTTGGATATTTTAGTGTTTTTAATGACATTATATAGATAAGGCCTATCGCTATGGGGATCAGCCTGCCTTTCTAAAAAAAGCAAAGGGTGCTCATCAGTTGTCAAGAAGTCCCATAGTAAACATTTCCTCGGTCCAAACCTAACTCTACATGGCCCTACCATGAAGATAAACAACTTGGACTCATCCAAGAAAAGATCCTTATTCTCTTGGGTTACTGATTTCGTCAATAGTCTCTGGATGAAATGTCTTTGTTTCACCTGTTCCTCTCTTTATAATCTTCTTCAATGAACGCTGGAAGTCTCCTCAATGAGCACTCTTAATGCTTGAGCACTCCTGGGTTATGTACTTTCTTTAAAGATAAGCTATAGCCAGCAAGTCTTTACATACTTTCTCACAATCTTGTCTCTCATTTTATAGTCTCTTTGCTGGGATCTTTCTTTAGTACTTTCTCTTCTATTGTTATACTCTCTTGGCTTTTGAGACTGTGTCCCTTAATCCCACGTTAGTTGTCTCCAGTCTCTGTCTATTACCCTTTTGGGTTATTTGGTACTCGCTCTACTAGCTCTTCACATTGCCAGTTGAATAGCTTTAGTTCTTGTGTCTCCTCTTTGGGAATAGGTCAAGTTACAGACTTCATGCACATTATTCCCCTCATAGGGTTGCAGGTTATTGGCTGTAAACACCTTTTACATTGGTAACTCAAGGCTTTCCCTTGGGGAGAAGGTACGAATACCCTTGATTCGTCACATTTCCCTTAAACGCGACAATCAAGTATTCATAATTGGAATTCAATATCTGCAGGGTTAGCCTTATTTTAATTTCACGTAGATTGAATTGTCAAACGAAGCTCATTAACCCATCTGAGACCTCATTATTATCAGAAACTGTACATTACACTAACCTCTTTTCTACAGGGTAGTGCCATTGAGCGCCTATTTAATATAGCGATTGCTTGGCAGCCTCGACTAGCCTTAGTTGACTTCAACTCTAATCACATTAACTTTAAAGCTTTCGTAAAAACAAAAGGGATTTCTGATAGATAGAGAGCAAACACTGGTTGATTTGGCTTCCAAGGTATATAGTGGAAATTACATTGAACAAATATGCAAACAAAACTGCAAGCCTCTTTATTTAAAAACATTCCCAAATAATCAAATTTTGAAAGAACATTTGAAAATCAAATTCAATGTTGCGCACTGTTTTCAAATTATGGGAACGCAGAATAAGATAGATAGATTAGCCATAGTTTTCAGAATTTGCAGTAATAACATCTTGGAACCCACTAAACACTTGCTCTTAGAATGTGACAGTTTAGTTAGTACTGTAGCTCATATATGAGGGGTAATGATCTAAATTTGATTCATCACCTAATCAAGTTCTGGTTCCTTATTAGAGATTTGTTGAAGGAAGTTTCTACTGGCTTGTTTTTCTCTTAATTGTTAACTTATTTTTTTTTAACACTTTTATATGTAATCACTGATTATTTTGAACAGTTGTGGTATGCTATTCACACACATTCTATTAAAAGTCTTTAACGACTGAAACATAAACTATTACAGGGAAAATTGTTTGTATTAAAAGATAAATCTCCTGGCCTACTATTTAAAATTGTTGTAATTTCCAGTGGTGTGTGGTTTACTGTGTTTCTCAGTATGGTAGTGGCATATAATGCATTGGGTACCATTTATGTGTGGCACAGCCATATATGTTTGTCTACTCTGCATCTAGTACTGCTATCAGTCTTTATTTTGTCTGATTGGCAGATACATGATTTGCTGTGGCAACTACATATACACTGCTGATGGCCTGGCAATTGAGGACTGCAACAGTTCCAATGGTACAACATAGAACTGTTTTTAAAGCTATGGCTTTGTTTATCGTATATCTCCTAATATTGAGCTTTATCATGGATCATTTCCACCCAATTTTTCAAATGTCTTTGGGGGAGAATCTCTCCCTCCACCAGTCCTGCGAGGGTCATTTGTCTCCCTTGAGGCTCTTTCTGACTTGCTTCCATTGGGCAAAAAATACTTGTATCCCACCACTTTAAAATGTATCTTGGTCCACTGCCTAAAAGCAACGTGAACAGCATGATACAAAATACTTAAATATATAAAAACGTATAGCCACCTGGCAGAGAAATACTGGCAATCAGCCATTTAAAGAATTCAGCCGGACTGGCGACTGCTGGTAGCGGCTTCGACTTCACTCATTACACCTGATCAGGAAGACAGAGGGAGGGATCAGTTTGCCCAGTCAATCCTTGCCCTCTCTGCTGAGACTGATAATACATTTCTGTACCACTTACACACGCACACATACCCTTACTAAATTGAGCACACAGCACAGCTTCATACTCGGTGCACTGTGGAGGGCATGTTCAATAAGTGTTAAACGGCACGGAGCCCCATGGGAGTGCAAAAAGAAACCCTTCATGCAATTTTAGTAATTCCTAAATCTTAGTGTAAAAGAGCACTTGCACGATCTAAATGACACAAGGCCTAGTAAGATCGTTTGTCTTCTTCTCCATCTGTCTTATCTCCCTTGCCTTGTCCGCATAGAAACACTTGTGTACTGGTGCGTTATACATGTCTTATCATATCAAACCTGGCATTAACTTGCTTTCTGTTGAGCATACGATTGAGAAAAAACAAATATGTCTGCCGGAATTAATGATTGTGGCAGGCATTTACAATTAATTCCTATAGAATCTGCAAACATTTACAAGGTGGCATTTGCAAGAGGATTCCATAGAAATCCGTTTCATTACAATCAGCAAGAAGATCTCATGTTGAGGGTAAGGCTGTAGGATTCCCAGGGTGAATCGGTAAGGCAAGGAAACGTGCAAGGTCCACGCCACCTTCTGTAGACACTTTGGAAAAACACCAATATTCCCTGTATTGGTAATGTGGGGCTAAGCATTACTGCCACTTGTACCACCACAGTTTACCAATCTGGGGTTTAGAAAATAACCCACACAGTGGGCTTCATTATGAGATTTCCGGTCCGGAAATAAAGGTGCCGGTAAACTCACTGGCACCCTTGTTTCCAGACTAGCAAACTACGAGTCTCCCTGCTGTGTTCGTTGTGCCAGACAAGTCTGACCCTGCCAAGCACAGCGGCCACAGTAGGCAGACTATTCACGGAAGCACCGGAAATGTTGCTCTTGTGTCCCCACTCCGATAGAGCCCACTAGGACTCCTGATTTCCCAGCCGCCGGACTCGTAATGAGCTGGTGGCACTGGGAGGTCAGGCGCCAATAAATTATTCCGAGTGTGGCGGAGACCCGCCGGTAGCACCGGCAAGGTTACCGCCAGACTCAGAATGAGGCCCAGTCTCTTTTGGTATTCGCATACTTGAACAAAAACCAATTTGACCTTTTACATTTTAAATTTGACAGAATTACTTTGATCGTTTTGGGGGGAATTTCAAACAGATGTAATTAAAGGTGGGGGTAAGGGAATAGGTTAGGGTGGGAGGAGGTCTGGGGGTCTCCCCCCATTTCAGAACAAAAAGACCAAATAAAATCAGCCAAATTGCAAAAGGTCAAACATGTTCGATCAAGTAGACCTAATCCTGTCTTTTCCCTGTGAAAGAGTCTTGCCTATTGTTTTTGCCAATATTATTTTTAATATTGTAGCAGAAAAGGGCACGTTTCCTGTTGCAATATTGTACACGCTGATCCAGTGCTGCAGATGCCCTCAACCCACCCATGCCAGAACAAACAGTTTTAAGGGAGACGCTGAACTAACAGCACTCACTACATGTCAGTCCAACATCTACTGTATTGCAGACAAAACACTGGCAAGGAGGTCAAGCTAGCAACAAAGATCAAACTCTGGCAAACACACAAGAAAAAGAGAAGGCTACAAAAACAACAGACTGGGACCAACGTAGTATATGCTTTTAATGGGCTCATGATTCTGTATGCACCCAATTTATCCAACCTCTTCTTATGCAATGTGCAGAAATATGTTGTAATAGCTGGACAATTCCTCATTGACAAAACGTGAATTTCTCAATTACTTTAACTGTTGTAGAACAGTGTGTAACTTTTTCAAACATCACACACACATACTTTCAGACCGACTGGTGTCCATAAAAGAGCTCCAACTCAGCTTTTCACAACTCATTCCTATAACGGATTTTTTTATTTATTGCATTAATGTATGTGATTCGGTTTACAAAACCTTTCGCATCAATATGAAAGAATTCCATGATATCTACAACTTCAATGCATGTCATAAATACAGAATGGGCCAGCACATGTCTTCTTTTCTGTGTGCACAATGGAATGTCTCTTTTTTGCTCTTTTCTTTAGTCCTAACTGTATAACACAGTAAATAAATAAAAAAATAAATATAATATGCCATAAATGCAAAATTATGAAGACACAATATTCAACAATACATTTACATAACAAGATCACACAACTAATACAGTATAGTACATATCAAATAATACAGACGTTTAGCGGATGACTTCCACAATCATACACACCCTATATGCCACAATATACAACCACAGCATACTTTAAAACCCATATCTCAATGGTCCCCTCGCATTTCATATGCAGCTTTAATAAAGTGAACAAGTGCAATGATGACAGATGTACGTGTGCCTGCAAATCACAAACGCCACAACCTATCAGCTCGATCCCAAGATACTGAGAAAACGGGAGGGAAAGCCCAAAAATAGACCAGGACAAAGGGCTATCTATGTATGAAATACAAACAAGGGGAGGTGTCCTGTCTATGGGAGTCAAAGCTTTTTGAAATATGTTTAAATGCAAATTTAATCTGTGGTGTATCCAATCCCCTACTGTAGCTTTATGTGTGCATATCAAAAGGCTAGGCATACATACAAACGAGTAATAATACACGTGCGCTAGCTTATGTGAGACTGGGAGTAGTTTTTATTTACTAACCTCAGTCACTTTATCACTTTTTTTAGGAAAATCAGGAATTGCATTATACAATAATTCAATTGTTCCGCACATTCAGAAAACCATGATGCATGAGGAATTGTGCGGAGGGCATAAAACAGAACCGAAATAAATTCATACATGGATATGCCGTGTGATGACACTCTTTGAGAAAGACACATATACAAACAGATTTCTTCTCGTATTTAGTACATTTTGTTCTTCTCATAATTCACCGTATATGAACATCAGGTAAGGAACACATTTACCTCACTAAAATAGAACAAACATAACCTGTTGTTGCTCTAAACACAGGACCTTGGATAGGTCTGACAAAAGCCAGGCTAAAGGGTGACCAAAATGGATCGACGTCACTGACATAAATCAAAACAAAGATATTAGAGGGGAACCTAACAACTCAGGAAGGTGAAAGAGTCCCAGGACATTTCGGCTTTACAGAGTGTCACAGCCTTCTTCATGGAACCAAGGTACGGTATCCCCTTACACAGGACTGCGTCCTGGGTGGTAGCCAGGCGGCTAACTATGTTGGAGTTCCGATGGACTTCTCAAATGGAAAAATGGTGGTTGCTTCTAACAGCGTGGAGCTTAAATATTGCGCTGCACACACAGCTTGTTGATGACTGAAAAAATCCTGGTAAGAAGGACCAGGAAAGCGGGCTGGGGGAGCCTCTTTGTCAGCGGTGGAACAGAGCTGCACAAATCTGCCATAAACGAGCATTAATGTATGTGATTCGGTTTACAAAACCTTTCGCATCAATATGAAACAATTCCATGATATCTACAACTTCAATGCATGTCATAAATACAGAATATGCCAGCACATGTCTTCTTTTCTGTGTGCACAATGGAATGTCTCTTTTTTGCTCTTTTCTTTAGTCCTAACTGTATAACAAGGTAAATAAATAAAAAATACATATAATATGCCATAAATGCAAAATTATGAAGACACAATATTCAACAATACATTTACATAACAAGATCACACTACTAATACAGGATAGGACAGGATAGTGCATGGCAAATAATACAGACGTTTAGCGGATGACTTCCACAATCATACATAATAACACACCCTATATGCCACAATATACAACCACAGCATACTTTAAAACCCATATCTCAATGGTCCCCTCGCATCTCATAAGCAGCTTTAACAAAGTAAACAAGTGCAATGATGCAATGATGACAGATGTACGTGTGCCTGCAAATAACAAACGCCACAACCTATCGGCTCGATCCCAAGATACTGGCTTTTAAAACGCCTTTGCCAAACCCGTGGTCTGAAGTTATCACAAAGTGTACAAACACTCCCAGTTCCTGGATTATTTTATGCCCAATGCGATACAGTATATCACACAATAGTAACAGACGCCCTAATCGCTCATGATGAAAGCGAAAGTGCACGAAAGCAACCGCTAAAAAAGTAGGACCGAAACCCATGAATCTTGAGTGCTAAAACCAGGCAGGCTGCACCCTGCCCTCCCTGCATTTAGTTTACAAGTGAAAATGAAAAAACAATGTAACATGAGATCTGAGCTTTGCGTCGTGACTGATCCAACATTTATAGATTTATTTGGCTCACCAAGTTTTCTCTTTAAACAAATCTGTCAAATTCACCAAATGGAAATGAAGTAAACATCATGGTTTGGTGGTCACCTTCCAGAGCGGGATCTCCGCGGGGCCCCATAGAAACTATGTTAATCTCCAATCCCACCTCCATAGATGCAGGTCCCTGCTCCATCCGTTGTCGGCGCCATTTTCGGTTAAACTGGGCTCTTGCTTTTGATGAGCGCCAAGACGCGTTCAACCAGTTTCGGTTTGGAATGTTTGCCCTGGGTAATTATGTGCCTGTCGCAGGTACTCTGTGAGTATCTGCACTTTCACACGTTTTCTCTTCAGCAGCCACTTCACCTCAGGAATGAGGTACAGTATGTCGTGGATCATCAAATTGTGGAACTACATGTGTAGCTCATAACTCACCTCTTGATAGTTTGTGTATATCAAAACTCGCCTCGGGATACAGCATATTCCAGTACATTCTCGAACTAATTTGGTAGAAAACTCAATATTTTCTCACAATCTCACCATTTGTCTGCTTTTTTTCAGTCTGATTTTCGTTCTGTCGCCTTCTTCGAACGCCCCCAAAGCAGCAGTATAGTGTCTACCATCTGCTTCTTGTTTTTCTGCTCTTTTCACCACAAGCCCTCATTTTCGAGTAGTGACTCAGGACCTGCGTGGTAATGTATTTTTGATTCAAAAGTGCCTTTGAGGAGGTGGCTGAAATTAGGATTGTGGTAATAAATCCTGCTTTACTTAATCTATCAACTCGTTCCTTCAGGCCGATGGAGCGATTTTCTGCATCGCTTTCCACTGCTCTCTTTCCAAAGAAGTTGTTATCGCAGCGTTTTCAATTGGCTGTAATGCTGGCGATGTAACCTCATTTTGCCCTTCGCTGAAAGATTTTGAAGTTATGTTTTCTCGGCGAAACCAGAGGATACTTTTATCTCTCCCTAGAGATGATAAAAAATCGTTACTGAGGAATGCAGAGGAGGTACAGATATCATGTGACAAGTGTTCTTTGTGGAAATCCAAACCAAATGCATTGATTGGTATTTGGCGCACCTAAAAACACCTCAACCTCAAGCATTTGCCGCTCCCTTCACTGGTTAGCGGTAGATGATCACATTAAATTCAAGATCGGTTGTCTGGTGTATAAATGTATCAATGGTCTGGCGCCACGCTATTTAATGAACACACTGAGCCTGTAGAATCCTGTTTGGCTCCTAAGGTCGCAAGATAAACATCTTCTTGCCATCCCAAGGACAAACTGTGTTTCAAGAGGAGGCTGCAGATTTTCAGTTGCTGGGCCTAGATTGTGGAACAGCCTTCTGTTGAATTTAAGGAGGGCCAACTCCCTCTTGGCCTTTCGATCAGGTTTAAAAACCCACCTTTTCAAATAAAAACTTTTATTCTTTTCCTGTGAATTTAAATGGTACCAATGTCCATATGACTATATTCCTACTTAGTCTTCTGTTCCACCTGCGCCAGGATTCGATTTAGTTTTTTGTGTGTGCGCTTACAAATGATTCAAATCAAATCAAATAATTGTTCTGCCCATATCCTGATTAAGGCGACCTTTATTTTGCTTACTGTCTCGGCAGTAGTATTGTGTTTGGGAAGCTCTCAATGTGGCAGAATTGAAGACATGAGTTTGCACATTTGAGAAGAGTACTTCGCACATGTGATGGCCTACTGTCCTTAAGGCAAAGAAATCCACAATTTGGTGCACTATCTCTTTTTCATTGAAGGTGTTGGTGTGCAAACCTGCTGAATTTTACTTGGTTCCCCTGTGGGAACATCTTGAGACATTTGCCAAGGTCGAAAAAATACAAAACTGGGGCTTGTGGTCAAATGTCAGGACTCCACACTACCGAATACGACGGGAGACCGATTGAAGACGTATAAATATGGAAGTGCGCCCTGTTCCTTCAAATATCTGCAGTAGAAATTCGGGGTGCTTCAGTCTCATTTTACAGTATTATAGGGCCTGCAACAGGGGAGTGTAACGATGCTTAGTTCTTCAGTGAAGAACTAAGATGCTACAACAAAATGAATTCCAAACATGTGACTTAATAAGCCTCTTTTTCCAGTTAATCTGATGATACATCAGCATTGGGCAAAACAAAGGAGGTCTAGGCAACAAACTTGGGCCTCGCCATATCTGATGAGAAGTGTGGGTCAAGGATTTGAGGTGTGGGCTTCCTGGGTACACTTCACCTGTAGCTGAGGTTAGTCCATCAGTGAATGCTTTTTTTGGAGTGAATTGGACCCCATCAGAAATTATTTCAGTAGTGTTTTTCCAATCAGGTTTTGGGGTTGCACAGTTAAAAGGGTACCCCCATTCCCTATGCAGTGCAGTTGCCTAAGGATAGGTAGGTAACTGTGTGTTACCTTCAGTTTGACTAGAACTGAAGGTAACACACAGTCTAGCCTAACGGTACCTAAGAATGTTGAATTCTTGATCAATCCAAATGATAGAACATTGACCACGAATAGGATGTCATTTGCACTGCAGATATCTCCCTAAATTACTTGACTATCTGTGTGAATTTATCTTTAGTGAAATTGCAGCTTTGTATGTAAGGTACCATTCGGTTCTATGTGATTTAACAGAAAACATGTTTTTAATGGATTTTTTGCCTAAAAATAATCGAAAAATCACATAATTTTGTATTTCTTTTTATTTGACCCCCCAAAACCCTGTTTCCCTATGGTTTTAACCCCACCTAAACTCCTCCACACCCGTTTTAACCACTTACCCCTTCCATATAGATTAGGTTTTTTAAATCGGTGTTTTATCAATGCACTTGTTTTGGTAAAAGAATCCATCGAAAAAATGTTTTGGTAAAATCACTAGATACCCTGCCTTCACTATTACAATAACCTTATTTTATTTTTTATCCTTTAACAAGAACTTATTTCTTGACAATTTACCCCTAAAAAAATGTTTTCCATTCAGTGCAAGATTTATACAAAAATACCTTGAAGATTACAAAGTCTCTTTTAATTAAGGTAAATAATGTAATATTTCACTTAGGTTACCATTAAAGTTTGAGTGCAGTAAATATGATTATATAATTTGACATATTTACACACTTCCTATATTTAATAATGAACAGATTCTCAAAATGATGCTCCTAATAAAGCGAACTGTCCCAACTGTCCCGAAACTCGTTGAGCCATGGATTTAAAAGAATAGTGGATCCAATTACTACTTGTGAAATTAAATATTTTATCCATGTTCAAAAATGTTTGGTCAAAAATCTTATTTCTAAAATGTTACAACTTTAAAAAAACGTGATTTCAAGTTTTGATTTGTACTGTATAATTAAGAAAGGCATATGTAACATTTAGGTTTCATGAACTTTGTTTTCGGCTCATTGCTGTGCAGGTGACGGGAGTATCCACAAGCATAGGATGCTTTTTTCTTTTTGAATTTGTCACACAACCTTTGAGCCAGGGTTGTTTTACTTCCCAGTACCCTGAACTATATAACTATTAGAAATCCAATATCTTGTTCCTGATGTTCTTAAAACAGGTGTGCCGTAAAGTTTCTATTGATTTGAACTACATATCTTTAGTGATATGATCTGCTTCTACGGCCTGGCACATGGGTGAATGTGTGATGGTTACCCTCCAACTTCAGCAGCCCGAACTTCCCCAACTTCACATTTCTGATCAGAATGCACCATGCGATCCAAGGCAGCCCCCTGTAGCCCACAAGAACTTCTTAATGAGCTTAAGCAGTGTTTAAAACTCTTTCTTTTTTAACTCCAGGGGCAACATCTGGAACGGGTAGTACATTTTGAACACTGTACACATTTTATTAGTACTAGTTGTGCCCGACATATCATATACACACTGATCTAGCGTGCTCTCTAATGCTCACTATATGACTCAATGTTTCACTACGCCTCTTTTTCTGGCCCAAAGAGGCGTTGTCATGTGCGGGACCAGCGAAAGAACACAGATATCTTGAAGGGGGATGCAGTGTTTTTATGGTTTAAAGTAGGATGTGATTGGCAGCAACAGAGGCATCCCCTGAGATAGGGAACAGCCTGGTATTTGGAAACATTCATTATCATCACGTGTGTCCTGGAGAAATGTTATCACACTAAGGGTGCAATGTCCATAGAGTGACAAGTGATGAAAATACAGACAGTCTCTGCAAGGGTTTGAGGCTGTGATAAACTTTATAAGGGACCAGAGGGGCAGGCTAGAGTGTCTACATCTGTGTTTGTTATTTTCTGTTTTTTGTTAATTATTAGATTGTGTGCATTCTGTAACAAATGTATGGCCTGCATAGCTCTATCAACCAAACAGTGGCAAGCGTGGAAAGCTCACAAAAGAAACAGATCATTGCTTTTACCTGCTTTTAAAATGGTGTGTTTTCGCAACAAAAGAAGTTAAGAAAACTATTTTATTGTACTAACATTGTAAACTGGTTCTATTTACATTTCTACAATGTTCTTTTCCAATGGTCACTTCTGATATATGTTGCAGCCATTATAGGAAATCTACATGTGTCTTATTGAGTATACAACATTATCAAAACCTGGCATAAACATATACCAATTTTCTGATAAAGATTATCACACAAAGATGGACAATCTAGTTAGTTTCCATTGTACTCTTTAGAAATACGCCTATGAGAAAGTCAGAGGGAACACTTACCACCAATGAGGATTCCTGCATGCTTTGCATAAAATCAAAGAGCATTGTGGGGCCATATGAGTGACGACAGATTTTTATATTGTACACATGTCTGTGATAGGTTGTGTGCTAACTACATAATGAACTCTGCTTTGTGTTCTTGAATTTTACACAATACCTACCCTAACACCAGACTATTTTTTTTTCAAAATTTATAATTGTTCTTATTATCCCTACAAACATTGCACTTTGCTGCATGAAAACATAAATGCAGAGGAGCAGTTGCATGCCTCTGCAGGAAATCCCACCCCACTACCTCCCATATGTTGGAAGCCTGAGATTGTGCCATGCTTGACACCAGCAATTGTGACCATACCACAGTGAATATTCAAAAGAAGATACCCACGGAGAAAACCCTATCAAATGTATTCCCGAAGAGACAATAATCTGCGGGAGGAACTCCCCGAAGGAATCTGCTAAAGAGCACAAAAGGAGAAGGTGACATCATGAGAGACGAGCATGAAGCCCTGAGGAGACTGGCTGAAGAGAATGCATGGGTCTTACAGAAACTGATGACGAAGTTAAGAATCGAGTAAACTTTCATATGCGAAAAGAAGATTGTATGTGTGAGAAGCACCGCAGAAAATGGAAGACGTTCAATAACTGTACAGATGCTGTAACACAAGTAGACTAAGTGATCTTAGAAGCTGGCTATATGTAGTGAATAGACTGCAGGCAAAAACCCCATTGTACAGAAGCTGGACATCGATGTCATGAATTTAGTAAGCCCGGACACCTGAAGAGGAAAGGCCGAACACTGTGTTGCAGCAAGAATAAACTGAGATCATGGAAATGAATCGCGAGGCTGTCTGGCCTGATGTCAAAGCTGAGGCAGCTAAGGCCGGTTATCTATTCTCAAAGGCGGTGAACATGAGAAGCTGAATTATCCATTCTTAAGGTGCAAAGAAAGAACACCAAGCATGCCAAGTTTTATTCATTTAATACATTTATATGCTGCAAAATGGACCAAATCGTGGCCTCCTGTCACCTGAGCCAAGGATGGAAATAGCGTTGAACTTGGAGCCCTAGAACGGCGTTAGTGCGTGCTCACACTCCCTTATGTTCCCAGGGACAAGAATACTCTGCGAGGCCAAGTTAAAAAACAGTCTTCATGGCAGGCATGGGCGATGAGAGATGATGGGCTAATTGGGTGCGGAGCTAAAGTCAAGTCCAACTCCTAGCACCTGGGTTGGGGCCTACGTGCAGCTAAGTGAACTGAATGTTCCAGACATGGCACGAGTGTGCCAACCAATTGCAGAGGGCCATATAATGAAGGGCCTTATAGTTTGAAAACCAAAGATATACTGTGTACTTAATAGTGGTTAAAATGACATGTTTTAGAGGTAGGCATAAGTTGTCCAACTGACAGTAGATATCCGATCACAATCCCACCCCTACAGAAAGTATACTTAGATGTTCCCCTTGAGCCTATCACAACCCCTCATAGGTTTTTCTCATTTGCCACGCAGTGTGGTGTCACCTATGACACATTTTTAGTATATAAATGTGTTTTTATGTGAAATGTATTGAGAACTCTAGTGAACGTCTGTTGATGTCCATTGTAACTCCCTGTTTTAGATAATTGATATTAAAACAGCAAACTTTGCCATCTTCCTGAGTTGGTTTGATTATTTGGTGTCACAGTTATTCTACATACCCATCCATTGCATTCACGATACCCAAAGGGCTGTATGCTCACGTGGTAACAGATGATGGTTAAAAGATCCAAACTAGTTTGCCCCCAGTCTTTCAGGCGATCGAGTATCCTCTGCCATTAGCCGGAAAGTCGCAGGGTTTCGTGTGGAGAGCGGCCGATAAGAACCGAGATGGTGGGCAGGTCCCCCTTTGAAGAAATACCTACCCGGTTTCCGCTGGGGCTCTGCAGACAGAAGGAAAGTGGTCAGATTAGAGGAGGAGTCGATACCGAAGGCCTCGAGTCGATTAACAAAAGAATGGTGAGTAGACTAAGGGGAATGGCAAATGAAGGGGATGGGGTTGTGATAATTTAAGTAACAGGAAATATTGTGTGAAGGAAAGATAGTGCCTAGATTCCTGGCTCAAGGGAGCTAAGGAGGCGTTTCAAATCCCAACCGGGGTAGAACAGAAATATATAACGTGTGAACAGGTTCACGTAAGGTGACGTCTCAAACCCTGTACAGGGTAAAAGTAAAGGCGAGAGAGAAAAAGGTGAGCACAGTGTTTATTAATGTGTAAAGTCGACTAGTCTGTTTTTTGTTTGATGTGTACAAATATTGAACAGTGATAGAAGTTGTGAAGTCATTGAAAGTTGAGGAGCAGTAGTGACTACCATAGCAAAGAGATCGGTACCAATCAAAAGGTAGAGATAGCTAATTGAGAAATTAGAGGCTTGAGTGGCGATTGATGGTGCGCGCTCATATTTGTTGTTTTAAAGGCATTGAAAAAGTGGTGATTTAAGAAAAAGGTTATTTCATAAGTCTGGTAGGTATTGACAGTCAATTGAGACTTGTCATTATGGGAGATACTCCTTTGATGCACCTATGGAAGACACAGCCAAAGCACATGCCTAAACTCAAACAGTATAGTGCGGAATGGGTGAATGGCATGGCAGGTAAGATTTTAATGGCGTGGCCGCAAAGGCAATCGTTGTCAAAGACGGTATTGCAACACATGACCACATACTTGCACGCTGTGTACACGGGGAAGAAATCAGAGAAAGGGTTAGCGATTCTAGAGCGCTGGAAAATGTATCAGGAAGAGAGGGAAGATCCTCCACCTGAGGAGTGGATGCTTAGTCAGCGTAAGGAGGAAGGTGTTGAGCCCTCGGCGCCCCTTATCTTGCTCGAAGTAAAAGATGCTGGTATGGACGAAATATGGTTGTACCCTTTAAAGGAGTTAATCGTAATCCGATATACAATAGCGATGATAGTCCAGATGAGAATAAGAGAAAAGAATAGATCTATAAGATCATACAAGACAAAGAAGAAGAGAGTGAGCGGTTGAATTTGTCGACAGAAATCTACAGGGAGATTAAGGGATGAGAAGGAGAGAAGGAAAAAACTGAAAATGTAGTGCTCATGCAGAACGAGTGGATGGGAGGACAGATATTACTTCAAATAGATGGGAAAAGCATTGAGGAAGTGAGGCAAAGAGAAGATGAGGATGAACAAGAAGGAAAGGACAAAGAACGAGAACAGAGATTGAAAGACGAGCAGAAAAGCAAGAGCAGGGAGCGACGAGAACAGCTATATCAGGAGGAGCAAGAGAAAAAAGAACAGACAGAAGAACAAAGAAAGTATGACAATAGACAGAGCGTGATAGAAGATAGGGATAGAAGAGAAAGGAATAGAGAAAAGGAGGAAGAACAAAGATTAAGGGATAAAAGAATAGAGAGACGTAGAAAAGAAAAGGAAAGAAGGAGTAAGGAGAGAAGAACGAAGGCAACAGGAAGAAAGAATTAGGAGGGAAGCGAGAAAGCGAAGAGAACTAGATGATGAAATAGAATGAAGAAGGAGACAGCAGGTTCTTGATATCAGTCTCATTCGTAAGGAACCAGTAGGGCCAAGCCCAGAGATATGATGGGACAGAATAGAAGAGACTCCTCTGATGAAGGAAATAATGCCAACGGTATCCAGAGTAGTATTGGAAGAGGAAAGATTTGATGCGGGAAGCATCAGAGAGAGGATCTATAAGGCCTATCAACAGTTGAGGGGAAATAGCAAGCATGAAACTCGAGGGAATAATGATCGATCCCTAATGCCTCAATCACAAAGAGAGGAGGGAATTACGTTCAGTCACAAATGTAGAGCATTGTCCTTAAGCAGGCTGAACTTAGACAAAGTTGAGGGAGGTTAATAGCCACACTAGTTGGGGACAAGATATATCAGACAAGGAAAAATAATCCAGTTTTGGAGTAGGAGGAGCACGTGCGCCTCTGAAGGAAGCCTGCAAATTGATAAAGAAGTAAGATGGTTGGTTTTGGAACAACCTAAGGATATGATGCCAGATACCATAGCATATCCAGAGCCTCCCAGAGGACGATCATATAGTGAAAAGGGAGAATCACTGGCATATGTGAGCAGGTTAAGGTTGTTACCGATAAGGAGACAGGGACAATCGTCCCTGCCATGGATAGATTAATGCTGGGAGCTGACCCTGGGTTAGGGTTCACTCAGTTTCCCTTATTGGAAAAAGGTGGAGCAAGACCAAAGTATATTCCATGGCCGCTTATGGACAAGGATAATTTAAGGTGTAAGTGAGTGAGTTTGACTTCGGGTGCTGGGAAATGGATATATGAATTAGAAAAAATGACAGGAGGAAATATGCTGGCCATAGGGGATATAAAAGTCCTCCTGGCTGCTATTCTTGGGGAAAGGGCTGATGAAATATGGAGGAGAGCAGGATATTCAAGTGTGACAGCACAAAACACAGCACATGACGGAGCGCCATTTAATAATTGCAGAGCAGACATGTGGAGGGCTCTCGGGGTACAGTACCAGGATACATCAGATGTGGGTGTAATTATGGCATGTAAAATGAAGACCCTATTGCTTACATTCAGGATATTCAAGAAAAATGGTAAATTGAAACTCGCAAGCCGTGGGAAAAAACTGCGACATTATTTTACCACATTTTATGTCATGGGTTGCCTGAGCTAGTACAGATACAGATGAAGAAACAAATGGGGATGGAGGCGAAACCATGGGCTGAGATACAGCTGACGATAGTACACCATTGTCAGTTACTACAAGAGAAAAATAGGAAGAAAGATGAGACTAGGAAAATCAAGGAAGCAAAGTTAGTTCAGAAATGCTTTTCAAAATGTGCCATAGAAGGGGCGGTATTGACAAGCAGAGAAGGGTTGAGAATGTAGAAAGCATTGGGTGCATCGCATGCGAGTAATTCGTGCCCGATGGACCAAGGTGGATATGGGTTCGTGCCACGAGGCAGCGGTATGGGCTATAGAGGAAGAGGAGGTGGATTCCAAAATAATCAAGGTGGGTTTCAGAATACACAGAATGGGAATGAGAGTACCCAGCAAGGATTTAACCAAGGGGGACTTATCAGATGGGCACCCCCAGTATGTTGGACTTGTGAGATGACAGGGTACATTGCACGTGTCTGTGGAAGCCAAGGGAATGTACAGAATGGCCAATTTTCAAGAGCGGGACAGCTTATCCTCTACCATATAGCACACAAACTAGGGAAAGGTTTGCCCAAGATCACACATTGTATCAGACACAAGCACCACAAGTGCAGCAGGTACATCAGCAAGAGTGAGTGCAAATGAATCCACCACAAGGGCAGTCGCAAAAAGCCCCTATGCAGTCACAGCAGTATGCAAACACAGGACAAGTGCTGACACCCAGAATAGGAGGTGTCACTGTGGTAGGAGGAAATCCTTTCACAGGGACGGGGATGAGCCTGTACCCACAACAGGACAAGTCACAGGGTGACTTGATGTGCTCAGTACTATCTGTGACACCCGACCCGCCAAGAGGAACCAAGGGTCGATTGTGATGATAGGAGGCAAATCTTTTTCTTCTCTAGTAGACACTGGAGCTAGTCGTTCATGTATACGAGAGGGAAAATATTAAATGTCGGGAATTGCCATGAATGCTCAAGGGTTTTCCGGAGCTGCAAGTCGAGTTCCTTTAATTAATGAATTACCAGTCTCTATAGGAGAGTGTGACATGTCTGTTCCTTTGTTATATTGATGACAGACACAGTTAACATTCTGGGAAGATATTTGATGACAAAGCTTAACATGACCATTTCATTCACTGACCAAGGAATGGTGTGCTCCACTCCAGGAATACACTGTTCAAACGTGGGTGAATTTATACTGGCGTTCACAGGGCAAGTGGCTCTGCAAGGCATTCCAGTAGATCCAGAGATTTTTCTGTATGGGGTGAGCATTCTACTGACATGGCTGCCTTGGAAAAATTGTGAGGATACCTGATGAGTTTTTGTTTAGACCACAAATACCTATGGACGCAGAGGGGGGGACAGACTATCCCCATAGAATTAGAAGCAGCCATAGTACGCAGGGAAATGGCAATGCTCTAAGGAGTACATGATGGTAGACAATGGAGAACAGTAATAGCTCTCGAAGAAGGGTACAGATTGAGTGACATCATTGATGATGACATGTTCAGGGAAGACCAAATATATGATGAAGTGGTGTTCTTTATGAGCATCACATGCTGGATAAGGATAGAAAAGACGGAAGTCCCACAGTGGATGGTGATAATGCGGTAGTGTTCAGTATTTTTCAGGAAGATTTGGAGAAGGCGCCAAGCATCCTTTGGACCACAGGCCCTTATGACGTAGGGGCCCTTAACACATGGTTCCTGCCACTTTCTAGTAAAATTCTTGACCAATATTAGTTCTCCAACATATAACTTAGGTGCCAATAAAAGTTCAGTTGGGTTGGTTGTTGAATTGTTTTCTTTTGTGTTCTGAGACTGACTCCCCTGGTGCTTGAGCTGATCTGAAATGAGAGAGATGCTAGAGGTCATATATGTCAAATAGTCATGCAATTCATCACCTAAAGTTTTCGCTACACTCTGGGCATCACTTCTACTCCTAAATGGAGGTATAAAGGGTGTTCTCATCTGCCGCCTTGTCACCAGCTCATGAGGGGTGAGGTGATGGTCTGATCCTGGCTGATTCTGAAGGGCATATAACGCTAGGGTTAGGCAATATAGCCATCCCTTATCAAAGTCAATTCAATCTTGGCAATCCTGTCTTTAAGGAGGCCGTTGAGTCTCTCACATATCCTGTTCGCTTGCAGGTGAAAAGCAGAAGAAAACTTGTGCTGTAATACTCAATTGAAGCCCTATCTGTTCAAATAACTCATTAACAAAATGTGGCCCATTGTCGGATCTCAGCACTTCACACACACCCCATCTTGGGAAGACTTTGTGCACTAAAACTTTGCTGCGCAAGTGGCATCAGGGTGTTTACACGGACCTGCCTCGATCCACCTAGGGAAGGGACTCACCACCACTAATAGATACCTATATCCATTACATACTTGCAGCATATAGACATAGTCAATATGTAAATGCTGAAATTGACTATTCGGTCGAGGTATTACCCCTCTAATTGCTCTCTGTATATGCCAGCAGTAAACCGTTGACACACAATGCAGTTTACCATAAATGGTGCAACGTGCTGCAACAAATTCGAAACTAACCAGTCTTCCGCAATCGTAGCAGCAAGACTCTCCCGAGATACATGCGCGGGGTAATGCAGCTGCTCAAGCGCGACATTCAATAACGCTACTTGCATCAACATCAGTGCTATCTTGTCGCCATAATGCTTCTGTGGGGGATAAAGAACACCCCCTTTGCTTCCATAATTTCTGCTCTGTTTGTGCTGCACTTCCTTGCATCTCCATTAATTGCGTTATCAACAATTTAGTAAACCCTTCTTGCACTAACGTGGTTGTAACTACTTTCTCTTTAATACTCTCAATATCAAAACTCGAAATATCTGGGGAATATGCAGCCCTTTCGCTTCTTCGTCTGCAACTTCATTCCCGCAAAAGACAAAGGGGGTAATTCATAGAATTCAGCGCACAAGTGGTGCACGCAGCTGGCGCACAGTGTGCGCGTGCGGCAGTCTGCGCCAGCCGCATACGCCAAAATCAATTTCCGCACACAGCGTATTCATGGATTTCAACATCCATAACCAGCCATGGTGCAGAGTAGCGCAGCGACCCTGCAGCAGTGCCAGTTACGCCCCCAACCCCTCCCCGTGCGCCATGAACAGCGCACAAATCCCATACACGGCGCACATGCCAGTGGACCAGCATACAGCCCCCCAACCACGAAAACATCTGTAAAACTCCCCGCTCACCCCTCCGAATACATGTACACCGCTGTGTGGGGTATGTTTCACACACGATTGGCCCTGTGCGAGCGGGGTATGTGTATTTCTGGGGTGCACGGGAAGTTTCACACGCGATCGGCCCTGTGCGATCGGGGTACGTGTATTTCTGGGGTGCACGGGAAGTTTCACACGCGATCGGCCCTGAGCGAGCAATGGACGTCAATTCCAGGGTGCGCAGGAACTTTCACATGCGATTGGCCCTGTGTGAGCGGGGTACATGTATTTCGGGGGTGCGTGGAAACTTTCACACGCGATTGGCCCTGTGCGAGCAGGGTACGTGTATTTCTGGGGTGCGTGGGAAGGTTCACACGCGATTGGCCCTGTGCGAGCAGGGTACATGTATTTCGGGAGTGCGCATGAACTTTCACACGTGATCGGCTGTGTGCGAGCAGGGTACATGTATTTCGGGGGTGCGCGGGAAGTTTCACACACTATCGGCCATGTGCGAGTGGGGTACGTGTATTTTCGGGGGTGCGTGGGAAGTTTCACAAGCGATCACCCCTGTGCGAGCGGGGTACGTGTATTTCAGGGGTGCGTGGGAACTTTCACACGCGATTGGCCCTGTGCGAGCGGGGTACGTGTATTTCGGGGGTGCGTGGGAACTTTCACACGCAATTGGCCCTGTGCGAGCGGGGTACATGTATTTCTGGGGTGCGCGGGAAGTTTCACACGTGATTGGCCCTGTGCGAGCAGGGTACATGTATTTTGGGGGTGTGCATGAACTTTCACACACGATTGCCCTGTGCGAGTGGGGTACGTGTATTTCGGGGGTGCGCAGGAAGTTGCACACGCGATTTCGCTGTCTGAGCGGGGTACATGTATCCAGTGGGGTGCGCAGGGTGTTACACACGTGAATTGCCAGTGTGGGTCCTCCCAGGTGTGCCCTCGACCCCCTCCCCAGCCCGTGCAGGCAGCCCACACCCCTGTGGACTACCCTGCACCCCTGGTCATGTCCCGCAGGCAGCCCATCCACCATGGGCATGCCCCTCAGCCAGCCCACATGTCACCTTGCACTAGTGATCACCGACCCACCCAGCATTGATGAGCACCTGCCAAAAGACCCCGACTCAAGTCCCTCAGCACCCCCACCCACCCAGCATTGAGGGCCACCTGCCAGCAGGCCCCGACTCATGTCCCTCAGCACCCCCACCCACCCAGCATTGACGGGCACCTGCCAGCAGGCCCCGACTCATGTCCCCCTGAACTCCCACCCACCCAGCATTGACGGGGACCTGCCAGCAGGCCCTGACTCATATCGATCTCCCAACACGTCATAAAGATGCACAATCATGGACCTCATGTGCACCAAAATCCCACAGCATGCCACCCCAGTCTTGAGAGGCAATCAAGTCCCCAATCCACCCCACACTGAAATGGCTATTCCATGACACAAAACGAAAGTGAACTATGTACATCAAAACATGTCCCTCACACACACACACACACACACTGGGTGCAAGTGATTGTCTAAATCCACTTTTTCACATGCAGTAACCCAATGAGTGAATACCGCACATGGAAGTAAGAAACAAAAATGTATTATTAACAAAATGAATTAAATAAAATGAAAGCATAAAACATTTCAAACGATGAAATGAAATGTATGTCTGAAACAGAATAAAAAAACATATGAAGAACCAATCCAAAGTGATGAAAATAAAACATGTGTCCAATCTCACGGTCCACCAAATGAAATCCAAAGGAAACGTAAATTGAAAAATCCATTGATCCAAGGTGATTAATAATATAAAATCCTCACATGATCCACTGCTCAACTATGTACACCGAGTTCATCCAGGGTCCATGAGCCCAACGAAAGAAATGAAACCTATCCAAAAAACTACCTAAGAAAAGAACTATATACAAAAGTGTGGGGCATAGTCCAATCACCCCAAAATAAAGCAAAACAAAAAAGAAACCTAACACTAAAAACTATTTAGAATGGCGGCAGGCTAGTCCGACAGCTCACTTTCCGATGTCCCTGGCCAGGGCATCATCGAACTCCTGCTCAATGTCCTGGAGGCGGTCCTCTTCCATGGCCCCGAGGGTTCGCAGGGACTGCCATATTGGACTCCAGCTCCCTGCGAATAGCCACAAGGCACTTGGCCCGCCTCAGTGCCCTCCGCATGGATTTCTCCGCCCTGACCATTGTGAGCCGTGCCTCTTCTGCCCGCCACCGCTCCGCACCTATGGCCTGGCCCAACCGCTGCCACACGGAAGACACTTCCAATCCTGGGTCCTCCTGCCCTGTGGCCGATGCCTGCCCCTCCATGTTGATGGCCCTGAGCCATCATTGCTCCCACCTTGTTGCTGCTGCTGTGCCTGTGCCCTGGCTCTTGCTGCCTGCACGTCCTCCTCTGGCTGGGGTGCAGTTGTCGTGGTGACCACCCCTGCTGGACGTCCGACTCCCGACTATGGCAGGGATGTGTCCTCCACCAGCCTGGCCGCTGGGTCAGAGACAGCTCCACAGGGTACCCAGGTGATACATGGGTGGGAAGATGGCATGGAGGACGACTGGCGCATAGGGGGTTCAGGTGAGGAGGGGGTCAGAATAAGGTCCAGCATACGGAGGAATCCAGCCCTGGTGACCCGTCCCAGTAGGTCAATGCGGTCAACGAGTCTTCACGAAAACACTGCAGGTCACCTCGCATGCCCCGTTGACGCAACGCCATCCCAGCCAGGACAGGCTCAACCCGGTCCCAGATTGCCACGTCCGCAGGGAGAGGAAGGCCAGTTGTTGTGCGCTCATCCCCTCCCTGAAAACGTGTCTGGACGTAGGCATCCCTGCTTGTGCAGGATTATGCAGTCACAGGATCGGGGACAGGATTACACACAGGCACCTCCGCAGCGGCCTGTGCTGCCTCCTGTCCCTGCCCCTGCACTGCACCACTAGCACCAGTGGAATCCCCACCTCCAAACCCCATGTGTGTCCCTTCCACGGCGGCCCCCTCCACCAAACCCCCCACCAACCTGAATGACTCCATGCCATCTTCCTCCGTCGGACCCTGTGGGGGTCTCAGCTGCCCCTTCTGCTGCCGAGGAGTCCACCTCCGACCTCTGCCTCTTGGACATACCCTCGGCAGCTGCGGCCTGGGACACGGCACCAGACACCTCACTCCCTGACGAGATGACAACGTGGGAGGGGAGCTGGGCCTTGCGTCTCCGGCTGGTGGTGCGATCCCAGCCGCTTTACTCCACAGCACCCTCTCCTCCCTCTTCATCAGTTGATGCTGCAGACAGGGAAAGATAGAACACAGGCATCAGGGCACTGTACAATGGACTGATACACACATGACAGTTGCACATGAGTGGCAGTGTAAAACTACAGACATGGCATTGCACTCCCCAACACACATGTCATTTCAACTCACACACATGAGCAAATCAACAGGAATCTTGCACCAGGCAGCACCGTCCATACACAAACAACAGCATGAGCGGCCGAAGGTGAGCCTGATGTCACATGAAACACGGGGAGTGCATAACACATGCACACATGCCACCAGACTTACATGCATGTGTACATCTCCACCAACTGTTGCAGTGATGAGATCGCCATCCATGTCACATCTCGCATTCAGCTTTCTACATGTCAGTGTCACATGCATCCATGTTGCATCACAGTTGCACACTTGTCAAATACACCCACATGCACATGTGTACAGTGCAGATACATGCAGCATGAACCAGCATCCATGTGTGACACCACAACCCATGCCACAGTACATACTCATAATTCATTACATGTGTGCACCCACACATACATTTGCACAGCATGCTTACCAACACATACACCATCGATGTGTCTCACACTTGATAGGGATAACATGTGGCAGGTTCAAGTCCCTGTACATACGCAGCCATACATGTCCCTACAAAGACATATGTACAACCTGCACACTCCTGGCACACCACAACACGCACAGCGTCCGATCAGTATGCATGTACACTTACCGCTCGACTCCAGATGGATCTGCCCCTCAAGGACCTGGACGTGGAGTGCTGGGCGTATGCATTCCAGGACCCTCATCTGGTTGTCGGTCAGGTGGACCCGGCACCCCTTGGCATCCGCTGCCTTCAAGAGGTGCCGGGCCTTGTTGAGGGTCCTGGACCTGAAGTCCTCCCAGCGCTTCCGGACATGTTTGATCTCACGGACTGCCACCCCCTCCTCGTTGATGGCAGTCACATTGTCCATCCAGATCCTCTTCCGTCCTTCATTGTTGGCGCGCAAACTTCCAAAGAGGGCATCATACTGCCCCAGGACTTGCTCCACCAGGACACCAACTTCACTGGCACTGAAGCTGGTGGCCCTCTGCCTCTCTGCCTGGGGGTCGCTAGTGGTGCCAGATGGCGTAGTGTCTGACATGGCAACCCCAGAGGCAGGTGTGGGTGGGCAACTGGGTCCTGGGGCTGGGCTGTGGAGCGATGGTATCCCAGTCGGGAGTCTTCAGTTCCAGCAGGGGTGGTCACAGCAACTGCATCCCTGGCTGACGTGCAGGCACCAAATAGCAGGGCATGTGGGCAGCAGGTGGGCAGCAGGCAGGCAGCAGCAGATGGCAGGTGGGAGCATGCTCGGTGCTCTGGGAGGCAGGAATATGGCCTTCTGGGCAGGAGCGTGGTCTTCCGTGTGTTTTTGCGCGGCCAGCTTGATACGGAGTGATTTGGCACGTGAAAAAAGTGCAGGTCAGCGTGAAATCTGAGGAAAGGCCCTTAGCACCTAAGTGACATTACGTGCGCGGGCGTTCCCCACAACACGGGTGCATAGTGAGACAGCACATGAGATAACTGCACGTCACCGTGCTATTGGTGGAAAGAGCCTTAGCACGTAAGCGACGTTGCACGTGTGGGCTGGCTTAAAAGATACGATAGAACGCTATTTTCTTGTACGTGCTTTTTGTGGAGAGCGAGTGGGTGATTCTTGTACTTCTTGTCGGTTCACACGCAATTACCTCACAACGTTTCCAGTTCGTACTCCCTGTTTCCTCAGACTGCGTTATTTTCTTCTTTGGGCGGGGGTGTTCCCAACACGCACATGCGCGTCTTTTTCATATTCTTTTTCAAGGCAGACGGCGAGTTGCGCACGTATTTTCCAACTGTGGTTGCCCCATTGTGTCGCGTACCCCTTCAGAGCTCATTGTAGGATGCGTGTAACATGTGTATGCTTATTATTGTGTTTCTGGGTGCCACAGCGTAGTGCGGGTTCATTTTTCCACGCACATGGTCTACCAGGGGTTGCGCGCACATGTACTTTTGTTTTAGGGGTGCCTGTGCGTTGCGTGACCCGTCATCTTCCCCCAGGGGTCACAGACAGCCTTGCTAGAGCACTAGGGTACGAATTCCATCTACTACCCTACCCCTTTCACCCCAATTGCCCAGGACAATTGTTTACTGCAACTCCCCTACGCACAACATCATCAGTGCCATGGTTCGGAGGCTACCAAGCAGTAAGGGAGGCAAAGGTGGCCGATGTCAAAGAGGTGGGCGTGGTGGTCGCGGTAGGGGACGTGCCCAGGATTTGCAGGGTGCCCCTAGAGCCCAGTTTGTGGAGGACCAATCGGGGCCACCTATGCCCCCCCCAATGGTTGTGGGAAACGTAGCTGACACCATCCCAGCTCAGCCCTTGTTGGACCGGCCCATTTTGTCAACTGAACCGGCACAGGATGACTCCCAGGCTGACTTCCAGGTCACCAAGTCTAAGCCACGTGTGGCAGTGAAAGTTGCGGTCACCAGGCCGCATGGATCTGGGGCAGCAATGTCATCTGCCAGGGTATCCAGTAGCCAGGGTGGGGAGGCTGCAGGGGAAGCTGCAGCTCAATCCACCCCAGCTCTGACTCTCCCAGCCGGGACAGTGTTGGTCCAGATCATCACACCGACATTGGCCCTGCCACCATCACCCTGCAACCAATGTCTGCACCAAGACCTTTGGTCATTGTGCCTTTACAGGCTCCACGTACCCAGTCCACCTGCGCTTCTGCCCCTACTGTCCATAGCAGAATAAGCCACTCAGAATCCGCACCACCTTACAAGAAGAAGAAGGGTGCTCTTGCACTACAGGCTGAGACCCCAGACACGGCTACACACTCCGGCACATCAAGAAAGCCTAGATTCAATGACGCCGAACTTGATGCACTTGTGGCCTATGTGTTGGCACATAGCCGCGAAATGGTGGTGACTGCAGGTTGCAAGACTACGCCTGCTCAACATAGGGCCCACTGGCAGACCATCGCAGACCACATTAGTGCCCTTGGATTTGTGAGGCGCACAGGTGATGATTGCTACAAGCGGTGGAATGACCTGAAACGCAGAGCAAAGAACAAACTGGCTTCCAATCATGCCTCTACTCTGGTGACTGGCGGTGGGTCTCCACCAGAGGACGACCAACTCCCTGAACATGAGTCTGTTGCTGGAACCTTTGTCACAGAGGAACAGATCCAAGGCGTGGGAGACCTGCCAGATTATGAAGCATTGTCCGGTGTGTGCCCATGTATGTGTGTGTAATCCATGTGTATGTTGGTTGGGTGATATGTTATGATTGAGTGCCAGGTGAGGGTGTGTACTCATGAGTGGTATGGATCACCCATGTGCTTCCTCCAAACCATTCACCGGCCTTGCATTTGGGTATGACTGTATCCCTTCTGACCACAGTGGCCAATTAGCACCACATTACTGCAGTTGCCCTTGAAATGTCATCTTGCAACAACATTGTTCGGAATTTTCAGTGTTCATTCAGCCTGATTGTTTCAATCGTCCCATTTTTGCAACACATTTTTCTGCCCTAATGCCACATATGTGACATGCTTCTGTCATAGATAACACCCCACAATGCCCCACATTTATTACCATGTTATGGGAATGATTTGACCATTCAGGCTGATTAAGTGCCTGCTCACATTAATTTTTGCGGCATGTTTGAATGTGGAACATGATTGCTGTTTCCTGTCATGTTGAAGTGACCAACCATTGATGTATCCATCTGCCTGCCATCACTGTATAATTGTACACTGGATGTGTTGCAGTGTGAGGCACATGTGTATTTTGTCACACTATTTTGCATTTTTCATCTCATCATGTCCATCTCACATGGATGGGTGAGAGTACTCATTCACTAGCATATGGCTGTACTTGTCAAATGTACCATGGCTATGCTACATGCCATCTGTGTGCTGGCATGTGCCATGTATGTGTATTGGACATGCCAGTCACAGGCTAATGTGTGATGCCAGTGCTATCCAGCATGCATCAAATGTGTTGCTTTTCCATCTTGGAGTCCTCAGTGTCTGCTTTTTGCCGCCCCTTCAAACTCATTGACAGTGCATGCATGCCAGGGTTATAGTCATGTGGGACATGTGTAATTCATGTACTAGATCTCTGGCTTGTCAGGCCTATGCGTGTGCTATGGTGCTCATGCCTGTTTCCATTTCTTGTCTTTCATGTTTTTGCAGGTGATGAGGCACTTGATGCTCTTGAGGTGGAGGAGATGGTGTAGACCTCGGAGGAATCTCAGCCACAACCGGGCACCAGTGGAGGACGTGGGGTGGTGGTGGGTGAAAACCCAATCCTCCTGCAGACCATACTGTCCACGGGTGTCTCTGGGTGCACCTCCCAGACCTCTATGCTGAATCGGACAGTGAGACATATGTGGCGTCGCAGGTGAGTGTTACTGGGAGGGATGCTGTTCTGTCCAACCCACCTGCACCAGGGGGAGACCCCTCTATGGGGATGTCAGTGTTGGTATCTCCGCCTTTGGCGGTTACGGATGCAGGGTCACGCTCCACAACATCTGATCCTGTTCCTGGGCAAGCAGAGCAGAGGGGGAATGCCGCCTTGCAGCCTCAGGCAGTGCCAGCACAGCAAGGTGCAGATCGTCTTGCCCCAATAAGGTGTGGTGCCCGCCGACACGGTGGCCGTACGCCACCAGGCAATACTTTATGGGAAAACACCATGTACAGTATAGCAGCACAACAGGGAGCATCGGTTGAAATGATGGCTCAGGCAATGGATAGGGTGGCCACTTCCACTATCCCCCCTGAAAGGCAGATGGAGCAACAACAGTAGGCAACAGACTCCATTTGCCAATCACACAGGGAAGACATGTTGGTGTCCAACAGGGACCGACGGGTGGCCCTGGAGACTCTGCATGAAGCCATATCTGTAGAGTCACAGGGCCACAGGGAAGCCCTGAAGTTAGAACTCCATTTCCTCAGGGAGACTCTGGGTGAACTTGAGGCTTCCCGACATTTTAGGTCACAACAGCAGCTGGAGCAGCTCACATGTTCACTCTCAGCAGAGCTCCAGGCAACCCGTGCGGAGATCCGGGCATCACGCAAGGCCATGCGGGTAGAAATGCAGGCTACCCGTGAGGTGCTGCATGGGGATCTCTGCACCATCATCCTCCAGAACGAAACCTTCCACGCCCGCATGCTTGCTGCCATGGAGGACCATACCAGGGCTTTGCGTGGGCTGCCTCTCATAGCACAGCCACCTCCTGATGTAGCAGCAGAGGGTGAAGAGAGCGACAGCAGTTCTCCCACAATAGCGTAGCCGTGCAGGCCATGAGCCCATGGAGGTATTTTTTTTTTCCGCAACATCCATGCATGTGGGTGTTGGTGTACACCCTGTCCTTGAACCTCCTGGGTGGCCTCCCCTCACCCCCTGGTCCACACATGGCCATTTTTGATTTTTCTTTTTTTTTACAGTATGTTGCCTTGTGTGGCTCCCGTGGGCATCCACTGTGTATTCCAGCTGGGCACATGCAAGCTTTTCCAGTCTTTGGGTTAGATGCTTGGGTTCCTGACACACACACCCCTCCTGCTTCCTCTTTCCATGTGCTTGCAAAGGGTGTGACCAAGTGACAGTAACTTACACAGTGACATTGGGCTCCCATGAGCTGTGTGGGCAGTCTGTAGTCAAAACTGTATGTACATCCCTAGTGGGGATTGTTGTTGGATTGAACACTGCATGGTGTATTGATATGTGCTTGTGCATCCATGACTTTCTCCTTATTCGCATGTACCTTCTTCATGTCTTCACAAGGCCGTCTCCTTTGCAGATGCAGTTCATGTTGTATGTAGTACACTGACACATTTGACTGACAGCAACACTCTGCAGTTGGAAGGGGTCGATGTGCTGCCTTAGTCAGGTTGTGAGACTTGCACTACTTTGATTTTGTACTGTCGTATTTTGACACTGTTTCATCCTGTGTTGCTGTTCTGTGTTGCTGGTAAGTATTTGTTCATGTGTGCTGTTTCTTATTGATTACTGGGAGCATATTGTCTGTGGCCTGTTTACATTTGGAACAGTGCACTTTGTGACACTTGTGTCATGTGTTGTGCATTTATTTTGTTGCTTTCACATTGCATGACATGCCATGGTGTGTTGGGTAGCTGAGATGGGGAGGGGTTGGGTGACATGGCACTATTTTCATGTTGTATTTTTCAAGGGGGTAGTCATTCATGCAGCATGAATGTGTTTTTTTTGTCACACAGCATTGGTTGTCTTTAAGTAGGTAGGGATGCACACAATGTAACACTTCCAGGTGACCAATCTCAGGCTGGTATGGTTGCGACAGTTGACTGTCCATTATGTCATCATCATTGATTGTCAGCTGGTATGTGCCAGGGCTGTGTGCACTCCACAGGGGTAGGACTTTAGGTGAAGTAATTAGCCACCAGCTGTGTAAGGGCTGCCTCACCACGTGCCCTTTCACCTCCCATGCACAGCGGCCGTGCATGTGGTTGGGGATGTGGGGGCACCACCATGTCCACCGGCAGGCCACGGCAGGTTGCAATGTTGTGCAGGACACATGCTGCCACTATGATCCTGCACACTATTGAGGGCGTGTATAGCAGATGCCCACCAGAGCGGTCAAGAGAGCGAAAGTGTGACTTGAGCACTCCAAATGTGCGCTCCACTATGCCCCGGGTTGCAATATGGGCTGTGTTGTATCTTACCTCAGGTGGTGTGGTGGGGTTCCAAATTGGCATCATCATGTGAGTGCTCAGAGGGTAGACACTGTCGCCTGGGGAGGTGATGATGGGTATCATTAGTGGGGTTGTGACATTACTCAGTATCTGACATGCATGCATGTGCAGAGGCATTTATACTCACCAAGCAGCCATGTATCGCCATGCCGCCCAGCTTCTAGGTCCCGGTTTAGGGGTGACATTCTGAAAATGAAACTATCATGCGTGGACCCTGGATAGTTGGCATATACTGAGGTGATGATTGCCTTGGCATCACATACTACCTGCACATTGATGGAATGCCAGTGCTTGCGGTTTCTATAGATGTGCTCAGTTGCCCTGGGTGGACGTAGAGCCACATGGGTGCAATCAATGGCACCAAGCACTTTGGGAAAGTGTGCCACCCCGTAAAAGTCCTGGACAGCAGCCTGCCTTTCTGCAGGTGTTCTGGGCATGTATATGTGCCTGCGGACTGAGGAGCGTGCAGTCATGATGGCCAACACCTGGTGTAGGCAGCGTGACTGCGTGGCCTGTGACACCCCCCCACTATGGCACTTGTCCGCTGAAATGAACCAGTGGCCAAGAAGTGCAGTACATTGAGCTCCTTTTACAAGGGGCTCAGTGCTTGGGAGCACAGGTTGGGTGGTGTGAGGTCATCCTCCCACTCACTCACCAGGTCGAGTATTATGTGTGGTGGAAACCTGTACCTCCCATACACCTGGTCATCAGGCATCCTAAAAAGGCTGGTCCTGGGTGTAAAAATGTGGGGCCTGGCTATCATCCTCCTCCTGCGGTGTCCCACGACCACTGCTGCAAGGAACGGTATATTCATTGTAGCGTCTGAGCTTGTTTGTTGTTTGCGCGCACTTTTATGCTGCGTGAGGCCGCGTACGCCTGCTTCCTGCTGGCGTACGTGGTTCCGGATTAGCGCGTCTTTTTTGGCACACCCGTTTCCCCTGTTCGATTCCATGAATACATGTTGTAGGCGCGCGTGTGGGCGCTGCAAGCATTTACCTCCTGTACTTCCCCTGTAACGCCCACATTTTCACGCATTGTTCCCCATTCCGCATGTTACGCCCCGTGTTCTGCCCACTTTTGTTGTGTGCGCTGTGCTATGTGCGCTTTCCCTGTGCACGTAGCGCATGCCGTTTGATGACGTGTGCGCCCGCGTGCGCCACCCACGATTTTAGTGCACATCCCAGGATTTACACACGCACAGACCTCCATGAATCAATGTGTGCGGCTTTGGCACGCTTGCGCTGCGATTTTCACACTTGCGCTGCGATTTTCACGCTTGCGCTGCGATTTTCCGTGCACATTAATTCCATGAATCGGCCTGAAAATCTGTTCACTTAGTGTGAACTGTGCGACGATCGCTATGGCCACTGGGAGTTGTAGTGCTTTAATAAGCCTGTCCAATAAGGATGCGTGCTGCACTGGAGTGCCGTCCGCATTGAGTTAGCCTCTCTTTTTCTAATGTACTAGCCCTGCGTGTACGGTTGATGTCACATAGGCAGAGTCACTGTACACCGTCACTTCCTGCCCTTTGTGTTTCTCGAGTGAGACAGGTGGGAGAGAGAACATCTAAGGAGAGTTGCTACGTCTGTGCTCTCAAACCCTATGCCATGAATACAGCGTGAACATTTATCTCCAGAGAAGTTCCAGAACACGATGCCAGGTGCCTCGTTCATCTTGCAGCATGCATGACCAGAGGACAATTCCAGGGAAGTTGAGCCACTTTACGATGGAGATCGAAATGGTCGTTTCTATTCCAGGAGGATTATATCAAGACTTCACAAATAGAAAAGGAACCTGTATGGGAGAGCAAGATGCTTGTGTACCCTGCAGAACGACAGAAAGAGGTAGTCATGAAAGATATGAAGAGAATGGAATGCCCTGATATAACAGAGATAGCTGGATCACTTGGATGTTGGGAACAAACTCAAATCTTAGTCTATAGACGAGTGAAGTCCAAGAAAGGATGGGAAGGAGGACTGATGTCATGTGCAGCTCATCTACTGAAGTCAGAATATGTGCACGAAGTACAGAGAGTAAACGATGGGTGTTTGAAGTCATGGGCTAAGCATGCCAAACTACTGACATGGGTAGAAGATTAATCAGGTCCAATGGTTGTGATCCCATTGGCAAATGCGACCTTGTGTTTCCGAAGAGAAGGAAGGAAACACGTGGGAGATAACATAGGCTGTAAAACTACAGTTGATGTTTCCAGCATGAGAGCAGGGATAGCCATTCTAATGGATCGATATTGGGCTTGTGGACTTAGGGCTTTCATGAAGCTGCACAAGGATTGGCGAGGAACGTGTTCCTTGGTGCTCATCCATGTTAAAGCATTCCTCAGAGTGACCTGAACATTAGAGAATTTCCAAAAGTAGATGCCCATTTAAGAAGGAGAAGATCGCTTGAAATTCTCAATCGGACCAGAAGAAAGAATTACTTCTCAGCTAAGTCAATAGAAGCATATGCCTCCATTCCATATGAACACAGGTTGTTCAGCAAGACTGCTTCAATATTTATGCCTATCTTCATGCCTGGGATCCAGACAATGGCCAATTCCAAATGGTTGCAAATTACGAGATGGGAGCTTCTGCAGACAATAAACACTACCATAAAGCGATTCAATGCCATCAAGGAAGAGTTGAGGGCCATATGACTAATGGCCCTGCAGAACACCTATGTCCTTGACGTGATCACAGTGATGGAAGGAGGAGTTTGCGGCAAAATCGGGCCATCATGTTGCACATTCATACCTTCTCATGATGACGAGAATGGGACCTTGACAGAGGCCATAACGCTGCTGACGAACCAGCATAACAAGATGGAAGACGAGACAGAGGACATTATAAATGACAGCTGGTTTGCTTCCATATTCTCATGGATTCCGCAGTGGATGGCAAACATTTTCAAGTTTCTTGGAGCAATACTGGTGATGTTTGGATTCTGTGTGATCAGGATAATTGTTACCCAATGCAAGAAGACAGCAAAGAAGGCGGTAGGAATGAAGATCATGATCGATATCGAATCAGCATTTGGACCCAAGGAATTGACTGATGAAGATGTCAGAAAATACATCTTGCCAGCATCGTAGCAACTGAAGGAACAAAGTTCCTGTATCCAAAGACTCATAAGAAGTATGTGGGACTCCAAAATAGACAGTGCAACTACATGACCTGGAGTGTAGATGAACATGTCAAATCAGGCACCCTGAGGGGGGTGATGAAGATCTAGACTTCAAAGAAGCACTTCTTCAAGAGAAAATATCAAGATGTGGAGACCATTGAAGAGGTGGTCGACGACTCAACATAGGAAGGAATCTAGAGGAGCAGTTGCATGCCTCTGCAGGAAATCCCACCCCCTACCTCGTATATGTTCGAAGCCTGAGATTGTGCCATGCTTGACACCAGCAGTTCTGACCATACTACAACGAATATTCGAAAGAAGATACCCACTGAGAAAACACTATCAAATGTATTCCCGAAGAGATGATAATCTGAGGGAGGAACTCCCTGAAGGAATATTAAAAAGAGCAAAAGAGGAGCTGGTGACGTCACGAGAGATGAACGTGATGCCCTGAGGATACTGGATAAAGAGAATGTATGGATCTTACAGAAACTGATGACGAAGCTAAGAATCTAGTAAACTTGCATATGCGAAAAGAAGATTGCACGTTTGAGAAGCACTGCAGAAAATGCAAGCCGTTCAATAACTGTACAGATGCTGTAACGCAAGTAGACTAAGTGATCTTAGAAGCTGGCTATTCGTAGTGAATACCCTGCAAGCGAAGCCGTCATTGTATAGAAGCTGGACATCGGTGTCATGAATTTAATAAGCCCGGACCCATGAAGAGGAAAGGCCGAAAACTGTGGCGCAGCAAGAATAAGCTGAGATTGTGGAAATGAATGGCGAGGCTGTCTGGCCTAATGTCAAAGCTGAGGCAGCTAAGGCCGGTTATCTATTCTCAAAGGCGGTGAATGTGAGAAGCTGAATTATCCCTTCTTAAGGTGCAAAGAAAGAACACCAAGCATGTCAAGTTTTATTCATTTAAGACATTTAAATGCTGCAAAATTGACCAAATCGTGGTCTCCTGTTATGTGAGCCAATGATGGAAATAGAGTTGAGCTTGGAGTCCTAGAACAGTGATAGTGCGTGTTTGCACTTCCTTATATTCCCAGAGACAAGAATACTCTGCAAGGCCAAGTTCAAAGACAATCTTCATGGCAGAAGGCATGGGTGATGGGAGATGATGGGCTAATTGGGTAGGGAGTTAAAGTCAAGTCCACCTCCTGGCACCTGGGTCTGAGTTTACGTGCTGCTAAGTGACCCGAATGTTCCAGACATGGCACGAGCATGCCAACCAATTGTATAGGGCTGTATAACGAAGGGCCTTATAGTTTGAAAACCTGTGATATACTGTGTACTTAATAGTGTTTAAGATGACATGTTTTAGAGGTAGGCATAAATTGTCCACCTGACAGTAGATATCCAATCACAATCCTGCCCCTTATATAAAGTATACTTAGATGTTCGCCTTGAGCCCATCACAACCCCTCGTAGGTTTTTCTCATTTGGCACGTAGTATGAAGTCACTTATGATCAATTATTAGTATATAAATATGTTTTTATGTGAAATGTATTGAGAGCTTGAGCGACCATCCGTTGATGTCCGTTGTAACTCCCTGTTTAAGATAAATGATATTAAAACAGCAAACGTTGCCATCTTCCTGAGTTGGTTCGATTATTTGCTGTCAAGAGTTATTCTGTATCCCCATCCATTGCATGCACGATACCCAAAGGCTCTACACTCGCATAGATAATAAAATAACCTCTCCACAACTTACAATCAGTAGCATGCACCATTTTAAAACCACCAAAGTCCCCTTGCCCCATCCCTCATGCTTTTAAATGGTCATTCACATATATCAACCTTTACTACGGCATTACAGCATATGTGGTCCCACCCATGCGACAGGGTATCTTCCATATTTAGTGAAAAAGGGGAGTCACACTCCTTCTATATACGTTTTCGACTCCTTCAGGAGGTGCGTTAAATATTCCATATCGTATATGCCCCGTACCTTCTGAGCCCACTCCTTTTCTGTGGGGGGCCCTGTTCTGTTTCCAGAACTGTGCAATGTAACTTCTGGCAGCCACCAAAAGGATTTGCAATATATGACCCATGCCCTCTCCATCTTCTCTCTCACTCAGCCCAAACAACAAACAGCAGCGAGAACTCCCTTCTAATCCCATACACCTCCTTGATCCATAAGAGAGCATCTTCCTAATATGCGGACATCCCCACCACACATGGCAGTAGTCCGCACTCGGCTGCCGGCATTTCCAGGCAACTAGAATCCGCCCCTAGGAACATTTTTACTAATGTGACAGGTGAGTACTGCCATCTGTGTATCAACTTGAGCAGTTGAATTACCTATTGCATTGACCCCATTGAATGAGTTATCCTACTACACATCTTTGTCCGTAACTTATCAGTCATCTCTATATTGAGATCCTTCACCCACTTTCCCCTAGCAGTTAGTTGTCCTATATCTTCCGCTAGTACCAACTCCTTATACAACCTTGCTATTAGTTCTTTAGTATTTGTAATTTGGAGCAACATCTCCTTGAAGGCGGTCAGAAACCTGAAAAGATTCCCCTCCCACCCTGGGTCAGAGATTCCACCGATAAGCTACAGAAAATGAAAAAACGAAATCCGGCCTATCTGCTACTATTTCTCCAGCCGCTTGTGGAGCAGAAACCTGCCATCCTCTCATAACTGTCCTGCTCTGCTGAGACCCGCCACATACCACGCTTGAAATTGAAGCAGTTCCGGAATCAGGTTCCTGAATGGAGGAGCCCATATACAGCTTAAGCATGATGGCCATGTCGCCAACCACCGAGGGCTGTTCCCTTCTTTCCATATGGACTAAAACACCTCCAAAACTGGGTGTTGAACCACTTATCTGGGAATCTCTCTCTGGGGTACCCATAGCAATTCCTCCAATGTAACCGGAGCCAGCACTCTGTTATCCATATCTACCCACTGTTTTATGGAATTGAGATTGAGGTGGTCCACCATGATTCTCAGTTGCGCTGCCTTGTAATATAACATGAGGTCTGGGAAACCCCCTTTCCTTGTCCGTACACGGTCGTTCGAGAGTCCTATATATTATTCTGGGTTTAGCCCCTGCCCATAAGAATTTCCAAGAATGTAACTGTGGCCAAAAATGAAGCTGGGACTATCACAGGGAGTATTTGAAAGAGGAAAAGGAATTTGGGTAGCACCATCCTTTTGATGCAATTTAATCTTGCCATTCATGAGAGGTTTAGTCTTTCCCACCTTTGCAAGTCTAACTGTATCCTATCCCACCAAGGGGGGTAGTTATCAGTGAACAGTGCCTTCAGATCTTGAAATATCCTGACTACCAAATACTAGAAACCGTCTGGCTGATTTTGGAAAAAGAGTTCCTCAATGTAATCCCTGTCCCCAGGCTCCCAGTGACCCACTGGGAATACCACTGACTTCTCCAAATGTATTTTAAATCCTGACAGCTCCCCATATCTAGATCGTCCTTGGAGCAGGTGAGGAATGGTATCTATTGGAGCTGTAACATAGAGTAAGGTGTTTTTGACAAAAATACAACTTGTAATACACATTTCCTGTCTTCAACCCAGATATCCTCGGGTCTCCCCTCACCTCTATGGCCCATGGCTCCTTACCCAATGTGTAGACAAGGGGCGACTGGGCATCCCTGCCTAGTACCCCATCTCAGTGGGAATCCCCTGGATTCTTCTCCATTCACCACCACTTTAGCCCTAGGTGCTGTGTAGAGGGCTGAAATCCACCCCATACATTTTGGCCCCAACCCAACCCAGAGAGCCCCCCTCAAAAAAGTCCAATTAACACGGTCAAATGCCTTTTCGGCATCTAGGGATAGGACCAGGACTCCTTCTTTCCTAGCCATTGGTGAATTCAAATCATGAAGGGTCTTCCTCAGATAATCACAGCCTTGTCTGTTGCAAATGAAATCTAGACACCAGTCACAGTGCAACCAACTGAGCATCTACGTTCGGCAGGGAGATCAGCCAGAAGGCCAAGCATTGCCTATGGTCCCTTTCCGCTTAGGGTATGACCGCAATTATTGCTTCACTAAAGGTAGGTGGTATCTCTCCTGATCCACTAATTGCATTAAAAACTTTGGCTAGGGGCTGAGCTAGCAAATCTTGAAAGTGGTCATAAAATACCACAGTGTAGCTATCCTCTCCTGGTGCTTTTCTGCTTTTAAATGGCCTATGGCCGTAGCCACCACTTAAGCTGTGAGTTCAGCTTCTAACAGTGCTTTCCTTGGCAGTCAGCATAGGAATGGGGAGCTCACCTAGATACACCTGGATTCTACCTTTGTCTATTACAGGACCCTGGTCATACAATGTCTAATAGTAGTCTGCAAAACAGTCTAAAATTCTCCCTCTGTGTCTATTAAGTTTCTCTTAGCACACTGAATCTTCTCCACTCTCCTTTCCATCCTGTTCTCTCTCACTTTGTTGGCCAGGAAAGTCCTCCACACAATCCCCTCTTTTGTAGTATTTCTGTTTTATGTATCTCATTTCTTTTACCACCCTCCCCACCCCCCAGTAGGAGCAAATGCAACTCCTGTCTCTTATGTCACTAAGTATCCCCTCCCTAGTATTCCCCTTTTGGATCATTTGAACCCTCAACCCCCATATCTCCCCCCCCTCAGTTTCCTCTCAATCAAATCCCTCTCTCTCTTTATCCTTGCTCAATCAGGAGCCCCCAACATTGTTGCTTTTGCTGCTTCCCATATACATTTCGGATGGCCCGCTCCTGTGTCGTTAGCTTAAAAATAGTCTTGTATTTCTTTACCCAGACACTATTTGAAAAACAGGTCCCTCTGGGGGACATTGTTGAACCTCCGCCCTTCTCTATTTGCCACACCGCTGTGACCATCTCGTGGTTGGACCAGGTGATGGCTTCCACCACAGGGGATGCAATGTTATGGACCTGTTCCTGCAGGACTAAAAAAAGGTCTATCCTGGTATGTGTAGAGTGTGGCAGGAAAATGAATGTATATCCTCCTGCCTGGGGAAACTCGGCTCTCCACAAGTCTGTCCAGAAGTGCTCTTTGATTATATTTGCAAACTCCATATGCTATCCAACCTTGGACAATTGACAGGTTATCAAGACATGAGCCAAACAGTGATTAGGGGGAGAGAAGTCCACCAATTGATTTTCTTCCAATTAAAAAAGTTACCATCCTTTATTTCTAGGCAATGAGCCAGCGTGATCTCTTTGTACTTGGCCATGTGCGAGATTTCTTGTCTGTGTGTACGTGTAGGTAGTACGGCAGGTGTCCTATCTGTATTCACTGCCAATTAATTGACAGTGTTCACCAATTATGGGTCACAAGTGATGGGGCAGTATTGGGAATAGATTTATCCTGTATTTATTGAGAATGTAGCTAATATTAATGTAGGTGTCAAGTTTTCTGTTGCCACTGGAGACACTCTTGAATTATTCTACATGGAGTCTTTTGTCTTATAGTTTGACTGCACCTGGTTAACAAAGGTTGGTTGTTCTTTTTATAAACTTTAATTAATCTGGTAGTATTCTGCTTGCATCCTGGCAATTGCTATCTCATACCTTCTCTCTGCCATTCCTATCCTCCCTTATTCCACTCTAACCATGGCTCGGGTTGTTCGCTACTGCCTGAGCTCTGCACACATCTCTATTTCGGTGAATTCAGCATTTTGAGTTCTCTAGAAGTCTTGGGGCCTTTGTTTATTTAAAAGAATGCCACTGCTTCCATTTTGGAGTAGATGGCTGCCCCATTTCCAATGGTTGTATGTTAGTGAACAGTATTTGCGTGTCTTTCATGTTGCATTCAGTTTATACATCGGTTATGTTACTGTCCTTCATGTCTAGTGGATGCTATGGTAGTATTCTTCATGTACAGATGCATATATTACCTACTGTACATGTTCTTCATGTTGAGTGAACATTTGCTCCATGTTTAATGCATGCACATGTAAGATTATAATGCTAGTTTGACTACATTTGCCATCTTCAGTTTAAATTGTCTCTATGTCCTGCTGCACCTGCCTGGGATAAAGGCGGTACAGTTGTTTTAGTGAATAACGTTTCTCATATGTGTAGTATTGGGCCAGGGGAGGGGCAGAAGCCATGGATCAGTATTAATCTGCCTCCCAACATTCCCCACTGTGGTTGAGTACTCGACCACAGACTCCCTTCCGCTCTCCCCTGCATAGTACTCCTTGGTTATACATATTTTAGTCACCCCCCTCAAGCTGCCTGGTCGTCCAAACTCCAGGTCATATAGTAGCATTCCCCTTTAGATTCACAATAAAAAGAGTGCTCTTTGTAATTTATAGGGTCCTGAGCACATATAAAATGTTGACCCTGGAGGGGTGATAGGGCTTTCCACTGCTTGGGTACGGGGACGTCATCCATTTGGGTATATTTGAGCACTTGTGTACCCAAATGTATCACTATTTTCATTCCTACTGCCTTCTTGGTGTTACGCTCACATGGCTCCCACAGGGGTGTCGGTCGGATCTGGACGGCTGCGGTCTCCACCGACGTGATGCGTAGTGCAGAGATGACTGACCGGACTGGCCCTCCTAATCTTGTCTGCTTGACCCGTAGAAGTATTCTCCTGCAAGTGGAGGGATGGATTTAGCCACCCATGGAATCAAGTAATGGCACCCCCCACAGTCCTCCCAACTAATCACCTCCGAAGTGCCCTCTCAGCAATCTCACCTTATATTCTTGAAAGATGAGCTCTCCATCCTGCATGGATTACAGGGGCGCGTTGATGCCAGTTACTTCACTGGTTTGAAGGCGTGGGAGAGTTCCGGAGAGTATTGACTCTGAGGTTCCTGGCAAGGTCCAGTAAGTATCAAGTTCATAGAGTTCAATATGTCCGATGTTTCACTCTTGTCCCCCCTTCCTTCCTTGTCTTGCAGCTGAGATCGTGAGAAGATGCTCTCGTGGCAGCTGGTGGCGCTCAGGTAAGAGTCTGTATTACCCGACGCTGTCCGGTAAATGTTGCACGTGTTTAACGTGTTGTTTTCTCTCTCTTTGCAGGTGCAGCACATGAAGATGTGGAGAGTTATAGAATAATGCCTCAGGTGGTAAATCAGGTAAATCTATGGTGATAAGAGTTATATTTGTTGGTTTCCTCGGCTCACTTTGTTGTTTTCTTTTGTCCCCCAGGTGCCGGAGTTCGGCGAAGAAATGATGGATGCAGCGCCGAATCGAGGGATGCTGCGAGGACTGGTGAGTATGGCGTGGCGCTGCAGCTGGAGATGCGACGCGTACAGAAATGATGTTCTTTCCAGGTCCGGAGGCGAGTTGGATCCGGAATCAGGTGAGGAATTCCAAAATAGTTCATTTTCTAACCTTGTCCTTTTCTTTCCTCTTTGTTATAGGAGCTCCAGATTCGAGGCGGGCGTGGGAGAAGACTGGATGCAGACTGCAGGCACGGTGAGCGTTAGGCTGCTGGGTGCAGAATAACGCGAAGCGTGTGCTGTTGTTCAGGCGTGGTTTAAATACCCTACAAAGTAGTTCCAGGTAAGAAGTTTCCTAGAACCACGCCCGAGTAAAAAATAGTCCCTGTAATAAAATAGTCCCATCCAGGCCTCACGTTGGCTTGGACTCACTAGCGGCATGGTCTGCATCAGGTAAGTAAAGTCTATGAGCCTGGCGCCCATATCGCCAGGACTGATTTCTATGATGAGCCTGGCACCTAAGGCGCCAGGACTGAACCCAAACAGCCCCCAGCCGGGGCTGTTGGGGTTTTAATAAGTATCTGGATGCCTGCTCCCGGAGCTGATGGGCTTGGTCCTGATGCCCGGGGGTAGGCATCAGCATCATGACAGCACTCCCCCCCCCCCCTCCCTCCCAAGGCCCCTCCTAAAGTTGTTCTTCCCCTTGGCCCTGGTTTGTCTGGGAAGTCCCGATGGAATCTCTTCATCAACCGAGGTGCATGAACGTGGTCACTAGGCTCCCATGACCTTTCTTGTGGTCTGTAGCCCTTCCAATCGATTAAATAAAAAAGTTTTGATTTAACCATCTTGGAGTCCAGGATATTTTGTACCTCGAATTCAGGTTCTCCATCTATCAAGATGGGGGTCGGGTGGTTTGGTTAATCTTGTTCCTGGTTGAACTGGTTTTAAAAGTGAAACATGAAAGACAGGATGAATTTGCATATTCGAGGGTAATGCCAATTTGACGGCCACCGGGTTGATAATGCCCTTAATGGTGTAAGGTCCCAAATATCTAGGGTTAAAAGTCTGAGTTCCCTTCAAAGGTATGTGTTTTGTAGCAAGCCAAACTTGATCCCCAATCTGGTATTGTGGAGTTTCACTTCTATGTTGATCCGCATTTTTCTTATATTTCTCTTTTGCTTGTTTCAAATGTTCTGTTGCCTCCTTAAAGGCTTGTGTAATAGTAGAGTGCGAATGACTAACTGCGGGCATTTCTAAGTGCTGAGGCGAATCTAGTTCTGAGGTTCGAGGGTGATGTCCATATATGGTATAAAAAGGGCTTTGTCCGGTTCCTGAATGTACAGAGTTATTGTATGCATACTCGGAAATCCATAAAATATCTTTCCAATTACTTTCGGTCTGGTGTAGCATGCAACGTAGGTACTGTTCAAGGGTCTGGTTGGTCCTCTCCGTCTGACCATCGGTCTGGGGATGGTGACTGGTTGATAACCTCACGTCGATTTGCGCCAATTGACAACATTTCTTCCAAAAAGGTGAAATGAATTGACTACCTCGGTCAGAGACCAATACGGAAGGAAATCCGTGTATTCAAACAATGTTTTCGAGGAACTCCTTGGCAAGAATTGAAGCAGAAGGTTATCACTTTAAAGGAATAAAGTGGGCCATCTTGGAAAAAAGATCCACAATAACTAGAATTGTGTTAAATCCATTACATGGAGGTAGATCTGTAATAAAGTCTAAAGATAAGGTGTGCCATGGTGTAGGTGGCATATCCAAAGGTTGTAAAAGGCCAGCTGGTTTTTTCTTCTGACTTTTGTTTTGGGCGCAAATGCCACAAGACATCACAAATGACTTTATGTCTTTTCGCCAGGTGGGCCACCAGAATTGTCTCTTAATTTTAGCTTCAGTTTTTGCGATACCTGGGTGCCCTTCCATCAGAGTGTCATGATAATTGGAGATGACTAGTTCTTGTAGTTCCTTGTGTGGTAGAAATAGTCGCCCTTGATAATAAGGTAGGTCATTGATGACTGAGTAGTACGGGCCTTTCTTTACCCAGTCCTGCAGGGCTGTTGGATCGAAGAGTTGTTGGATTTTTACATGAATATCCTCTAGTGTATGTAGAGTAGTTATGCCAAGAATTCTTTGTTCTGAAATTATAGGCACCAGTTCCGGGTTTGCATATGCTTCTCCCATCCCTATTCGGGATAAGGCATCTGCTTTGCCATTTTTACAGCCTGGTCGATAAGTGATCACGAAATCGAACTCGGCAAAGAACAATGCCCATCGAAGTTGGCGCGACAATTGGGCTTTGGCTGTTTTTAAATAATGCAAGTTCCGGTGATCGGTGATTACAGTAATGGTATGCCTGGCACCGAGAAGATAATGCCGCCAAGCCTTGGAGGTGGATTTGATGGCTAATAACTCTTTATCGGTAACCGCATAGTTTAACTCGGGTGCCTAGAACTTTCTGGACCAAAATGCTGCTGGGTGAAGTTGACCGGTTTCAGGATCCTTCTGGGACAGGACAGCTCCCATCGCTAAACTGGATGCATCAGTTTCAACTATGTATGGAAGTTCAGGGCGTGGATACTTTAAGACAGGTGCAGACGTGAATTTCGCTTTCAGCTCTTGGAAGGCCTTTTCAGCCTCTTCGGTCCACAAGAAGCGTTTGTTTTTTTGCAAAAGTGCTGTGATAGGGTGTACAACATGTGAGAAATCCGGAATGAATCTGCGGTAGAAATGAGCAAATCCGAGCATGCTTTGTACCCCTTTAACTGAACTGGGTGATGGCCACTTGAGAATTGCGTCCACCTTTCGAGAGTCCATTAGGACTCCTTTTGGAATCAGGATAAATCCAAGGAATTCAACTTCCGTAGAATGAAAAATGCATTTTTCCAATTTTGCATATAACTTGTGCTGGTGTAGTTTCTCAAGGACTGCACGCACGTGCTTAACATGGTCTGATTCTGAGGAGGAGTACACTAGAATATCGTCTATGTATAACACAGACGTCAATGAGTTCACGAAGGACATTGTTCATAAAATACTGGAAGGCTGCTGGTGCATTGCACAACCCGAAGGGCATCACCTGATATTCAAATAATCCGTACTTGGTGCGAAAGGCAGTCTTCCATTCGTTGCCTTTCTTTACACGTACCAGATGATATGCCCCTCAGAGATCTAATTTGGTGTAGACGCAAGCATCCTTTACTTGGTCTAGTAATTCGGGGATCAGAGGCAATGGGTATCGGTTCTTCATCGTAATCTGATTTAATGCGCGGTAGTCTATCCACGTTCTGAGGTCACCTTCCTTTTTAGGCACGAAGAATAAAGCTGAGGATGCAGGGGACTTGGATGGATGGATTAATGAAGCCATTAGCAAGGTATTGGTCCAAGTAGTGTCATAGGTGAAGGTTTTCGGGTTCCGTAAGGGCGTAGATCCTACTGCATGGAGGTTGTGCACTGGGTATGAGGTCGATTTGACAATCGTATGATCTGTGAGGTGGTAAGGTGTTTGCCTGTTCTTTTTGAAAAACATCCTGGAATTCTTGATATGCCTGAGGTAACTGCACGACTGGATTAGCGACTGTGACCAGGCCTTTGTTCAAGTTTTTTTCCAGGTAACAGGTGTGTGCACAATCCGGGAAGGTTATTCTCTTCTCTCGCCAATCAATTCTAGGATTATGTGTTTCCACCCAAGGTATCCCCAGTATTATTTGGAACTGCGGGGCTTTGATTAAATCAAACACAATAGTTTCTCGATGCCCATCTTGACCCAACAGTGTCATCTCTGTGGTGGAATGAGTTACAGGCCCAGAGGCAATTTCAGTTCCATCAACTGTCGTGATGACATCGAAAGAGGTTTTTTTGCAGAAAGGTAGATTCATCCTAGAAGCCAATTCGTGGTCCGTATAGTTTCCTACGGCCCCGCTATCAATGTATGCCCTTACTGCGTGCATACGTGATGGCTGCCTTGGATCAATAAGGACCATTGGTATGATTAGGTGCAAGGTCTGAGTGTCCTTCTTCAAGCTCGGCAAGCGGACCTCTATGCTTGTCGGGCGTGGTCATTTCCCGAATCAGGTTCTGTTTGATTTCTATCAGCAACTCCGACTACTTTCTTGGATGGTTTTATAGGGCAATCCCGTAGAAAATGTCCTGAGGCCCCATAGTATAGACACAATTACATCTGCCGTCTCCTTTCTCTTTCCTTTTGAGTTAAGGGTCACTTAACCCTCCCCGATCTGCATAGGTTCTGCTGCATCTGTTCCTTTGGGGGTGATGTTGGGTTTAACCAATACCCGATTCTCGAACTTAGCTCGGTTAGCCTTTCTATTTTGAAGTCGGTGGTCTAACTGGACCACTAAGTCTATATATTCTGCGCAATCCTGGGGTGGGTTCACAACTTGGGCCAAAACATCTTTAAGTTCTCCCCGAAGTCCATGATGAAATAGTGTAATTCGTTTTACCTCTGGCCATCCGGTTTCCACCACCAACCTATTAAAGGTTGCGATATAGGTTAACAGATCCTGGTTACCTTGTCATAGGGATAAAAGTTCGTTATCCAGGGCCTGTCCCTGGGAATGTCTGGCGAATAGTCTTTCCATGCTCATTTGAAAACCCTGAAAGTCCCGAAGAAGAGGGTTGTAGCATTAGGCACGGGACCACATTGATTGGGTGGATAGTTTGTACGATTTATTTAAGTAAACTTAGGTTACATATTAAGTATAAATATGAAGGCAAATATATATATATTGGGGAAGGAGTCTCTGGAGGGAGATGCTTCTCTGTCTCCAACCGTCCTCAGAGTGTCTACATTCTCTCCCCACATTCTCCTTCTGGAATCCTTGTGGATTCCACATTAGTGTAGCACAGGTTGCTCCATGCTACACATCCCCTTTCTTTCCAAACGCATCTTCATTCTCCATAATCCGTTAATCGTTCTGGTTTTTGGTATCTTCTCCCAAACCTTGACATCGGAACTTGTGTTACATTCAAAGCATGTATGAAGTTTGATAGTAAGGAACATTTCTTGTTCTCTCTAGTGTCACCCATATCATTTCTACCACCACTTTTGTCTGCACCATCACCATCTTTCTCACCAATCACTTCCATGACTCTTCCATTGTTCCATACCCTTCCATCACTTGTTCTTATGGCATGTTTAAACACCTCAATAACTTGAATGGGATCTGACCACTTGATTCCTCTCACTCTTAATGTTTCAGGAAGCTTCACTTTGACTAAACTTCCTACTTTAGGTGAGTTACACCTAAATCTCTTTTTGTCATACTCTGCTTTGTTCCTGAAGTCTCTGCCTTATCTTATCTATGGTATTACTAGTTCCAACTTCCATATTTATCACCTCACCCTTCCATCCAGGACAAAGCTTCGTGGTTGCCTTTCTGCCTCTGCTCAGTTCAAACAGAGATATACCTGTAGAACTGTGCGGTGTAAATCTGTGTGCCATTATGACATTCTTAACTGATTCTTTCCAGCCTACACCATTGGCCCATGCCCATCTAATGGCATCCTTAAGAATCCTATTCTATCTTTCAACCACTCCATTGGTTTGTGGATGATAGATTGCACTGGTCACATGTTTAATTGATCTCTTTCCTAAATAGTCTTCCATTTCTTTTGAGACAAATTGGGGGCCATTGTCAGATAATATAACTCCAGGATATCCTTCCCTACTACATACTTCTTCCATGAAATTAATAATGTTTTTTGTCGTGACACTCGGCATCATTTTTACTTCTGCCCACCTTGTTAAAATATCAGTCATAACCACACAAAAGGTCTGGTTGCCTTCACTCCATATGGGGCCCATAATATCATAATATCAGTTCCCACTTTCAACCATGGTCTGCTCGGCACATCAGTCAACACCATCGGGTATTCATTACTCACACAACCCTTATCAGATTTATTACAAAGGATACAGTTTCTTGTGACTCTCTCAATCTCTACATCGCATCCCGGCCACTAGTATGTGTTCCTTATTCTGGACTTGGTCTTGGAAATCCCTTGGTGTCCTTCATGGCCTAGATCAATTATTTTCTTGCGTAGATCTTCAGGTGGAATCAATCTGTCCCCTCTGAGCAAGTATCCATCTTGTACACTCAATTCATCCCTGATACTCCACAGCCCTTGTACATCTGCTTCCTTGATCTTGGATATAGGGATTTGTCTCTTGTTCATATTTTCCATAACAAATTGTAGTTTGACATCTTTACTCATTCCTGTAAGCCATTCCTCCTTATCAATAGCCGTGTCCTGTACCACACATTTCATTTCCTGTTGACTCTCTTCATCATGATCTTTATTATCTTCTTGGGTTTTAGTAAGTCTGGACCAACCATCTGCAGCATAATTCCTCACTCCTGGAATATACTTGACCACCACATTGAACTCCTGCAACCTATGTACCCATCTCCGTATCCTTGCCGACACTTTGTCCAAACCTTTATTCATGAATACTTCCACTAATGCCTTATGATCTGTATTTACCTCAAATTGTGTTCCCCACACAAAACTCCTGAACTTATCCACAGCCCACATTATGGCTAAAGCCTCCTTTTCAATGGTCGCATATGCCTTTTCTGCTCCTTTTAATAGTCTTGAGGCAAACGCAATTATCTTCTCCTCTCCATTATGCAGCTGTGCTAACACCGCACCTAGACCAACATTGCTGGCATCTGTCGTGATTACTGTTCTTTGTCCTCTTGTAAAATTCTTCAGTGCTGGTGCGGTTGTGCGGGCACTCTTTATGCACTTGAAATCTTTTTCACAATTCTCATTACACTCATAATTAACATTCATTCTGGTGATATCCCTCAACGCAGCCGTATTGTCAGCAAACTTCCTCACGTATTTAGAGTAATACTCAGCCATTCCTAAGAAGGTCCTCAGTTCTTCTTTATTACTAGGCTGAGCCATGTCATTGATGGCAGACAATAAATCCGGCTTAGGTGTAATACCTTGCTCCGATATTACATGGCCCAAATACTCAATTTGCTTTCTGTCGATCTTCGATTTCTCTCTACTCAATGTCATGCCCATCTTATGCAGTTTCCTTAATGCTCCTTCCAATATCCTTTCATGCTCTCTTTGCTCTTCCGCAAAAATGAGGATATCATCTTGAAAAAATATAATACCCTTATCACCATCAAAAATATGATCCATGGTCTTCTGAAATACAGAGGCTGCTGAGACCAAACGGCATTCTCTTGTATTGGTACAAACCTTCTGGAGTAATGAATGCTGTCAACTGTCTTGAGTCTTTGTGCAGGCAAATTTGATGATATGCTGAAGTGAGGTCAAGGGTTGAAAATACTTTCGCAGGCCCCATCGTAGATAACAGTTCCTGAATATTGGGAAGCGGATGCCTCTCAGGGATAATACACTTGTTCAGTTCTCTGAGATCGATGCATACTATAAACTTCCCTGAGCTCTTTCTTACAACAACCAATGGTGATACCCACTCTGAAGCATTAATTTTTTCAATTATACCTTGTTCCTCCAATTTTTTTAATTCACGTTTGACCTCATCTCTCATTGCCAACGGCACGTTTCTCAACTTCTGTGCAACTGGAACACGATCCTTTTTGAGCTGTATTTTATGCATAATCCCTTTTGCACAGCCTATTTCATCTCTGAATACAGCCTTCTTCACTGCCTCAGTAGACATTTCACTGGATTCAATCATATAGACGGACTCTTCAGCACTGGCATCCAATTTGACTTTCAACCATGCATGATGCGTCCAGCTGAGTAGGGGCGTTTCCCCTCTCCTTGATACATAAACTTTCACTTTGGCAACTCTATCTTTGAACGCTAACTCTGCATCAAACCATCCAAGAATGTCTATCTTCACTCCACCATAAGCATTTGGCTTGATGTCAGGCTCATTAAGCCATCTCGGACCAATTTTCCTCCAGATTCTTTCAGGTAATAGCATGTACTTTGCTCCCGAATCAGTCATCGTTTTAACTGGATTGTCATTTATCTTGATGATGGCCTTTGGACTCTCCAGTTCCATTCCATCTACTGTGCTACTGATGGCAAATACACATTCTTCCTCTTCATTTTCTTCCGCACAACCAATCCAGTTCATATTTGCTTTATCCATTCCACAACATTTGGCCAAATGGCCTTTACCATTACAGTTCTTGCAAATAATGTGGATAGCTGGACACTCAGGACTATTAGCGCAGTGCATGGGACTGTCACACCTGAAACACGTCCTGATTCTTCCTCTACCTCTCTGACTTATCTGAGGGCGTCTATTATTCACATAGCGTCCTCTATTGTAGCTTCCATACCCACGCGCAAATCCTCTGCTTCTCATATTGTTACTTCTCATGTCACTACCATGTTTATACGTTCCTTGCGCTCTGGTATCTTCTTTCCGTCTCACCACAGTATTTTGCCTATTGGATTCATCAGCTTTTGTCATCTGGATTGCATTAATAGCACTTTCTGATTTCACTGTGGTATTTTTTACTCTTTCCTCTAGTGTCTTGACACAATTCTCCATATGTTCCACCTCTTTGGCAATGCGTAATACCGTATCTAGATCGGGATCATCTTCTCCCCATAGTCTCTCCCTGATCTTGGTACTATTGCAGTCCAACATAAATTGATCCCTAAGCCTCTCATCAAGTTGTGGTCCAAACTTGCAATTCTTTGCTAGTTTCCTGAGAACTGTCACAAACTGCTCCACACTCTCCCCACTTTCCTGCAACCTCTTGCCGAACTTGTATCTTTCCAAAATTGTACTTAGTTTCTTTTCATAGTGCTTATTCAATTTTGCAATGCACTTTTCATATTCATTCAACTCCCTCACATCATCAGGTAAATTTGGCAGGTCCTCATATTTTTGCCTGTCCTGCTGGTCCCAAACAGTGGAGTACTAATTATTTCTTTCTCTCCACACTATAGTTAGCTCCACAAACAACTGATGCATAATGCTGAAATGATTTTAACCATCTCTACCATGGCAAATTGTGCTCCCCAGCTTCCAGTAAAAACATAGCCGGTCGGACAGTGTGCATTGACATATTGATAGCTTGAACGTGGTCACCTGCTCCCCTGTCAACGGTTGCCTCAACAACCCTCTAAAAGTACAGTATGGGTGTCACATGTGCTCTTGTGATCCACTCAACTTTCTTATTTTCCAATGTCCCTTATTATTGCTATCAGTGCACAGTTAGTACTGCGACAAGTAGGAGCATGAATATAAAGGTACTGCGACGAGTAGGAGCATGAATACAATAAATTACTTATTTTTTTTATTTTTTTATACCCTTCAAAATGATCACAGTATTAGGTGCTATCACGGTAATTGGCAATTCGTTATTCTCTCTACTTTCTCTATTCCTTGACAACTCCTTTATTCTCTATTACTTGGCAGCATCACGAGCGTTGCAACCGTAGCTTTGACCCAAATCCAAGATGGCCACCAAAACGTGACATGCGTCCCGAAGTTCAAGGTCCTTTACTCTAAAGCGCGAGCCAACCCACTCGGCACTCAGAGCTTGCGATCGGCTTGGGAACCTTGTTTACATTCACGCGTAGCTCGAGACACTCACGTGCGACATGAAACTGGACCGTGAGTTTGTTTCAGCAACTATGCAGTAAATGGCTTGTCAATTTAACAGCATACCACTGTAAATTCATCTCTTAATACGCATGGGGAGGACAGTTACTGCACGCTCACCTGGGATCTTCAGTATTGTTACGGTCCTCCAGGCAATAGGCTCTCAAAGTTCCTCGTCGCCAATTGTAGCATTAGGCACGGGACCACATTGATTGGGTGGATAGTTTGTACGATTTATTTAAGTAAACTTAGGTTACATATTAAGTATAAATATGAAGGCAAATATATATATATTGGGGAAGGAGTCTCTGGAGGGAGATGCTTCTCTGTCTCCAACCGTCCTCAGAGTGTCCGCATTCTCTCCCCACATTCTCCTTCTGGAATCCTTGTGGATTCCACATTAGTGTAGCACAGGTTGCTCCATGCTGCAAGGGTCATCCTGATTGATTAGTGGAATCGACCAGTCAGCTGCACTGCCACTCAAATATGATGATACAAAAGCTACTTTGGCTTGGTCATTTGGAAAAGCTCCAGGTCTGCATAAAAAGTGCAAGCGACATTGGTTCATAAACACGGCAATCCTTTTTGGGTCCCCAGCAAAGCGTTCAGGTGGAGCTAAAAGAATAGCCCCTGGTAAAACCACTTGCACCGGATTGCTCGATGAAACAGGAGTTGGATTCCCCCCCGAGTCCGGTAAAGGTGTTTGCCCTGCTTGGTTTTGCAGCAGTTGCCTAGCCAGATCGTCAGTGCGGTCCTTCAAGACAATCAGTTCTCTCCTGAGGGCATTAGTCTCTTGGTGAGCGGAGTGCACTTCCGCCCTAAATTCCCCCAATAATTGGGCCAGTTGGTCGGTTTCTGAGGTTTCCATAACGCCCGGGTGGGAATTTATAGAGAGGCTTTGCGTTCTGTTACGCTCACCTGGCTCCCACAGGGGCATCGGTCGGATCCGGATGGCTGCGGTCTCCACCAACGTGATGCGTAGTGCAGAGATGACTGACTGGACTGGCCCTCCTAATCTTGTCTGCTTGACCCGTAGAAGTATTCTCCTGCAAGTGGAGGGATGGATTTAGCCACCCGTGGATTCAAGTGATGGCACCCCCCACAGTCCTCCCAACTAATCACCTCTGAAGTGCCCTCTCAGCAATCTCATCTTATATTCTTGAAAGATGAGCTCTCCATCCTGCATGGATTGCAGGGGCGCATTGATGCCAGTTAATTCACTGGTTTGAAGGCATGGGAGAGTATTGACTCTGAGGTTCCTGGCAAGGTCCAGTAAGTATCAAGTTCATAGAGTTCAATATGTCTAATGTTTCACTCCTGTCCCCCCTTCCTTCCTTGTCTTGCAGCTGAGATCGTGAGAAGATGCTCTCGTGGCAGCTGGTGGCGCTCATGTAAGAGTCTGTATTACCCGACGTTGTCCGGTAAATGTTGCACGTGTTTAATGTGTTGTTTTCTCTCTTTGCAGGTGCGGCACATGAAGATGTGGAGAGTTATAGAATAATGCTTCCGGTGGTAAATCAGGTAAGTCTATTGTGAGAAGAGTTATATTTGTTGGTTTCCTCGGCTCACCTTGTTGTTTTCTTTTGTCCCCCAGGTGCCAGAGTTCGGTGAAGAAATGATGGAGGCAGCGCTGAATCGAAAGATGCTGCGAGGACTGGTGAGTATGGCGCGGCGCTGCAGCTGGAGATGCGACGCGTACAGAAATGATGTTCTTTCCAGGTCCGAAGGCGAGATGGATCCGGAATCAGGTGAGGAATTCGCAAATAGTTCATTTTCTAACCTTGTCCTTTTCTTTCCTTTGTTTTAGGAGCTCCAGATTCGAGGCGGTCGTGGCAGAAGACTGGATGCAGACTGCAGGCACGGTGAGCATTACGCTGCTGGATGCAGAATAACGTGAAGCGTGTGCTGTTTTCGGGCGTGGTTTAAATAGCCTCCAAAGTAGTTCCAAGTAAGAAGTTCCCTAGAACCACGCCCGAGTAAAAAATAGTCCCTGCTATAAAATAGTCCTATCCAGGCCTCATGTTGGCTTGGACTCACAAGCAGCATGGTCTGCATCAGGTAAGTAAAGTCTATGAGCCTGGCGCATATGGCCCCAGGACTGATTTCTATGATGAGCCTGGCACCTAAGGCGCCAGGACTGAACCCAAACAGCCCCCAGCCGGGGCTGTTGGGGTTTTAATAAGTATCTGGATGCCTGCTCCCGGAGCTGATGGGCTTGGTCGTGATGCCCGGGGGTAGGCATCATGACACTTGGCCTTCTTTTTGCATTGGCATATTGCTATTCTTACAACAAAGAAAGCTAGTAGTACCAATACCAATATTGCTACTAATATTTTGAAGTTGTTAGCCAACCAGGTGGGTATCCATAAGAACAGGTTAGTTAAACATTCATCGTCTGCAATATCTTCCACTTCCTCCACCATTCTTGGGTGCATTTCTGTCAAGTTGGCTATTGTCTCTGTGATAATCCCATTTCCCTCATCGTGGGTGTGTCGTATGTGTAGCAAGGAGGCCCAATTTCTTGTCTTGTCCTCCATGTCTATTATTGGTTCAGTACCTGTTTAGGTGGGTTATGCGTCTTAATGCTCTCAACTCTGCCCTCATGACATTAAAGCATTTTATAGTCATGTTTATGGTCTACAACAGCTCCCATCAGGTTATTTGCAACCATTTGTCATTCGTATTGGCCTACCACCCGGAGTAAAGAAAGATGTAAAGAACATCTCTGTTCTACTGATCAATGTCTGCTCATCTGGTATGTTGTCATACGCCTTTGCCATCTTTGCTAAGTTATAGTTATCCCTTCTGGTGTGCTATAAGGTAAGGGATCTCTTGTTTCTTATGTGTACGTTCATCTTGGCGAAATCACCTATCTGCAGAGGCCGGGGCTCCAGCAGGGGAACCTGGGGCGCTAGGTCCCCCAAGGCCACCAATGGTCCCCCTAGAAAGGATGCCTTGCCAGTGGTGTTAAATACCACGGGCACCCAAGGGAGTGGGGGCGTTCAGGGTGTAGGGGGCATTCAGGGTGTAGGGGGCATTTCACTCTAAAAGTGCAGCAGCAACCTCTGAGTGATTAGCAATCTGAGAGGCTGCACTGCAGGAGGCCCAGCCAGGATTTGTTGATGTTTGCCCTACAGCCATGCAAGAACAAATGACAAGAAAGATGAAGGACCGTTCACACCTCTAAGTGAGGGAGCATACTCATGAAGGCTGACCACAACTATTTTCTCAAACCTAAAACCGCAACATTGGTTTCTTTGATTTAAAGTATGTTTATGTTTTGGAGGAATATAGAGCTTTTTCACATCATGATTAATACAATGGTTAACTATATCAAGCTATAACTGACAGGTGATGTTGCTTGCACACAGATTTCTGCAGATGGTGCATCAATGGACTGGAGGCCCTTACACATTACATTCAAAATATATATTCTGCTGTATTAACTACTATAGTATGAATGAAAAAATAAGGTTGGTAGTAACAAAAATGTAATTCTGGAGTACAATCAAAAAGTGATAGATGTAAGACTTTGAATTAAACATTACCACTATTATGGCTCTGTGTTACATGTCATGCCATAGTATGTCTGTGCCATTATAGAAGTGGAGGAGCCATTAGGCAGTTACTCTTGGTTCTGCCACCAAAAGGTGCAGTTCATTCTCAATTGCAAGGCAATGTCCCCTCTGCACTGGTACACAAGCAACCACAGGAATGTGCAGGCCTTGTGGCCTAGCAGTTTGGGCAGGGCTGCTTATATTAGTGCCAGGGCCAAGGCTGATTTGCAAACAATGGCATAATGGATGAACAGAGCAATGCCAGTGGTTATGATACCTTCAGAGACTTACATTCTTCGGTTTTTAGTTTACCTATTGGGTGTAAGCCATAACTATTGCAGTGGAACATGGATAGGATGGAGATAGGATGTAAGGAGAAATACATATCTAATGGGTATGTCTGGTCATTTACCCACCCAATGACAAGCCATGGCTACTAACTACCTGCCCCACACTGCCAAAAAGTAACCTTTGGGAAGTCTTTGAGCAAGCTCTATCACAGAGGAACACTAAACTTTGTGCTGTTTAGGATCTGTCAATGTTATATCTCAGCATTCTTTTGAGTGTTTAATTACTTAATTGCCTTTGTAAATGAGTTCCTGGCGTGATGGTCTCCCCTGTGTATATATATGCGGTAAAAAGGGGTAATAAAATAATAAATCAGTATTTTGGGCTTCGATTTTTCTTTTCTCCCTGTATTCACATAGATCCGGCAATGACATCATATGCCCAGGTACTCGCACGGTTTCCCAGCTGTCCCCATTTTATAGCCACGTTGGTGGCCAAGATCGGGCCCTTTCCCAAGGGACCCCTTGGCCTCAGCCTCAGTTTGCAGAAAACAAGGAGATCAGACTCAGACTGGTGGTAAACGAAGCTTCTTGTATTAGATAGCAAATGCACAGCATACAGAGTGATCAGCAGGAAGCACAGCAGGACAAGTGTTCAGGCAGACTGCACACAGAGCTCTCGCAGGACCTCCTCTAGAGTGCAGGTTATATAGCATATCATAAGCAATCACTAATATATTATAGCACTTTCACAATGGGGGTGTTACTTGGAACAATATTGCAGTCATTTGGCAAGAACTGTCGGCATCTCACTGGTGACCTTGTGAGGCAGCCTTGCAGGGACATTCTGTTTTATTATGGTTAAGCAGCATTCACAGAAACCCCACTGGTATCTCCCATATATGGTGCTAATGCTATACTTGCAGAGAATGAGTGGAAGAGAGGGTCTGCCGTGTCATGTGCCCGAGGAGGGACTTGGGCATGTCCGGGGTCCTGCCTGCAGAGTGAGGCAGAGGGAAGCAGGGAGAAGATCCGAGGCCTAAATGTATGGAAGGGACCCTAATGTAGTATACCATAGCATAGTATAGTTATAGCATAACAATCCTGCATAGCATAACAATCTTGCCACGTCAAACCTGTTTGATTGTCCCTGGGACAGGGCATAGACCACAGGGAACAAGATTGGGGTAGAGCATCAACCAGAGATGGCCAGGTACACAGGTGACATAGGGATAGGGTGTATTGGCACAGGGATTGTCACATAAAGGATTCTGCTTCAGAGACATAGATCATCTCTTCCTAAGGTCCTAATTCAAAACCTCATACCAATCAGTGTTGGACATATATCCTAACACATCTATAATTTCCTAGTCATCGGAGGTGTCTTTTGAGGCATCCTCCTTAAGTACAGGTGACTCTTTGTCAAATGGCAGCAGCCTGGCCTTGGCAGGCAAGTGAGACACCTGTTTTGTACAGCATGACAGAAGGTAATGAATAGAGAAAGACTATCCTTGCAAAGGCGGCAAATATAACAATTATCAAAATACCATGTAGAATGGAAGAGCCCAGTGAACCAAAAGTGTTTTCAATCCAAGTTAACAGTGTGCCGGCATAACATTCGTTTATACTGTGTAAGGTGGTACCACCCCTTGGAGGTGTTTTATGACGTCCTCAACCTGGGAGGAGTTATCGGGTACACGGATGCAGACTTCTTATCCTATAATTTTACAGGTACACCCCTTGGGCAGCTAGTAAACAATCAAGCGCCATTCTATTCTGGAGGATCATAGTTCTGAGTGAAACTTGTTCGCTTTTAAGTATCTGTATTCCTTTGGCGATGTTGTTGGCTCCCTGTTTGAGGAGGAGTGATAGGGCATGAAGATCGGCCATGCTGGTGGTTGTGCCAATGCTCGGGATCAGGAACCCTATGAGGCCTTTTAACCATGTCCGGGTGTCACGTATAGACCGTCGGAGTGTGTAGTGAGTTTCTGGAAAAAGGGACAAATGGCGGATAGCTGGGTGAATGAACCCAATGGTGCACTGGCCAGTCCAGTTAGCTGGTAGCCATTGATAAGCGCTAGCCCCACAAAGGAAATATAACCCTCTCTGGGAGTAGAGTGCTATTGCAGGGCTATTACTATGAAATTGTCCTATCTTACTGACAGCTGTGTCGTTATAGGTAGTGGCAGTAGCACCTCTGTTAAGGACATAGGTTGCTGGTGTCATACCCATTGAAGGCAGCGTGCCTATCGTTTTGAAAGAGATCAGGGCGTGTGGAACAAATTCAGTCGGTATCTTGGGAGGTAAAGTACTGGCGTAGCTGGGGTAGAAGAATCCCTGGGTAAAGGGATGGGTCATTTTGGGACTGGATGAGTCATTGATCAGGTGGTCATAACACCATTCAGCAAGATTGAATGGGACAGGGATGAAGAGAGTCCTCCCACTGGTGTACATAGGAGTGTGGGAGCATATAGGGCAATAGGAGGCATTCATTAGGTCAGCGTATGCCCAGGAGAAGTTGAGGAAGTTGTTGGTGTCTGGGTGTAGGATGGTGGATGTAGGGTGCGGAGAGCAAATACCATGGTAACGAACAGCAACATGTTGTATGCTGGGCATTCAATAATGCAGCCTTATTCCTAGCTTTAGCAGTCCAACCCTACAGATATTGGGGCCTTATGCCTAAAAGTTCCAAAGAGTGTCAGTCATTAAGTTACCCAGTAGACAGGAGAGAGGATGCTGCAAAAGTTCAGTATCCCTGCAAAGATGATGATGGCATAAGCATAAAGCTGGATGAAATTGGTTGAGGCGCTGGGCACATCAGCAGCCCCCAACCCCCCATTGGGCTGGAGGACTTATGCACCTAAGAGTCATGGCCACTACAGCGTACTGTGGTATGGGTTGTCAGTAGGATCTGGAAAGGACCTTTCCATCGAGGATGCAGGGATGATTTTTGCGGATGCACTTTCAGGACCACCCAATTTCCCAGCAGGAGGCTGCGGCATGGCATTTCAGGCGGTTGAGGCAGATCTTCTTGGATTTTCTTGAAGTGGGAACTGACAACGAGCATTAGTCTTTTGCAATATGACACATCAAGATCATCATTCAGTTGTTAGTCACAGTGTGAGGAATTCGAACATCCGCACAGGGAGAGTGCGCTCGCCTGGGCTTTTTTGATAAATGAAAATGAATGATGGGAGACCAACCTCCGAGAAATGAGTGCAGCCATTCCGCACCCATTTCATCTGCTTCCCGCACCAAACACATATTCACCTGTACTCTGGTAAGACACAGCCTACAGGCACTGTCTTCCCCTGTCATATTCACATGGAATGTGACAGCTCTGGGTACATAAAAGCATTCCAAGAAAATGAAGGCACCCCTTCCTCCAGCCATAAGCAGCCTGATTAAAATATCAAAGGGTCCATGGATCTGCATTCCTTTGTTCTCCGGCTGGTGGCAGTGTATACTATTGAGAACTAATTGAGGCAAGCCTTCCTGAGTGGGATTGGTTGCCGGAGAGACAACAGGAAGGCAGGACTAACACCCCTTTGTGTGCAATGTGTCAACTTGAAGCTAGTTCCCACCCTCTGCATGAAAGTCAGTAAAATGCATGTCTGGGTCCATTATTTACAGTAGGCAAACCCCTGCAGAGCTGACCCCTTTCAGAGGGGAGAAGTATGTGGTTTGGGGGAGACAGGAAGTCTGCTCCCAGAACATGCTTCAAGGGAAAACCTGCAGTCACGGAGGGCTCAGTGTTACGCTCACCTGGTCTCTGCGGAGGCGTTGGGGCATGGTTGCAGTCCTTCCGGGATGAGGTCGCTCGGGTCCGACTTCGCCCTCTGCGCTTATGTGGTGACTGGTGGTAATAGGTGATGCTGCTCAGGACTGCTCCTGCGTGGACAATAGAGGGTGTGAGTATGCTAGCTTCAGCGCCTGATCCCCTTCCAGACCCCTTCTCCCAAACCGTGGTACCTGTGGGATGCGCTGTCCCTGCAAAGCTCACTTGTTGATTAGTTCTGGTGAGCACCCCATCCTGCTGCTTCTGGCAGGGGCGCTTGTATGATCTGGACCGAGATCCTTCACTGGTCCCTTGCACGTGGTAGTCCAGTACTGCTACGAATAAGCCACTATACTTCAGGTAAGTGTTCCTGTTTGCCTTTATCTTTCCTCGTTTGTTTTTGTTGTATTGTAATGTTCGTTGTCTTGTATTGCTGTCCATTCCACTTTTGATGTTTGCTCTTTTGCTTTCTTCCCTTGCAGGTGATGTAGCCAGCCTGCCAGAAGTTGCAGAGCTCGAGGCGGCAGCCGGAGGCAGTGAGGAACGAAGCTGCTGTGGTCCAGTAGCTTGTAAGTTGTTAACTAGGGGGTGCGCAGGGTTCAAATGCGGCACAGCCCTAGTACGGATGTTCTAACCTTGTCCTCCTTCTTCACAGGGTCTGAGTTCGTGAATGAGGAGTGCAGTGCTGCGGCGTCGGGATCAAGATCACTGGATGTCAGGAGATGAGTCTGCAGATGAAGCGATGAAGCACCGGTTTCCTGGAGGTGAGCATGCAGGAGAACGCCTGGTTTCAAAGGTAAGTAAAGTGGTCCAAGCGGCGGTGAGCGTCACGTTGCACGCAAGTGCACAGTAATGCGAAGCACCGGCCTTAAGGATGGAACAGCTTATAAAGCTGAGCTTCTGAGGCCACGCCCACCAGGTTCAGACTGCCTGCCACACCCTGCCACATCCGATGAGTCAGCACATGAAGACCAGGCCTAGGGAGCCACACAACGGATGAGTCAGCACATGAGGATGTTCTCTGGAATAAAGGCTTTCAGCTCCTGGAAAGTTCTTGTAAAATAAAAGCACTCCTGCACTGAAATAAAGTGTTCCTGCTCACATCTCTATGTGAGCCTGGCGCCAGGACTGAGTCCAGCCAGGGCCCCTGTGTTTATGGGTCCCAAAGGGACATAAGTGAGTCAAGTGACCCATTGCCCCAAAACTAGATGGTGTGCTTTTTGTGTTCTGGGACGTGTTGCCATGACAGCACTCCCCCTCAAGGCCCCTGTCATGGGTGGTTTCCCCCTGGCCCTGGTTTAGTGGGGTTATTGTGGTGAAACTGCCTGATTAATCGTGGAGCGTGGACATGCTTACTGGGTTCCCAGGTCCGATCTTGGGGTCTATAAACTTTCCAATCTATAAAGTAGTATAACTTGGACCGGACCATCTTAGACTCTAGGATCCTTTTAACTTTATATTCTGGTTCTCCTTCAACTATTTTGGGATCCGGTGGAGTATCGATCCGCGTACCTGGTCTCAATGGTTTTAGGAGGGAGACATGAAACACCGGGTGGATCCGCATGTGGTTTGGTAATTCTAATTTCGTGGCTGCAGGGTTGATCACAGCCTTGATAGTGTAGGGTTCCAAATATCTGGGATGGAACGCCCGTGGTCCTTTCAGGGGGATGTTTTTGGATGCTAACCAAACCTTGTCTTCCCTTTGGTGTCGATCCGCAAACTGCTTCTGTTTCTCTTTGGCTCTGGCAAGATGCTCTGCTGCTTCCTTAAAAACATGGGTGATGGTTTTGTGTAAGGTCATTACAGTGGGCATTTCTAATGATTCGAGTGGGTCGAAAACGGATGTCCGTGGATGTCGACCATACACTATGTAGAATGGGCTTTGTCCCGTACTGGTGTGAATGAAGTGGTTATATGTGTATTCTGCTAACCAAAGTATGTCCTTCCAGGTATCCTCGGTTTGTTGCAGCATACACCTTATGTATTGCTCGAGGGTCTGGTTAGTCCTTTCAGTCTGTCGTCGGTTGGGGGTGATAGCTTGTAGATAACCAGAGGTCGAATTTGGCAATTTTACAACATCTTTTCCAGAATGCAGAGACAAACTGAGTTCCTCGGTCTGATATCAATGTTGATGGGAACCCGTGTAGCTGGACGATCTGTTCCAAAAACACGGTAGCCAGAGTAGAAGCAGCTGGGAGACCTTTCAGGGGAATAAAGTGGGCCATTTTGGAAAACAGATCGACGACAACTAAGATGGTATTGTATCCATTACAGGAGGGAAGGTCTGTAATAAAATCAATTGATGGCGTATGCCAAGGTGCTGGGGATACTTCTAAAGGACGTAGCAGACCTGCAGGACTTTGTTTTTGGGACTTGTGTTGTGCACAGGTACCACATGTTGCGATGAACTGGACAATGTCCTTTTTGCCAAGTTGGCCACCAGTCATTTTTCTTCATTTTTGTCAGGACTGGAGCAGGTGTGGGGGTAAATGCCCTTATGGTGAGTGCTGGGGGAGGAAAAGGAGCCAGAAAGCACTCCACCAAGTATTCCAGGTGTGTTCTCACCCCTTTTGCAGGACTGTGGTCCAGGGATGGAGAACAGCCCTGAAACCACAGTTCCCAGCCGGCCGCTCACAGTGTGGGCCTGCTCGAGGGAAGATCGCCACGCCCCCGACTGCATCCGCACCAACGCGCATGTGCGAGCCGCGTCCTTGGGAAGCCGCTCGCAATCCTGACCGGCGAACTGGGAGGACGTGTTCCAGAGGAGCTCTGGTGGCAAGCCTACGCGGGCATGCCACCCTCCGCCTGCAAAACCCCAGGCCCCGCGTACATGTTGAGATAAGTTACTTACCTAGCGCTGACAGCCCGTAGCACCCGAGGGGGCCACGTAGTAGGAGCGGCACCTAAACCTATCAGCCTGCAGCTAGCAGGAAGCATGAACAGTCTAGAAGGGAACGCTAGATGTTATAACATCATTAACCCTGCATGAGACTTGAACTAACAACGTCCACATGTGTTAGAGAAAACAAACTTGTTGTCGCATGAATCCGGAGCGGTGATTCCGCCCCGTGTGGTAACCAATACTAAGAACTAAAACACCTAAGCTCAGTCATGCGTACTGTGCGCACCTGTATTGACTTTATTCTTGCTCCTTGCAGAGACATGAGAAACTGGTGAAAGCTCAGTGGCCAGCCAACACGAAAAGGCCAGAAAAGCCAATGGACTCAGGCAGAAACCGAAGCTAAGTGCATTTCAGGTTCAATTTTGGGGGGTTTGCCACTGTTACTGCATGAGGTTAATGCAGAATTGTAACCCCGCATGCTGCAATGTGGGGGCTTGTCTAAAGCCGTACATGAGTTAATGTAAAGGTTATATCGCATGTGTTTCCAGGATATATGAGAATGTCCTTGTCATGCAGCTTGTCGCTTTCACGGGTGTCCCTTCAGGCTCCCACCCCTCCAACCCTCCTCCTGCCCACTTACCATCACATTCCCAGACAGGGCGGTAGCAGCAATATGGCATTCATGGGTGTGGCATGCGGAGGAAAACGGGCACAAATGGTCACCCGCTGTCTTTAGGATCGTTTTTCAATTGGCAACTACCTTGGTGTTTATCGCCGGCTCGCCGTAGCCTCTGGCACAGTGTTCTTCCGCGTCACGTGTCTAGGAAGAGCCAACCAACTTTTAACATGGAACACGTCACGCAGAAACGCTTGGAGGGACGTTCGTCATGTGGCACCATGACGTGTATCACCTGACGGCCCGGCGTGGTTATAAACAGCGAGTACACGCTTACACGGTGCTTCATAGCTGTTTTTCTTGAGCACTGTTTGGCATTTCCTTGTTGTCTTGTTTTTTGATAACGAACTACGGACTGCTCAACGGATTCCTTTTGTCTCACCCCTTGGATTACGTTCTGCTTCGCGTTGCTTCGGTCCTCCGACTTCTGACTCTGCTCACTGATTCTCCTTTGGATTGTCCCTCGGATTTGGTTGTACTTCTTGGTTACCGACCTTGGAACGTTCTTGGATTGCTTACAGATTGCCCGCTCCAGTTATTGAACTCGTTCAACCACAACTTGCACAGGTCTTAACGTGTACTTCCATCCAGAGTGCCGATCCTCATATTCCACCATTTGCTGCTGTCTGCCACTCACTGCAGGTGTGAGAACTCCTCCTGCCTTGTCATCCAAACACAGGGTATGGTTTGTCATTCCACCCCTCTTCCTCCTAGGTAAGCTTTGTAGTAATACACGTATACCTTTTATGTGCTGCCCGCCTTCATCTTGTTGTACTTAACCCTTGCTTGCTTTACAGCGGTCGGGGGGTTTCCAGGGTTCCTGGTCCTTCGGCACTCAACAAGTGTGGCCTCAAGTGTTGCACAGGGAGTTGTTTTTCTCTTCTCTCTGTGGGACACTTGGGGACGGAGGTTCCCATAATCTTCACGACCATCAAGATATAACAGTCCTGTTGAGGGCACCAGCACAAAAGCCCAGGTTAAGCACAGGCATGCAGTAAGAGAGAGTGTGTGAAGAGAGCAGGAGTGCAAGGGCAGAGTATTCTTGGAGCAGGATCCGAGAAGCATGTGACCCTACTACCCCCCTTCCCATCCAAAACTTGTACCTATCCCTCTTTCCGGTGTTCCTAACTCCCCCTGCCTATCCATCCGAGGGGCCCTAACCCTCTTTCCCCGAAGGGTCAAGGTGGCCTGTGTTGTCAGTTCCCAGATGCTAAAACCTAACGGGGAAGAAGCAAGCTCTGACAATTTTAGCTTGGGTTTTGATTATTCCCGGATGCCCTTCTACTAATGAATCGTGATAGTTTGCGATGATTTGATTCTTTAATTTCTTATCCGGGATGTACAATCGTCATTGGTAGTATGGTAGGTTGTCCACAATCGTATACCGGTCTCCGTTCCCTAGCCATTCCTGTTGCGCTGGTGGACTCATCAAGTGTTGCAGGTCAGATTTTAAGTTGCAGCCGGAAAGAGGCATTAACCCACATCCTACACCACTGAAATTCCCAAAAATATTTTGGCCATGAAAAATGCATCCTGCACGCCTGAAAGTTCAGAATATGTTAGCTGCCCAAAAAAGGCCTTAAAATGCATCTATAGCCTGCAAAAATGTAGAGAACTTTGGAGGCCCAAAAAAGGGGTTTACAGGCATCCTAGACCCCCTAAAGTCCAGAAAATATTGGTGGCACAAAAACTGCATCAGAGAGCTCTGAATGTCCCGAAAACATTTGCAGCCTGAAAGGGGTATTAACCCGCATCCTATACCACTGAAATTCCCAAAAATATTTTGGGCAGGAAAAATGCATCCTACACCCATGAAAGTTCAGAATATGTTAGCTGCCCAAAAAAGGCCTTAAAATGCATCTTAGGCCTGCAAAAATGTTGAAAACGCAGGAGGCCCAAAAAAGGGGTTTCCAGGCATCCTTGACCCGCTAAAGTCCAGAAAAGATGGTGGCACAAAAACTGTGTCAGAGAGCTCTGAATGTCCCAAAAACATTTGCAGCCTGAAAAGGGTATTAACCCGCATCCCAGAACACTGAAATTCCCAAAAGTATTAATGGCCCGAAAAATGCATCCTACACCCCTGAAAGTTCAGAAAATGTTGGGAGCCCAAAAAAGGCCTTAAAATGTATCTTAGGTCTGCAAAAATGTTGAAAACGCAGGAGGCCCAAAAAAGGGATTTCCAGGCATCCTTGACCCGCTAAAGTCCAGAAAATGTTGGTGGCCCAAAAATTGTGTCAGAGAGCTCTGAATGTCCCAAAACCATTTGCAGCCTGAAAGGGGTATTAACCAGCATCCTAGACCACTGAAATTCCCAAAAATAATTTTGGCACGAAAAATGCATCCTACACCCATAATGTGCAGAAAATGAAGGGCCCAAAAAGTGTGCCAGACAGCTCTGAATGTCCCAAAAACATGTGTAGCCTGGAAAGGGGCGCATTAACCCACATCCTGGAGCACTGAAATTCCCAGGAATAATTTTGGCACGAAAAATGCATCCTACATCCCTCAAAGTTCAGAATATGTTAGCAGCCCAAAAAAGGACTTAAAATGTATCTTAGGCCTGCAAAAATGTTGGAAACCTTGGTGGCCCAAAAAAGTGGTTTACAGGCACCCTAGACCCCCTAAAGTCCAGAAAATGTTGGTGGCCCAAAAACAGTGTCATAGAGCTCTGAATGTCCCAAAAACATTTGCAGCCCGAAAGGGGCATTAACCTGCATCCTAGACCACTGAAATTTCCAAAAATAATTTTGGCAGGAAAAATGCGTCCTAACCCAATGAAAATTCAGAATATGGTAGCAGCCCAAAAAAGGCCTTAAATTGCATCTTAGGTATGCAAAAATGTTGAAAACTTTGGAGGCCCAAAAAAGGGGTTTACAGGCATCCTAGACCCCCTAAAGTCCAGAAAATGTTGGTGGCCCAAAAACTGTGCCAGAGAGCTCTGAATGTCCCAAAACATTTGCAGCCTGAAAGGGCCATTATCCCGCATCGTAGACCACTGAAATTCGAAAAAATATTTTGGGCAATGCATCCAACACCCCTGAAAGTTCAGAATATGTTACAGCCCAAAAAAGGCTTTAAAATTTAAAATGCATCTTAGGCCTGCAAAGATGTTGAAAACTTTGGAGGCCCAAAAAAGGGGTTTAAGGCCTCCTAATCCCCCTAAAGTCCAGAAAATGTTGGTGGCCAAAAACTGTGCAAGAGAGCTCTGAATGTCCCAAAAACACGTGCAACCTGAAAGGGCCATTAAACCACATCCTAGACCACTGAAATTCCCGAAAATATATTTGGCACGAAAAATGCATCCTACACCCTATGAAAGTTCAGAATGTGTTAGCGGCCCAAAAAAGGCCTTAAAGAACATCTGAGGCCTGCAAAAATGTTGAAAACTTTGGAGGCCCAAAAAAGGGGTGTACAGGCATCCTAGACCCCCTAAAGTCCAGAAAATGTTGGTGGCCCAAAAACTGTGCCAGAGAGCTCTGAATGTCCCAAAAAGATTTGCAACCTGAAAGTGCCATTATTTTGGGCATGAAAAATGCATCCTACACCCCTGAAAGTTCAGAATAAGTTAGCAGCCCAAAAAAGGCCTTAAAGTACATTTTAGACTTGCAAAAATGTTGAAAACTTGAGCTCTGAATGTACCAAAAACATGTGCAGCATGAAAGTAACATTAACCCAGATCCTAGACCACTGAAATTCCCAAAAATATATTTGGCATGAAAAATGCATCCTACACCCTATGAAAGTTCAGAATGTGTTAGCAGCCCAAAAAAGGCCTTAAATTGCATCTTAGGTATGCAAAAATGTTGAAAACGTTGGAGGCCCAAAAAAGGGGTTTACAGGCATCCTAGACCCCCTAAAGTCCAGAAAATGTTGGTGGCCCAAAAACTGTGCCAGAGAGCTCTGTATGTACCAAAAACATGTGCAGCCTGAAAGGGGCATTAACCCACATCCTAGACCACTGAAATTCCCAAAAATATATTTGGCACGAAAAATGCATCCTACACCACTGAAAGTTCTGAATATGTTAGCAGTCCAAAAAAGGCTTTAAAATTTAAAATGCATCTTAGGCCTGCAAAGATGTTGAAAACTTTGGAGGCCCAAAAAAGGGGTTTAAGGCCTCCTAGACCCCCTAAAGTCCAGAAAATGTTGGTGGCCAAAAACTGTGCCAGAGAGCTCTGTATGTACCAAAAACACGTGCAGCCTGAAAGTAGCATTAACCCACATCCTAGATCACTGAAATTCCCAAAATATATTTGGCATGAAAAATACATCCTTCACCCTATGGAAGTTCAGAATGTGTTAGCAGCCCAAAAAAGGCCTTAAATTGCATCTTAGGTATGCAAAAATGTTGAAAACTTGAGCTCTGAATGTACCAAAAACATGTGCAGCCTGAAAGTAGCATTAACCCACATACTAGACCACTGAAATTCCCCAAAATATATTAAGCACGAAAAATGCATCCTACACCACTGAAAGTTCTGAATATGTTAGCAGCCCAAAAAAGGCCTTAAAATGCATTTTAGGCCTGCAAAGATGTTGAAAACTTTGGAGGCCCAAAAAAGGGGTTACAGGCATCCTAGACCCCCTAAAGTCCAGAAAATGTTCTTGGCCGAAAACTGTGCAAGAGAGCTCTGAATGTCCCAAAAACATGTGCAACCTGAAAGGGCCATTAACCCACACCCTAGACCACTGAAATTCCCAAAAACATATTTGGCAAGAAAAATGCATCCTACACCCTATGAAAGTTCAGAATGTGTTAGCAGCCCAAAAAAGGCCTTAAATTGCATCTTAGGTATGCAAAAATGTTGAAAACGTTGGAGACCCAAAAAAGGGGTTTACAGGCATCCTAGACCCTCTAAAGTCCAGAAAATGTTGGTGGCCCAAAAACTGTGTCAGAGAGCTCTGTATGTACCAAAAACATGTGGAGCCTGAAAGTAGCATTAACCCACATCCTAGACCACTGAAATTCCCAAAATATATTTGGCATGAAAAATACATCCTACACCCCTGAAAGTTCAGAATATGTTAGCAGCCCAAAAAAGGCCCTAAAGAACATCTGAGGCCTGCAAAAATGTTGAAAACTTTGGAGGCCCAAAAAAGGGGTTTACAGGCATCCTAGACCCCCTAAAGTCCAGGAAAATGTTGGTGGCCGAAAACTGTGCGTGAGAGCTCTGTATGTACCAAAAACATTTGCAGCCTGAAAGGGCCATTAACCCACATCCTAGACCACTGAAATTGCCAAAAATATATTTGGCATGAAAAATGCATCTTACACCCCTGAAAGTTCAGAATATGTTAGCAGCCCAAAAAAGACCTTAAAGTACATTTTAGGCTTGCAAAAATGTTGAAAACTTGAGCTCTGAATGTACCAAAAACATGTGCAGCCTGAAAGTAGCATTAACCCAGATCCTAGACCACTGAAATTCGAAAAAAATATTTTGGGCATGAACAATGTATCCTACACCCCTGAAAGTTCAGAATATGTTAGCAGCCCCAAAAAGGCCTTAAAGTACATTTTAGGCTTGCAAAAATGTTGAAAACCTGAGCTCTGAATGTACCAAAAACATGTGCAGCCTGAAAGGGCCATTAACCCGCATCCTAGACCAAACAAATTGCCCAAAAATATTTTGGGCACGAAAAATGCATCATACACCCCTGAAAGTTCAGAATATGTTAGCAGCCAAAAAAGGCCTTAAAATGAATCTTAGGCCTGCAAAGATGTTGAAAACATTGGAGGCCCGAAATAGGAGTTTACAGGCATGCTAGACCCCTTAAAGTCCAGAAAATGTTGGTAACCCAAAAACTGTGCCAGGGAGCTCTGAATGTCCCAAAAACATTTGCAGCCTGAAAGGGCCATTAACCTGCATCCTAGACCACACAAACTGCCCAAAAATATTTTGGCCACGAAAAATGCATCATACACCCCTGAAAGTTCAGAATATGTTAGCAGCCCAAAAAAGGCCTTAAAATACATTTTAGGCCTGCAAAAATGTTGAATACTTTGGAGGCCCAAAAAAGGGGTTTTCAGGCATCCTAGACCCACTAAAGTCCAGAAAATGTTTGTGGCCCAAAAACTGTGCCAGAGAGCTCTGAATGTCCCAAAAACCTTTGCAGCCTGAAAGGGCCATTAACCCGCATCGTAGACCACTGAAATTCGAAAAAATATTTTGGGCACGAAAAATGCATCCAACACCCCTGAAACTTCAGAATATGTTACAGCCCAAAAAAGGCCTTAAAATGCATCTTAGGCCTGCAAAGATGTTGAAAACTTTGGAGGCCCAAAAAAGGGGTTTACAGGCATCCTAGACCCGCTAAAGTCCAGAAAATATTGGTGGCCCAAAAACTGTGCCAGAGAGCTCTGAATGTACCAAAAACATGTGCAGCCTGAAAGGGGCATTAACCCACATCCTAGACCACTGAAATTCCCAAAAATATATTTGGCACGAAAAATGCATCCTACACCCTATGGAAATTCAGAATGTGTTAGCAACCCAAAAAAGGCCTTAAATTGCATCTTAGGTATGCAAAAATGTTGAAAACGTTGGAGGCCCAAAAAAGGGGTTTACAGGCATCCTAGACCCCCTAAAGTCCAGAAAATGTTGGTGGCCGAAAACTGTGCAAGAGAGCTCTGAATGTCCGAAAAACATGTGCAACCTGAAAGGGCCATTAACCCACATCCTAGAACACTGAAATTCCCAAAAATATATTTGGCACGAAAAATGCATCCTACACCCTATGAAGGTTCAGAATGTGTTAGCAGCCCAAAAAAGGCCTTAAATTGCATCTTAGGTATGCAAAAATGTTGAAAACGTTGGAGGCCCAAAAAAGGGGTTTACAGGCATCCTAAACCCCCTAAAGTCCAGAAAATGTTGGTGGCCGAAAACTGTGCAAGAGAGCTCTGAATGTCCCAAAAACATGTGCAACCTGAAAGTGCCATTAATCCGCCTCCTAGACCACTGAAATTTGAAAAAAATATTTTGGGCATGAACAATGCATCGTACACCCCTGAAAGTTCAGAATATGTTAGCAGCCCAAAAAAGGCCTTAAAGTACATTTTAGGCTTGCAAAAATGTTGAAAACTTGAGCTCTGAATGTACCAAAAACATGTGCAGCCTGAAAGGGGCATTAAACCACATCCTAGACCACTGAAATTCCCAAAAATATATTTGGCACGAAAAATGCATCCTACACCACTGAAAGTTCTGAATATGTTAGCAGTCCAAAAAAGGCTTTAAAATTTAAAATGCATCTTAGGCCTGCAAAGATGTTGAAAACTTTGGAGTCCCAAAAAAGGGGTATAAGGCCTCCTAGACCCCCTAAAGTCCAGAAAATGTTGGTGGCCAAAAACTGTGCCAGAGAGCTCTGTATGTACCAAAAACACGTGCAGCCTGAAAGTAGCATTAACCAACATCCTAGACCACTGAAATTCCCAAAATATATTTGGCATGAAAAATACATCCTACACCCCTGAAAGTTCAGAATGTGTTAGCAGCCCAAAAAAGGCCTTAAATTGCATCTTAGGTATGCAAAAATGTTGAAAACTTGAGCTCTGAATGTACAAAAAACATGTGCAGCCTGAAAGGGGCATTAAACCACATCCTAGACCACTGAAATTCCCCAAAATATATTAAGCACGAAAAATGCATCCCACACCACTGAAAGTTCTGAATATGTTAGCAGTCCAAAATAGGCCTTAAAGTACATCTTAGGCCTGCAAAAATGTTGAAAACTTTGGAGGCCCAAAAAAGGGGTTTACAGGCATCCTAAAGCCATCCCTAAAGTCCAGAAAGTGTTGGTGGCCCAAAAACTGTGCCAGAGAGCTCTGAATGTACCAAAAACATGTGCAGCCTGAAAGGGGCATTAACTCACACCCTAGACCACTGAAATTCCCAAAAATATATTTGGCACGAAAAATGCATCCTACACCCTATGAAAGTTCAGAATGTGTTAGCAGCCCAAAAAAGGCCTTAAATTGCATCTTAGGTATGCAAAAATGTTGAAAACGTTGGAGGCCCAAAAAAGGGGTTTACAGGCATCCTAGACCCCCTAAAGTCCAGAAAATGTTAGCAGCCCAAAAAAGGATTTATAGTACATTTTAGGCCTGCAAAAATGTTGAATATTTTGGAGGCCCAAAAAAGGGGTTTTCAGGCATCCTAGACCCACTAAAGTCCAGAAAATGTTTGTGGCCCAAAAACTGTGCCAGAGAGCTCTGAATGTCCCAAAAACCTTTGCAGCCTGAAAGGGCCATTAACCCGCATCGTAGACCACTGAAATTCGAAAAAATATTTTGGGCACGAAAAATGCATCCAACACCCCTGAAACTTCAGAATATGTTACAGCCCAAAAAAGGCCTTAAAATGCATCTTAGGCCTGCAAAGATGTTGAAAACTTTGGAGGCCCAAAAAAGGGGTTTTCAGGCATCCTAGACCCACTAAAGTCCAGAAAATGTTCGTGGCCCAAAAACTGTGCCAGAGAGCTCTGAATGTCCCAAAAACCTTTGCAGCCTGAAAGGGCCATTAACCCGCATCGTAGACCACTGAAATTCGAAAAAATATTTTGGGCACAATAAATGCATCCAACACCCCTGAAAGTTCAGAATATGTTACAGCCCAAAAAAGGCCTTAAAATGCATCTTAGGCCTGCAAAGGTGTTGAAAACTTTGGAGGCCCAAAAAAGGGGTTTACAGGCATCCTAGACCACCTAAAGTCCAGAAAATTATGGTGGCCGCAAACTGTGCCAGAGAGCTCTGAATGTCCCAAAAGCATTTGCAGCCTGAAAGGGCCATTAACCTCATCCTAGACCACTGAAATTCCCAAAAATATATTTGGCACGAAAAATGCATCCTACACCCTATGAAAGTTCAGAATGTGTTAGCAGCCCAAAAAAGGCCTTAAATTGCATCTTAGGTATGCAAACATGTTGAAATCTTTGGAGGGCCAAAAAAGGGGTTTACAGGCATCCTAGACCCCCTAAAGTCCAGAAAATGTTGGTGTCCCAAAAACTGTGCCAGAGAGCTCTGAATGTCCCAAAAACATTTACAGCCCGAAAGGGCCATTAACAAAGATCCTAGACCACTGAAATTCCCAAAAATATATTTGGCATGAAAAATACATCCTACACCCCTGAAAGTTCAGAATATGTTACAGCCCAAAAAGGGCCTTAAAATGCATCTTAGGCCTGCAAAGATGTTGAAAACTTTGGAGGCCCAAAAAAGGGGTTTACAGGCATCCTAGACCCCCTAAAGTCCAGAAAATGGTGGTGGCCGAAAACTGTGCAAGAGAGCTCTGAATGTCCCAAAAACATGTGCAACCTGAAAGGGCCATTAACCCACATCCTAGACCACTGAAATTCCCAAAAATATATTTGGCACGAAAAATTGATCCTGCACCCTATTAAAGTTCAGAATGTGTTAGCGGCCCAAAAAAGGCCTTAAATTGCATCTTAGGTATGCAAAAATGTTGAAAAAGTTGGAGGCCCAAAAAAGGGGTTTACAGGCATCCCCGTAAAGTCCAGAAAATGTTGGTGGCCGAAAACTGTGCCAGAGAGCTCTGAATGTCCCAAAAACATTTGCAGCCTGAAAGGGCCATTAACCCACATCCTAGACCACTGAAATTCCCATAAATATATTTGGCATGAAAAATGTATCCTACACCCCTGAAAGTTCAGAATATGTTAGCAGCCCATAAAAGGCCTTAAAATGCATCTTAGGCCTGCAAAGATGTTGAAAACTTTGGAGGCCCAAAAAAGGGGTTTACAGGCATCCTAGACCCCCTAAAGTCCAGAAAATGTTGGTGGCCCAAAAACTGTGCCAGAGAGCTCTGAATGTCCCAAAAACATATGCAACCTGAAAGTGCCATTAATCCGCATCCTAGACCACTGAAATTCGAAAAAAATATTTTGGGCTTGAAAAATGCATCCTACACCCCTGAAAGTTCAGAATATGTTAGCAGCCCAAAAAGGCCTTAAAGTACATCTTAGGCCTGCAAAAATGTTGAAAAAGTTGGAAGCCCAAATAGGGGTTTACAGGCATCCTAGACCCTCTAAAGTCCAGAAAATGTTGGTGTCCCAAAAACTGTGCCAGATAGCTCTGTATGTACCAAAAATATGTGCAGCCAGAAAGGGGCATTAACCCACATCCTAGACCACTGAAATTTCCAAAATATATTTGGCACGAAAAATACATCCTACAACCCTGAAAGTTCAGAATATGTTAGCAGCCCAAAAAAGGGCTTAGAATGAATCTTAGGCCTGCAAAGATGTTGAAAACATTGGAGGCCCAAAAAAGGGGTTTACAGGAATCCTAGACCCCCTAAAGTCCAGAAAATGTTGGTAGCCCAAAAACTGTGCCAGAGAGCTCTGAATGTTCCAAAAACATTTGGAGCCTGAAAAGGCCATTAACCCACATCCTAGACCATTGAAATTCCCAAAAATATATTTGCCACGAAAAATACATCCTACACCCCTGAAAGTTCAGAATATGTTAGCAGCCCAAAAAAGGCCTTAAAGTACATTTTAGGCCTGCAAAAATGTTGAAAAAGTTGGAAGCCCAAATAGGGGTTTACAGGCATCCTAGACCCCCTAAAGTCCAGAAAATGTTGGTGGCCCAAAAACTGTGCCAGTGAGCTCTGAATGTCCCAAAAACATTTGCAGCCTGAAAGGGCCATTAACCCGCATCGTAGACCAATGAAATTCAAAAAAATATTTTGGGCCTGAAAAATGCATCCTACACCCCTGAAAGTTCATGTTAGCAGCGCAAAAAACACCTTAAAATGCATGTTAGGCCTACAAAGATGTTGAAAACTTTGGAGGCCCAAAAAAGTGGTTTACAGGCACCGTAGACCTCCTAAAGTCCAGAAAATGTTGGTGGCCGAAAACTGTGCCAGAGAGCTCTAAATGTCCCCAAAAACATTTTCAGCTTTAAAGGGCCATTAACCCACATCCTAGACCACTGAAATTCCCAAAAATATATTTGGCACGGAAAATATATCCCACACCCCTGAAAGTTCAGAATATGTTAGCAGGCCAAGAAAGGCCTTAAAGTACATCTTAGGTATGCAAAAATGTTGAAAACTTTGGAGGCCCAAAAAAGTGGTTTACAGGCATCCTAGACCTCCTAAAGTCCAGAAAATGTTGGTGGCCAAAAACTGTGCCAGAGAGCTCTGTATGTACCAAAAACATGTGCAACCTGAAAGGGCCATTAACCCGCATCGTAGACCACTGAAATTTGAAAAAATATTCTGGGCAATGCATCCAACACCCCTGAAAATTCAGAATATGTTACAGCCCAAAAAAGGCCTTAAAATGCATCTTAGGCCTGCAAAGATGTTGAAAACATTGGAGGCCCAAAAAAGGGGTTACAGGCATCCTAGACCCCCTAAAGTCCAGAAAATGTTGGTGTCCCAAAAACTGTGCCAGATAGCTCTGTATGTACCAAAAACATGTGCATCCTGAAAGGGGCATTAACCCACATCCTAGACCACTGGAATTTCCAAAATATATTTGGCACGAAAAATACATCCTACACCCCTGAAAGTTCAGAATATGTTAGCAGCCCAAAAAAGGCCTTAAAATGCATCTTAGGCCTGCAAAAATGTTGAAAACTTTGGAGGCCCAAAAAAGGGGTTTACAGGCATCCTAGACCCCCTAAAGTCCAGATAATGTTGGTGGCCCAAAAACTATGCCAGAGAGCTCTGAATGTCCCAAAAACATTTGCAGCCTGAAAGGGCCATTAACCCGCATCGTAGATCACTGAAATTCAAAAAAATATTTTTGGCACGAAAAACGCATCCTACACCCCTGAAAGTTCAGAATATGTTAGCAGCCCCAAAAAGGCCTTAAAGTACATTTTAGGCTTGCAAAAATGTTGAAAACTTGAGCTCTGAATGTACCAAAAACATGTGCAGCCTGAAAGGGCCATTAACCCACATCCTAGACCACTGAAATTCCCAAAAATATATTTGGCACAAAAAATGCATCCTACATCCTATGGAAGTTCAAAATGTGTTAGCAGCCCAAAAAAGGCCTTAAATTGCATCTTAGGTATGCAAAAATGTTGAAAACGTTGGAGGCCCAAAAAAGGGGTTTACAGGCATCTTAGACCCCCTAAAGTCCAGAAAATGTTGGTGGCCCAAAACTGTGCAAGAGAGCTCTGAATGTCCCAAAAACATGTGCAACCTGAAAGGGCCATTAACCCACATCCTAGAACACTGAAATTCCCAAAAATATATTTGGCACGAAAAATGCATCCTACACCCTATGAACGTTCAGAATGTGTTAGCAGCCCAAAAAAGGCCTTAAATTGCATCTTAGGTATGCAAAAATGTTGAAAACGTTGGAGGCCCAAACAAGGGGTTTACAGGCATCCTAAACCCCCTAAAGTCCAGAAAATGTTGGTGGCCGAAAACTGTGCAAGAGAGCTCTGAATGTCCCAAAAACATGTGCAACCTGAAAGTGCCATTAATCCGCCTCCTAGACCACTGAAATTCGAAAAAAATATTTTGGGCATGAACAATGCATCGTACACCCCTGAAAGTTCAGAATATGTTAGCAGCCCAAAAAAGGCCTTAAAGTACATTTTAGGCTTGCAAAAATGTTGAAAACTTGAGCTCTGAATGTACCAAAAACATGTGCAGCCTGAAAGGGGCATTAAACCACATCCTAGACCACTGAAATTCCCCAAAATATATTAAGCACGAAAAATGCATCCTACACCACAGAAAGTTCTGAATATGTTAGCAGTCCAAAATAGGCCTTAAAGTACATCTTAGGCCTGCAAAAATGTTGAAAACTTTGGAGGCCCAAAAAAGGGGGTTACAGGCATCCTAAAGCCACCCCTAAAGTCCAGAAAGTGTTGGTGGCCCAAAAACTGTGCCAGAGAGCTCTGAATGTACCAAAAACATGTGCAGCCTGAAAGGGGCATTAACTCACATCCTATACCACTGAAATTCCCAAAAATATATTTGGCACGAAAAATGCATCCTACACCCTATGAAAGTTCAGAATGAGTTAGCAGCCCAAAAAAGGCCTTAATATGCATCTTAGGTATGCAAAAATGTTGAAAACGTTGGAGGCCCAAAAAAGGGGTTTACAGGCATCCTAGACCCCCTAAAGTCCAGAAAATGTTAGCAGCTCAAAAAAGGACTTATAGTACATTTTAGGCCTGCAAAAATGTTGAATATTTTGGAGGCCCAAAAAAGGGGTTTACAGGCATCCTAGACCCACTAAAGTCCAGAAAATGTTCGTGGCCCAAAAACTGTGCCAGAGAGCTCTGAATGTCCCAAAAACCTTTGCAGCCTGAAAGGGCCATTAACCCGCATCGTAGACCACTGAAATTTGAAAAAATATTTTGGGCACGAAAAATGCATCCAACACCCCTGAAAGTTCAGAATATGTTACAGCCCAAAAAAGGCGTTAAAATGCATCTTAGGCCTGCAAAGATGTTGAATATTTTTGAGGCCCAAAAAAGGGGTGCACAGGCATCCTAGACCCCCTAAAGTCCAGAAAATGTTGGTGGCCCAAAAACTGTGCCAGAGAGCTCTGAATGTCCCAAAAAGATTTGCAACCTGAAAGTGCCATTAATCCGCATCCTAGACCACTGAAATTCGAAAAAAATATTTTGGGCATGAAAAATGCATCCTACACCCGTGAAAGTTCAGAATATGTTAGCAGCCCAAAAAAGGCCTTAAAGTACATTTTAGACTTGCAAAAATGTTGAAAACTTGAGCTCTGAATGTACCAAAAACATGTGCAGCCTGAAAGTAGCATTAACCCAGATCCTAGACCACTGAAATTCCCAAAAATATATTTGGCATGAAAAATGCTTCCTACACCCTATGAAAGTTCAGAATGTGTTAGCAGCCCAAAAAAGGCCTTAAATTGCATCTTAGGTATGCAAAAATGTTGAAAACTTTGGAGGCCCAAAAAGGGGATTAAGGCCTCCCAGACCCCCTAAAGTCCAGAAAATGTTGGTGGCCAAAAACTGTGCCAGAGAGCTCTGTATGTACCAAAAACATGTGCAGCCTGAAAGGGGCATTAACCCACATCCTAGACCACTGAAATTTCCAAAGTATATTTGGCACGAAAAATACATCCTACACCCTGAAAGTTCAGAATATGTTAGCAGCCCAAAAAAGGCCTTCAAGTACAATTTAGGCCTGCAAAAATGTTGAAAACTTTGGAGGCCAAAAAAAGGGGTTTACAGGCATCCTAGACCCCCTAAAGTCCAGATAATGTTGGTGGCCCAAAAACTATGCCAGAGAGCTCTGAATGTCCCAAAAACATTTGCAGCCTGAAAGGGCCATTAACCCGCATCCTAGACCACATACATTGCCCAAAAATATTTTGGGCACGAAAAATGCATCATACACCCCTGAAAGTTCAGAATATGTTAGCAGCCCAAAAAAGGCCTTAAAATGAATCTTAGGCCTACAAAGATGTTGAAAACTTTGGAGGCCCAAAAAAGGGGTTTACAGGAATCCTAGACCCCCTAAAGTCCAGAAAATGTTGGTAGCCCAAAAACTGTGCCAGTGAGCTCTGAATGTCCCAAAAACATTTGCAGCCTGAAAGGGCCATTAACCCACATCCTAGACCACTGAAATTCCCAAAAATATATTTAGCATGAAAAATGCATCCTACACCCCTGAACGTTCAGAATATGTTAGCAGCCCAAAAAAGGCCTTAAAATGTATTTTAGGCCTGCAAAGATGTTATAAACTTTGGAGGCCCAAAAAAGGGGTTTAGAGGCATCGTAAACCCCCTAAAGTCCAGAAAATGTTGGTGGCCGAAAACTGTGCAAGAGAGCTCTGAATGTCCCAAAAATATGTGCAACCTGAAAGGGCCATTAACCCACATCCTAGACCACTGAAATTCCCAAAAATATATTTGGCACGAAAAATGCATCCTACACCCTATGAAAGTTCAGAATGTGTTAGCGGCCCAAAAAAGGCCTTAAATTGCATCTTAGGTATGCAAAAATGTTGAAAATGTTGGAGGCCCAAAAAAGGGGTTTACAGGCATCCTAGACCCCCTAAAGTCCAGAAAATGTTGGTGGCGGAAAACTGTGCCAGAGAGCTCTGTATGTTCCAAAAACATTTGCAGCCTGAAAGGGCCATTAACCCACATCCTAGACCACTGAAATTCCCAAAAATATATTTAGCATAAAAAATGCATCCTACACCCCTTAAAGTTCAGAATATGTTAGCAGCCCAAAAAAGGCCTTAAATTGCATCTTAGGTATGCAAAAATGTTGAAAACTTTGGAGGCCTAAAAAGGGGTTTACAGGCATCCTAGACCCCCTAAAGTCCAGAAAATGTTGGTGGCCCAAGAACTGTGCCAGAGAGCTCTGTATGTACCAAAAACATTTGCAGCCTGAAAGGGCCATTAACCCACATCCTAGACCACTGAAATTCCCAAAAATATATTTGGCATGAAAAATGCATCTTACACCCCTGAAAGTTCAGAATATGTTAGCAGCCCAAAAAAGGCCTTAAAGTACATCTTAGGCCTGCAAAGATGTTGAAAACCTGAGCTCTGAATGTACCAAAAACATGTGCAGCCTGAAAGGGCCATTAACCCACATCCTAGACCACTGAAATTCCCAAAAATATATTTGGCATGAAAAATGCATCTTACACCCCTGAAAGTTCAGAATATGTTAGCAGCCCAAAAAAGGCCTTAAAGTACATCTTAGGCCTGCAAAGATGTTGAAAACCTGAGCTCTGAATGTACCAAAAACATGTGCAGCCTGAAAGGGCCATTAACCCGCATCCTAGACCACATAAATTGCCCAAAAATATTTTGGGCACGAAAAATGCATCATACACCCCTGAAAGTTCAGAATGTGTTAGCAGCCCAAAAATGGCCTTAAATTGCATCTTAGGTATGCAAAAATGTTGAAAACGTTGGAGACCCAAAAAAGGGGTTTACAGGCATCCTAGACCCTCTAAAGTCCAGAAAATGTTGGTGGCCCAAAAACTGTGTCAGAGAGCTCTGTATGTACCAAAAACACGTGCAGCCTGAAAGTAGCACTAACCCACATCCTAGACCACTGAAATTCCCAAAATATATTTGGCATGAAAAATACATCCTACACCCCTGAAAGTTCAGAATATGTTAGCAGCCCAAAAAAGGCCCTAAAGAACATCTGAGGCCTGCAAAAATGTTGAAAACATTGGAGGCCCAAAAAAGGGGTTTACAGGCATCCTAGACCCCCTAAAGTCCAGAAAATGTTGGTGGCGAAAACTGTGCCAGAGAGCTCTGTATGTACCAAAAACATTTGCAGCCTGAAAGGGCCATTAACCCACATCCTAGACCACTGAAATTCCCAAAAATATATTTGGCATGAAAAATGCATCTTACACCCCTGAAAGTTCAGAATATGTTAGCAGCCCAAAAAAGGCCTTAAAGTACATCTTAGGCCTGCAAAAATGTTGAAAACTTTGGAGGCCCAAAAAAGGGGTTTACAGGCATCCTAAAGTCCAGAAAGTGTTGGTGGCCCAAACACTGTGCCAGAGAGCTCTGAATGTACCAAAAACATGTGCAGCCTGAAAGGGGCATTAACTCACATCCTAGACCACTGAAATTCCCAAAAATATATTTGGCACGAAAAATGCATCCTACACCCTATGAAAGTTCAGAATGTGTTAGCAGCCCAAAAAAGGCCTTAAATTGCATCTTAGGTATGCAAAAATGTTGAAAACGTTGGAGGCCCAAAAAAGGGGTTTACAGGCATCCTAGACCCACTAAAGTCCAGAAAATGTTCGTGGCCCAGAAACTGTGCCAGAGAGCTCTGAATGTCCCAAAAACCTTTGCAGCCTGAAAGGGCCATTAACCCGCATCGTAGACCACTGAAATTCGAAAAAATATTTTGGGCACGAAAAATGCATCCAACACCCCTGAAAGTTCAGAATATGTTACAGCCCAAAAAAGGTGTTAAAATGCATCTTAGGCCTGCAAAGATGTTGAATATTTTGGAGGCCCAAAAAAGGGGTGTACAGGCATCCTAGACCCCCTAAAGTCCAGAAAATGTTGGTGGCCCTAAAACTGTGCCAGTGAGCTCTGAATGTCCCAAAAACATTTACAGCCTGAAAGGGCCATTAACCTGCATCGTAGACCACTGAAATTCAAAAAAATATTTCGGGCCTGAAAAATGCACCCTACACCCCTGAAAGTTCATGTTAGCAGCGCAGAAAAGGCCTTAAAATGCATGTTAGGCCTACAAAGATGTTGAAAACTTTGGAGACCCAAAAAAGGGGTTTACGGGCATCCTAGACCCCCTGAAGTCCAGAAAATGTTGGAGGCAAAAACTGTGCCAGAGAGCGCTGAATGTCCCCAAAAACATTTTCAGCTTTAAAGGGCCATTAACCCACATCCTAGACCACTGAAATTCCCAAAAATATATTTGGCACGGAAAATATATCCTACACCCCTGAAAGTTCAGAATATGTTAGCAGGCCAAGAAAGGCCTTAAATTGCCTAAGGTATGCAAAAATTTTGAAAAATTTGGAGGCCCAAAAAAGAGGTTTACACACATCATAGAACCTCTAAAGTCCAGAAAATGTTGGTGGCCCAGAAACTGTGCCAGAGAGCTCTGTATGTACCAAAAACATGTGCAGCCTGAAAGGGGCATTAACCCACATCCTAGACCACTGAAATTCCCACAAATATTTTGGCCACGAAAAATGCATCCTACACCCCTGAAAGTTCAGAATATGTTAGCAGCCCAAAAAAGGCCTTAAAGTACATCTTATGTATGCAAAAATGTTGAAAACTTTGGAGGCCCAAAAAAGTGGTTTACAGGCATCCTGGACCTCCTAAAGTCCAGAAAATGTTGGTGGCCGAAAACTCTGCCAGAGAGCTCTGAATGTCCCAAAAACATTTGCAGCCCGAAAGGGCTATTAACCCAGATCCTAGACCACTGAAATTCCCAAAAATGTATTTGGCATGAAAAATACATCCTACACCCCTGAAAGTTCGGAATATGTTAGCAGCCCAAAAAAGGACTTATAGTACATTTTAGGCCTGCAAAAATGTTGAATATTTTGGAGGCCCAAAAAAGGGGTTTACAGGCATCCTAGACACTTTAAAGTCCAGAAAATGTTGGTGGCCGAAAACTGTGCAAGAGAGCTCTGAATGTCCCAAAAACATGTGCAACCTGAAAGGGCCATTAACCCACATCCTAGACCACTGAAATTCCCAAAAATATATTTGGCACGAAAAATGCATCCTACACCCTATGAAAGTTCAGAATGTGTTAGCGGCCCAAAAAAGGCCTTAAATTGCATCTTAGGTATGCAAAAATGTTGAAAACGTTGGAGGCCCAAAAAAGGGGTTTACAGGCATCCTAGACCCCCTAAAGTCCAGAAAATGTTGGTGGCGGAAAACTGTGCCAGAGAGCTCTGTATGTACCAAAAACATGTGCAACCTGAAAGGGCCATTAACCCGCATCGTAGACCACTGAAATTCGAAAAAATATTCTGGGCAATGCATCCAACACCCCTGAAAGTTCAGAATATGTTACAGCCCAAAAAAGGCCTTAAAATGCATCTTAGGCCTGCAAAGATGTTGAAAACTTTGGAGGCCCAAAAAAGGGGTTACAGGCATCCTAGACCCCCTAAAGTCCAGAAAATGGTGGTGGCCGAAAACTGTGCAAGAGAGCTCTGAATGTCCCAAAAACATGTGCAACCTGAAAGGGCCATTAACCCACATCCTAGACCACTGAAATTCCCAAAAATATATTTGGCATGAAAAATGCATCCTACACCCCTGAAAGTTCAGAATATGTTAGCAGCCCAAAAAAGGCCTTAAAATGCATCTTAGGCCTGCAAAGATGTTGAAAACTTTGGAGGCCCAAAAAAGGGGTTTACAGGCATCCTAGACCCCCTAAAGTCCAGAAAATGTTGGTGGCCCAAAAACTGTGCCAGAGAGCTCTGAATGTCCCAAAAACATATGCAACCTGAAAGTGCCATTAATCCGCATCCTAGACCACTGAAATTCGAAAAAAATATTTTGGGCTTGAAAAATGCATCCTACACCCCTGAAAGTTCAGAATATGTTAGCAGCCCAAAAAGGCCTTAAAGTACATTTTAGGCTTGCAAAAATGTTGAAAACGTGAGCTCCGAATGTACCAAAAACATGTGCAGCCTGAAAGGGGCATTAAACCACATCCTAGACCACTGAAATTCCCCAAAATATATTAAGCACGAAAAATGCATCCTACACCACTGAAAGTTCTGAATATGTTAGCAGTCCAAAAAAGGCCTTAAAGTACATTTTAGGCCTGCAAAAATGTTGAAAACTTTGTAGGCCCAAAAAAGGGGTTTACAGGCATCCTATACCCCTAAAGTCCAGAAAATGTTGGTAGCCCAAAAACTGTGCCAGAGAGCTCTGAATGTACCAAAAACACGTGCAGCCTGAAAGGGGCATTAACCCACATCCTAGACCACTGAAATTCGCAAAAATATATTTGGCACGAAAAATGCATCCTACACCCTATGAAAGTTCAGAATGTGTTAGCGGCCCAAAAAAGGCCTTAAATTGCATCTTAGGTATGCAAAAATGTTGAAAACGTTGGAGGCCCAAAAAAGGGGTTTACAGGCATCCTAGACCCCCTAAAGTCCAGAAAATGTTGGTGGTGGAAAACTGTGCCAGAGAGCTCTGTATGTTCCAAAAACATTTGCAGCCTGAAAGGGCCATTAACCCACATCCTAGACCACTGAAATTCCCAAAAATATATTTAGCATGAAAAATGCATCCTGCACCCCTTAAAGTTCAGAATATGTTAGCAGCCCAAAAAAGGCCTTAAATTGCATCTTAGGTATGCAAAAATGTTGAAAACGTTGGAGGCCCAACAAAGGGGTTTACAGGCATCCTAAACCCCCTAAAGTCCAGAAAATGTTGGTGGCCGAAAACTGTGCAAGAGAGCTCTGAATGTCCCAAACACATGTGCAACCTGAAAGTGCCATTAATCTGCCTCCTAGACCACTGAAATTCGAAAAAAATATTTTGGCCATGAACAATGCATCGTACACCCCTGAAAGTTCAGAATATGTTAGCAGCCCAAAAAAGGCCTTAAAGTACATTTTAGGCTTGCAAAAATGTTGAAAACTTGAGCTCTGAATGTACCAAAAACATGTGCAGCCTGAAAGGGGCATTAAACCACATCCTAGACCACTGAAATTCCCCAAAATATATTAAGCACGAAAAATGCATCCTACACCACTGAAAGTTCTGAATATGTTAGCAGTCCAAAATAGGCCTTAAAGTACATCTTAGGCCTGCAAAAATATTGAAAACTTTGGAGGCCCAAAAAAGGGGTTTACAGGCATCCTAAAGCCATCCCTAAAGTCCAGAAAGTGTTGGTGGCCCAAAAACTGTGCCAGAGAGCTCTGAATGTACCAAAAACATGTGCAGCCTGAAAGGGGCATTAACTCACATCCTAGACCACTGAAATTCCCAAAAATATATTTGGCACGAAAAATGCATCCTACACCCTATGAAAGTTCAGAATGTGTTAGCAGCCCAAAAAAGGCCTTAAATTGCATCTTAGGTATGCAAAAATGTTGAAAACGTTGGAGGCCCAAAAAAGGGGTTTACAGGCATCCTAGACCCCCTAAAGTCCAGAAAATGTTAGCAGCTCAAAAAAGGACTTATAGTACATTTTAGGCCTGCAAAAATGTTGAATATTTTGGAGGCCCAAAAAATGGGTTTACCGGCATCCTAGACCCACTAAAGTCCAGAAAATGTTCGTGGCCCCAACACTGTGCCAGAGAGCTCTGAATGTCCCAAAAACCTTTGCAGCCTGAAAGGGCCATTAACCCGCATCGTAGACCACTGAAATTCGAAAAAATATTTTGGGCACGAAAAATGCATCCAACACCCCTGAAAGTTCAGAATATGTTACAGCCCAAAAAAGGCGTTAAAATGCATTTTAGGCCTGCAAAGATGTTGAATATTTTGGAGGCCCAAAAAGGGTTTACAGGCATCCAAGACCCCCTAAAGTCCAGAAAATGTTGGTGGCCCAAAAACTGTGCCAGAGAGCTCTGAATGTCCCAAAAACATTTGCAGCCTGAAAGGGCCATTAACCCGCATCCTAGACCACATACATTGCCCAAAAATATTTTGGGCACGAAAAATGCATCATACACCCCTGAAAGTTCAGAATATGTTAGCAGCCCAAAAAAGGCCTTAAAATGAATCTTAGGCCTACAAAGATGTTGAAAACTTTGGAGGCCCAAAAAAGGGGTTTACAGGAATCCTAGACCCCCTAAAGTCCAGAAAATGTTGGTAGCCCAAAAACTGTGCCAGTGAGCTCTGAATGTCCCAAAAACATTTGCAGCCCGAAAGGGGCATTAACCCACATCCTAGACCACTGAAATTCCCAAAAATATATTTGCCACGAAAAATACATCCTACACCCCTGAAAGTTCAGAATATGTTAGCAGCCCAAAAAAGGCCTTAAAGTACACCTTAGGCCTGCAAAAATGTTGAAAACGTTGGAAGCCCAAAAAGGGGTTTACAGGCATCCTAGACCCCCTGAGGTCCAGAAAATGTTGGAGGCCGAAATCTGTGCCAGAGAGCTCTGAATGTCCCCAAAAATATTTTCAGCTTTAAAGGGCCATTAACCCACATCCTAGACCTCTAAAACTGCCAAAAATATATTTGGCACGAAAAATATATCCTACACCCCTGAAAGTTCAGAATATGTTAGCAAGGCCTTAAATTGCATCTAAGGTATGCAAAAGTTTTGAAAAATTTGGAGGCCCAAAAAAGTGGTTTACACGCATCCTAGAACTTCTAAAGTACAGAAAATGTTGGTGGCCCAGAAACTGTGCCAGAGAGCTCTGTATGTACCAAAAACATGTGCAGCCTGAAAGGGGCATTAACCCACATCCTAGACCACTGAAATTCCCAAAAATATATGTGGCACAAAAAATGCATCCTACACCCTATGAAAGTTCAGAATATGTTAGCAGCCCAAAAAAGGCCTTAAAGTACACCTTAGGCCTGCAAAAATGTTGAAAACGTTGGAAGCCCAAAAAGGGGTTTACAGGCATCCTAGACCCCCTGAGGTCCAGAAAATGTTGGAGGCCGAAATCTGTGCCAGAGAGCTCTGAATGTCCCCAAAAATATTTTCAGCTTTAAAGGGCCATTAACCCACATCCTAGACCACTAAAACTGCCAAAAATATATTTGGCACGAAAAATATATCCTACACCCCTGAAAGTTCAGAATATGTTAGCAAGGCCTTAAATTGCATCTAAGGTATGCAAAAATTTTGAAAAATTTGGAGGCCCAAAAAAGTGGTTTACACGCATCCTAGAACTTCTAAAGTACAGAAAATGTTGGTGGCCCAGAAACTGTGCCAGAGAGCTCTGTATGTACCAAAAACATGTGCAGCCTGAAAGGGGCATTAACCCACATCCTAGACCACTGAAATTCCCAAAAATATATGTGGCACAAAAAATGCATCCTACACCCTATGAAAGTTCAGAATATGTTAGCAGCCTAAAAAAGGCCTTAAATTGCATCTTAGGTATGCAAAAATGTTGAAAACGTTGGAGGCCCAAAAAAAGGGTTTACAGGCATCCTAGACCCTCTAAAGTCCAGAAAATGTTGGTGGCCCAAAAACTGTGCCAGAGAGCTCTGAATGTCCCAAAAACATTTGCAGCCCGAAAGGGCCATTAACCCAGATCCTAGACCACTGAAATTCCCAAAAATATATTTGGCATGAAAAATACATCCTACACCCCTGAAAGTTCAGAATATGTTAGCAGTCCAAAAAAGGCCTTAAATTGTATCTTAGGTATGCAAAAATGTTGAAAACTTTGGAGGCCCAAAAAAGTGGTTTACAGGCATCCTAGAACTTCTAAAGTACAGAAAATGTTGGTGGCCCAGAAACTGTGCCAGAGAGCTCTGTATGTACCAAAAACATGTGCAGCCTGAAAGGGGCATTAACCCACATCCTAGACCACTGAAATTCCCAAAAATATATGTGGCACAAAAAATGCATCCTACACCCTATGAAAGTTCAGAATATGTTAGCAGCCCAAAAAGGCCTTAAAGTACACCTTAGGCCTGCAAAAATGTTGAAAACGTTGGAAGCCCAAAAAGGGGTTTACAGGCATCCTAGACCCCCTGAGGTCCAGAAAATGTTGGAGGCCGAAATCTGTGCCAGAGAGCTCTGAATGTCCCCAAAAATATTTTCAGCTTTAAAGGGCCATTAACCCACATCCTAGACCACTAAAACTGCCAAAAATATATTTGGCACGAAAAATATATCCTACACCCCTGAAAGTTCAGAATATGTTAGCAAGGCCTTAAATTGCATCTAAGGTATGCAAAAATTTTGAAAAATTTGGAGGCCCAAAAAAGTGGTTTACACGCATCCTAGAACTTCTAAAGTACAGAAAATGTTGGTGGCCCAGAAACTGTGCCAGAGAGCTCTGTATGTACCAAAAACATGTGCAGCCTGAAAGGGGCATTAACCCACATCCTAGACCACTGAAATTCCCAAAAATATATGTGGCACAAAAAATGCATCCTACACCCTATGAAAGTTCAGAATATGTTAGCAGCCTAAAAAAGGCCTTAAATTGCATCTTAGGTATGCAAAAATGTTGAAAACGTTGGAGGCCCAAAAAAGGGGTTTACAGGCATCCTAGACCCTCTAAAGTCCAGAAAATGTTGGTGGCCCAAAAACTGTGCCAGAGAGCTCTGAATGTCCCAAAAACATTTGCAGCCCGAAAGGGCCATTAACCCAGATCCTAGACCACTGAAATTCCCAAAAATATATTTGGCATGAAAAATACATCCTACACCCCTGAAAGTTCAGAATATGTTAGCAGTCCAAAAAAGGCCTTAAATTGTATCTTAGGTATGCAAAAATGTTGAAAACTTTGGAGGCCCAAAAAAGGGGTTTACAGGCATCCTAGACCCCCTAAAGTCCAGAAAATGTTGGTGGCCCAAAAACTGTGCCAGAGAGCTCTGAATGTCCCAAAAACCTTTGCAGCCTGAAAGGGCCATTAACCCGCATCGTAGACCACTGAAATTCGAAAAAATATTTTGGGCACGAAAAATGCATCCAACACCCCTGAAAGTTCAGAATATGTTACAGCCCAAAAAAGGCGTTAAAATGCATTTTAGGCCTGCAAAGATGTTGAATATTTTGGAGGCCCAAAAAGGGTTTACAGGCATCCAAGACCCCCTAAAGTCCAGAAAATGTTGGTGGCCCAAAAACTGTGCCAGAGAGCTCTGAATGTCCCAAAAACATTTGCAGCCTGAAAGGGCCATTAACCCGCATCCTAGACCACATACATTGCCCAAAAATATTTTGGGCACGAAAAATGCATCATACACCCCTGAAAGTTCAGAATATGTTAGCAGCCCAAAAAAGGCCTTAAAATGAATCTTAGGCCTACAAAGATGTTGAAAACTTTGGAGGCCCAAAAAAGGGGTTTACAGGAATCCTAGACCCCCTAAAGTCCAGAAAATGTTGGTAGCCCAAAAACTGTGCCAGTGAGCTCTGAATGTCCCAAAAACATTTGCAGCCCGAAAGGGGCATTAACCCACATCCTAGACCACTGAAATTCCCAAAAATATATTTGCCACGAAAAATACATCCTACACCCCTGAAAGTTCAGAATATGTTAGCAGCCCAAAAAAGGCCTTAAAGTACACCTTAGGCCTGCAAAAATGTTGAAAACGTTGGAAGCCCAAAAAGGGGTTTACAGGCATCCTAGACCCCCTGAGGTCCAGAAAATGTTGGAGGCCGAAATCTGTGCCAGAGAGCTCTGAATGTCCCCAAAAATATTTTCAGCTTTAAAGGGCCATTAACCCACATCCTAGACCACTAAAACTGCCAAAAATATATTTGGCATGAAAAATATATCCTACACCCCTGAAAGTTCAGAATATGTTAGCAAGGCCTTAAATTGCATCTAAGGTATGCAAAAATTTTGAAAAATTTGGAGGCCCAAAAAAGTGGTTTACACACATCCTAGAACTTCTAAAGTACAGAAAATGTTGGTGGCCCAGAAACTGTGCCAGAGAGCTCTGTATGTACCAAAAACATGTGCAGCCTGAAAGGGGCATTAACCCACATCCTAGACCACTGAAATTCCCAAAAATATATGTGGCACAAAAAATGCATCCTACACCCTATGAAAGTTCAGAATATGTTAGCAGCCTAAAAAAGGCCTTAAATTGCATCTTAGGTATGCAAAAATGTTGAAAACGTTGGAGGCCCAAAAAAGGGGTTTACAGGCATCCTAGACCCTCTAAAGTCCAGAAAATGTTGGTGGCCCAAAAACTGTGCCAGAGAGCTCTGAATGTCCCAAAAACATTTGCAGCCCGAAAGGGCCATTAACCCAGATCCTAGACCACTGAAATTCCCAAAAATATATTTGGCATGAAAAATACATCCTACACCCCTGAAAGTTCAGAATATGTTAGCAGTCCAAAAAAGGCCTTAAATTGTATCTTAGGTATGCAAAAATGTTGAAAACTTTGGAGGCCCAAAAAAGGGGTTTACAGGCATCCTAGACCCCCTAAAGTCCAGAAAATGTTGGTGGCCCAAAAACTGTGCCAGAGAGCTCTGAATGTCCCAAAAACATTTGCAGCCCGAAAGGGCCATTAACAAAGATCCTAGACCACTGAAATTCGAAAAAAAATATTTTGGGCTTGAAAAATGCATCCTACACCCCTGAAAGTTCAGAATATGTTAGCAGCCCAAAAAAGGCCTTAAAGTACATTTGAGGCTTGCAAAAATGTTGAACATGTGAGCTCTGAATGTACCAAAAACATGTGCAGCCTGAAAGGGGCATTAAACCACATCCTAGACCACTGAAATTCCACAAAATATATTAAGCACGAAAAATGCATCCTACACCACTGAAAGTTCTGAATATGTTAGCAGTCCAAAAAAGGCCTTAAAGTACATCTTAGGCCTGCAAAAATGTTGAAAACTTTGTAGCCCAAAAAAGGGGTTTACAGTTATCCTATACCCCTAAAGTCCAGAAAATGTTGGTGGCCCAAAAACTGTGCAAGAGAGCTCTGAATGTACCAAAAACACGTGCAGCCTGAAAGGGGCATTTACCCACATCCTAGACCACTGAAATTCTCAAAAATATATTTGGCACAAAAAATGCATCCTACACCCTATGAAAGTTCAGAATATGTTAGCAGCCCAAAAAAGGACTTATAGTACATTTTAGGCCTGCAAAAATGTTGAATATTTTGGAGGCCCAAAAAAGGGGTTTACAGGCATCCTAGACCCTCTAAGGTCCAGAAAATGTTGGTGGCCCAAAAACTGTGCCAGAGAGCTCTGAATGTCCCAAAAACATTTGCAGCCCGAAAGGGCCATTAACAAAGATCCTAGACCACTGAAATTCCCAAAAATATATTTGGCATGAAAAATACATCCTACACCCCTGAAAGTTCAGAATATGTTAGCAGCCCAAAAAAGGACTTATAGTACATTTTAGGCCTGCAAAAATGTTGAATATTTTGGAGGCCCAAAAAAGGGGTTTACAGGCATCCTAGACCCTCTAAAGTCCAGAAAATGTTGGTGGCCCAAAAACTGTGCCAGAGAGCTCTACATGTCCCAAAAACATTTGCAGCTTTAAAGGGGCATTAACCCACATCCTAGACCACTGAAATTCAAAAAAATATTTTGGGCCTGAAAAATGCATCCTACACCCCTGAAAGGTCATGTTAGCAGCGCAGAAAAGGCCCTAAAATGCATGTTAGGCCTACAAAGATGTTGAAAACTTTGGAGACCCAAAAAAGGGGTTTACGGGCATCCTAGACCCCCTGAAGTCCAGAAAATGTTGGAGGCGAAAACTGTGCCAGAGAGCTCTGAATGTCCCCAAAAACATTTTCAGCTTTAAAGGGGCATTAACCCACATCCTAGACCACTGAAATTCCCAAAAATATATTTGGCACGGAAAATATATCCTACACCCCTGAAAGTTCAGAATATGTTAGCAGGCCAAGAAAGGCCTTAAATTGCCTAAGGTATGCAAAAATTTTGAAAAATTTGGAGGCCCAAAAAAGAGGTTTATACACATCCTAGAACCTCTAAAGTCCAGAAAATGTTGGTGGCCCAGAAACTGTGCCAGAGAGCTCTGTATGTACCAAAAACATGTGCAGCCTGAAAGGGGCATTAACCCACATCCTAGACCACTGAAATTCCCACAAATATTTTGGCCACGAAAAATGCATCCTACACCCCTGAAAGTTCAGAATATGTTAGCAGCCCAAAAAAGGCCTTAAGGTACATCTTAGGTATGCAAAAATGTTGAAAACTTTGGAGGCCCAAAAAAGTGGTTTACAGGCATCCTAGACCTCCTAAAGTCCAGAAAATGGTGGTGGCCGAAAACTGTGCAAGAGAGCTCTGAATGTCCCAAAAACATGTGCAACCTGAAAGGGCCATTAACCCACATCCTAGACCACTGAAATTCCCAAAAATATATTTGGCACGAAAAATGCATCCTACACCCTATTAAAGTTCAGAATGTGTTAGCGGCCCAAAAAAGGCCTTAAATTGCATCTTAGGTATGCAAAAATGTTGAAAACGTTGGAGGCCCAAAAAAGGGGTTTACAGGCATCCCCCTAAAGTCCAGAAAATGGTGGTGGCCGAAAACTCTGCCAGAGAGCTCTGAATGTCCCAAAAACATTTGCAGCCTGAAAGCGCCATTAACCCACATCCTAGACCACTGACATTCCCAAAAATATATTTGGCATGAAAAATGCATCCCACACCCCTAAAAGTTCAGAATATGTTAGCAGCCCAAAAAAGGCCTTAAAGTACATTTTAGGCTTGCAAAAATGTTGAAAACGTGAGCTCTTAATGTACCAAAAACATGTGCAGCCTGAAAGGGGCATTAAACCACATCCTAGACCACTGAAATTCCCCAAAATATATTAAGCACGAAAAATGCATCCTACACCACTGAAAGTTCTGAATATGTTAGCAGTCCAAAAAAGGCCTTAAAGTACATCTTAGGCCTGCAAAAATGTTGAAAACTTTGGAGGCCAAAAAAGGGGTTTACAGGCATCCTATACCCCTAAAGTCCAGAAAATGTTGGTAGCCCAAAAACTGTGCCAGAGAGCTCTGAATGTACCAAAAACATGTGCAGCCTGAAAGGGGCATTAACCCACATCCTAGACCACTGAAATTCTCAAAAATATATTTGGCACAAAAAATGCATCCTACACCCTATGAAAGTTCAGAATATGTTAGCAGCCCAAAAAAGGCCTTAAATTGCATCTTAGGTATGCAAAATGTTGAAAACGTTGGAGGCCCAAAAATGGGGTTTACAGGCATCCAAGACCCTCTAAAGTCCAGAAAATGTTGGTGACCCAAAAACTGTGCCAGAGAGCTCTGTATGTACCAAAAACATTTGCAGCCTGAAAGGGCCATTAACCCGCATCCTAGACCACATAAATTGCCCAAAAATATTTTGGGCACGAAAAATGCATTATACACCCCTGAAAGTTCAGAATATGTTAGCAGCCCAAAAACGGCCTTAAAATGAATCTTAGGCCTGCAAAGATGTTGAAAACTTTGGAGGCCCAAAAAAGGGGTTAACAGGAATCCTAGACCCCCTAAAGTCCAGAAAATGTTGGTAGCCCAAAAACTGTGCCAGAGAGCTCTGAATGTCCCAAAAACATTTGGAGCCTGAAAAGGCCATTAACCCACATCCTAGACCACTGAAATTCCCAAAAATATATTTGCCACGAAAAATACATCCTACACCCCTGAAAGTTCAGAATATGTTAGCAGCCCAAAAAAGGTCTTAAAGTACATCTTAGGCCTGCAAAAATGTTGAAAACGTTGGAAGCCCAAATAGGGGTTTACAGGCATCCTAGACCCCCTAAAGTCCAGAAAATGTTGGTGGCCCAAAAACTGTGCCAGTGAGCTCTGAATGTCCCAAAAACATTTGCAGCCTGAAAGGGCCATTAACCCGCATCGTAGACCACTGAAATTCAAAAAAATATTTTGGGCCTGAAAAATGCATCCTACACCCCTGAAAGTTCATGTTAGCAGCGCAAAAAAGGCCTTAAAATGCATGTTAGGCCTACAAAGATGTTGAAAACTTTGGAGACCCAAAAAAGGGGTTTACGGGCATCCTAGACCCCCTGAAGTCCAGAAAATGTTGGAGGCCGAAAACTGTGCCAGAGAGCTCTGAATGTCCCCAAAAACATTTTCAGCTTTAAAGGGCCATTAACCCACATCCTAGACCACTGAAATTCCCAAAAATATATTTGGCATGGAAAATATATCCTACACCCCTGAAAGTTCAGAATATGTTAGCAGGCCAAGAAAGGCCTTAAATTGCCTAAGGTATGCAAACATTTTGAAATATTTGGAGGACCAAAAAAGAGGTTTACACACATCCTAAAACCTCTAAAGTCCAGAAAATGTTGGTGGCCCAGAAACTGTGCCAGAGAGCTCTGTATGTACCAAAAACATGTGCAACCTGAAAGGGCTATTAACCCACATCCTAGACCACTGAAATTCCCACAAATATTTTGGCCACGAAAAATGCATCCTACACCCCTGAAAGTTCAGAATATGTTAGCAGCCCAAAAAAGGCCTTAAAGTACATCTTAGGCATGCAAAAATGTTGAAAACTTTGGAGGCCCAAAAAAGTGGTTTACAGGCATCGTAGACCTCCTAAAGTCCAGAAAATGTTGGTGGCCGAAAACTGTGCCAGAGAGCTCTGAATGTCCCAAAAACATTTGCAGCCCGAAAGGGCTATTAACCCACATCCTAGACCACTGAAATTCCCAAAAATATATTTGGCATGAAAAATACATCCTACACCCTATGAAAGTTCAGAATGTGTTAGCGGCCCAAAAAAGGCCTTAAATTGTATCTTAGGTATGCAAAAATGTTGAAAACGTTGGAGGCCCAAAAAAGGGGTTTACAGGCATCCTAGACCCCCTAAAGTCCAGAAAATGTTGGTGGCCCAAAAACTGTGCAAGAGAGCTCTGAATGTCCCAAAAACATGTGCAACCTGAAAGGGCCATTAACCCACATCCTAGACCACTGAAATTCCCAAAAATATATTTGGCACGAAAAAAACATCCTACAACACTGAAAGTTCAGAATATGTTAGAAGCCCCAAAAAGGTGTTAAAGTAATCAGGAATGCAAAAATGTTGAACACTTTGGAGGCCCAAAAATAGGGGTTTACAGGCATCCTAGACCCCATAATGTCCAGAAAATGTTGGTGGCCCAAAAACTGTGCCAAAGAGCTTGGAATGTCCCAAAAACATTTGCAGCCTGAAAGGGCCATTAACCCACATCCTAGACCACTGAAATTTCCAAAATATATTTGGCATGAAAAATACATCCTAAACCCCTAAAAGTTCAGAATATGTTAGCAGCCCAAAAAAGGCCTTAAAGTACAATTTAGGCCTGCAAAAATGGTGAAAACTTTAGAGGCCCAAAAAAGGGGTTTACAGACATCCTAGACCCCCTAAATTCCAGATAATGTTGGTGGCCCAAAAACTATGCCAGAGAGCTCTGAATGTCCCAAAAACATTTGCAGCCTGAAAGGGCCATTAACCCGCATCCTAGACCACATAAATTGCCCAAAAACCTTTTGGGCACGAAAAATGCATTATACACCCCTGAAAGTTCAGAATATGTTAGCAGCCCAAAAAAGGCCTTAAATTGCATCTTAGGTATGCAAAAATGTTGAAATCTTTGGAGGCCCAAAAAAGGGGTTTACAGGCATCCTAAACCCCCTAATGTCCAGAAAATGTTGGTTGCCCAAAAACTGTGCAAGAGAGCTCTGAATGTCCCAAAAGCATTTGCAACCTGAAAGTGTCATTAATCCGCATCCTAGACCACTGAAATTCGAAAAAAATATTTTGGGCATGAAAAATGCATCCTACACCCCTGAAAGTTCAGAATATGTTAGCAGCCCATAAAAGGCCTTAAAATGCATCTTAGGCCTGCAAAGAAGTTGAAAACTTTGGAGGCCCAAAAAAGGGCTTTACAGGCATCCTAGACCCCCTAAAGTCCAGAAAATGTTGGTGGCCCAAAAACTATGCCAGAGAGCTCTGAATGTCCCAACAACATTTGCAGCCTGAAAGGGGCATTAACCCACATCCTAGACCACTGAAATTCTCAAAAATATATTTGGCACAAAAAATGCATCCTACACCCTATGAAAGTTCAGAATATGTTAGCAGCCCAAAAAAGGCCTTAAATTGCATCTTAGGTATGCAAAAATGTTGAAAACGTTGGAGGCCCAAAAAAGGGGTTTACAGGCATCGTTGACCCCCTAAAGTCCAGATAATGTTGGTGGCCCAAAAACTATGCCAGAGAGCTCTGAATGTCCCAAAAACATTTGCAGCCTGAAAGGGCCATTAACCCGCATCCTAGACCACATAAATTGCCCAAAAATATTTTGGGCACGAAAAATGCATCATACACCCCTGAAAGTTCAGAATATGTTAGCAGCCCAAAAAAGGCCTTAAAATACATTTTAGGACTGCAAAAATGTTGAAAACTTTGGAGGCCCAAAAAGGGGTTTACAGGCATCCTAGACCCCCTAAAGTCCAGAAAATGTTGGTGGCCCAAAAACTGTGCCAGAGAGCTCTAAATGTCGCAAAAACATTTGCAGCCTGAAAGGGCCATTAACCCGCATCGTAGACCACTGAAATTCGAAAAAATATTTTGGGCAATGCATCCAACACCCCTGAAAGTTCAGAATATGTTACAGCCCAAAAAAGGCCTTAAAATACATTTTAGGCCTGCAAAGATGTTGAAAACTTTGGAGGCCCAAAAAAGGGGTTACAGACATCCTAGACCCCCTAAAGTCCAGGAAATGTTGGTGGCCGAAAACTGTGCAAGAGAGCTCTGAATGTCTCAAAAACATGTGCAACCTGAAAGGGCCATTAACCCACACCCTAGACCACTGAAATTCCCAAAAATACATTTGGCAAGAAAAATGCATCCTACACCCTATGAAAGTTCAGAATGTGTTAGCAGCCCAAAAAATGACGTAAATTGCATCTTAGGTATGCAAAAATGTTGAAAACGTTGGAGGCCCAAAAAAGGGGTTTACAGGCATCCTAGACCCCCTAAAGTCCAGAAAATGTTGGTGGCCCAAAAACTGTGCCAGAGAGCTCTGTAAAACACGTGCAACCTGAAAGTAGCATTAACCCACATCCTAAACCACTGAAATTCCAAAAATATATTTGGCACGAAAAATGCATACTACACCCTATGAAAGTTCAGAATGTGTTAGCAGAAAAAAAAGGCCTGTGTTAGCCCAAAAAAGGCCTTAAATTGCATCTTAAGTATGCAAAAATGTTGAAACGTTGGAGGCCCAAAAAAGGGGTTTACAGGCATCCTAGACCCTCTAAAGTCCAGAAAATGTTGGTGGCCCAAAAACTGTGCCAGAGAGCTCTGTATGTACCAAAAACATGTGCAGCCTCAAAGGGGCATTAACCCACATCCTAGACCACTGAAATTCCCAAAAATATATTTGGCATGAAAAATGCATCCTACACCCTATGAAAGTTCAGAATATGTTAGCAGCCCAAAAAAGGCCTTTAAAATGAATCTTAGGCCTGCAAAGATGTTGAAAACTTTGGAGGCCCAAAAAAGGGGCTTACAGGAATCCTAGACCCCCTAAAGTCCAGAAAATATTGGTAGCCCAAAAACTGTGCCAGAGAGCTCTCAATGTCCCAAAAACATTTGGAGCCTGAAAAGGCCATTAACCCACATCCTAGACCACTGAAATTCCCAAAAATATATTTGGCACAAAAAATGCATCCTACACCATATGAAAGTTCAGAATATGTTAGCAGCCCAAAAAAGGCCTTTAAAATGAATCTTAGGCCTGCAAAGATGTTGAAAACTTTGGAGGCCCAAAAAAGGGGCTTACAGGAATCCTAGACCCCCTAAAGTCCAGAAAATATTGGTGGCCCAAAAACTGTGCCAGTGAGCTCTGAATGTACCAAAAACATTTGCAGCCTGAAAGGGCCATTAACCCGCATCGTAGACCACTGAAATTCAAAAAAATATTTTGGGCCTGAAAAATGCATCCTACACCCCTGAAAGTTCATGTTAGCAGCGCAAAAAAGGCCTTAAAATGCATGTTAGGCCTACAAAGATGTTGAACACTTTGGAGGCCCAAAAATAGGGGTTTACAGGCATCCTAGACCCCCTAAAGTCCAGAAAATGTTGGTGGCCCAAAAACTGTGCCAAAGAGCTTGGAATGTCCCGAAAACATTTGCAGCCTGAAAGGGCCATTAACCCACATCCTAGACCACTGAAACTTCCAAAATATATTTGGCACGAAAAATACATCCTACACCCCTGAAAGTTCAGAATATGTTAGCAGCCCAAAAAAGGCCTTAAAATACATTTTGGGCCTGCAAAAATGTTGAAAACCTTGGAGGCCCAAAAAGGGGATTACAGGCATCCTAGACCCCCTAAAGTCCAGAAACTGTTGGTGGCCGAAAACTGTGCCAGAGAGCTCTGAATGTCCCAAAAACATTTGCAGCCTGAAAGGGCCATTAACCCGCATTGTAGACCACTGAAATTCGAAAAAATATTTTGGGCAATCCATCCAACACCCCTGAAAGTTCAGAATATGTTACAGCCCAAAAAAGGCCTTAAATGCATCTTAGGCCTGCAAAGATGTTGAAAACTTTGGAGGCCCAAAAAAGGGGTTACAGGCATCCTAGATCCCCTAAAGTCCAGAAACTGTTGGTGGCTGAAAACTGTGCAAGAGAGCTCTGAATGTACCAAAAACAAGGGCAGCCTGAAAGTAGCATTAACCCACATCCTAGACCACTGAAATTCCCAAAATATATTTGGCATGAAAAATACATCCTACACCCCTGAAAGTTCAGAATATGTTAGCAGCCCAAAAAAGGCCTTAAAGTACATTTTAGGCTTGCAAAAATGTTGAAAACCTGAGCTCTGAAAGTACCAAAAACATGTGCAGCCTGAAAGTAGCATTAACCCACATCCTAGACCACTGAAATTCCAAAAATATATTTGGCACGAAAAATGCATCCTACACCCTATGAAAGTTCAGAATGTGTTAGCAGAAAAAAAGGCCTGTGTTAGCCCAAAAAGGCCTTAAATTGCATCTTAAGTATGCAAAAATGTTGAAACGTTGGAGGCCCAAAAAAGGGGTTTACAGGCATCCTAGACCCCCTAAAGTCCAGAAAATGTTGGTGGCCCAAAAACTGTGCCAGAAAGCTCTGTATGTACCAAAAACATGTGCAGCCTGAAAGGGGCATTAACCCACATCCTAGACCACTGAAATTCCCACAAATATATTTGGCACGAAAAATACATCCTACACCCCTGAAAGTTCAGAATATGTTAGCAGCCCAAAAAAGTATTTAAAGTACATCTTAGGCCTGCAAAAATGTTGAAAACTTTGGAGGCCAAAAAAAGGGGTTTACAGGCATCCTAGACCCCCTAACGTCCAGAAAATGTTGGTGGCCCAAAAACTGTGCCAGAAAGCTCTGTATGTACCAAAAACATGTGCAGCCTGAAAGGGGCATTAACCCACATCCTAGACCACTGAAATTCCCAAAAATATATATGACACGAAAAATACATCCTAAACCCCTGAAGGTTCAGAATATGTTAGCAGCCCAAAAAAGGCCTTAAAGTACATTTTAGGCCTGCAAAGAAGTTGAAAACTTTGGAGGCCCAAAAAAGGGGTTTACAGGCATCCTAGACCCCCTAAAGTCCAGAAAATGTTGGTGGCCGAAAACTGTGCAAGAGAACTCTGAATGTCCCAAAAACATTTGCAACCTGAAAGGGCCATTAACCCACACCCTAGACCACTGAAATTCCCAAAAATATATTTGGCAAGAAAAATGCATCCTACACCCTATGAAAGTTCAGAATGTGTTAGCAGCCCAAAAAAGGCCTTAAATTGCATCTTAGGTATGCAAAAATGTTGAAAACGTTGGAGGCCCAAAAAAGGGGTTTACAGGCATCCTTGACCCCCTAAAGTCCAGAAAATGTTGGTGGCCCAAAAACTGTGCCAGAGAGCTCTGTATGTACCAAAAACATGTGCAGCCTGAAAGGGGCATTAACCCACCTCCTAGACCACTGAAATTCCCAAAAATATATTTGGCATGAAAAATACATCCTGCACCCCTGAAAGTTCAGAATATGTTAGCAGCCCAAAAAAGGCCTTACAGTACATCTTAGGCCTGCAAAAATGTTGAAAACTTTGGAGGCCCAAAAAAGGGGTTTACAGGCATCCTAGACCCTCTAAAGTCCAGAAAATGTTGGTGGCCGAAAACTGTGCAAGAGAGCTCTGAATGTCCCAAAAACATGTGCAACCTGAAAGGGCCATTAACCCACATCCTAGACCACTGAAATTCCCAAAAATATATTTGGCACGAAAAAAACATCCTACAACACTGAAAGTTCAGAATATGTTAGAAGCCCCAAAAAGGTGTTAAAGTAATCAGGAATGCAAAAATGTTGAACACTTTGGAGGCCCAAAAATAGGGGTTTACAGGCATCCTAGACCCCATAATGTCCAGAAAATGTTGGTGGCCCAAAAACTGTGCCAAAGAGCTTGGAATGTCCCAAAAACATTTGCAGCCTGAAAGGGCCATTAACCCACATCCTAGACCACTGAAATTTCCAAAATATATTTGGCATGAAAAATACATCCTAAACCCCTAAAAGTTCAGAATATGTTAGCAGCCCAAAAAAGGCCTTAAAGTACAATTTAGGCCTGCAAAAATGGTGAAAACTTTAGAGGCCCAAAAAAGGGGTTTACAGACATCCTAGACCCCCTAAATTCCAGATAATGTTGGTGGCCCAAAAACTATGCCAGAGAGCTCTGAATGTCCCAAAAACATTTGCAGCCTGAAAGGGCCATTAACCCGCATCCTAGACCACATAAATTGCCCAAAAACCTTTTGGGCACGAAAAATGCATTATACACCCCTGAAAGTTCAGAATATGTTAGCAGCCCAAAAAAGGCCTTAAATTGCATCTTAGGTATGCAAAAATGTTGAAATCTTTGGAGGCCCAAAAAAGGGGTTTACAGGCATCCTAAACCCCCTAATGTCCAGAAAATGTTGGTTGCCCAAAAACTGTGCAAGAGAGCTCTGAATGTCCCAAAAGCATTTGCAACCTGAAAGTGTCATTAATCCGCATCCTAGACCACTGAAATTCGAAAATAATATTTTGGGCATGAAAAATGCATCCTACACCCCTGAAAGTTCAGAATATGTTAGCAGCCCATAAAAGGCCTTAAAATGCATCTTAGGCCTGCAAAGAAGTTGAAAACTTTGGAGGCCCAAAAAAGGGCTTTACAGGCATCCTAGACCCCCTAAAGTCCAGAAAATGTTGGTGGCCCAAAAACTATGCCAGAGAGCTCTGAATGTCCCAACAACATTTGCAGCCTGAAAGGGGCATTAACCCACATCCTAGACCACTGAAATTCTCAAAAATATATTTGGCACAAAAAATGCATCCTACACCCTATGAAAGTTCAGAATATGTTAGCAGCCCAAAAAAGGCCTTAAATTGCATCTTAGGTATGCAAAAATGTTGAAAACGTTGGAGGCCCAAAAAAAGGGGTTTACAGGCATCCTTGACCCCCTAAAGTCCAGATAATGTTGGTGGCCCAAAAACTATGCCAGAGAGCTCTGAATGTCCCAAAAACATTTGCAGCCTGAAAGGGCCATTAACCCGCATCCTAGACCACATAAATTGCCCAAAAATATTTTGGGCACGAAAAATGCATCATACACCCCTGAAAGTTCAGAATATGTTAGCAGCCCAAAAAAGGCCTTAAAATACATTTTAGGACTGCAAAAATGTTGAAAACTTTGGAGGCCCAAAAAGGGGTTTACAGGCATCCTAGACCCCCTAAAGTCCAGAAAATGTTGGTGGCCCAAAAACTGTGCCAGAGAGCTCTAAATGTCGCAAAAACATTTGCAGCCTGAAAGGGCCATTAACCCGCATCGTAGACCACTGAAATTCGAAAAAATATTTTGGGCAATGCATCCAACACCCCTGAAAGTTCAGAATATGTTACAGCCCAAAAAAGGCCTTAAACTACATTTTAGGCCTGCAAAGATGTTGAAAACTTTGGAGGCCCAAAAAAGGGGTTACAGACATCCTAGACCCCCTAAAGTCCAGGAAATGTTGGTGGCCGAAAACTGTGCAAGAGAGCTCTGAATGTCTCAAAAACATGTGCAACCTGAAAGGGCCATTAACCCACACCCTAGACCACTGAAATTCCCAAAAATACATTTGGCAAGAAAAATGCATCCTACACCCTATGAAAGTTCAGAATGTGTTAGCAGCCCAAAAAAGGACGTAAATTGCATCTTAGGTATGCAAAAATGTTGAAAACGTTGGAGGCCCAAAAAAGGGGTTTACAGGCATCCTAGACCCCCTAAAGTCCAGAAAATGTTGGTGGCCCAAAAACTGTGCCAGAGAGCTCTGTAAAACACGTGCAACCTGAAAGTAGCATTAACCCACATCCTAAACCACTGAAATTCCAAAAATATATTTGGCACGAAAAATGCATACTACACCCTATGAAAGTTCAGAATGTGTTAGCAGAAAAAAAAGGCCTGTGTTAGCCCAAAAAAGGCCTTAAATTGCATCTTAAGTATGCAAAAATGTTGAAACGTTGGAGGCCCAAAAAAGGGGTTTACAGGCATCCTAGACCCTCTAAAGTCCAGAAAATGTTGGTGGCCCAAAAACTGTGCCAGAGAGCTCTGTATGTACCAAAAACATGTGCAGCCTCAAAGGGGCATTAACCCACATCCTAGACCACTGAAATTCCCAAAAATATATTTGGCACGAAAAATACATCCTACACCCCTGAAAGTTCAGAATATGTTAGCAGCCCAAAAAAGGCCTTAAAGTACATCTTAGGCCTGCAAAGATGTTGAAAACTTTGGAGGCCCAAAAAAGGGGTTTACAGGCATCCTAGACCCTCTAAAGTCCAGAAAATGTTGGTGGCCGAAAACTGTGCAAGAGAGCTCTGAATGTCCCAAAAACATGTGCAACCTGAAAGGGCCATTAACCCACATCCTAGACCACTGAAATTCCCAAAAATATATTTGGCACAAAAAATGCATCCTACACCCTATGAAAGTTCAGAATATGTTAGCAGCCCAAAAAAGGCCTTTAAAATGAATCTTAGGCCTGCAAAGATGTTGAAAACTTTGGAAGCCCAAAAAAGGGGCTTACAGGAATCCTAGACCCCCTAAAGTCCAGAAAATATTGGTAGCCCAAAAACTGTGCCAGAGAGCTCTCAATGTCCCAAAAACATTTGGAGCCTGAAAAGGCCATTAACCCACATCCTAGACCACTGAAATTCCCAAAAATATATTTGGCACAAAAAATGCATCCTACACCATATGAAAGTTCAGAATATGTTAGCAGCCCAAAAAAGGCCTTTAAAATGAATCTTAGGCCTGCAAAGATGTTGAAAACTTTGGAGGCCCAAAAAAGGGGCTTACAGGAATCCTAGACCCCCTAAAGTCCAGAAAATATTGGTGGCCCAAAAACTGTGCCAGTGAGCTCTGAATGTACCAAAAACATTTGCAGCCTGAAAGGGCCATTAACCCGCATCGTAGACCACTGAAATTCAAAAAAATATTTTGGGCCTGAAAAATGCATCCTACACCCCTGAAAGTTCATGTTAGCAGCGCAAAAAAGGCCTTAAAATGCATGTTAGGCCTACAAAGATGTTGAACACTTTGGAGGCCCAAAAATAGGGGTTTACAGGCATCCTAGACCCCCTAAAGTCCAGAAAATGTTGGTGGCCCAAAAACTGTGCCAAAGAGCTTGGAATGTCCCAAAAACATTTGCAGCCTGAAAGGGCCATTAACCCACATCCTAGACCACTGAAACTTCCAAAATATATTTGGCACGAAAAATACATCCTACACCCCTGAAAGTTCAGAATATGTTAGCAGCCCAAAAAAGGCCTTAAAATACATTTTGGGCCTGCAAAAATGTTGAAAACCTTGGAGGCCCAAAAAGGGGATTACAGGCATCCTAGACCCCCTAAAGTCCAGAAACTGTTGGTGGCCGAAAACTGTGCCAGAGAGCTCTGAATGTCCCAAAAACATTTGCAGCCTGAAAGGGCCATTAACCCGCATTGTAGACCACTGAAATTCGAAAAAATATTTTGGGCAATCCATCCAACACCCCTGAAAGTTCAGAATATGTTACAGCCCAAAAAAGGCCTTAAATGCATCTTAGGCCTGCAAAGATGTTGAAAACTTTGGAGGCCCAAAAAAGGGGTTACAGGCATCCTAGATCCCCTAAAGTCCAGAAACTGTTGGTGGCTGAAAACTGTGCAAGAGAGCTCTGAATGTACCAAAAACATGTGCAGCCTGAAAGTAGCATTAACCCACATCCTAGACCACTGAAATTCCAAAAATATATTTGGCACGAAAAATGCATCCTACACCCTATGAAAGTTCAGAATGTGTTAGCAGAAAAAAAGGCCTGTGTTAGCCCAAAAAGGCCTTAAATTGCATCTTAAGTATGCAAAAATGTTGAAACGTTGGAGGCCCAAAAAAGGGGTTTACAGGCATCCTAGACCCCCTAAAGTCCAGAAAATGTTGGTGGCCCAAAAACTGTGCCAGAAAGCTCTGTATGTACCAAAAACATGTGCAGCCTGAAAGGGGCATTAACCCACATCCTAGACCACTGAAATTCCCACAAATATATTTGGCACGAAAAATACATCCTACACCCCTGAAAGTTCAGAATATGTTAGCAGCCCAAAAAAGTCTTTAAAGCACATCTTAGGCCTGCAAAAATGTTGAAAACTTTGGAGGCCCAAAAAAGGGGTTTACAGGCATCCTAGACCCCCTAACGTCCAGGAAATGTTGGTGGCCCAAAAACTGTGCCAGAAAGCTCTGTATGTACCAAAAACATGTGCAGCCTGAAAGGGGCATTAACCCACATCCTAGACCACTGAAATTCCCAAAAATATATATGACACGAAAAATACATCCTAAACCCCTGAAGGTTCAGAATATGTTAGCAGCCCAAAAAAGGCCTTAACATGCATCTTAGGCCTGCAAAGATGTTGAAAACTTTGGAGGCCCAAAAAAGGGGTTTACAGGCATCCTAGACCCTCTAAAGTCCAGAAAATGTTGGTGGCCGAAAACTGTGCAAGAGAGCTCTGAATGTCCCAAAAACATGTGCAACCTGAAAGGGCCATTAACCCACATCCTAGACCACTGAAATTCCCAAAAATATATTTGGCACAAAAAATGCATCCTACACCCTATGAAAGTTCAGAATGTGTTAGCAGCCCAAAAAAGGCCTTAAATTGCATCTTAGGTATGCAAAAATGTTGAAAACGTTGGAGGCCCAAAAAAGGGGTTTACAGGCATCCTAGACCCCCTAAAGTCCAGATAATGTTGGTGGCCCAAAAACTGTGACAGAGAGCTCTGTATGTACCAAAAACATGTGCAGCCTGAAAGTAGCATTAACCCACATCCTAGACCACTGAAATTCCCAAAAATATATTTGGCACGAAAAAAACATCCTACACCCCTGAAAGTTCAGAATATGTTAGCAGCCCAAAAAAGGCCTTAAAGTACATCTTAGGCCTGCAAAAATGTTGAAAACGTTGGAAGCCCAAATAGGGGTTTACAGGCATACTAGACCCCCTAAAGTCCAGAAAGTGTTGGTGGCCCAAAAACTGTGCCAGAGAGCTCTGAATGTACCAAAAACATGTGTTGCATGAAAGGGGTATTAACCCAGATCCTAGACCACTGAAATTCCCAAAAATATATTTGGCATGAAAAATACATCCTACACCCTTGAACGTTCAGAATATGTTAGCAGCCCAAAAAAGGACTTAAAGTACATTTTAGGCCTGCAAAAATGTTGAATATTTTGGAGGCCCAAAAAAGGGGTTTACAGGCATCCTAGACACTTTAAAGTCCAGAAAATGTTGGTGGCCGAAAACTGTGCAAGAGAGCTCTGAATGTCCCAAAAACATGTGCAACCTGAAAGGGCCATTAACCCACATCCTAGACCACTGAAATTCCCAAAAATATATTTGGCACGAAAAATGCATCCTACACCCTATGAAAGTTCAGAATGTGTTAGCGGCCCAAAAAAGGCCTTAAATTACATCTTAGGTATGCAAAAATTTTGAAAACTTTGGAGGCCCAAAAAAGGGGTTTACAGGCATCCTAGACCCCCTAAAGTCCAGAAAATGTTGGTGGCGGAAAACTGTGCCAGAGAGCTCTGCTTGTACCAAAAACATTTGCAGCCTGAAAGGGCCATTAACCCACATCCTAGACCACTGAAATTCCCAAAAATATATTTGGCATGAAAAATACATCCTACACCCCTGAAAGTTCTGAATATGTTAGCAGCCCAAAAAAGGACTTAAAGTACATCTTAGGCCTGCAAAAATGTTGAAAACCTTGGAGTCCCAAAAAAGGGATTTACAGGCATGCTAGACCCCATAAAGTCCAGAAAATGTTGGTAACCCAAAAACTGTGCCAGAGAGCTCTGAATGTCCCAAAAACATTTGCAGCCTGAAAGGGCCATTAACCCAGATCCTAGACCACTGAAATTCCCAAAAATATATTTGGCATGAAAAATACATCCTACACCCCTGAACGTTCAGAATATGTTAGCAGCCCAAAAAAGGACTTATAGTACATTTTAGGCCTCCAAAAATGTTGAATATTTTGGAGGCCCAAAAAAGGGGTTTACAGGCATCCTAGACACTTTAAAGTCCAGAAAATGTTGGTGGCCGAAAACTGTGCAAGAGAGCTCTGAATGTCCCAAAAACATGTGCAACCTGAAAGGGCCATTAACCCACATCCTAGACCACTGAAATTCCCAAAAATATGTTTGGCACGAAAAATGCATCCTACACCCTATGAAAGTTCAGAATGTGTTAGCGGCCCAAAAAAGGCCTTAAATTGCATCTTAGGTATGCAAAAATGTTGAAAACGTTGGAGGCCCAAAAAAGGGGTTTACAGGCATCCTAGACCCCCTAAAGTCCAGAAAATGTTGGTGGCGGAAAACTGTGCCAGAGAGCTCTATATGTACCAAAAACATTTGCAGCCTGAAAGGGCCATTAACCCACATCCTAGACCACTGAAATTCCCAAAAATATATTTGGCATGAAAAATACATCCTACACCCCTGAACGTTCAGAATATGTTAGCAGCCCAAAAAAGGCCTTAAAATGCATCTTAGGCCTGCAAAGATGTTGAAAAATTTGGAGGCCCAAAAAAGGATTTTACAGGTATCCTAGACCCCCTAAAGGCCAGAAAATGTGGGTGGCCGAAAACTGTGCAAGAGAGCTCTGTATGTACCAAAAACATGTGCAACCTGAAAGGGCCATTCACCCACATCCTAGACCACTGAAATTCCCAAAAATATATTTGGCAAGAAAAATAGATCCTACACCCCTGAACGTTCAGAATATGTTAGCAGCCCAAAAAAGGACTTATATTACATTTTAGGTATGCAAAAATGTTGAAAACGTTGGAGGCCCAAAAAACGGGTTTACAGGCATCCTAGACCCTCTAAAGTCCAGAAAATGTTGGTGGCCCAAAAACTGTGCCAGAAAGCTCTGTATGTACCAAAAACATGTGCAGCCTGAAAGTAGCATTAACCCACATCCTAGACCACTGAAATTCCCAAAAATATATCCTACGCCCCTTAAAGGTCAGAATATGTTAGCAGCCCCAAAAAGGCCTTAAAATGAATCTTAGGCCTGCAAAGATGTTGAAAACATTGGAGGCCCAAAATACGAGTTTACAGGCATGCTAGACCCCCTAAAGTCCAGAAAATGTTGGTAACCCAAAAACTGTGCCAGGGAGCTCTGAATGTCCCAAAAACATTTGCAGCCTGAAAGGGCCATTAACCCGCATCGTAGACCACTGAAAGTCGAAAAAATATTTTGGGCAATGCATCCAACACCCATGAAAGTTCAGAATATGTTACAGCCCAAAAAAGGCCTTAAATGCATCTTAGGCCTGCAAAGATGTTGAAAACTTTGGAGGCCCAAAAAAGGGGTTACAGGGATCCTAGACCCCCTAAAGTCCAGAAAATGTTGGTGGCCGAAAACTGTGCAAGAGAACTCTGAATGTCCCAAAAACATGTGCAACCTGAAAGGGCCATTAACCCACACCCTAGACCACTGAAATTCCCAAAAATATATTTGGCAAGAAAAATGCATCCTACACCCTATGAAAGTTCAGAATGTGTTAGCAGCCCAAAAAAGGCCTTAAATTGCATCTTAGGTATGCAAAAATGTTGAAATCTTTGGAGGCCCAAAAAAGGGGTTTACAGGCATCCTAGACCCCCTAATGTCCACAAAATGTTGGTGGCCCAAAAACTGTGCAAGAGATCTCTGAATGTCCCAAAAACATTTGCAACCTGAAAGTGTCATTAATCCGCATCCTAGACCACTGAAATTCGAAAAAAATATTTTGGGCATGAAAAATGCATTCTACACCCCTGAAAGTTCAGAATATGTTAGCAGCCCAAAAAAGGCCTTAAAGTACATTTTAGGCTTGCAAAAATGTTGAAAACTTGAGCTCTGAATGTACCAAAAACATGTGCAGCCTGAAAGGGGCATTAAACAACATCCTAGACCACTGAAATTCCCCAAAATATATTAAGCACGAAAAATGCATCCTACACCACTGAAAGTTCTGAATATGTTAGCAACCCAAAAAAGGCCTTAAATTACATTTTAGGCCTGCAAAGAAGTTGAAAACTTTGGAGGCCCAAAAAAGGGGTTTACAGGCATGCTAGACCCCCTAAAGTCCAAAAAATGTTGGTGGCCCAAAAACTGTGCCAGAGAGCTCTGAATGTAGCAAAAACATGTGCAGCCTGAAAGGGGCATTAACCCACATCCTAGACCACTGAAATTCCCAAAAATATATTTGGCACGAAAATACATCCTACCCCCCGAAAGTTCAGAATATGTTAGCAACCCAAAAAAGGCCTTAAATTACATTTTAGGCCTGCAAAGAAGTTGAAAACTTTGGAGGCCCAAAAAAGGGGTTTACAGGCATGCTAGATCCCCTAAAGTCCAGAAAATGTTGGTGGCTCAAAAACTGTGCCAAAGAGCTCGGAATGTCCCAAAAACATTTGCAGCCTGAAAGGGCCATTAACCCACCTCCTAGACCACTGAAATTCCCAAAAATATATTTGGCACGAAAAATACATCCTACACCCCTGAAAGTTCAGAATATGTTACAGCCCAAAACAGGCCTTAAAATGCATCTTAGGCCTGCAAAGATGTCGAAAACTTTGGAGGCCCAAAAAAAGGGGTTTACAGGCATCCTAGACCCCCTAAAGTCCAGAAAATGTTGGTGGCCCAAAATCTGTGCCAGAGAGCTCTGTATGTACCAAAAACATGTGCAGCCTGAAAGTAGCATTAACCCACATCCTAGACCACTGAAATTCCCACAAATATTTTGTCCATGAAAAATGCATCCTACACCCCTGAAAGTTCAGAATATGTTAGCAGCCCAAAAAAGGCCTTGAAGTACATCTTAGGCCTGCAAAAATGTTGAAAACTTTGGAGGCCCAAAAAAGGGGTTTACAGGCATCCTATACCCCTAAAGTCCAGAAAGTGCTGGTGGCCCAAAAACTGTGCCAAGAGCTCTGAATGTACCAAAAACATGTGCAGCCTGAAAGGGGCATTAACCCACATCCTAGACCACTGAAATTCCCAAAAATATATTTGGCATGAAAAATACATCCTACCCCCCGAAAGTTCAGAATATGTTAGCAGCCCAAAAAAGGCCTTAAAGTACATCTTAGGCCTGCAAAAATGTTGAAAACTTTAGATGCCCAAAAAAGGGGTTTACAGGCATACTAGACCCCCTAAAGTCCAGAAAATGTTGGTGGCCCAAAAAGTGTGCCAGAGAGCTCTGTATGTACCAAAAACATGTGCAGCCTGAAAGTAGCATTAACCCACATCCTAGACCACTGAAATTCCCACAAATATTTTGTCCATGAAAAATGCATCCTACACCCCTGAAAGTTCAGAATATGTTAGCAGCCCAAAAAAGGCCTTGAAGTACATCTTAGGCCTGCAAAAATGTTGAAAACGTTGGAGGCCCAAAAAAGGGGTTTACAGGCATCCTAGACCCCCTAAAGTCCAGAAAATGTTGGTGGCCCAAAAACTGTGCCAAAGAGCTTGGAATGTCCCAAAAACATTTGCAGCCTGAAAGGGCCATTAACCCCCATCCCAGACCACTGCAATTTGAAAAAAATATTTTGGGCATGAAAAATGCATCCTACACCTTATGAAAGTTCAGAATGTGTTAGCAGCCCAAAAAAGGCCTTAAATTGCATCTTAGTTATGCAAAAATGTTGAAAACTTTGGAGGCCCAAAAAAGGGGTTTACAGGCATCCTAGACCCCCTAAAGTCCAGAAAATGCTGGTGGCCCAGAAACTGTGCCATAGAGCTCTGAATGTCCCAAAAACATTTGCAACCTGAAAGTGCCATTAATCCGCATCCTAGACCACTGAAATTCGAAAAAAATATTTTGGGCATGAAACATGCATCCTACACCCCTGAAAGTTCAGAATATGTTAGTAGCCCAAAACAGGCCTTAAATTGCATCTTAGGTATGCAAAAATGTTGAAAACATTGGAGGCTCAAAAAAGGGGTTTACAGGCATCCTAGACCCCCTAAAGTCCAGAAAATGTTGGTGGCCCAAAAACTGTGCCAGAGAGCTCTGTATGTACCAAAAACATGTGCAGCCTGAAAGGGGCATTAACCCACATCCTAGACCACTGAAATTCGCAAAAATATGTTTGGCACGAAAAATACATCCTACACCCCTGAAAGTTTAGAATATGTTAGCAGCCCAAAAAAGGCCTTAAATTGCATCTTAGGTATGCAAAAATGTTGAATATTTTGGAGGCCCAAAAAAGGGGTTTACAGGCATCCTAGACCCCCTAAAGTCCAGAAAATGTTGGTGGCTGAAAACTGTGCAAGAGAGCTCTGAATGTCCCAAAAACACGTGCAACCTTAAAGCGCCATTAACCCACATCCTAGACCACTGAAATTCCCAAAAATATATTTGGCACAAAAAATGCATCCTACACCCTATGAAAGTTCAGAATGTGTTAGCAGCCCAAAAAAGGCCTTAAATTGCATCTTAGGTATGCAAAAATGTTGAAAACGTTGGAGGCCCAAAAAAGGGGTTTACAGGCATCCTAGACCCTCTAAAGTCCAGAAAATGTTGGTGGCCCAAAAACTGTGCCAGAGATCTCTGTATGTACCAAAAACATGTGCAGCCTGAAAGTAGCATTAACCCACATCCTAGACCACTGAAATTCCCAAAAATATATTTGGCACGAAAAATGCATCCTACACCCTATGAAAGTTCAGAATGTGTTAGCAGCCCAAAAAAGGCCTTAAATTGCATCTTAGGTATGCAAAAATGTTGAAAACGTTGGAGGCCCAAAAAAGGGGTTTACAGGCATCCTAGACCCCCTAAAGTCCAGAAAATGTTGGTGGCCCAAAAACTGTGCCAGAGAGCTCTGTATGTACCAAAATCATGGGCAGCCTGAAAGTAGCATTAACCCACATCCTAGACCACTGAAATTCCCAAAAATATATTTGGCACGAAAAATGCATCCTACACCCCTGAAAGTTCAGAATATGTTACAGCCCAAAACAGGCCTTAAAATGCATCTTAGGCCTGCAAAGATGTCGAAAACTTTGGAGGCCCAAAAAAAGGGGTTTACAGGCATCCTAGACCCCCTAAAGTCCAGAAAATGTTGGTGGCCCAAAATCTGTGCCAGAGAGCTCTGTATGTACCAAAAACATGTGCAGCCTGAAAGTAGCATTAACCCACATCCTAGACCACTGAAATCCCACAAATATTTTGTCCATGAAAAATGCATCCTACACCCCTGAAAGTTCAGAATATGTTAGCAGCCCAAAAAAGGCCTTGAAGTACATCTTAGGCCTGCAAAAATGTTGAAAACTTTGGAGGCCCAAAAAAGGGGTTTACAGGCATCCTATACCCCTAAAGTCCAGAAAGTGCTGGTGGCCCAAAAACTGTGCCAAGAGCTCTGAATGTACCAAAAACATGTGCAGCCTGAAAGGGGCATTAACCCACATCCTAGACCACTGAAATTCCCAAAAATATATTTGGCATGAAAAATACATCCTACCCCCCGAAAGTTCAGAATATGTTAGCAGCCCAAAAAAGGCCTTAAAGTACATCTTAGGCCTGCAAAAATGTTGAAAACTTTAGATGACCAAAAAAGGGGTTTACAGGCATACTAGACCCCCTAAAGTCCAGAAAATGTTGGTGGCCCAAAAAGTGTGCCAGAGAGCTCTGTATGTACCAAAAACATGTGCAGCCTGAAAGTAGCATTAACCCACATCCTAGACCACTGAAATTCCCACAAATATTTTGTCCATGAAAAATGCATCCTACACCCCTGAAAGTTCAGAATATGTTAGCAGCCCAAAAAAGGCCTTGAAGTACATCTTAGGCCTGCAAAAATGTTGAAAACGCTGGAGGCCCAAAAAAAGGGGTTTACAGGCATCCTAGACCCCCTAAAGTCCAGAAAATGTTGGTGGCCCAAAAACTGTGCCAAAGAGCTTGGAATGTCCCAAAAACATTTGCAGCCTGAAAGGGCCATTAACCCCCATCCCAGACCACTGCAATTTGAAAAAAATATTTTGGGCATGAAAAATGCATCCTACACCTTATGAAAGTTCAGAATGTGTTAGCAGCCCAAAAAAGGCCTTAAATTGCATCTTAGTTATGCAAAAATGTTGAAAACTTTGGAGGCCCAAAAAAGGGGTTTACAGGCATCCTAGACCCCCTAAAGTCCAGAAAATGCTGGTGGCCCAAAAACTGTGCCATAGAGCTCTGAATGTCCCAAAAACATTTGCAACCTGAAAGTGCCATTAATCCGCATCCTAGACCACTGAAATTCGAAAAAAATATTTTGGGCATGAAACATGCATCCTACACCCCTGAAAGTTCAGAATATGTTAGCAGCCCAAAACAGGCCTTAAATTGCATCTTAGGTATGCAAAAATGTTGAAAACATTGGAGGCTCAAAAAAGGGGTTTACAGGCATCCTAGACCCCCTAAAGTCCAGAAAATGTTGGTGGCCCAAAAACTGTGCCAGAAAGCTCTGTATGTACCAAAAACATGTGCAGCCTGAAAGGGGCATTAACCCACATCCTAGACCACTGAAATTCGCAAAAATATGTTTGGCACGAAAAATACATCCTACACCCCTGAAAGTTTAGAATATGTTAGCAGCCCAAAAAAGGCCTTAAATTGCATCTTAGGTATGCAAAAATGTTGAATATTTTGGAGGCCCAAAAAAGGGGTTTACAGGCATCCTAGACCCCCTAAAGTCCAGAAAATGTTGGTGGCTGAAAACTGTGCAAGAGAGCTCTGAATGTCCCAAAAACACGTGCAACCTTAAAGCGCCATTAACCCACATCCTAGACCACTGAAATTCCCAAAAATATATTTGGCACAAAAAATGCATCCTACACCCTATGAAAGTTCAGAATGTGTTAGCAGCCCAAAAAAGGCCTTAAATTGCATCTTAGGTATGCAAAAATGTTGAAAACGTTGGAGGCCCAAAAAAGGGGTTTACAGGCATCCTAGACCCTCTAAAGTCCAGAAAATGTTGGTGGCCCAAAAAATGTGCCAGAGATCTCTGTATGTACCAAAAACATGTGCAGCCTGAAAGTAGCATTAACCCACATCCTAGACCACTGAAATTCCCAAAAATATATTTGGCACGAAAAATGCATCCTACACCCTATGAAAGTTCAGAATGTGTTAGCAGCCCAAAAAAGGCCTTAAATTGCATCTTAGGTATGCAAAAATGTTGAAAACGTTGGAGGCCCAAAAAAGGGGTTTACAGGCATCCTAGACCCCCTAAAGTCCAGAAAATGTTGGTGGCCCAAAAACTGTGCCAGAGAGCTCTGTATGTACCAAAATCATGGGCAGCCTGAAAGTAGCATTAACCCACATCCTAGACCACTGAAATTCCCAAAAATATATTTGGCACGAAAAATGCATCCTACACCCCGTAAAGTTCAGAATATGTTAGCAGCCCAAAAAAGGCCTTAAAGTACTTCTTAGGCCTGCAAAAATGTTGAAAACTTTGGAGGCCCAAAAAAGGGGTTTACAGGCATCCTGTACCCCTAAATTCCAGAAAGTGTTGGTGGCCCAAAAACTGTGCCAGAGAGCTCTGAATGTACAAAAACATGTGCAGCCTGAAAGTAGCATTAACCCACATCCTAGACCACTGAAATTCCCAAAAATATATTTGGCACAAAAATGCATCCTACACCCTATGAAAGTTCAGAATGTGTTAGCAGCCCAAAAAAGGCCTTAAATTGCATCTTAGGTATGCAACAATGTTGAAAACGTTGGAGGCCCAAAAAAGGGGTTTACAGTCATCCTAGACCCTCTAAAGTCCAGAAAATGTTGGTGGCCCAAAAACTGTGCCAGAGATCTCTGTATGTACCAAAAACATGTGTAGCCTGAAAGGGGCATTAACCCCCATCCTAGACCACTGAAATTCGAAAAAAATATTTTGGGCATGAAAAATGCATCCTACACCCCTGAAAGTTCAGAATATGTTAGCAGCCCAAAAAAGGCCTTAAAATGCATCTTAGGCCTGCAAAGATGTTGAAAACTTTGGAGGCCCAAAAAAGGGGTTTACAGGCATCCTAGACCCACTAAAGTGCAGAAAATGTTGGTGTCCCAAAATCTGTGCCAGAGAGCTCTGTATGTACCAAAAACATGTGCAGCCTGAAAGGGGCATTAACCCCCATCCTAGACCACTGAAATTCCCAAAAATATATTTGGCACGAAAAATGCATCCTACACCCTATGAAAGTTCAGAATGTGTTAGCAGCCCAAAAAAGGCCTTAAATTGCATCTTAGGTATGCAAAAATGTTGAATATTTTGGAGGCCCAAAAAAGGGGTTTACAGGCATCCTAGACCCCCTAAAGTCCAGAAAATGTTGGTGGCCCAAATACTGTGCCAAAGAGCTCTGAATGTCCCAAAAACATTTGCAGCCTGAAAGGGCCATTAACCCCCATCCTAGACCACTGAAATTCGAAAAAAATATTTTGGGCATGAAAAATGCATCCTACACCCCTGAAAGTTCAGAATGTGTTAGCAGCCCAAAAAAGGCCATAAAATGCATCTTAGGCCTGCAAAGATGTTGAAAACTTTGGAGGCATAAAAAAGGGGTTTACAGGCATCCTAGACCCCCTAAAGTCCAGAAAATGTTGGTGGCCGAAAAATGTGCAAGAGAGCTCTGAATGTCCCAAAAACATGTGCAACCAGAAAGGGCCATTAACCCACATCCTAGACCACTGAAATTCCCAAAAATATATTTGGCACGAAAAATGCATCCTACACCCCGTAAAGTTCAGAATATGTTAGCAGCCCAAAAAAGGCCTTAAATTGCATCTTAGGCCTGCAAAAATGTTGAAAACTTTGGAGGCCCAAAAAAGGGGTTTACAGGCATCCTAGACCCCCTAAAGTCCAGAAAATGTTGGTGGCCCAAAAACTGTGCCAGAGAGCTCTGTATGTACCAAATACATGTGCAGCCTGAAAGTAGCATTAACCCACATCCTAGACCACTGAAATTCCCCAAAATAAATTAAGCACGAAAAATGCATCCTACACCACTGAAAGTTCTGAATATGTTAGCAGTCCAAAATAGGCCTTAAAGTACTTCTAAGGCCTGCAAAAATGTTGAAAACTTTGGAGGCCCAAAAAAGGAGTTTACAGACATCCTGTACCCCTAAATTCCGGAAAGTGTTGGTGGCCCAAAAACTGTGCCAGAGAGCTCTGAATGTACCAAAAACATGTGCAGCCTGAAAGGGGCATTAACCCACATTCTAGACCACTGAAATTCCCAAAAATATATTTGGAATGAAAAATACATCCTACCCCCCGAAAGTTCAGAATATGTTAGCAGCCCAAAAAAGGTCTTAAAGTACATTTTAGGCCTGCAAAGAAGTTGAAAACTTTGGAGGCCCAAAAAAGGGGTTTACAGGCATCCTAGACCCCCTAAAGTCCAGAAAATGTTGGTGGCCGAAAACTGTGCAAGAGAGCTCTGAATGTCCCAAAAACACGTGCAACCTGAAAGGGCCTTTAACCCACATCCTAGACCACTGAAATTCCCAAAAATATATTTGGCACAAAAAATGCATCCTACACCCTATGAAAGTTCAGAATGTGTTAGCAGCCCAAAAAAGGCCTTAAATTGCATCTTAGGTATGCAACAAAGTTGAAAAAGTTGGAGGCCCAAAAAAGAGGTTTACAGGCATCCTAGACCCCCTAAAGTCCAGAAAATGTTGGTGGCCCAAAAACTGTGCCAGAGAGCTCTGTATGTACTGTAAGGATATTTGGCGTGTTACAGCACAGAGTACAGCACTACTGCACAGGTAGCAAACAGCACAGAGTACAGCACTACTGCACAGGTAGCAATTTTTTTTTGCAGCACCACCACAAGGGTGCGGTGCATTGCTATATGTGTTACCAGATTAACAAGGAAAGACAGGCCATTCAGTAAAAAACGATTTTAACATATAAGATGCAAATCTATTTTTACAGTTAAAAGCACACGTGCACATTCAAAAATGCACGCTATTTTTCACCTGAAATGCCTATGGTGCGTGTGCAGAGAGAAAATGTATTAAATATTGAATGCTGTTTATGTGTGCTTGTTTTCTTTTAACTTGTGTTTAATTTCAGAAAAAAAAATTCTGAAAGTGAACTTTTAAACGCACATCCATTTTTTTTTTCTCATCTCTGCTGCCCTGTCCACATAATTACAGGAAGCAAAAGAGCTCGAAAGAACAGGAAATCAGTTGGTTACAAAGTATTACTATAAAAATGAGCCATTGTGTAGAGAAGGAGGAGATGGCATGATTGATTCTGATTGGAGCAGCGTCATAGCAAGTATCATGCTAGAGGGAGTGATCACAGTTTTGCTGGGGGGGTTTGAGGAGAGAGAAGGGCAGTCAAGATTTGGCAGAACTGGGAGAAGGACCTATTTTTTCCTGGTTGGAGCATTCCTATCTGCAAAAGCTGAGAATTCCAGGCAATGACCCCGGTTTGAGAAGGAAAGGCGATCCTTTTTACTGGGGTTAATCTTCAAGGGAGCCACATTCAGAAAGAGAACAGCTAAAGAAAACTTGACTGAACAGATAAGGTAATTACATAAGTGTGGGAGCTAAGTGTGTACGAGACGAGAATGTTCAGTCAGAGTAGGAAAAGAGATTCCGGTGCCTTAATCACACGTTAATGTTGCAAATTATGTTCTGTTCTCTGCCAGTTTTTTTTTCAGTGTATTTCAGACAATGCTGTTAATGTGCTGTTTTAGTTATTTCTGTAAAGAGTGAGATCGTGTTTAAATGCAACTTTAATAATACAGAAAAATATTTGAAAGCAGACGGGTGGTGTGTCTTCTATTTACCAATACAGTGCTGATGAGGGGAGATTTTTAAACAATGCAATTGTCATTTTAAGACAGATGTGTGCATGATCATATTCAGTATGGAGAGTTGAGAGTGATTGTTTGTAGCATAGCTCGTTGGAGGTACATGAGCCAACGGGAAGAGGGACTCTCTGAACATAGTTCCCTACCGTATATAAGGTAGTGGAAATTACCACAAAATTACCACATATAGCTCTCTGTCGTAAATAAGTCAGTGAGATCGCCCATGGTGGCACACTAACACTAACGCTGAAAATGTGGTATTCCTAAAATGTAGGTCTGAGGTCTCTCTAGTGATTACACGAAAAATCTAAGCAAAGATAAGGGATTCTGGACATGGGGGCCACAAATAAAACAAGGGAATTATGCTCACCAAAATACCACCAACCACGCATACCAAATATGCATGTCTGGGTGCTGAAATAATGCATGTCCACTGTATTATTGTTGTACAGGGCCCAATCTGAATGCGAGGAGTGATTATTGCTAAGTTATTTTTCGGCGGTAATAAAATACCGTCAGGCCCCAAATCTCCACAAAATACCCTACATATTTATGGTGCGTTGCAGGCCGGGAAAGTGATCATAGAGTACCTACTGGGCGTGGCAAGTGTGTCTCACACTGCCATTTGCACATTAAAGGGAACCCATTTTATAATAGCAGTGTGCCACTAAAAACGAATTTCAGAATGTCACAAAGGGAAACCACATTCTCAGATCTAGTGCAATATTTAGAGGCAAAGTTGTTTGCACATGGGAATTGGTCGTCAAATAGTACGTTAGAATGGAGTAGCCGCATTCAGGGTGAGGTGCAGAAAGAAAAACTAGACAATATTTTTGCAGAAGGCAGCATAATTCAAGTCTGCCTTACAAGATTATTGAATGCAGCCAATAAAAGTGCAGAGAAAGACTGTTTAATACAGCTATGCGGCAAAATATGGTTTATTTTAAACAAGTCCCTGCGAATGCAAGAGAATGATACTGAGCTAATTAACCGGTTAAAGACTGAATTAGAGGGGGCAAGTAAAAATCAGGAAATGTTGAGAGCAGAATTGGATGTATGCCAAAAAGACATGCAATTAAAATGCAGAGACTTTGATACTCAGTTATCCAAAAGCAAGAAACAATTTGAAGATAGTGAGCAAGAATTGGCACACTTAAAAGCCTTAGTGGATCACATTAGGCAGGATAAAGATGAGGTTGTTTCAGAAATGCAGATTTTACAAAAAGAACATTGTGAAAAAGAAGGTGATCTCCAGAGTGCAGAACAAGAAATGATTAAAATGATTCAAGAAAGAGACAAAAGAAATAAAGAGTTCAATGAATGCCAAATGCAAATGTGCGACATGCAGGAGGTGATTAATAAAATGAATGTTGAAAACAACTATTTGCAAGATGAAGCCAACAGACTCCTTAAAAAGTGTAAGGACTTAGAACAGCAAATGTGCATTCCCAGGTCCCAGGAGAGGCGGCAGGGTACCACATTCAATGGAGTGGAGGTGAATACTAGCTCTGCCCAAAGAGCTAGTGCTCCAGTGACTGGGCCGGGGACTGAACTTGGTTGCAGCGCCCTTGGGGGATTTGATACTCCCATTGGGAGCAGCCACCAATCTCATACACCTGAAAACAGGATTGAATCACAAAATAGTGCAATTCCATGTATTGCAACAAGTAGCCCCATAAAAATAATGAAATCCATTAAAGCCCTGATCAAACCATTTAAAAAGGGAGGTGAATGCTGCATTGAGGATCACTTAGAAGCGGTGCATGACATTTTTAAAGCACTCCAGATACCTAAGGAACAGTACAGACAATATTTTCATTTAACTTTAGATGCCCCGACGGCCAGCATCATAAGGGGATTAAATGAACAGCAGAATATGACATGGCTGGAGTTTGAAAAAGAAATTAGGCGTCATTTTTCTCCTTTTCAGTCATTTCAGGAGGCAAAGAAAGTCACGTACACAATTACTGCTGGACCTAATATATCCCCTCGCCAATTTTTACAAGACTTAAAAAGAGCATTTTCTCGCTTTGATGTATCTTTTGACTCAAATTCCAATGAGTTTAAAACTGCATACTTCTAGGGCTACAGAAAGACATCATATCCCAATGGGTCCGTGAATTTGACCGTGACAAGTCCCTTGAATGGATTGTACATCAAAGCACAAAACTATATGAGGTACTCTATTGTCAGGGTAGAGAAAGTGATAAAATGAAAGATACTAGACCTAAATCTAAAGAACCCTCAGCCACAGTAATGGAAATCAGGTCAGCCAAAATGTCCCTTGAGTCTGCTCAAAGCCAAGGTAAAAATAATGTGACACCTGAACAAAGGGGTAATCAACAAAGATCGCCATTTCCTGTACCAATGTTCCAATCACATGATCCTAGTAATAGAGAGAGCTACATCAGCCCTAGGTATTTAGGGGACAGACCCCGGGTAGGATACCGGCCTGATATGGCAGGTATGAACAATAACCAGAGACAAAATCAAGATCAAAGAAATGATGGTCCCTACCAGTCATTGGGGACACAGAGCAGATTTGATCCCAGCACCATGATATATGGTAATCAGGATAGGCCCCGATATGTGGATCGATTTACTGATAATGGAAATCAACATAGGGGCCAGTACCCACAATCTGAGAGACAGGACATGAGGCAAAACGTGAACTACAGTCCACGCCAGTACAATGATTCCCCACCAGGGGACTATAATCAAAGGATGGGTGCAACCCGCTCCCCTCCACAAATGAATCAAGAGTTCAGAAACCATCCCAACCGACATCAATCACCTGAGAGGTATCAGAATAGATCCAATCAGGGGGAAAACAACCAATATCGACCTAGGCCACAGAAAGAGGATCCTAGAGAGATGGAAAGGTTCCAGTGCCTTGAGGCCCAAGTGAAAATGTTAGCTGAGCAAATAGGAAAGCTCTATACAGCGCAAAAACAACCTTCCAAAGAGGGGGCTGATGGCCATAGCAATGACCAGGGGGCTTCCGAAAAGTGACTAAGTACTCATGATAACTGCAGTGCCAAAATGACAGATTGCTCTGATATAATTTTGCATAACGACTCTGAGATGCCTAATGGATTAAAAATGAAAGCACCAGTAAATGAAATTGTGACAGAAAGTGCAAATACTTCTAAAAAAGAGGTACGGTTTAACTTAGAGCTAAATGAAACAGTAAATATTGGCACAAATGAAAAAGAAACATTAGGAATTCCAAAAGAACAAAGGAACAGATTTAAGAAAAATGACTCATGCATGGGGAATACCAGTGAACAGGGAGTAAGTGGGGATGCTATAGCTCCTTCCCTGTGCAAGCTAAACAATGACCAAACACAGACAGAAAAAAGAAATACTCACAAGGAGGGTACAAGTCAATCACCTGAAGAATTCTTTGAGCCACATATTTTTGAAGAGGCTGAAAGGGCTGGTATCACACTAAATGATCGCAAATGCACAGAATTAAAAAATGACAAATTGCTGAATGATGTTGTTACACATGTTCAGTTGGAGGATTGTAATGTGGTCTCTGATGTTACCCAGATGGATGGGCGAACAGTGGCCACACTCCAAAAAACCTCTGAACATGGAGAAATGAATAAAACCTCTCGCGCAGAAATGGTTAAAAAGGAGGGAAAAATGTCTTTCCATTTACCAATGTGCTTAGCCAAAAGTGAAAAAGACCTGAGAAAGGTGAGCCCTGAAATCAGTAAGAATTCACATTTCTTATGTGTATTAGAGGAAGTTGAGGACAGATATTATGCACCCATCACTGTAGAACAAAAATGCCACACCTTTGCTATGATTGACACTGGCGCACAGGCCACAATTATGTCCAAGGAGCTGGTAAAGAGTATCAATGAAGGGAGACCTCCACAGAGTCAGATCACAGTGAAGGAAAATCAAGGCCCAGTGCATAACTTTAATGGGGAGGAGGTGCACATCATAGGTGTAACTGAGGTTGACATAAAAATAGGAAAGCACAGAATGAAACAAGAGGTATTGATCACATCTAATTGTGAAATTCCATTTCTGATGGGGACAGATTGCCTGAAAAGATTGTCTCCTCTCATAGATGGGGTGAATGGAGTGCTGTGGTCCTTAACCAAAAAACCATTGAGGTCTAAGAAACTAAAATCACAAAACAGCAATATAAATGAATGTCACACCGTTGCCAAAACAAATGATGCTGTGGAGGTATATCTCCAGAATAGCTGCATACCTAGTGTCAGTGTCATATTAATGTGTCAAGACAAAATGCAGAGCGACAATGAAAAACTACCTGTACAAATATACTTGGACCCAAGGAAAGATTGGCAGACTGCCATAGATGAGCACACATTATGTTTTTATCTAAAAGAGAAAACGTGCAAACAGAATATTGCTCCTAAAACAGATTCAGAAAAACACATTACCACTCTGGCAGAAATACACATGGAAGATGAGCAACCATGGGTTCATGTTGGTATAAATGATTATTTTAAAACAATAAAAGCCACTTTAGCGCTTGAACATGAAAGGAGTTTCATTAATGAGAAATTGTTGCAAAAAATAATGGAAAGGGAAGAAATCCCGAGATTTAGGATAAAAAACCAATATGTTTCTGGCTTGGACAGTCCAGACTTTGAAAACCGAATTGCAGGCAGATGCATGCTTAAAATTAGCATTGGGCAGAAAACAATTTACCATAATGTATGGATAGTGAGTGGAGCACAAAATGAATTTTACATGGGAAATGACATCATGCACAGAATGTGTATGGTGTTAGATTTCCTTAATCAAAAAATATGGTCACGCCTAGGTGGTCCGGCACCTGAATTTGAAGACAAAAGAAGGGCTTATCATTGTGCACAACTGGTTCCTTATGCAATCGAATTACAAATGAGGAAAAATACTATTATTCCTGCATTTACAAAACAGTTTGCAATAACACTGAAATGCAAAAATGGACAGCAGATGAAAGGCTCTGATGCATTTGTATGCCTGAATGAATCCATAAAACAGCAAGGCCTGGATTATGAATACATTCCATTGGTAGACATTGGTGAGGGATCTGTAAAAATCATGGTAAATAATAAAGGTTGTCAGGATATTCATTTAGAGGAAAACTCCCCATTAGGAATTTCCATACAAAAATCGCATTATACGGCAGATTTAAATAACATGGTGATTGGGAATATTCCTGAAAAATATGTAGATGCCAAGGGCGAGTTGCCAGAACACCTGGACTCTCAGCCCAAAGGAATATTTAAAATTCATTCTGTGTATCCTTATGATTCAAATGAGACAGTGTGCTGCCATCAAGAGGAATGCATAATATTTAATTTAAATGAAAATGAAACAGAAAATCAGCCCATTGAAGTGGAAGCTGATATGCCAAAATATTTAAAAGTGGCAGCTTTACAAAAAGACACAGCCACACAGTTAGAGGAAAGCGCCGAGATTCCCTTACCAGAAGATTTTCCAGAATTTTCCAAAATGGTAGAAGAGCAGATCTCCTTAGCGGATGCATGTGAAAGCAATGAAGAGAGGGACAATCTGAGGGAGATATTTATGGAGTTTAAGGATGTATTTGCAAAAGATGCTTATGATTGTGGTTTAACTGATTTACATGTGGCCACACTACCAGAAGGGTGTAGCAGAAATCCAGTGTTTGTGCGCCAGTATAGACTACCGCTGGCATGTTTAGAATAATTGGCAGAGATTATTAAAAATTTGGAATCGCGGGGAATCATCAGGCCCATTCATAGCACATCCAATACACCTATTTTAGGTGTGTTAAAGCCGAATGGTCAATGGCGGCTGTGTGCAGACTTGAGAGAGTTAAATAAAAGAGTACCAATATCTAGATGGCCACTGCCATTCATTGATCAGGGCCTAGCTCAGGTACATGGTTCAAATGTATTTACCACATTAGATCTCACCTCTGGATATTGGTGCGTGCCATTGGCAGAGGAGATACAACATTTATTTTCTTTTACATTTGACAGGACTCAATATGCCTGGCTTAGAACTCCGTTCGGGTACATCAATAGTGGGAGTGAATTTGGCATATTTTTGAGAAAGGCCATGCCGGATGCAGCGGAAAGAGGAACAATAGTTTATGTGGACGATGTCCTGATAAAAAATGAAAGCCTGAAAAGCCATTTTGATGAAATAAGACATGTACTTGGCCAATTGCAGAAAGCAGGCGCCAAAGTATCTTTGCAAAAAGCACAATGGTGCAAGAAAAAAGTGAACTTTCTAGGACATGAAGTGACTGAACATGGGCTAAATCCACAAAAGAAGAAAATAGAGGCCATACAAAGATTAAAGATCCTAAAAATGTGAAAGGAGTAAAAAGTTTATTAGGGATGACAGGCTATAACAGAAAGTTCATTGAAAATTATGCAGAAATCACTCAACCATTGACTAAACTGCTTAAACTGAATACTCCCTGGAAATGGGAAAAGGGGCAGTCTGATGCAGTGGCTAAATTAAAGGAATGTCTTGTAAAGGCACCATGTTTAGCATACCCCATAAAGGATAGGGATTTCTTTATAGAAATAGGTTTTTCTGAACATTGTATGTCAGCAGTGTTATCACAAAAACACGATTTGAATCACAAAACCATTGCATATGCAAGTAAGGCATTTTCCCAAGTTGAAATGAAATTTAATGAATGTGAAAAGGCCCTATTAACCACTGTGTGGGCCCTACAACATTTCCGCCCCATTGTTCAGGGAGAAAAGGTAATTATTGAAACAAATCATCAACCTTTGCAATTTTTAGAGAGTAAAAGAATTAGATCAGGTAATCTAGCGCAATCCAGAATCACTTCATGGACGCTGGCATTACAAGGTTTTCCCGTAGAACTGAGATATGGACAAAATAAAAAGAACCCAATTGCTCAAGGGTTAGCTGACTTACATGACTGTGCAGCTGAACAAATACCAAATGAAATGGAAGTAGAAACTAGTTTACAGGAATTTGAACAATCACCACACAAAGCTTTTGGTGAAAAAACATGCAAGGATTTGCCAACTGTATATGTGGATGGTTGTGCTTTTCACATTGAAAATGACAGTAATAAACAGTTAGTGGCAGGAATAGGAAATGTCTGGTTGAAATGTGAAGGTGTCCCCAGTATAGGGATGAGGATTGGAGATAGGAGCAGTCAGGTGGCGGAATTGGCAGCCATTTATAAAGCAATTGCTACTGCAGTTGATAAAAAGTTCAGTGAAATTGTCCTGGTGACTGATTCTGACTATGCACGGAATAGCTTTGTGGAGTATTTGCCTGGTTGGAAAGCAAGAGGCATGGTTACATATAACAAAAAGCCACTTAAGCATGGAAAAATGATACAAGCCATAGACAAATTGGTGTCAGAGAATGAGTTAACAATATACTGGAGAAAAATTCGTGGGCATTTAAAAACACCAGGAGAGGATAAGGAGGGAAATGATAAGGCAGACGACCTGGCTAAGATTGGGGCTGTGATGGGAGAATTGCTACCTATTGATTATTTAATGGGTGAAATACAAATTGATGCAGTCACACGTTCTAAAGCACCAAAGGAGGTAGATCAACCGGTGGTGCAGTGGAGTCATGACACGCCAGACCAAGATTTGATTGAGGCACAAAAGAATGATCAAATTTTGGGAATCTATTATAATCATTTGATAGATCCCGAACAAAATCCTTTAACAGAAAATGACTGTATGGGAAAAGAAGAGTTGAGGGTGCTATTAAAGAACAAAACACGAATTAGATTACAGGATGGACTCATGATTAGAGAGTCCATAACAGGACAAATACAGTGGGTAGTACCCCTTTCATTCAGAGGACTAATGCTACACCATGCACATGATGCCATAACCGCAGGCCATAGAGGTTCACAAAAAACATTAGAAATACTAAAAGATTATGCTTACTGGCCACATATGTCCCAAGATGTGGAATTATATACTAGAGGATGTCTAGTATGCGCCCAATTTAAACCTGCTTCACCAATGCATAGAGCACCATTGATGAAAAGAGGCCTAACTCTCCCATGGTCAGATTTGCAAATAGACTATGTAGGGCCTTTAAAAAGGTCGAGCAGGGGACACCGTTATATTTTGAGTGTGGTATGTTTGATGTCGAAGTGGATTGAATGCATTCCTGCACCAGATTGTAGTGCGCAAACAGCAGCCACATTGCTGGTGAACCATGTGTTCTCAAGGTTTGGGTTGCCACAAAGAATTGAGTCAGACACAGGAAGTCATTTCACAAGTACTCTAATGAGTAAGGTATGGCAAATACTAGGTGTGAAAAGGAAACTACATATCGCATATCGGGCGGCGTCTTCAGGTACAGTTGAAAGAAGCAATAGGTCTGTTGTGGATATTTTAAAGAAATTTGTGGCAGAAGCAGGTTCCAGCTGGGATTTGCGTTTACCATTGGTTTTGATGGCAATCAGGTCGACTCCTGCCAAAGCAACAGGTGTTAGCCCCCATGAGGTCTTAACAGGTAGGAAAATGGTGTTACCACAACACCTACTATACAGAACACATGAGCAAACCCTTGTGAGTGCATCCACAGTTCATGAATATATGGATGAACTGAGGAGGCATTTGCAACATGCATTTGCTTTTGTGCAGAGAAATCTGGAAAGAGCTGCTGACAGTGCAAAATCGTATTATGATAAAAAGACATCAGTAAAGGAATACAGTGTAGGGGATCAGGTATACAAGTTTAATTTTGGAAAAAGTAAACAGAAAAATTCTAAATTTCTAGCAGCCTGGCAGGGGCCATTTCGAATTATAGATAAGGTCTCTCCTGTAGTGTATAACATTTTGAAAAATGAAGGTGAAACAGCTATAGAGCAGTTTGTCCATGTAAATCAAATCAAACCATGCCATCCCAGACATGAGATCAGGCAGCTTGAGCATGTAGAAACAGATAAAGTCCCTTGAACACAAAAAGAGAAAATAAATGGGTGTAATCAGGAGGCAGTGACAACGAAGTTAAAAAGTTGATTGTTATGATGGCACATAAACACTGTAGTATATGTAAAAATATATAATATAAAATAAATAAATAAATAAATAAATGCACATATAACGGAAGCTCATGGTTGGTGTGCAGAGAGAAAATGTATTAAATATTGAATGCTGTTTATGTGTGCTTGTTTTCTTTTAACTTGTGTTTAATTTCAGAAAAAAAAAAAACGAAATATTTTTACCAAGTATGTTTTATTTTTGGCAAAAGGGTGAAGTTAGTATTGTGCTATGTACTTAATTTGTTTATTTTCTATTTAATTTAGAAAATTAACATTATTTGGTCGGAGGTTCCGGGATCAGAGGCCACGGGTGACGATGGAGTCCTGGAGTCCCCTGGATGAAGACCAAAAGATGCCTGCCTCCAGGTGGAGGTGAAGACAAGATAACCAGAATGCTAAAAAAGATGACTCCTATGGATCTAAGATTGCCAAGATGAAAGTGTACTCGAATGAACCAAATAACATCACTGGTCGGGACATATCAGAGGCAGACAAGAGTGCTGACATATGGAGTTCCACGTATTTATTATTTTAATTATTTATTTTAATTTGTTATATTAATTATTTGTTTTGGTTAGTTGTTGTATTTCATTGTTTTTAATTGACTTGAAAAATCTAAACTTAGAGTAATGCCACTTCCACTGAGAAGGCAAATGTAGAACATTTTGTAAACTAATGAACTCAGATGAATACTGTATTGATTGCAACTTTTTCATTGATGCACATGAATATTCATTTTATTGGATTGCTATATTGTGAAAAGAAGAAAAAGAACAAATTGTTTTTAGGAATTGGCTTGGATCGTAGCCAGATTCTAAAAACAAAAGGAGGGTATGTAAGGATATTTGGCGTGTTACAGCACAGAGTACAGCACTACTGCACAGGTAGCAAACAGCACAGAGTACAACACCACTGCACAGGTAGCAATTTTTTTTTGCAGCACCACCACAAGGGTGCGGTGCATTGCTATATGTGTTACCAGATTAACAAGGAAAGACAGGCCATTCAGTAAAAAACGATTTTAACATATAAGATGCAAATCTATTTTTACAGTTAAAAGCACACGTGCACATTCAAAAATGCACACTATTTTTCACCTGAAATGCCTATGGTGCGAGAGACACATTTGAAAATAATAACTAACATTACTTATAACTAACCTGACTAATGAAACATAATCCACTAATAAAAATGTGTCTCCACTGCAGAATTAGGCCTATTCTGAAAGTGAACTTTTAAACGCACATCCATTTTTTTTTCTCATCTCTGCTGCCCTGTCCACATAATTACAGGAAGCAAAGAGCTCGAAAGAACAGGAAATCAGTTGGTTACAAAGTATTACTATAAAAATGAGCCATTGTGTAGAGAAGGAGGAGATGGCATGATTGATTCTGATTGGAGCAGCGTCATAGCAAGTATCATGCTAGAGGGAGTGATCAGAGTTTTGCTGGGGGGGGTTTGAGGAGAGAGAAGGGCAGTCAAGATTTGGCAGAACTGGGAGAAGGACCTATTTTTTCCTGGTTGGAGCATTCCTATCTGCAAAAGCTGAGAATTCCAGGCAATGACCCCGGTTTGAGAAGGAAAGGCGATCCTTTTTACTGGGGTTAATCTTCAAGGGAGCCACATTCAGAAAGAGAACAGCTAAAGAAAACTTGAATGAACAGATAAGGTAATTACATAAGTGTGGGAGCTAAGTGTGTACGAGACGAGAATGTTCAGTCAGAGTAGGAAAAGAGATTCCGGTGCCTTAATCACACGTTAATGTTGCAAATTATGTTCTGTTCTCTGCCAGTTTTTTTTTCAGTGTATTTCAGACAATGCTGTTAATGTGCTGTTTTAGTTATTTCTGTAAAGAGTGAGATCGTGTTTAAATGCAACTTTTATAATACAGAAAAATATTTGAAAGCAGACGGGTGGTGTGTCTTCTATTTACCAATACAGTGCTGATGAGGGGAGATTTTTAAACAATGCAATTGTCATTTTAAGACAGATGTGTGCATGATCATATTCAGTATGGAGAGTTGAGAGTGATTGTTTGTAGCATAGCTCGTTGGAGGTACATGAGCCAACGGGAAGAGGGACTCTCTGAACATAGTTCCCTACCGTATATAAGGTAGTGGAAATTACCACAAAATTACCACATATAGCTCTCTGTCGTAAATAAGTCAGTGAGATCGCCCATGGTGGCACACTAACACTAACGCTGAAAATGTGGTATTCCTAAAATGTAGGTCTGAGGTCTCTCTAGTGATTGCACGAAAAATCTAAGCAAAGATAAGGGATTCTGGACATTGGGGCCACAAATAAAACAAGGGAATTATGCTCACCAAAATACCACCAACCACGCATACCAACCACGCATACCAAATATGCATGTCTGGGTGCTGAAATAATGCATGTCCACTGTATTATTGTTGTACAGGGCCCAATCTGAATACGAGGGGTGATTATTGCTAAGTTATTTTTCGGCGGTAATAAAATACCGTCAGGCCCCAAATCTCCACAAAATACCCTACAGTACCAAAAACATGTGCAGCCTGAAAGGGGCATTAACCCACATCCTAGACCACTGAAATTCCCAAAAATATATTTGGCACAAAAAATATATCCTACAACCCTGAAAGTTCAGAATATGTTAGCAGCCCAAAAAAGGCCTTAAAGTATATCTTAGGCCTGCAAAAATGTTGAAAACTTTGGAGGCCCAAAAAAGGGGTTTACAGGCATCCTAGACCCCCTAAAGTCCAGAAAATGTTGGTGGCCCAAGAACTGTGACAGAGAGCTCTGTATGTACCAAAAATATGTGCAGCCTGAAAGGGGCATTAACCCACTTCCCAGACCACTGAAATTACCAAAAATATATTTGGCACAAAAAATACATCCTACACCCCTGAAAGTTCAGAATATGTTAGCAGCCCAAAAAAGGACTTAAAGTACATCTTAGGCCTGCAAAAATGTTGAAAACTTTGGAGGCCCAAAAAAGGGGTTTACAGGCATGCTAGACCACCTAAAGTCCAGAAAATGTTGGTAACCCAAAAACTGTGCCAGAGAGCTCTGAATGTCCCGAAAACATTTGCAGCCTGAAAGGGCCATTAACCCAGATCCTAGACCACTGAAATTCCCAAAAATATATTTGGCATGAAACATACATCCTACACCCCTGAAAGTTCAGAATATGTAAGCAGCCCAAAAAATGACTTATAGTACATTTTAGGCCTGCAAAAATGTTGAAAACTTTGGAGGCCCAAAAAAGGGGTTTACAGGCATCCTAGACCCCCTGAATTCCAGAAAATGTTGGAGGCCGAAAACTGTGCCAGAGAGCTCTGAATGTCTCAAAAACATTTTCAGCCTGAAAGGGCCATTAACCCACATCCTAGACCACTGAAATTCCCAAAAATATATTTGGCACGAAAAATGCATCCTACACCCTGTGAAAGTTCAGAATATGTTAGCAGCCCAAAAAAGGCCTTAAATGCATCTTAGGTATGCAAAAATTTTGAAAACTTTGGAGGCCCAAAAAAGGGGTTTACACGCATCCTAGAACCTCTAAAGTCCAGAAAATGTTGATGGCCAGAAACTGTGCCAGAGAGCTCTATGTGTACCAAAAACATGTGCAGCCTGAAAGGGGCATTAACCCACATCCTAGACCACTGAAATTCCCACGAATATTTTGGCCACGAAAAATGCATCCTACACCCCTGAAAGTTCAGAATATGTTAGCAGCCCAAAAAAGGCCTTAAAGTACATATTAGGCCTGCAAAAATGTTGAAAACTTGAGCTCTGAATGTACCAAAAACATGTGCAGCCTGAAAAGGGCATTAAACCACATTCTAGACCACTGAAATTCCCCAAAATATATTAAGCACGAAAAATGCATCCTACACCATTGAAAGTTCTGAATATGTTAGCAGTTCAAAAAAGGCCTTAAAGTACATCTTAGGCCTGCAAAAATGTTGAAAACTTTGGTGGCCCAAAAAAGGGGTTTACAGGCATCCTATATCCCCTAAAGTCCAGAAAATGTTGGTGGCCCAAAAACTGTGCCAGAGAGCTCTGAATGTAACAAAAACCTGTGCAGCCTGAAAGGGGCATTAACCCACATCCTAGACCACTGAAATTCCCAAAAATATATTTGGCACGAAAACTACATCGTACCCCCCGAAAGTTCAGAATATGTTAGCAGACCAAAAAAGCCCTTAAAGTACATTTTAGGCCTGCAAAGAAGTAGAAAACTTTGGAGGCCCAAAAAAGGGGTTTACAGGCATCCTAGACCCCCTAAAGTCCAGAAAATGTTGGTGGCCGAAAAATGTGCAAGAGAGCTCTGAATGTCCCAAAAACATGTGCAACCAGAAAGGGCCATTAACCCACATCCTAGACCACTGAAATTCCCAAAAATATATTTGGCACGAAAAATGCATCCTACACCCTATGAAAGTTCAGAATGTGTTAGCAGCCCAAAAAAGGCCTTAAATTGCATCTTAGGTATGCAAAAATGTTGAAAACGTTGGAGGCCCAAAAAAGGGGTTTACAGGCCTCCTGACCCTCTAAAGTCCAGAAAATGTTGGTGGCCCAAAAACTGTGCCAGAGAGCTCTGTATGTACCAAAAACATGGGCCGCCTGAAAGTAGCATTAACCCACATCCTAGACCACTGAAATTTCCAAAATATATTTGGCACGAAAAAAACATCCTACTCCCCTGAAAGTTCAGAATATGTTAGCAGCCCAAAAAAGGCCTTAAAGTACAATTTAGGCCTGCAAAAATGTTGAAAACTTTGGAGGCCCAAAAAAGGGGTTTACAGGCATCCTAGACCCTCTAAAGTCCAGAAAATGTTGGTGTCCCAAAAACTGTGCCAGATAGCTCTGTATGTACCAAAAACATGTGCAGCCTAAAAGGGCCATTAACCTGCATCCTAGACTAGATAAATTGCCCAAAAATATTTTGGGCAGGAAAAATGCATCATACACCTCTGAAAGTTCAGAATATTTTAGCAGCCCAAAAAAAGGCCTTAAAATGAATCTTAGGGCTGCAAAGATGTTGAAAACTTTGGAGGCCCAAAAAAAGGGTTTACAGGAATCCTTGACCCGCTAAAGTCCAGAAAATGTTGGTAGCCCAAAAACTGCGCCAGAGAGCTCTGAATCTCCCAAAAACATTTGCAGCCTGAAAAGGCCATTAACCCACATCCTACACCACTGAAATTCCCAAAAATATATTTGGCACGAAAAATGCATCCTACACCCTATGAAAGTTATAATGTGTTAGCAGCCCAAAAAAGGCCTTAAATTGCATCTTAGGTATGCAAAAATGTTGAAAACTTTGGAGGCCCAAAAAAGGGGTTTACAGGCATCCTAGACCCTCTAAAGTCCAGAAAATGTTGGTGTCCCAAAAACTGTGCCAGATAGCTCTGTATGTACCAAAAACATGTGCAGCCTGAAAGAGACATTAACCCACATCCTAGACCACTGAAATTTCCAAAATATATTTGGCACGAAAAATACATCCTACACCCCTGAAAGTTCAGAATATGTTAGCAGCCCAAAAAAGGCCTTAAAGTACAATTTAGGCCTGCAAAAATGTTGAAAACTTTGGAGGCCCAAAAAAGGGGTTTACAGGCATCCTAGACCCTCTTAAGTCCAGAAAATGTTGGTGTCCCAAAAACTGTGCCAAATAGCTCTGTATGTACCAAAAACATGTGCAGCCTGAAAGGGCCATTAACCTGCATCCTAGACCACTGAAATTCCCAAAAATATATTTGGCACGAAAAATGCATCCTACACCCCTTAAAGTTCAGAATATGTTAGCAGCCCAAAAAAGGCCTTAAATTGCATCTTAGGCCTGCAAAAATGTTGAAAACTTTGGAGGCCCAAAAAAGGGGTTTACAGGCATCCTAGATCCCCTAAAGTCCAGAAAATGTTGGTGGCCCAAAAACTGTGCCAGAGAGCTCTGTATGTACCAAAAACATGGGCCGCCTGAAAGTAGCATTAACCCACATCCTAGACCACTGAAATTTCCAAAATATATTTGGCACGAAAAAAACATCCTACTCCCCTGAAAGTTCAGAATATGTTAGCAGCCCAAAAAAGGCCTTAAAGTACAATTTAGGCCTGCAAAAATGTTGAAAACTTTGGAGGCCCAAAAAAGGGGTTTACAGGCATCCTAGACCCTCTAAAGTCCAGAAAATGTTGGTGTCCCAAAAACTGTGCCAGATAGCTCTGTATGTACCAAAAACATGTGCAGCCTAAAAGGGCCATTAACCTGCATCCTAGACCAGATAAATTGCCCAAAAATATTTTGGGCAGGAAAAATGCATCATACACCTCGGAAAGTTCAGAATATTTTAGCAGCCCAAAAAAAGGCCTTAAAATGAATCTTAGGGCTGCAAAGATGTTGAAAACTTTGGAGGCCCAAAAAAAGGGTTTACAGGAATCCTTGACCCGCTAAAGTCCAGAAAATGTTGGTAGCCCAAAAACTGCGCCAGAGAGCTCTGAATCTCCCAAAAACATTTGCAGCCTGAAAAGGCCATTAACCCACATCCTACACCACTGAAATTCCCAAAAATATATTTGGCACGAAAAATGCATCCTACACCCTATGAAAGTTATAATGTGTTAGCAGCCCAAAAAAGGCCTTAAATTGCATCTTAGGTATGCAAAAATGTTGAAAACTTTGGAGGCCCAAAAAAGGGGTTTACAGGCATCCTAGACCCTCTAAAGTCCAGAAAATGTTGGTGTCCCAAAAACTGTGCCAGATAGCTCTGTATGTACCAAAAACATGTGCAGCCTGAAAGAGACATTAACCCACATCCTAGACCACTGAAATTTCCAAAATATATTTGGCACGAAAAATACATCCTACACCCCTGAAAGTTCAGAATATGTTAGCAGCCCAAAAAAGGCCTTAAAGTACAATTTAGGCCTGCAAAAATGTTGAAAACTTTGGAGGCCCAAAAAAGGGGTTTACAGGCATCCTAGACCCTCTTAAGTCCAGAAAATGTTGGTGTCCCAAAAACTGTGCCAAATAGCTCTGTATGTACCAAAAACATGTGCAGCCTGAAAGGGCCATTAACCTGCATCCTAGACCACTGAAATTCCCAAAAATATATTTGGCACGAAAAATGCATCCTACACCCCTTAAAGTTCAGAATATGTTAGCAGCCCAAAAAAGGCCTTAAATTGCATCTTAGGCCTGCAAAAATGTTGATAACTTTGGAGGCCCAAAAAAGGGGTTTACAGGCATCCTAGACCCCCTAAAGTCCAGAAAATGTTGGTGTCCCAAAAACTGTGCCAAAGAGCTCTGAATGTCCCAAAAACATTGGCAGCCTGAAAGGGCCATTAACCCCCATCCTAGACCACTGAAATTCGAAAAAAATATTTTGGGCATGAAAAATGCATCCTACACCCCTGAAAGTTCAGAATATGTTAGCAGCCCAAAAAAGGCCTTAAAATGCATCTTAGGCCTGCAAAGATGTTGAAAACTTTGGAGGCATAAAAAAGGGGTTTACAGGCATCCTAGACCCCCTAAAGTCCAGAAAATGTTGGTGGCCGAAAAATGTGCAAGAGAGCTCTGAATGTCCCAAAAACATGTGCAACCAGAAAGGGCCATTAACCCACATCCTAGACCACTGAAATTCCCAAAAATATATTTGGCACGAAAAATGCATCCTACACCCCGTAAAGTTCAGAATATGTTAGCAGCCCAAAAAAGGCCTTAAATTGCATCTTAGGCCTGCAAAAATGTTGAAAACTTTGGAGGCCCAAAAAAGGGGTTTACAGGCATCCTAGAACCCCTAAAGTCCAGAAAATGTTGGTGTCCCAAAAACTGTGCCAAAGAGCTCTGAATGTCCCAAAAACATTGGCAGCCTGAAAGGGCCATTAACCCCCATCCTAGACCACTGAAATTCGAAAAAAATATTTTGGGCATGAAAAATGCATCCTACACCCCTGAAAGTTCAGAATATGTTAGCAGCCCAAAAAAGGCCTTAAAATGCATCTTAGGCCTGCAAAGATGTTGAAAACTTTGGAGGCCCAAAAAAGGGGTTTACAGGCATCCTAGACCCCCTAAAGTCCAGAAAATGTTGGTGGCCGAAAAATGTGCAAGAGAGCTCTGAATGTCCCAAAAACATGTGCAACCAGAAAGGGCCATTAACCCACATCCTAGACCACTGAAATTCCCCAAAATATATTAAGCACGAAAAATGCATCCTACACCATTGAAAGTTCTGAATATGTAAGCAGCCCAAAAAAGGACTTATAGTACATTTTAGGCCTGCAAAAATGTTGAATATTTTGGAGACCCAAAAAAGAGGTTTACAGGCATCCTAGACCCCCTAAAGTCCAGAAAATGTTGGTGGCCCAAAAACTGTGCCAGAGAGCTCTGTATGTACCAAAAACATGTGCAGCCTGAAAGGGGCATTAACCCACATCCTAGACCACTGAAATTCCCAAAAATATATTTGGCATGAACAATGCATCCTACACCCCTGAAAGTTCAGAATATGTTAGCAGCCCAAAAAAGGCCTTAAAGTACATTTTAGGCTTGCAAGAATGTTGAAAACCTGAGCTCTGAATGTACCAAAAACATGTGCTGCCTGAAAGGGGCATTAAACCACATCCTAGACCACTGAAATTCCCCAAAATAAATTAAGCACGAAAAATGCATCCTACACCACTGAAAGTTCTGAATATGTTAGCAGTCCAAAATAGGCCTTAAAGTACTTCTTAGGCCTGCAAAAATGTTGAAAACTTTGGAGGCCCAAAAAAGGGGTTTACAGGCATCCTGTACCCCTAAATTCCAGAAAGTGTTGGTGGCCCAAAAACTGTGCCAGAGAGCTCTGAATGTACCAAAAACATGTGCAGCCTGAAAGTAGCATTAACCCACATCCTAGACCACTGAAATTCCCAAAAATATATTTGGCACAAAAAATGCATCCTACACCCTATGAAAGTTCAGAATGTGTTAGCAGCCCAAAAAAGGCCTTAAATTGCATCTTAGGTATGCAACAATGTTGAAAACGTTGGAGGCCCAAAAAAGGGGTTTACAGTCATCCTAGACCCTCTAAAGTCCAGAAAATGTTGGTGGCCCAAAAACTGTGCCAGAGATCTCTGTATGTACCAAAAACATGTGTAGCCTGAAAGGGGCATTAACCCCCATCCTAGACCACTGAAATTCGAAAAAAATATTTTGGGCATGAAAAATGCATCCTACACCCCTGAAAGTTCAGAATATGTTAGCAGCCCAAAAAAGGCCTTAAAATGCATCTTAGGCCTGCAAAGATGTTGAAAACTTTGGAGGCCCAAAAAAGGGGTTTACAGGCATCCTAGACCCACTAAAGTGCAGAAAATGTTGGTGTCCCAAAATCTGTGCCAGAGAGCTCTGTATGTACCAAAAACATGTGCAGCCTGAAAGGGGCATTAACCCCCATCCTAGACCACTGAAATTCCCAAAAATATATTTGGCACGAAAAATGCATCCTACACCCTATGAAAGTTCAGAATGTGTTAGCAGCCCAAAAAAGGCCTTAAATTGCATCTTAGGTATGCAAAAATGTTGAAAACGTTGGAGGCCCAAAAAAGGGGTTTACAGGCATCTTAGACCCTCTAAAGTCCTGAAAATGTTGGTGGCCCAAAAACTGTGTCAGAGAGCTCTGTATGTACCAAAAACATGTGCAGCCTGAAGGTAGCATTAACCCACATCCTAGACCACTGAAATTCCCAAAATATATTTGGCATGAAAAATACATCCTACACCCCTTAAAGTTCAGAATATGTAAGCAGCCCAAAAAAGGACTTATAGTACATTTTAGGCCTGCAAAAATGTTGAATATTTTGGAGACCCAAAAAAGAGGTTTACAGGCATCCTAGACCCCCTAAAGTCCAGAAAATGTTGGTGGCCCAAAAAATGTGCCAGAGAGCTCTGAATGTCCCAAAAACATTTGCAGCCTGAAAGGGCCATTAACCCCCATCCTAGACCACTGAAATTCCCAAAAATATATTTGGCACGAAAAATGCATCCTACACCCTATGAAAGTTCAGAATGTGTTAGCAGCCCAAAAAAGGCCTTAAATTGCATCTTAGGTATGCAAAAATGTTGAAAACGTTGGAGGCCCAAAAAAGGGGTTTACAGGCATCTTAGACCCTCTAAAGCCCTGAAAATGTTGGTGGCCCAAAAACTGTGTCAGAGAGCTCTGTATGTACCAAAAACATGTGCAGCCTGAAGGTAGCATTAACCCACATCCTAGACCACTGAAATTCCCAAAATATATTTGGCATGAAAAATACATCCTACACCCCTTAAAGTTCAGAATATGTAAGCAGCCCAAAAAAGGACTTATAGTACATTTTAGGCCTGCAAAGATGTTGAAAACTTTGGAGGCCCAAAAAAGGGGTTTACAGGCATCCTAGACCCCCTAAAGTCGAGAAAATGTTGGTGGCCGAAAACTGTGCAAGAGAGCTCTGAATGTCCCAAAAACATGTGCAACCTGAAACGGCCATTAACCCACATCCTAGACCACTGAAATTCCCAAAAATATATTTGGCACGAAAACTGCATCCTACACCCTATGAAAGTTCAGAATGTGTTAGCAGCCCAAAAAAGGCCTTAAATTGCATCTTAGGCATGCAAAAATGTTGACAACGTTGGAGTCCCAAAAAAGGGGTTTACAGGCATCTTGACCCTCTAAAGTCCAGAAAATGTTGGTGGCCCAAAAACTGTGCCAGAGAGCTCTGTATGTACCAAAAACATGGGCCGCCTGAAAGTAGCATTAACCCACATCCTAGACCACTGAAATTCCCAAAAATATATTTGGCACGAAAAAAACATCCTACACCCCTGAAAGTTCAGAATATGTTAGCAGCCCAAAAAAGGCCTTAAAATGCATCTTAGGCCTGCAAAGATGTTGAAAACTTTGGATGCCCAAAAAAGGGGTTTACAGGCATCCTAGACCCCCTAAAGTCCAGAAAATGTTGGTGGCCGAAAACTGTGCAAGAGAGCTCTGAATGTCCCAAAAACATTTGCAGCCTGAAAGGGCCATTAACCCACATCCTAGACCACTGAAATTCCCAAAAATATATTTGCATGAAAAATGCATCCTACACCCTTTGAAAGTTCAGAATGTGTTAGCAGCCCAAAAAAGGCCTTAAATTGCATCTTAGGTATGCAAAAATGTTGAATATTTTGGAGGCCCAAAAAAGGGGTTTACAGGCATCCTAGACCCCCTAAAGTCCAGAAAATGTTGGTGGCCAAAAACTGTGCAAGAGAGCTCTGAATGTCCCAAAAACACGTGCAACCTTAAAGCGCCATTAACCCACATCCTAGACCACTGAAATTCCCAAAAATATATTTGGCACAAAAAATGCATCCTACACCCTATGAAAGTTCAGAATGTGTTAGCAGCCCAAAAAAGGCCTTAAATTGCATCTTAGGCATGCAAAAATGTTGACAACGTTGGAGGCCCAAAAAAGGGGTTTACAGGCATCTTGACCCTCTAAAGTCCAGAAAATGTTGGTGGCCCAAAAACTGTGCCAGAGAGCTCTGTATGTACCAAAAACATGGGCCGCCTGAAAGTAGCATTAACCCACATCCTAGACCACTGAAATTCCCAAAAATATATTTGGCACGAAAAAAACATCCTACACCCCTGAAAGTTCAGAATATGTTTGCAGCCCCCAAAAGGCGTTAAAGTACATCAGGACTGCAGAAATGTTGAACACTTTGGAGGCCCAAAAAAGGGGTTTACAGGCATCCTAGACCCCCTAAAGTCCAGAAAATGTTGGTGGCCCAAATACTGTGCCAAAGAGCTCTGAATGTCCCAAAAACATTTGCAGCCTGAAAGGGCCATTAACCCCCATCCTAGACCACTGAAATTCGAAAAAAATATTTTGGGCATGAAAAATGCATCCTACACCCCTGAAAGTTCAGAATATGTTAGCAGCCCAAAAAAGGCCTTAAAATGCATCTTAGGCCTGCAAAGATGTTGAAAACTTTGGAGGCATAAAAAAGGGGTTTACAGGCATCCTAGACCCCCTAAAGTCCAGAAAATGTTGGTGGCCGAAAAATGTGCAAGAGAGCTCTGAATGTCCCAAAAACATGTGCAACCAGAAAGGGCCATTAACCCACATCCTAGACCACTGAAATTCCCAAAAATATATTTGGCACGAAAAATGCATCCTACACCCCGTAAAGTTCAGAATATGTTAGCAGCCCAAAAAAGGCCTTAAATTGCATCTTAGGCCTGCAAAAATGTTGAAAACTTTGGAGGCCCAAAAAAGGGGTTTACAGGCATCCTAGACCCCCTAAAGTCCAGAAAATGTTGGTGGCCCAAAAACTGTGCCAGAGAGCTCTGTATGTACCAAAAACATGTGCAGCCTGAAAGTAGCATTAACCCACATCCTAGACCACTGAAATTCCCCAAAATAAATTAAGCACGAAAAATGCATCCTACACCACTGAAAGTTCTGAATATGTTAGCAGTCCAAAATAGGCCTTAAAGTACATTTTAGGCTTGCAAAAATGTTGAAAACCTGAGCTCTGAATGTACCAAAAACATGTGCAGCCTGAAAGGGGCATTAAACCACATCCTAGACCACTGAAATACCCCAAAATAAATTAAGCACGAAAAATGCATCCTACACCACTGAAAGTTCTGAATATGTTAGCAGTCCAAAATAGGCCTTAAAGTACTTCTAAGGCCTGCAAAAATGTTGAAAACTTTGGAGGCCCAAAAAAGGAGTTTACAGACATCCTGTACCCCTAAATTCCGGAAAGTGTTGGTGGCCCAAAAACTGTGCCAGAGAGCTCTGTATGTACCAAAAACATGTGCAGCCTGAAAGGGGCATTAACCCACATTCTAGACCACTGAAATTCCCAAAAATATATTTGGAATGAAAAATACATCCTACCCCCCGAAAGTTCAGAATATGTTAGCAGCCCAAAAAAGGCCTTAAAGTACATTTTAGGCCTGCAAAGAAGTTGAAAACTTTGGAGGCCCAAAAAAGGGGTTTACAGGCATCCTCGACCCCCTAAAGTCCAGAAAATGTTGGTGGCCGAAAACTGTGCAAGAGAGCTCTGAATGTCCCAAAAACACGTGCAACCTGAAAGGGCCTTTAACCCACATCCTAGACCACTGAAATTCCCAAAAATATATTTGGCACAGAAAATGCATCCTACACCCTATGAAAGTTCAGAATGTGTTAGCAGCCCAAAAAAGGCCTTAAATTGCATCTTAGGTATGCAAAAATGTTGAATATTTTGGAGGCCCAAAAAAGGGGTTTACAGGCATCCTAGACCCCCTAAAGTCCAGAAAATGTTGGTGGCCAAAAACTGTGCAAGAGAGCTCTGAATATCCCAAAAACACGTGCAACCTTAAAGCGCCATTAACCCACATCCTAGACCACTGAAATTCCCAAAAATATATTTGGCACGAAAAATGCATCCTACACCCTATGAAAGTTCAGAATGTGTTAGCAGCGCAAAAAAGGCCTTAAATTGCATCTTAGGTATGCAAAAATGTTGAAAAAGTTGGAGGCCCAAAAAAGAGGTTTACAGGCATCCTAGACCCCCTAAAGTCCAGAAAATTTTGGTGGCCCAAAAACTGTGCCAGAGAGCTCTGTATGTACTGTAAGGATATTTGGCGTGTTACAGCACAGAGTACAGCACTACTGCACAGGTAGCAAACAGCACAGAGTACAGCACTACTGCACAGGTAGCAATTTTTTTTTGCAGCACCACCACAAGGGTGCGGTGCATTGCTATATGTGTTACCAGATTAACAAGGAAAGACAGGCCATTCAGTAAAAAACGATTTTAACATATAAGATGCAAATCTATTTTTACAGTTAAAAGCACACGTGCACATTCAAAAATGCACACTATTTTTCACCTGAAATGCCTATGGTGCGTGTGCAGAGAGAAAATGTATTAAATATTGAATGCTGTTTATGTGTGCTTGTTTTCTTTTAACTTGTGTTTAATTTCAGAAAAAAAAATTCTGAAAGTGAACTTTTAAACGCACATCCATTTTTTTTTTCTCATCTCTGCTGCCCTGTCCACATAATTACAGGAAGCAAAAGAGCTCGAAAGAACAGGAAATCAGTTGGTTACAAAGTATTACTATAAAAATGAGCCATTGTGTAGAGAAGGAGGAGATGGCATGATTGATTCTGATTGGAGCAGCGTCATAGCAAGTATCATGCTAGAGGGAGTGATCAGAGTTTTGCTGGGGGGGGTTTGAGGAGAGAGAAGGGCAGTCAAGATTTGGCAGAACTGGGAGAAGGACCTATTTTTTCCTGGTTGGAGCATTCCTATCTGCAAAAGCTGAGAATTCCAGGCAATGACCCCGGTTTGAGAAGGAAAGGCGATCCTTTTCACTGGGGTTAATCTTCAAGGGAGCCACATTCAGAAAGAGAACAGCTAAAGAAAACTTGACTGAACAGATAAGGTAATTACATAAGTGTGGGAGCTAAGTGTGTACGAGACGAGAATGTTCAGTCAGAGTAGGAAAAGAGATTCCGGTGCCTTAATCACACGTTAATGTTGCAAATTATGTTCTGTTCTCTGCCAGTTTTTTTTTCAGTGTATTTCAGACAATGCTGTTAATGTGCTGTTTTAGTTATTTCTGTAAAGAGTGAGATCGTGTTTAAATGCAACTTTAATAATACAGAAAAATATTTGAAAGCAGACGGGTGGTGTGTCTTCTATTTACCAATACAGTGCTGATGAGGGGAGATTTTTAAACAATGCAATTGTCATGTTAAGACAGATGTGTGCATGATCATATTCAGTATGGAGAGTTGAGAGTGATTGTTTGTAGCATAGCTCGTTGGAGGTACATGAGCCAACGGGAAGAGGGACTCTCTGAACATAGTTCCCTACCGTATATAAGGTAGTGGAAATTACCACAAAATTACCACATATAGCTCTCTGTCGTAAATAAGTCAGTGAGATCGCCCATGGTGGCACACTAACACTAACGCTGAAAATGTGGTATTCCTAAAATGTAGGTCTGAGGTCTCTCTAGTGATTACACGAAAAATCTAAGCAAAGATAAGGGATTCTGGACATTGGGGCCACAAATAAAACAAGGGAATTATGCTCACCAAAATACCACCAACCACGCATACCAACCACGCATACCAAATATGCATGTCTGGGTGCTGAAATAATGCATGTCCACTGTATTATTGTTGTACAGGGCCCAATCTGAATACGAGGAGTGATTATTGCTAAGTTATTTTTCGGCGGTAATAAAATACCGTCAGGCCCCAAATCTCCACAAAATACCCTACATATTTATGGTGCGTTGCAGGCCGGGAAAGTGATCATAGAGTACCTACTGGGCGTGGCAAGTGTGTCTCACACTGCCATTTGCACATTAAAGGGAACCCATTTTATAATAGCAGTGTGCCACTAAAAACGAATTTCAGAATGTCACAAAGGGAAACCACATTCTCAGATCTAGTGCAATATTTAGAGGCAAAGTTGTTTGCACATGGGAATTGGTTGTCAAATAGCACGTTAGAATGGAGTAGCCGCATTCAGGGTGAGGTGCAGAAAGAAAAACTAGACAATATTTTTGCAGAAGGCAGCATAATTCAGGTCTGCCTTACAAGATTATTGAATGCAGCCGATAAAAGTGCAGAGAAAGACTGTTTAATACAGCTATGCGGCAAAATATGGTTTATTTTAAACATGTGCGACATGCAGGAGGTGATTAATAAAATGAATGGTGAAAACAACTATTTGCAAGATGAAGCCAACAGACTCCTTAAAAAGTGTAAGGACTTAGAACAGCAAATGTGCATTCCCAGGTCCCAGGAGAGGCGGCAGGGTACCACATTCAATGGAGTGGAGGTGAATACTAGCTCTGCCCAAAGAGCTAGTGCTCCAGTGACTGGGCCGGGGACTGAACTTGGTTGCAGCGCCCTTGGGGGATTTGATACTCCCATTGGGAGCAGCCACCAATCTCATATACCTGAAAACAGGATTGAATCACAAAATAGTGCAATTCCATGTATTGCAACAAGTAGCCCCATAAAAATAATGAAATCCATTAAAGCCCTGATCAAACCATTTAAAAAGGGAGGTGAATGCTGCATTGAGGATCACTTAGAAGCGGTGCATGACATTTTTAAAGCACTCCAGATACCTAAGGAACAGTACAGACAATATTTTCATTTAACTTTAGATGCCCCGACGGCCAGCATCATAAGGGGATTAAATGAACAGCAGAATATGACATGGCTGGAGTTTGAAAAAGAAATTAGGCGTCATTTTTCTCCTTTTCAGTCATTGCAGGAGGCAAAGAAAGTCACGTACACAATTACTGCTGGACCTAATATATCCCCTCGCCAATTTTTACAAGACTTAAAAAGAGCATTTTCTCGCTTTGATGTATCTTTTGACTCAAATTCCAATGAGTTTAAAACTGCATACTTCTATGGGCTACAGAAAGACATCATATCCCAATTGGTCCGTGAATTTGACCGTGACAAGTCCCTTGAATGGATTGTACATCAAAGCACAAAACTATATGAGGTACTCTATTGTCAGGGTAGAGAAAGTGATAAAATGAAAGATACTAGACCTAAATCTAAAGAACCCTCAGCCACAGTAATGGAAATCAGGTCAGCCAAAATGTCCCTTGAGTCTGCTCAAAGCCAAGGTAAAAATAATGTGACACCTGAACAAAGGGGTAATCAACAAAGATCGCCATTTCCTGTACCAATGTTCCAATCACATGATCCTAGTAATAGAGAGAGCTACATCAGCCCTAGGTATTTAGGGGACAGACCCCGGGTAGGATACCGGCCTGATATGGCAGGTATGAACAATAACCAGAGACAAAATCAAGATCAAAGAAATGATGGTCCCTACCAGTCATTGGGGACACAGAGCAGATTTGATCCCAGCACCATGATATATGGTAATCAGGATAGGCCCCGATATGTGGATCGATTTACTGATAATGGAAATCAACATAGGGGCCAGTACCCACAATCTGAGAGACAGGACATGAGGCAAAACGTGAACTACAGTCCACGCCAGTACAATGATTCCCCACCAGGGGACTATAATCAAAGGATGGGTGCAACCCGCTCCCCTCCACAAATGAATCAAGAGTTCAGAAACCATCCCAACCGACATCAATCACCTGAGAGGTATCAGAATAGATCCAATCAGGGGGAAAACAACCAATATCGACCTAGGCCACAGAAAGAGGATCCTAGAGAGATGGAAAGGTTCCAGTGCCTTGAGGCCCAAGTGAAAATGTTAGCTGAGCAAATAGGAAAGCTCTATACAGCGCAAAAACAACCTTCCAAAGAGGGGGCTGATGGCCATAGCAATGACCAGGGGGCTTCCGAAAAGTGACTAAGTACTCATGATAACTGCAGTGCCAAAATGACAGATTGCTCTGATATAATTTTGCATAACGACTCTGAGATGCCTAATGGATTAAAAATGAAAGCACCAGTAAATGAAATTGTGACAGAAAGTGCAAATACTTCTAAAAAAGAGGTACGGTTTAACTTAGAGCTAAATGAAACAGTAAATATTGGCACAAATGAAAAAGAAACATTAGGAATTCCAAAAGAACAAAGGAACAGATTTAAGAAAAATGACTCATGCATGGGGAATACCAGTGAACAGGGAGTAAGTGGGGATGCTATAGCTCCTTCCCTGGGCAAGCTAAACAATGACCAAACACAGACAGAAAAAGGAAATACTCACAAGGATGGTACAAGTCAATCACCTGAAGAATTCTTTGAGCCACATATTTTTGAAGAGGCTGAAAGGGCTGGTATCACACTAAATGATCGCAAATGCACAGAATTAAAAAATGACAAATTGCTGAATGATGTTGTTACACATGTTCAGTTGGAGGATTGTAATGTGGTCTCTGATGTTACCCAGATGGATGGGCGAACAGTGGCCACACTCCAAAAAACCTCTGAACATGGAGAAATGAATAAAACCTCTCGCGCAGAAATGGGTAAAAAGGAGGGAAAAATGTCTTTCCATTTACCAATGTGCTTAGCCAAAAGTGAAAAAGACCTGAGAAAGGTGAGCCCTGAAATCAGTAAGAATTCACATTTCTTATGTGTATTAGAGGAAGTTGAGGACAGATATTATGCACCCATCACTGTAGAACAAAAATGCCACACCTTTGCTATGATTGACACTGGCGCACAGGCCACAATTATGTCCAAGGAGCTGGTAAAGAGTATCAATGAAGGGAGACCTCCACAGAGTCAGATCACAGTGAAGGAAAATCAAGGCCCAGTGCATAACTTTAATGGGGAGGAGGTGCCCATCATAGGTGTAACTGAGGTTGACATAAAAATAGGAAAGCACAGAATGAAACAAGAGGTATTGATCACATCTAATTGTGAAATTCCATTTCTGATGGGGACAGATTGCCTGAAAAGATTGTCTCCTCTCATAGATGGGGTGAATGGAGTGCTGTGGTCCTTAACCAAAAAACCATTGAGGTCTAAGAAACTAAAATCACAAAACAGCAATATAAATGAATGTCACACCGTTGCCAAAACAAATGATGCTGTGGAGGTATATCTCCAGAATAGCTGCATACCTAGTGTCAGTGTCATATTAATGTGTCAAGACAAAATGCAGAGCGACAATGAAAAACTACCTGTACAAATATACTTGGACCCAAGGAAAGATTGGCAGACTGCCATAGATGAGCACACATTATGTTTTTATCTAAAAGAGAAAACGTGCAAACAGAATATTGCTCCTAAAACAGATTCAGAAAAACACATTACCACTCTGGCAGAAATACACATGGAAGATGAGCAACCATGGGTTCATGTTGGTATAAATGATTATTTTAAAACAATGAAAGCCACTTTAGCGCTTGAACATGAAAGGAGTTTCATTAATGAGAAATTGTTGCAAAAAATAATGGAAAGGGAAGAAATCCCGAGATTTAGGATAAAAAACCAATATGTTTCTGGCTTGGACAGTCCAGACTTTGAAAACCGAATTGCAGGCAGATGCATGCTTAAAATTAGCATTGGGCAGAAAACAATTTACCATAATGTATGGATAGTGAGTGGAGCACAAAATGAATTTTACATGGGAAATGACATCATGCACAGAATGTGTATGGTGTTAGATTTCCTTAATCAAAAAATATGGTCACGCCTAGGTGGTCCGGCACCTGAATTTGAAGACAAAAGAAGGGCTTATCATTGTGCACAACTGGTTCCTTATGCAATCGAATTACAAATGAGGAAAAATACTATTATTCCTGCATTTACAAAACAGTTTGCAATAACACTGAAATGCAAAAATGGACAGCAGATGAAAGGCTCTGATGCATTTGTATGCCTGAATGAATCCATAAAACAGCAAGGCCTGGATTATGAATACATTCCATTGGTAGACATTGGTGAGGGATCTGTAAAAATCATGGTAAATAATAAAGGTTGTCAGGATATTCATTTAGAGGAAAACTCACCATTAGGAATGGCCATACAAAAATCGCATTATACGGCAGATTTAAATAACATGGTGATTGGGAATATTCCTGAAAAATATGTAGATGCCAAGGGCGAGTTGCCAGAACACCTGGACTCTCAGCCCAAAGGAATATTTAAAATTCATTCTGTGTATCCTTATGATTCAAATGAGACAGTGTGCTGCCATCAAGAGGAATGCATAATATTTAATTTAAATGAAAATGAAACAGAAAATCAGCCCATTGAAGCTGATATGCCAAAATATTTAAAAGTGGCAGCTTTACAAAAAGACACAGCCACACAGTTAGAGGAAAGCGCCGAGATTCCCTTACCAGAAGATTTTCCAGAATTTTCCAAAATGGTAGAAGAGCAGATCTCCTTAGCGGATGCATGTGAAAGCAATGAAGAGAGGGACAATCTGAGGGAGATATTTATGGAGTTTAAGGATGTATTTGCAAAAGATGCTTATGATTGTGGTTTAACTGATTTACATGTGGCCACACTACCAGAAGGGTGTAGCAGAAATCCAGTGTTTGTGCACCAGTATAGACTACCGCTGGCATGTTTAGAATCATTGGCAGAGATTATTAAAAATTTGGAATCGCGGGGAATCATCAGGCCCATTCATAGCACATCCAATACACCTATTTTAGGTGTGTTAAAGCCAAATGGTCAATGGCGGCTGTGTGCAGACTTGAGAGAGTTAAATAAAAGAGTACCAATATCTAGATGGCCACTGCCATTCATTGATCAGGGCCTAGCTCAGGTACATGGTTCAAATGTATTTACCACATTAGATCTCACCTCTGGATATTGGTGCGTGCCATTGGCAGAGGAGATACAACATTTATTTTCTTTTACATTTGACAGGACTCAATATGCCTGGCTTAGAACTCCGTTCGGGTACATCAATAGTGGGAGTGAATTTGGCATATTTTTGAGAAAGGCCATGCCGGATGCAGCGGAAAGAGGAACAATAGTTTATGTGGACGATGTCCTGATAAAAAATGAAAGCCTGAAAAGCCATTTTGATGAAATAAGACATGTACTTGGCCAATTGCAGAAAGCAGGCGCCAAAGTATCTTTGCAAAAAGCACAATGGTGCAAGAAAAAAGTGAACTTTCTAGGACATGAAGTGACTGAACATGGGCTAAATCCACAAAAGAAGAAAATAGAGGCCATACAAAGATTAAAGATCCTAAAAATGTGAAAGGAGTAAAAAGTTTATTAGGGATGACAGGCTATAACAGAAAGTTCATTGAAAATTATGCAGAAATCACTCAACCATTGACTAAACTGCTTAAACTGAATACTCCCTGGAAATGGGAAAAGGGGCAGTCTGATGCAGTGGCTAAATTAAAGGAATGTCTTGTAAAGGCACCATGTTTAGCATACCCCATAAAGGATAGGGATTTCTTTATAGAAATAGGTTTTTCTGAACATTGTATGTCAGCAGTGTTATCACAAAAACACGATTTGAATCACAAAACCATTGCATATGCAAGTAAGGCATTTTCCCAAGTTGAAATGAAATTTAATGAATGTGAAAAGGCCCTATTAACCACTGTGTGGGCCCTACAACATTTCCGCCCCATTGTTCAGGGAGAAAAGGTAATTATTGAAACAAATCATCAACCTTTGCAATTTTTAGAGAGTAAAAGAATTAGATCAGGTAATCTAGCGCAATCCAGAATCACTTCATGGACGCTGGCATTACAAGGTTTTCCCGTAGAACTGAGATATGGACAAAATAAAAAGAACCCAATTGCTCAAGGGTTAGCTGACTTACATGACTGTGCAGCTGAACAAATACCAAATGAAATGGAAGTAGAAACTAGTTTACAGGAATTTGAACAATCACCACACAAAGCTTTTGGTGAAAAAACATGCAAGGATTTGCCAACTGTATATGTGGATGGTTGTGCTTTTCACATTGAAAATGACAGTAATAAACAGTTAGTGGCAGGAATAGGAAATGTCTGGTTGAAATGTGAAGGTGTCCCCAGTATAGGGATGAGGATTGGAGATAGGAGCAGTCAGGTGGCGGAATTGGCAGCCATTTATAAAGCAATTGCTACTGCAGTTGATAAAAAGTTCAGTGAAATTGTCCTGGTGACTGATTCTGACTATGCACGGAATAGCTTTGTGGAGTATTTGCCTGGTTGGAAAGCAAGAGGCATGGTTACATATAACAAAAAGCCACTTAAGCATGGAAAAATGATACAAGCCATAGACAAATTGGTGTCAGAGAATGAGTTAACAATATACTGGAGAAAAATTCGTGGGCATTTAAAAACACCAGGAGAGGATAAGGAGGGAAATGATAAGGCAGACCACCTGGCTAAGATTGGGGCTGTGATGGGAGAATTGCTACCTATTGATTATTTAATGGGTGAAATACAAATTGATGCAGTCACACGTTCTAAAGCACCAAAGGAGGTAGATCAACCGGTGGTGCAGTGGAGTCATGACACGCCAGACCAAGATTTGATTGAGGCACAAAAGAATGATCACATTTTGGGAATCTATTATAATCATTTGATAGATCCCGAACAAAATCCTTTAACAGAAAATGACTGTATGGGAAAAGAAGAGTTGAGGGTGCTATTAAAGAACAAAACACGAATTAGATTACAGGATGGACTCATGATTAGAGAGTCCATAACAGGACAAATACAGTGGGTAGTACCCCTTTCATTCAGAGGACTAATGCTACACCATGCACATGATGCCATAACCGCAGGCCATAGAGGTTCACAAAAAACATTAGAAATACTAAAAGATTATGCTTACTGGCCACATATGTCCCAAGATGTGGAATTATATACTAGAGGATGTCTAGTATGTGCCCAATTTAAACCTGCTTCACCAATGCATAGAGCACCATTGATGAAAAGAGGCCTAACTCTCCCATGGTCAGATTTGCAAATAGACTATGTAGGGCCTTTAAAAAGGTCGAGCAGGGGACACCGTTATATTTTGAGTGTGGTATGTTTGATGTCGAAGTGGATTGAATGCATTCCTGCACCAGATTGTAGTGCGCAAACAGCAGCCACATTGCTGGTGAACCATGTGTTCTCAAGGTTTGGGTTGCCACAAAGAATTGAGTCAGACACAGGAAGTCATTTCACAAGTACTCTAATGAGTAAGGTATGGCAAATACTAGGTGTGAAAAGGAAACTACATATCGCATATCGGGCGGCGTCTTCAGGTACAGTTGAAAGAAGCAATAGGTCTGTTGTGGATATTTTAAAGAAATTTGTGGCAGAAGCAGGTTCCAGCTGGGATTTGCGTTTACCATTGGTTTTGATGGCAATCAGGTCGACTCCTGCCAAAGCAACAGGTGTTAGCCCCCATGAGGTCTTAACAGGTAGGAAAATGGTGTTACCACAACACCTACTATACAGAACACATGAGCAAACCCTTGTGAGTGCATCCACAGTTCATGAATATATTGATGAACTGAGGAGGCATTTGCAACATGCATTTGCTTTTGTGCAGAGAAATCTGGAAAGAGCTGCTGACAGTGCAAAATCGTATTATGATAAAAAGACATCAGTAAAGGAATACAGTGTAGGGGATCAGGTATACAAGTTTAATTTTGGAAAAAGTAAACAGAAAAATTCAAAATTTCTAGCAGCCTGGCAGGGGCCATTTTCGAATTATAGATAAGGTCTCTCCTGTAGTGTATAACATTTTGAAAAATGAAGGTGAAACAGCTATAGAGCAGTTTGTCCATGTAAATCAAATCAAACCATGCCATCCCAGACATGAGATCAGGCAGCTTGAGCATGTAGAAACAGATAAAGTCCCTTGAACACAAAAAGAGAAAATAAATGGGTGTAATCAGGAGGCAGTGACAACGAAGTTAAAAAGTTGATTGTTATGATGGCACATAAACACTGTAGTATATGTAAAAATATATAATATAAAATAAATAAATAAATAAATAAATGCACATATAACGGAAGCTCATGGTTGGTGTGCAGAGAGAAAATGTATTAAATATTGAATGCTGTTTATGTGTGCTTGTTTTCTTTTAACTTGTGTTTAATTTCAGAAAAAAAAAAAACGAAATATTTTTACCAAGCATGTTTTATTTTTGGCAAAAGGGTGAAGTTAGTATTGTGCTATGTACTTAATTTGTTTATTTTCTATTTAATTTAGAAAATTAACATTATTTGGTCGGAGGTTCCGGGATCAGAGGCCACGGGTGACGATGGAGTCCTGGAGTCCCCTGGATGAAGACCAAAAGATGCCTGCCTCCAGGTGGAGGTGAAGACAAGATAACCAGAATGCTAAAAAAGATGACTCCTATGGATCTAAGATTGCCAAGATGAAAGTGTACTCGAATGAACCAAATAACATCGCTGGTCGGGACATATCAGAGGCAGACAAGAGTGCTGACATATGGAGTTCCACGTATTTATTATTTTAATTATTTATTTTAATTTGTTATATTAATTATTTGTTTTGGTTAGTTGTTTTATTTCATTGTTTTTAATTGACTTGAAAAATCTAAACTTAGAGTAATGCCACTTCCACTGAGAAGGCAAATGTAGAACATTTTGTAAACTAATGAACTCAGATGAATACTGTATTGATTGCAACTTTTTCATTGATGCACATGAATATTCATTTTATTGGATTGCTATATTGTGAAAAGAAGAAAAAGAACAAATTGTTTTTAGGAATTGGCTTGGATCGTAGCCAGATTCTAAAAACAAAAGGAGGGTATGTAAGGATATTTGGCGTGTTACAGCACAGAGTACAGCACTACTGCACAGGTAGCAAACAGCACAGAGTACAACACTACTGCACAGGTAGCAATTTTTTTTTGCAGCACCACCACAAGGGTGCGGTGCATTGCTATATGTGTTACCAGATTAACAAGGAAAGACAGGCCATTCAGTAAAAAACGATTTTAACATATAAGATGCAAATCTATTTTTACAGTTAAAAGCACACGTGCACATTCAAAAATGCACACTATTTTTCACCTGAAATGCCTATGGTGCGAGAGACACATTTGAAAATAATAACTAACATTACTTATAACTAACCTGACTAATGAAACATAATCCACTAATAAAAATGTGTCTCCACTGCAGAATTAGGCCTATTCTGAAAGTGAATTTTTAAACGCACATCCATTTTTTTTTCTCATCTCTGCTGCCCTGTCCACATAATTACAGGAAGCAAAAGAGCTCGAAAGAACAGGAAATCAGTTGGTTACAAAGTATTACTATAAAAATGAGCCATTGTGTAGAGAAGGAGGAGATGGCATGATTGATTCTGATTGGAGCAGCGTCATAGCAAGTATCATGCTAGAGGGAGTGATCAGAGTTTTGCTGGGGGGGGTTTGAGGAGAGAGAAGGGCAGTCAAGATTTGGCAGAACTGGGAGAAGGACCTATTTTTTCCTGGTTGGAGCATTCCTATCTGCAAAAGCTGAGAATTCCAGGCAATGACCCCGGTTTGAGAAGGAAAGGCGATCCTTTTTACTGGGGTTAATCTTCAAGGGAGCCACATTCAGAAAGAGAACAGCTAAAGAAAACTTGACTGAACAGATAAGGTAATTACATAAGTGTGGGAGCTAAGTGTGTACGAGAAGAGAATGTTCAGTCAGAGTAGGAAAAGAGATTCCGGTGCCTTAATCACACGTTAATGTTGCAAATTATGTTCTGTTCTCTGCCAGTTTTTTTTTCAGTGTATTTCATACAATGCTGTTAATGTGCTGTTTTAGTTATTTCTGTAAAGAGTGAGATCGTGTTTAAATGCAACTTTTATAATACAGAAAAATATTTGAAAGCAGACGGGTGGTGTGTCTTCTATTTACCAATACAGTGCTGATGAGGGGAGATTTTTAAACAATGCAATTGTCATTTTAAGACAGATGTGTGCATGATCATATTCAGTATGGAGAGTTGAGAGTGATTGTTTGTAGCATAGCTCGTTGGAGGTACATGAGCCAACGGGAAGAGGGACTCTCTGAACATAGTTCCCTACCGTATATAAGGTAGTGGAAATTACCACAAAATTACCACATATAGCTCTCTGTCGTAAATAAGTCAGTGAGATCGCCCATGGTGGCACACTAACACTAACACTGAAAATGTGCTATTCCTAAAATGTAGGTCTGAGGTCTCTCTAGTGATTACACGAAAAATCTAAGCAAAGATAAGGGATTCTGGACATTGGGGCCACAAATAAAACAAGGGAATTATGCTCACCAAAATACCACCAACCACGCATACCAACCACGCATACCAAATATGCATGTCTGGGTGCTGAAATAATGCATGTCCACTGTATTATTGTTGTACAGGGCCCAATCTGAATACGAGGGGTGATTATTGCTAAGTTATTTTTCGGCGGTAATAAAATACCGTCAGGCCTCAAATCTCCACAAAATACCCTACAGTACCAAAAACATGTGCAGCCTGAAAGGGGCATTAACCCACATCCTAGACCACTGAAATTCCCAAAAATATATTTGGCACAAAAAATACATCCTACAACCCTGAAAGTTCAGAATATGTTAGCAGCCCAAAAAAGGCCTTAAAGTATATCTTAGGCCTGCAAAAATGTTGAAAACTTTGGAGGCCCAAAAAAGGGGTTTACAGGCATCCTAGACCCCCTAAAGTCCAGAAAATGTTGGTGGCCCAAGAACTGTGACAGAGAGCTCTGTATGTACCAAAAATATGTGCAGCCTGAAAGGGGCATTAACCCACTTCCCAGACCACTGAAATTCCCAAAAATATATTTGGCACAAAAAATACATCCTACACCCCTGAAAGTTCAGAATATGTTAGCAGCCCAAAAAAGGACTTAAAGTACATCTTAGGCCTGCAAAAATGTTGAAAACTTTGGAGGCCCAAAAAAGGGGTTTACAGGCATGCTAGACCACCTAAAGTCCAGAAAATGTTGGTAACCCAAAAACTGTGCCAGAGAGCTCTGAATGTCCCGAAAACATTTGCAGCCTGAAAGGGCCATTAACCCAGATCCTAGACCACTGAAATTCCCAAAAATATATTTGGCATGAAACATACATCCTACACCCCTGAAAGTTCAGAATATGTAAGCAGCCCAGAAAATGACTTATAGTACATTTTAGGCCTGCAAAAATGTTGAAAACTTTGGAGGCCCAAAAAAGGGGTTTACAGGCATCCTAGACCCCCTGAATTCCAGAAAATGTTGGAGGCCGAAAACTGTGCCAGAGAGCTCTGAATGTCTCAAAAACATTTTCAGCCTGAAAGGGCCATTAACCCACATCCTAGACCACTGAAATTCCCAAAAATATATTTGGCACGAAAAATGCATCCTACACCCTGTGAAAGTTCAAAATATGTTAGCAGCCCAAAAAAGGCCTTAAAATGCATCTTAGGTATGCAAAAATTTTGAAAACTTTGGAGGCCCAAAAAAGGGGTTTACACGCATCCTAGAACCTCTAAAGTCCAGAAAATGTTGATGGCCAGAAACTGTGCCAGAGAGCTCTATATGTACCAAAAACATGTGCAGCCTGAAAGGGGCATTAACCCACATCCTAGACCACTGAAATTCCCACAAATATTTTGGCCACGAAAAATGCATCCTACACCCCTGAAAGTTCAGAATATTTTAGCAGCCCAAAAAAGGCCTTAAAGTACATATTAGGCCTGCAAAAATGTTGAAAACTTGAGCTCTGAATGTACCAAAAACATGTGCAGCCTGAAAAGGGCATTAAACCACATTCTAGACCACTGAAATTCCCCAAAATATATTAAGCACGAAAAATGCATCCTACACCATTGAAAGTTCTGAATATGTTAGCAGTTCAAAAAAGGCCTTAAAGTACATCTTAGGCCTGCAAAAATGTTGAAAACTTTGGTGGCCCAAAAAAGGGGTTTACAGGCATCCTATATCCCCTAAAGTCCAGAAAATGTTGGTGGCCCAAAAACTGTGCCAGAGAGCTCTGAATGTAACAAAAACCTGTGCAGCCTGAAGGGGGCATTAACCCACATCCTAGACCACTGAAATTCCCAAAAATATATTTGGCACGAAAACTACATCGTACCCCCCGAAAGTTCAGAATATGTTAGCAGACCAAAAAAGCCCTTAAAGTACATTTTAGGCCTGCAAAGAAGTAGAAAACTTTGGAGGCCCAAAAAAGGGGTTTACAGGCATCCTAGACCCCCTAAAGTCCAGAAAATGTTGGTGGCCGAAAAATGTGCAAGAGAGCTCTGAATGTCCCAAAAACATGTGCAACCAGAAAGGGCCATTAACCCACATCCTAGACCACTGAAATTCCCAAAAATATATTTGGCACGAAAAATGCATCCTACACCCTATGAAAGTTCAGAATGTGTTAGCAGCCCAAAAAAGGCCTTAAATTGCATCTTAGGTATGCAAAAATGTTGAAAACGTGGGAGGCCCAAAAAAGGGGTTTACAGGCATCCTAGAACCTCTAAAGTCCTGAAAATGTTGGTGGCCCAAAAACTGTGTCAGAGAGCTCTGTATGTACCAAAAACATGTGCAGCCTGAAAGTAGCATTAACCCACATCCTAGACCACTGAAATTCCCAAAATATATTTGGCATGAAAAATACATCCTACACCCCTTAAAGTTCAGAATATGTAAGCAGCCCAAAAAAGGACTTATAGTACATTTTAGGCCTGCAAAAATGTTGAATATTTTGGAGACCCAAAAAAGAGGTTTACAGGCATCCTAGACCCCCTAAAGTCCAGAAAATGTTGGTGGCCCAAAAAATGTGCCAGAGAGCTCTGAATGTCCCAAAAACATTTGCAGCCTGAAAGGGCCATTAACCCGCATCGTAGACCACTGAAATTCGAAAAAATATTTTGGGCACGAAAAATGCATCCAACACCCCTGAAGGTTCAGAATATGTTACAGCCCAAAAAAGGCCTTAAAATGCATCTTAGGCCTGCAAAGATGTTGAAAACTTTGGAGGCCCAAAAAAGGGGTTTACAGGCATCCTAGAACCCCTAAAGTCGAGAAAATGTTGGTGGCCGAAAACTGTGCAAGAGAGCTCTGAATGTCCCAAAAACATGTGCAACCTGAAACGGCCATTAACCCACATCCTAGACCACTGAAATTCCCAAAAATATATTTGGCACGAAAAATGCATCCTACACCCTGTGAAAGTTCAGAATATGTTAGCAGCCCAAAAAAGGCCTTAAAATGCATCTTAGGTATGCAAAAATTTTGAAAACTTTGGAGGCCCAAAAAAGGGGTTTACACGCATCCTAGAACCTCTAAAGTCCAGAAAATGTTGATGGCCAGAAACTGTGCCAGAGAGCTCTATATGTACCAGAAACATGTGCAGCCTGAAAGGGGCATTAACCCACATCCTAGACCACTGAAATTCCCACAAATATTTTGGCCACGAAAAATGCATCCTACACCCCTGAAAGTTCAGAATATTTTAGCAGCCCAAAAAAGGCCTTAAAGTACATATTAGGCCTGCAGAAATGTTGAAAACTTGAGCTCTGAATGTACCAAAAACATGTGCAGCCTGAAAAGGGCATTAAACCACATTCTAGACCACTGAAATTCCCCAAAATATATTAAGCACGAAAAATGCATCCTACACCATTGAAAGTTCTGAATATGTTAGCAGTTCAAAAAAGGCTTTAAAGTACATCTTAGGCCTGCAAAAATGTTGAAAACTTTGGTGGCCCAAAAAAGGGGTTTACAGGCATCCTATATCCCCTAAAGTCCAGAAAATGTTGGTGGCCCAAAAACTGTGCCAGAGAGCTCTGAATGTAACAAAAACCTGTGCAGCCTGAAAGGGGCATTAACCCACATCCTAGACCACTGAAATTCCCAAAAATATATTTGGCACGAAAACTACATCGTACCCCCCGAAAGTTCAGAATATGTTAGCAGACCAAAAAAGCCCTTAAAGTACATTTTAGGCCTGCAAAGAAGTAGAAAACTTTGGAGGCCCAAAAAGGGGTTTACAGGCATCCTAGACCCCCTAAAGTCCAGAAAATGTTGGTGGCCGAAAAATGTGCAAGAGAGCTCTGAATGTCCCAAAAACATGTGCAACCAGAAAGGGCCATTAACCCACATCCTAGACCACTGAAATTCCCAAAAATATATTTGGCACGAAAAATGCATCCTACACCCTATGAAAGTTCAGAATGTGTTAGCAGCCCAAAAAAGGCCTTAAATTGCATCTTAGGTATGCAAAAATGTTGAAAACGTTGGAGGCCCAAAAAAGGGGTTTACAGGCATCCTAGACCCTCTAAAGTCCTGAAAATGTTGGTGGCCCAAAAACTGTGTCAGAGAGCTCTGTATGTACCAAAAACATGTGCAGCCTGAAAGTAGCATTAACCCACATCCTAGACCACTGAAATTCCCAAAATATATTTGGCATGAAAAATACATCCTACACCCCTTAAAGTTCAGAATATGTAAGCAGCCCAAAAAAGGACTTATAGTACATTTTAGGCCTGCAAAAATGTTGAATATTTTGGAGACCCAAAAAAGAGGTTTACAGGCATCCTAGATCCCCTAAAGTCCAGAAAATGTTGGTGGCCCAAAAAATGTGCCAGAGAGCTCTGAATGTCCCAAAAACTTTTGCAGCCTGAAAGGGCCATTAACCCGCATCGTAGACCACTGAAATTCGAAAAAATATTTTGGGCACGAAAAATGCATCCAACACCCCTGAAGGTTCAGAATATGTTACAGCCCAAAAAAGGCCTTAAAATGCATCTTAGGCCTGCAAAGATGTTGAAAACTTTGGAGGCCCAAAAAAGGGGTTTACAGGCATCCTAGACCCCCTAAAGTCGAGAAAATGTTGGTGGCCGAAAACTGTGCAAGAGAGCTCTGAATGTCCCAAAAACATGTGCAACCTGAAACGGCCATTAACCCACATCCTAGACCACTGAAATTCCCAAAAATATATTTGGCACGAAAACTGCATCCTACACCCTATGAAAGTTCAGAATGTGTTAGCAGCCCAAAAAAAGCCTTAAATTGCATCTTAGGCATGCAAAAATGTTGACAACGTTGGAGGCCCAAAAAAGGGGTTTACAGGCATCCTGACCCTCTAAAGTCCAGAAAATGTTGGTGGCCCAAAAACTGTGCCAGAGAGCTCTGTATGTACCAAAAACATGGGCCGCCTGAAAGTAGCATTAACCCACATCCTAGACCACTGAAATTTCCAAAATATATTTGGAACGAAAAAAACATCCTACTCCCCTGAAAGTTCAGAATATGTTAGCAGCCCAAAAAAGGCCTTAAAGTACAATTTAGGCCTGCAAAAATGTTGAAAACTTTGGAGGCCCAAAAAAGGGGTTTACAGGCATCCTAGACCCTCTAAAGTCCAGAAAATGTTGGTGTCCCAAAAACTGTGCCAGATAGCTCTGTATGTACCAAAAACATGTGCAGCCTGAAAGGGCCATTAACCTGCATCCTAGACCAGATAAATTGCCCAAAAATATTTTGGGCAGGAAAAATGCATCATACACCCCTGAAAGTTCAGAATATGTTAGCAGCCCAAAAAAGGCCTTAAAGTACAATTTAGGCCTGCAAAAATGTTGAAAACTTTGGAGGCCCAAAAAAGGGGTTTACAGGCATCCTAGACCCTCTAAAGTCCAGAAAATGTTGGTGTCCCAAAAACTGTGCCAGATAGCTCTGTATGTACCAAAAACATGTGCAGCCTGAAAGGGCCATTAACCTGCATCCTAGACCAGATAAATTGCCCAAAAATATTTTGGGCAGGAAAAATGCATCATACACCCCTGAAAGTTCAGAATATTTTAGCAGCCCAAAAAAAGGCCTTAAAATGAATCTTAGGGCTGCAAAGATGTTGAAAACTTTGGAGGCCCAAAAAAAGGGTTTACAGGAATCCTTGACCCGCTAAAGTCCAGAAAATGTTGGTAGCCCAAAAACTGCGCCAGAGAGCTCTGAATCTCCCAAAAACATTTGCAGCCTGAAAAGGCCATTAACCCACATCCTACACCACTGAAATTCCCAAAAATATATTTGGCACGAAAAATGCATCCTACACCCTATGAAAGTTATAATGTGTTAGCAGCCCAAAAAAGGCCTTAAATTGCATCTTAGGTATGCAAAAATGTTGAAAACTTTGGAGGCCCAAAAAAGGGGTTTACAGGCATCCTAGACCCTCTAAAGTCCAGAAAATGTTGGTGTCCCAAAAACTGTGCCAGATAGCTCTGTATGTACCAAAAACATGTGCAGCCTGAAAGAGACATTAACCCACATCCTAGACCACTGAAATTTCCAAAATATATTTGGCACGAAAAATACATCCTACACCCCTGAAAGTTCAGAATATGTTAGCAGCCCAAAAAAGGCCTTAAAGTACAATTTAGGCCTGCAAAAATGTTGTAAACTTTGGAGGCCCAAAAAAGGGGTTTACAGGCATCCTAGACCCTCTTAAGTCCAGAAAATGTTGGTGGCCCAAAAACTGTGCCAGAGAGCTCTGAATGGCCCAAAAACATGTGCAACCTGAAAGTAGCGTTAACCCACATCCTAGACCACTGAAATGCCCAAAAATAGATTTGGCACGAAAAATGAATCCTGCACCCTATGAAAGTTCAGAATGTGTTAGCAGCCCAAAAAAGGCCTTAAATTGCATCTTAGGTATGCAAAAATGTTGAAAACGTTGGAGGCCCAAAAAAGGGGTTTACAGGCATCCTAGATCCTCTAAAGTCCAGAAAATGTTGGTGGCCCATAAACTGTGCCAGAGAGCTCTGTATGTACCAAAAACATGTGCAGCCTGAAAGTAGCATTAACCCACATCCTAGACCACTGAAATTCCCACAAATATTTTGTCCACGAAAAATGCATCCTACACCCCTGAAAGTTCAGAATATGTTAGCAGCCCACAAAAGGCCTTGAAGTACATCTTAGGCCTGCAAAAATGTTGAAAACTTTGGAGGCCCAAAAAAGGGGTTTACAGGCATCCTATACCCCTAAAGTCCAGAAAGTGTTGGTGGCCCAAAAACTGTGCCAGAGAGCTCTGAATGTACCAAAAACATGTGCAGCCTGAAAGGGGCATTAACCCACATCCTAGACCACTGAAATTCCCTAAAGTATATTTGGCACGAAAAATACATCCTACGCCCCGAAAGTTCAGAATATGTTAGCAGCCCAAAAAAGGCCTTAAAGTACATTTTAGGCCTGCAAAGAAGTTGAAAACTTTGGAGCCCCAAAAAAGGGGTTTACAGGCATCCTAGACCCCCTAAAGTCCAGAAAATGTTGGTGGCCGAAAACTGTGCAAGAGAGCTCTGAATGTCCCAAAAACATGTGCAACCTGAAAGGGCCATTAACCCACATCCTAGACCACTGAAATTCCCAAAAATATATTTGGCACAAAAAATGCATCCTACACCCTATGAAAGTTCAGAATGTGTTAGCAGCCCAAAAAAGGCCTTAAATTGCATCTTAGGTATGCAAAAATGTAGAAAACGTTGGAGGCCCAAAAAAGGGGTTTACAGGCATCCTAGACCCCCTAAAGTCCAGAAAATGTTGGTGGCCCAAAAACTGTGCCAGAGAGCTCTGTATGTACCAAAAACATGTGCAGCCTGAAAGGGGCATTAACCCACATCCTAGACCACTGAAATTCCCAAAAGTATATTTGGCATGAACAATGCATCCTACACCCCTGAAAGTTCAGAATATGTTAGCAGCCCAAAAAAGGCCTTAAAGTACATTTTAGGCTTGCAAAAATGTTGAAAACCTGAGCTCTGAATGTACCAAAAACATGTGCAGCCTGAAAGGGGCATTAAACCACATCCTAGACCACTGAAATTCCCCAAAATATATTAAGCACGAAAAATGCATCCTACACCACTGAAAGTTCTGAATATGTTAGCAGCCCAAAAAAGGCCTTAAATTGCATCTTAGGTATGCAAAAATGTTGAAAACGTTGGAGGCCCAAAAAAGGGGTTTACAGGCATCCTAGACCCCCTAAAGTCCAGAAAATGTTGGTGGCCCAAAAACTGTGCCAGAGAGCTCTGTATGTACCAAAAACATGTGCAGCCTGAAAGGGGCATTAACCCACATCCTAGACCACTGAAATTCCCAAAAATATATTTGGCATGAACAATGCATCCTACACCCCTGAAAGTTCAGAATATGTTAGCAGCCCAAAAAAGGCCTTAAAGTACATTTTAGGCTTGCAAAAATGTTGAAAACCTGAGCTCTGAATGTACCAAAAACATGTGCAGCCTGAAAGGGGCATTAAACCACATCCTAGACCACTGAAATTCCCCAAAATATATTAAGCACGAAAAATGCATCCTACACCACTGAAAGTTCTGAATATGTAAGCAGTCCAAAATAGGCCTTAAAGTACTTCTTAGGCCTGCAAAAATGTTGAAAACTTTGGAGGCCCAAAAAAGGGGTTTACAGGCATCCTGTACCCCTAAAGTCCAGAAAGTGTTGGTGGCCCAAAAACTGTGCCAGAGAGCTCTGAATGTACCAAAAACATGTGCAGCCTGAAAGGGGCATTAACCCACATCCTAGACCACTGAAATTCCCAAAAATACATTTGGAATGAAAAATACATCCTACCCCCCGAAAGTTCAGAATATGTTAGCAGCCCAAAAAAGGCCTTAAAGTACATTTTAGGCTTGCAAAAATGTTGAAAACCTGAGCTCTGAATGTACCAAAAACATGTGCAGCCTGAAAGGGGCATTAAACCACATCCTAGACCACTGAAATTCCCCAAAATATATTAAGCACGAAAAATGCATCCTACACCATTGAAAGTTCTGAATATGTAAGCAGCCCAAAAAAGGACTTATAGTACATTTTAGGCCTGCAAAAATGTTGAATATTTTGGAGACCCAAAAAAGAGGTTTACAGGCATCCTAGACCCCCTAAAGTCCAGAAAATGTTGGTGGCCCAAAAAATGTGCCAGAGAGCTCTGAATGTCCCAAAAACATTTGCAGCCTGAAAGGGCCATTAACCCGCATCGTAGACCACTGAAATTCGAAAAAATATTTTGGGCACGAAAAATGCATCCAACACCCCTGAAAGTTCAGAATATGTTACAGCCCAAAAAAGGCCTTAAAATGCATCTTAGGCCTGCAAAGATGTTGACAACGTTGGAGGCCCAAAAAAGGGGTTTACAGGCATCCTAGACCCCCTAAAGTCCAGAAAATGTTGGTGGCCGAAAACTGTGCAAGAGAGCTCTGAATGTCCCAAAAACACGTGCAACCTGAAAGGGCCATTAACCCACATCCTAGACCACTGAAATTCCCAAAAATATATTTGGCTCGAAAAATGCATCCTACACCCTATGAAAGTTCAGAATGTGTTAGCAGCCCAAAAAAGGCCTTAAATTGCATCCTAGGTATGCAAAAATGTTGAAAACGTTGGAGGCCCAAAAAAGGGGTTTACAGGCATCCTAGACCCTCTAAAGTCCAGAAAATGTTGGTGGCCCAAAAACTGTGCCAGAGATCTCTGTATGTACCAAAAACATGTGCAGCCTGAAAGTAGCATTAACCCACATCATAGACCACTGAAATTCCCAAAAATATATTTGGCATGAAAAATGCATCCTACACCCTATGAAAGTTCAGAATGTGTTAGCAGCCCAAAAAAAACCTTAAATTGCATCTTAGGTATGCAAAAATGTTGAAAACGTTGGAGGCCCAAAAAAGAGGTGTACAGGCATCCTAGACCCCCTAAAGTCCAGAAAATGTTGGTGGCCCAAAAACTGTGCCAGAGAGCTCTGTATGTACCAAAAACATGTGCAGCCTGAAAGGGGCATTAACCCACATCCTAGACCACTGAAATTCCCAAAAATATATTTGGCACGAAAAATACATCCTGCAACCCTGAAAGTTCAGAATATGTTAGCAGCCCAAAAAAGGCCTTAAAGTACATCTTAGGCCTGCAAAAATGTTGAAAACTTTGGAGGCCCAAAAAAGAGGTTTACAGGCATCCTAGACCCCCTAAAGTCCAGAAAATGTTGGTGGCCGAAAAATGTGCAAGAGAGCTCTGAATGTCCCAAAAACATGTGCAACCAGAAAGGGCCATTAACCCACATCCTAGACCACTGAAATTCCCAAAAATATATTTGGCACGAAAAATGCATCCTACACCCTATGAAAGTTCAGAATGTGTTAGCAGCCCAAAAAAGGCCTTAAATTGCATCTTAGGTATGCAAAAATGTTGAAAACGTTGGAGGCCCAAAAAAGGGGTTTACAGGCATCCTAGACCCTCTAAAGTCCAGAAAATGTTGGTGGCCCAAAAATTGTGTCAGAGAGCTCTGTATGTACCAAAAACATGTGCAGCCTGAAAGGGGCATTAACCCACATCCTAGACCACTGAAATTCCCAAAAATATATTTGGCATGAACAATGCATCCTACACCCCTGAAAGTTCAGAATATGTTAGCAGCCCAAAAAAGGCCTTAAAGTACATTTTAGGCTTGCAAAAATGTTGAAAACCTGATCTCTGAATGTACCAAAAATATGTGCAGCCTGAAAGGGGCATTAAACCACACCCTAGACCACTGAAATTCCCCAAAATAAATTAAGCACGAAAAAAGCATCCTACACCACTGAAAGTTCTGAATATGTTAGCAGTCCAAAATAGGCCTTAAAGTACTTCTTAGGCCTGCAAAAATGTTGAAAACTTTGGAGGCCCAAAAAAGGGGTTTACAGGCATCCTGTACCCCTAAAGTCCAGAAAGTGTTGGTGGCCCAAAAACTGTGCCAGAGAGCTCTGAATGTACCAAAAACATGTGCAGCCTGAAAGGGGCATTAACCCACATCCTAGACCACTGAAATTCCCAAAAATATATTTGGAATGAAAAATACATCCTACCCCCCGAAAGTTCAGAATATGTTAGCAGCCCAGAAAAGGCCTTAAAGTACATTTTAGGCCTGCAAAGAAGTAGAAAACTTTGGAGGCCCAAAAAAGGGGTTCACAGGCATCCTAGACCCCCTAAAGTCCAGAAAATGTTGGTGGCCGAAAACTGTGCAAGAGAGCTCTGAATGTCCCAAAAACACGTGCAACCTGAAAGGGCCATTAACCCACATCCTAGACCACTGAAATTCCCAAAAATATATTTGGCACAAAAAATGCATCCTACACCCTATGAAAGTTCAGAATGTGTTAGCAGCCCAAAAAAGGCCTTAAATTGCATCTTAGGTATGCAAAAATGTTGAAAATGTTGGAGGCCCAAAAAAGGGGTTTACAGGCATCCTAGACCCTCTAAAGTCCAGAAAATGGTGGTGGCCCAAAAACTGTGCCAGAGATCTCTGTATGTACCAAAAACATGTGCAGCCTGAAAGTAGCATTAACCCACATCCTAGACCACTGAAATTCCCAAAAATATATTTGGCACGAAAAATGCATCCTACACCCTGTGAAAGTTCAGAATGTGTTAGCAGCCCAAAAAAGGCCTTAAATTGCATCTGAGGTATGCAAAAATGTTGAAAACGTTGGAGGCCCAAAAAAGAGGTTTACAGGCATCCTAGACCCCCTAAAGTCCAGAAAATGTTGGTGGCCCAAAAAATGTGCCAGAGAGCTCTGAATGTCCCAAAAACATTTGCAGCCTGAAAGGGCCATTAACCCGCATCGTAGACCACTGAAATTCGAAAAAATATTTTGGGCACGAAAAATGCATCCAACACCCCTGAAAGTTCAGAATATGTTAGCAGCCCAAAAAAGGCCTTAAATTGCATCTTATGCATGCAAAAATGTTGACAACGTTGGAGGCCCAAAAAAGGGATTTACAGGCATCCTGACCCTCTAAAGTCCAGAAAATGTTGGTGGCCCAAAAACTGTGCCAGAGAGCTCTGTATGTACCAAAAACATGGGCAGCCTGAAAGTAGCATTAACCCACATCCTAGACCACTGAAATTCCCAAAAATATATTTGGCACGAAAAAAACATCCTACAACCCTGAAAGTTCAGAATATGTTTGCAGCCCCAAAAAGGCGTTAAAGTACATCAGGACTGCAGAAATGTTGAACACTTTGGAGGCCCAAAAAAGGGGTTTACAAGCATCCTAGACCCCCTAAAGTCCAGAAAATGTTGGTGGCCCAAAAACTGTGCCAAAGAGCTCTGAATGTCCCAAAAACATTTGCAGCCTGAAAGGGGCATTAACCCCCATCCTAGACCACTGAAATTCGAAAAAAATATTTTGGGCATGAAAAATGCATCCTACACCCCTGAAAGTTCAGAATATGTTAGCAGCCCAAAAAAGGCCTTAAAATGCATCTTAGGCCTGCAAAGATGTTGAAAACTTTGGAGGCCCAAAAAAGGGGTTTACAGGCATCCTAGACCCACTAAAGTGCAGAAAATGTTGGTGTCCCAAAATCTGCGCCAGATAGCTCTGTATGTACCAAAAACATGTGCAGCCTGAAAGGGGCATTAACCCACATCCTAGACCACTGAAATTTCCAAAATATATTTGGCACGAAAAATACATCCTACAACCCTGAAAGTTCAGAATATGTTAGCAGCCCAAAAAAGGCCTTAAAGTACAATTTAGGTCTACTAAGATGTTGAAAACTTTGGAGGCCCAAAAAAGGGGTTTACAGGCATCCTAGACCCCCTGAATTCCAGAAAATGTTGGAGGCCGAAAACTGTGCCAGAGAGCTCTGAATGTCTCAAAAACATTTTCAGCCTGAAAGGGCCATTAACCCACATCCTAGACCACTGAAATTCCCAAAAATATATTTGGCACGAAAAATGCGTCCTACACCCTGTGAAAGTTCAGAATATGTTAGCAGCCCAAAAAAGGCCTTAAATTGCATCTTAGGTATGCAAAAATTTTGAAAACTTTGGAGGCCCAAAAAAGGGGTTTATACGCATCCTAGAACCTCTAAAGTCCAGAAAATGTTGATGGCCAGAAACTGTGCCAGAGAGCTCTATATGTACCAAAAACACGTGCAGCCTTAAAGGGGCATTAACCCACATCCTAGACCACTGAAATTCCCACGAATATTTTGGCCACGAAAAATGCATCCTACACCCCTGAAAGTTCAGAATATGTTAGCAGTCCAAAAAAGGCCTTAAAGTACATATTAGGCCTGTAAAAATGTTGAAAACTTGAGCTCTGAATGTACCAAAAACATGTGCAGCCTGAAAAGGGCATTAAACCACATTCTAGACCACTGAAATTCCCCAAAATATATTAAGCACGAAAAATGCATCCTACACCACTGAAAGTTCTGAATATGTTAGCAGTTCAAAAAAGGCCTTAAAGTACATCTTAGGCCTGCAAAAATGTTGAAAACTTTGGTGGCCCAAAAAAGGGGTTTACAGGCATCCTATATCCCCTAAAGTCCAGAAAATGTTGGTGGCCCAAAAACTGTGCCAGAGAGCTCTGAATGTAACAAAAACCTGTGCAGCCTGAAAGGGGCATTAACCCACATTCTAGACCACTGAAATTCCCAAAAATATATTTGGCACGAAAACTACATCGTACCCCCCGAAAGTTCAGAATATGTTAGCAGACCAAAAAAGCCCTTAAAGAACATTTTAGGCCTGCAAAGAAGTAGAAAACTTTGGAGGCCAAAAAAGGGGTTTACAGGCATCCTAGACCCCCTAAAGTCCAGAAAATGTTGGTGGCCCAAAAACTGTGCCAAAGAGCTCGGAATGTCCCAAAAACATTTGCAGCCTGAAAGGGCCATTAACCCTCATCCTAGACCACTGAAATTCAAAAAAAATATTTTGGGCATGAAAAATGCATCCTACACCCCTGAAAGTTCAGACTATGTTAGCAGCCCAAAAAAGGCCTTAAAATGCATCTTAGTCCTGCAAAGATGTTGAAAACTATGGAGGGCCAAAAAAGGGGTTTACAGGCATCCTAGACCCTCTAAAGTCCAGAAAATGTTGGTGGACGAAAACTGTGCCAGAGAGTTCTGAATGTCCCAAAAGCATTTGCAGCCTGAAAGGGCCATTAACCCTCATCCTAGACCACTGAAATTCCCAAAAATATATTTGGCACGAAAAATGCATCCTACACCCTATGAAAGTTATAATGTGTTAGCAGCCCAAAAAAGGCCTTAAATTGCATCTTAGGTATGCAAAAATGTTGAAAACTTTGGAGGCCCAAAAAAGGGGTTTACAGGCATCCTAGACCCTCTAAAGTCCAGAAAATGTTGGTGTCCCAAAAACTGTGCCAGACAGCTCTGTATGTACCAAAAACATGTGCAGCCTGAAAGGGGCATTAACCCACATCCTAGACCACTGAAATTTCCAAAATATATTTGGCACGAAAAATACATCCTACACCCCTGAAAGTTCAGAATATGTTAGCAGCCCAAAAAAGGCCTTAAAATGAATCTTAGGCCTGCAAAGATGTTGAAAACTTTCGAGGCCCAATAAAGGGGTTTACAGGCATCCTAGACCCTCCAAAGTCCAGAAAATGTTGGTGTCCCAAAAACTGTGCCAGATAGCTCTGTATGTACCAAAAACATGTGCAGCCTGAAAGGGGCATTAACCCACATCCTAGACCACTGAAATTTCCAAAATATATTTGGAACGAAAAATACATCCTACACCCCTGAAAGTTCAGAATATTTTAGCAGCCCAAAAAAAGGCCTTAAAATGAATCTTAGGGCTGCAAAGATGTTGAAAACTTTGGAGGCCCAAAAAAGGGGTTTACAGGAATCCTTGACCCGCTAAAGTCCAGAAAATGTTGGTAGCCCAAAAACTCCGCCAGAGAGCTCTGAATCTCCCAAAAACATTTGCAGCCTGAAAAGGCCATTAACCCACATCCTAGACCACTGAAATTCCCCAAAAAATATTTGGCACGAAAAATACATCCTACACCCCTGAAAGTTCAGAATATGTTAACAGCCCAAAAAAGGCTTTAAAGTACATCTTAGGCCTGCAAAAATGTTGAAAACTTTGGAAGCCCAAAAAGGGGTTTACAGGCATCCTAGACCCTCTAAAGTCCAGAAAATGTTGGTGGCCCAGAAACTGTGCCAGAGAGCTCTGTATGTACCAAAAACATGTGCAGCCTGAAAGTAGCATTAACCCACATCCTAGACCACTGAAATTCCCAAAAATATATTTGGCATGAAACATACATCCTACACCCCTGAAAGTTCAGAATATGTAAGCAGCCCAAAAAAGGACTTATAGTACATTTTAGGCCTGCAAAAATGTTGAATATTTTGGAGACCCAAAAAAGAGGTTTACAGGCATCCTAGACCCCCTAAAGTCCAGAAAATGTTGGTGGCCCAAAAAATGTGCCAGAGAGCTCTGAATGTCCCAAAAACATTTGCAGCCTGAAAGGGCCATTAACCCGCATCGTAGACCACTGAAATTCGAAAAAATATTTTGGGCACGAAAAATGCATCCAACGCCCCTGAAAGTTCAGAATATGTTAGCAGCCCAAAAAAGGCCTTAAATTGCATCTTATGCATGCAAAAATGTTGACAACGTTGGAGGCCCAAAAAAGGGATTTACAGGCATCCTGACCCTCTAAAGTCCAGAAAATGTTGGTGGCCCAAAAACTGTGCCAGAGAGCTCTGTATGTACCAAAAACATGGGCAGCCTGAAAGTAGCATTAACCCACATCCTAGACCACTGAAATTCCCAAAAATATATTTGGCACGAAAAAAACATCCTACAACCCTGAAAGTTCAGAATATGTTTGCAGCCCCAAAAAGGCGTTAAAGTACATCAGGACTGCAGAAATGTTGAACACTTTGGAGGCCCAAAAAAGGGGTTTACAAGCATCCTAGACCCCCTAAAGTCCAGAAAATGTTGGTGGCCCAAAAACTGTGCCAAAGATCTCTGAATGTCCCAAAAACATTTGCAGCCTGAAAGGGCCATTAACCCCCATCCTAGACCACTGAAATTCGAAAAAAATATTTTGGGCATGAAAAATGCATCCTACACCCCTGAAAGTTCAGAATATGTTAGCAGCCCAAAAAAGGCCTTAAAATGCATCTTAGGCCTGCAAAGATGTTGAAAACTTTGGAGGCCCAAAAAAGGGGTTTACAGGCATCCTAGACCCACTAAAGTGCAGAAAATGTTGGTGTCCCAAAATCTGCGCCAGATAGCTCTGTATGTACCAAAAACATGTGCAGCCTGAAAGGGGCATTAACCCACAACCTAGACCACTGAAATTTCCAAAATGTATTTGGCACGAAAAATACATCCTACAACCCTGAAAGTTCAGAATATGTTAGCAGCCCAAAAAAGGCCTTAAAGTACAATTTAGGCCTACTAAGATGTTGAAAACTTTGGAGGCTCAAAAAAGGGGTTTACAGGCATCCTAGACCCCCTGAATTCCAGAAAATGTTGGAGGCCGAAAACTGTGCCAGAGAGCTCTGAATGTCTCAAAAACATTTTCAGCCTGAAAGGGCCATTAACCCACATCCTAGACCACAGAAATTCCCAAAAATATATTTGGCACGAAAAATGCATCCTACACCCTGTGAAAGTTCAGAATATGTTAGCAGCCCAAAAAAGGCCTTAAATTGCATCTTAGGTATGCAAACATTTTGAAAACGTTGGAGGCCCAAAAAAGGGATTTACAGGCATCCTGACCCTCTAAAGTCCAGAAAATGTTGGTGGCCCAAAAACTGTGCCAGAGAGCTCTGTATGTACCAAAAACATGGGCAGCCTGAAAGTAGCATTAACCCACATCCTAGACCACTGAAATTCCCAAAAATATATTTGGCACGAAAAAAACATCCTACAACCCTGAAAGTTCAGAATATGTTTGCAGCCCAAAAAAGGCCTTAAATTGCATCTTATGCATGCAAAAATGTTGACAACGTTGGAGGCCCAAAAAAGGGATTTACAGGCATCCTGACCCTCTAAAGTCCAGAAAATGTTGGTGGCCCAAAAACTGTGCCAGAGAGCTCTGTATGTACCAAAAACATGGGCAGCCTGAAAGTAGCATTAACCCACATCCTAGACCACTGAAATTCCCAAAAATATATTTGGCACGAAAAAAACATCCTACAACCCTGAAAGTTCAGAATATGTTTGCAGCCCCAAAAAGGCGTTAAAGTACATCAGGACTGCAGAAATGTTGAACACTTTGGAGGCCCAAAAAAGGGGTTTACAAGCATCCTAGACCCCCTAAAGTCCAGAAAATGTTGGTGGCCCAAAAACTGTGCCAAAGATCTCTGAATGTCCCAAAAACATTTGCAGCCTGAAAGGGCCATTAACCCCCATCCTAGACCACTGAAATTCGAAAAAAATATTTTGGGCATGAAAAATGCATCCTACACCCCTGAAAGTTCAGAATATGTTAGCAGCCCAAAAAAGGCCTTAAAATGCATCTTAGGCCTGCAAAGATGTTGAAAACTTTGGAGGCCCAAAAAAGGGGTTTACAGGCATCCTAGACCCACTAAAGTGCAGAAAATGTTGGTGTCCCAAAATCTGCGCCAGATAGCTCTGTATGTACCAAAAACATGTGCAGCCTGAAAGGGGCATTAACCCACAACCTAGACCACTGAAATTTCCAAAATGTATTTGGCACGAAAAATACATCCTACAACCCTGAAAGTTCAGAATATGTTAGCAGCCCAAAAAAGGCCTTAAAGTACAATTTAGGCCTACTAAGATGTTGAAAACTTTGGAGGCTCAAAAAAGGGGTTTACAGGCATCCTAGACCCCCTGAATTCCAGAAAATGTTGGAGGCCGAAAACTGTGCCAGAGAGCTCTGAATGTCTCAAAAACATTTTCAGCCTGAAAGGGCCATTAACCCACATCCTAGACCACAGAAATTCCCAAAAATATATTTGGCACGAAAAATGCATCCTACACCCTGTGAAAGTTCAGAATATGTTAGCAGCCCAAAAAAGGCCTTAAATTGCATCTTAGGTATGCAAACATTTTGAAAACTTTGGAGGCCCAAAAAAGGGGTTTACACGCATCCTAGAACCTCTAAAGTCCAGAAAATGTTGATGTCCAGAAACTGTGCCAGAGAGCTCTATATGTACCAAAAACATGTGCAGCCTTAAAGGGGCATTAACCCACATCCTAGACCACTGAAATTCCCATGAATATTTTGGCCACGAAAAATGCATCCTACACCCCTGAAAGTTCAGAATATGTTAGCAGTCCAAAAAAGGCCTTAAAATACATATTAGGCCTGTAAAAATGTTGAAAACTTGAGCTCTGAATGTACCAAAAACATGTGCAGCCTGAAAAGGGCATTAAACCACATTCTAGACCACTGAAATTCCCCAAAATATATTAAGCACGAAAAATGCATCCTACACCACTGAAAGTTCTGAATATGTTAGCAGTTCAAAAAAGGCCTTAAAGTACATCTTAGGCCTGCAAAAATGTTGAAAACTTTGGTGGCCCAAAAAAGGGGTTTACAGGCATCCTATATCCCCTAAAGTCCAGAAAATGTTGGTGGCCCAAAAACTGTGCCAGAGAGCTCTGAATGTAACAAAAACCTGTGCAGCCTGAAAGGGGCATTAACCCACATCCTAGACCACTGAAATTCCCAAAAATATATTTGGCACGAAAACTACATCCTACACCCCTGAAAGTTCAGAATATGTTAGCAGCCCAAAAAAGGCCTTAAAATGCATCTTAGGCCTGCAAAGATGTTGAAAACTATGGAGGGCCAAAAAAGGGGTTTACAGGCATCCTAGACCCACTAAAGTGCAGAAAATGTTGGTGGACGAAAACTGTGCCAGAGAGCTCTGAATGTCCCAAAAGCATTTGCAGCCTGAAAGGGGCATTAACCCACATCCTAGACCACTGAAATTTCCAAAATATATTTGGCACGAAAAATACATCCTACACACCTGAAAGTTCAGAATATTTTAGCAGCCCAAAAAAAGGCCCTAAAATGAATCTTAGGGCTGCAAAGATGTTGAAAACTTTGGAGGCCCAAAAAAGGGGTTTACAGGAATCCTTAACCCGCTAAAGTCCAGAAAATGTTGGTAGCCCAAAAACTGCGCCAGAGAGCTCTGAATCTCCCAAAAACATTTGCAGCCTGAAAAGGCCATTAACCCACATCATAGACCACTGAAATTCCCAAAAATATATTTGGCACGAAAAATACATCCTACACCCCTGAAAGTTCAGAATATGTTAACAGCCCAAAAAAGGCTTTAAAGTACATCTTAGGCCTGCAAAAATGTTGAAAACTTTGGAAGCCCAAAAAGGGGTTTACAGGCATCCTAGACCCTCTAAAGTCCAGAAAATGTTGGTGGCCCAAAAACTGTGCCAGAGAGCTCTGTATGTACCAAAAACATGTGCAGCCTGAAAGTAGCATTAACCCACATCCTAGACCACTGAAATTCCCACAAATATTTTGTCCACGAAAAATGCATCCTACACCCCTGAAAGTTCAGAATATGTTAGCAGCCCAAAAAAGGCCTTGAAGTACATCTTAGGCCTGCAAAAATGTTGAAAACTTTGGAGGCCCAAAAAAGGGGTTTACAGGCATCCTAGACCCCCTAAAGTCCAGAAAATGTTGGTGGCCGAAAACTGTGCAAGAGAGCTCTGAATGTCCCAAAAACATGTGCAACCTGAAAGGGCCATTAACCCACATCCTAGACCACTGAAATTCCCAAAAATATATTTGGCACAAAAAATGCATCCTACACCCTATGAAAGTTCAGAATGTGTTAGCAGCCCAAAAAAGGCCTTAAATTGCATCTTAGGTATGCAAAAATGTTGAAAACGTTGGAGGCCCAAAAAAGGGGTTTACAGGCATCCTAGACCCTCTAAAGTCCAGAAAATGTTGGTGGCCCAAAAACTGTGCCAGAGAGCTCTGTATGTACCAAAAACATGTGCAGCCTGAAAGTAGCATTAACCCACATCCTAGACCACTGAAGTTCCCACAAATATTTTGTCCACGAAAAATGCATCCTACACCCCTGAAAGTTCAGAATATGTTAGCAGCCCAAAAAAGGCCTTGAAGTACATCTTAGGCCTGCAAAAATGTTGAAAACTTTGGAGGCCCAAAAAAGGGGTTTACAGGCATCCTATAGCCCTAAAGTCCAGAAAGTGTTGGTGGCCCAAAAACTGTGCCAGAGAGCTCTGAATGTACCAAAAACATGTGCAGCCTGAAAGGGGCATTAACCCACATCCTAGACCACTGAAATTCCGTAAAGTATATTTGGCACGAAAAATACATCCTACCCCCCGAAAGTTCAGAATATGTTAGCAGCCCAAAAAAGGCCTTAAAGTACATTTTAGGCCTGCAAAGAAGTTGAAAACTTTGGAGGCCCAAAAAAGGGGTTTACAGGCATCCTAGACCCCCTAAAGTCCAGAAAATGTTGGTGGCCGAAAACTGTGCAAGAGAGCTCTGTATGTACCAAAAACATGTGCAGCCTGAAAGTAGCATTAACCCACATCCTAGACCACTGAAATTCCCAAAAATATATTTGGCACAAAAAATGCATCCTACACCCTATGAAAGTTTAGAATGTGTTAGCAGCCCAAAAAAGGCCATAAATTGGATCTTAGGTATGCAAAAATGTTGAAAACGTCGGAGGCCCAAAAAAGGGCTTTACAGGCATCCTAGACCCCCTAAAGTCCAGAAAATGTTGGTGGCCCAGAAACTGTGCCAGAGAGCTCTGTATGTACCAAAAACATGTGCAGCCTGTTAAAGGGGCATTAACCCACATCCTTGACCACTGAAATTCCCAAAAATATATTTGGCACGAAAAATGCATCCTACACCCCGTGAAAGTTCAGAATATGTTAGCAGCCCAAAAAAGGCCTTAAATTGCATCTTAGGAATGCAAATATTTTGAAAACTTTGGAGGCCCAAAAAAGGGGTTTACAGGCACCCTAGAACCTCTAAAGTCCGGAAAATTTTGGTGGCCCAGAAACTGTGCCAGAGAGCTCTGTATGTACCAAAAACATGTGCAGCCAGAAAGGGGCACTAACCCACATCCTAGACCACTGAAATTCCCACAAATATTTTGGCCACGAAAAATGCATCCTACACCCCTGAAAGTTCAGAATATGTTAGCAGCCCAAAAAAGGCCTTGAAGTACATCTTAGAACTGCAAAAATGTTGAAAACTTTGGAGGCCCAAAAAAGGGGCTTACAGGCACCCTATAACCTCTAAAGTCCAGAAAATGTTGGTGGCCCAGAAACTGTGCCAGAGAGCTCTGTATGTACCAAAAACATGTGCAGCCTGAAAGGGGCATTAACCCACATCCTAGACCACTGAAATTCCCACAAATATTTTGGCCACGAAAAATACATCCTACACCCCTGAAAGTTCAGAATATGTTAGCAGCCCAAAAAAGGCCTTAAATTGCATCTTAGGTATGCAAAAATGTTGAAAACGTTGGAGGCCCAAAAAAGGGGTTTACAGGCACCCTAGACCCTCTAAAGTCCAGAAAATGTTGGTGGCCCAAAAACTCTGCCAGAGAGCTATGTGTGTACCAAAAAGATGTGCAGCCTGAAAGTAGCATTAACCCACATCCTAGACCACTGAAATTCCCATAAATATATTTAGCACGAAAAATGCATCCTACACCCTATGAAAGTTTAGAATGTGTTAGCAGCCCAAAAAAGGCCTTAAAGTACATTTTAGGCTTGCAAAAATGTTGAAAACTTGAGCTCTGAATGTACCAAAAACATGTGCAGCCTGAAAGGGGCATTAAACCACATCATAGACCACTGAAATTTCCAAAATATATTTGGCACGAAAAATGCATCCTACACCCTATGAAAGTTCTGAATGTGTTAGCAGCCCAAAAAAGGCCTTAAATTGCATCTTAGGTATGCAAAAATGTTGAAAACTTTGGAGGCCCAAAAAAGGGGTTTACAGGCATCGTAGACCTTCTAAAGTCCAGAAACTGTTGGTGTCCCAAAAACTGTGCCAGATAGCTCTGTATGTACCAAAAACATGTGCAGCTTGAAAGGGGCATTAAACCACATCCTAGACCACTGAAATTTCCAAAATATATTTGGCACGAAAAATACATCCTACACCCCTGAAAGTTCAGAATATGTTACAGCCCAAAAAAGGCCTTACATTGCATCTTAGGTATGCAAAAATGTTGAAAACTTTGGAGGCCCAAAAGAGGGGTTTACAGAGTCCAGAAAATGTTGGTGGCCCAAAAACTGTGCCAGAGAGCTCTGAATGTCCCAAAAACATTTGCAACCTGAAAGTGCCATTAATCCGCATCCTAGACCACTGAAATTCGAAAAAAATATTTTGGGCATGAACAATGCATCCTACACCCCTGAAAGTTCAGAATATGTTAGCAGCCCAAAAAAGGCCTTAAAGTACATTTTAGGCTTGCAAAAATGTTGAAAACTTGAGCTCTAAATGTACCAAAAATATGTGCAGCCTGAAAGGGCCATTAACCCACATCCTAGACCACTGAAATTCCCAAAAATATATTTGGCACGAAAAATGCATCCTACACCCTATGAAAGTTCAGAATGTGTTAGCAGCCCAAAAAAGGCCTTAAGTTGCATCTTGGGTATGCAAAAATGTTGAAAACGTTGCAGGCCCAAAAAAGGGGTTTACAAGCATCCTAGACCCCCTAAAGTCCAGAAAATGTTGGTGGCCCAAAAACTGTGCCAGAGAGCTCTGTATGTACCAAAAACATGTGCAGCCTGAAAGGGGCATTAACCCACCTCCTAGACCACTGAAATTCCCAAAAATATATTTGGCACGAAAAATACATCCTACACCCCTGAAAGTTCAGAATATGTTACAGCCCAAAAAAGGCCTTCAAATGCATCTTAGGCCTGCAAAGATGTTGAAAACTTTGGAGGCCCAAAAAAAGGGGTTTACAGGCATCCTAGACCCTCTAAAGTCCAGAAAATGTTGGTGTCCCAAAAACTGTGCCAGAGAGCTCTGTATGTACCAAAAACATGTGCAGCCTGAAAGTAGCATTAACCCACATCCTAGACCACTGAAATTCCCTAAAGTATATTTGGCACGAAAAATACATCCTACCCCCCGAAAGTTCAGAATATGTTAGCAGCCCAAAAAAGGCCTTAAAGTACATTTCAGGCCTGCAAAGAAGTTGAAAACTTTGGAGGCTCAAAAAAGGGGTTTACAGGCATCCTAGACCCCCTGAATTCCAGAAAATGTTGGAGGCCGAAAACTGTGCCAGAGAGCTCTGAATGTCTCAAAAACATTTTCAGCCTGAAAGGGCCATTAACCCACATCCTAGACCACAGAAATTCCCAAAAATATATTTGGCACGAAAAATGCATCCTACACCCTGTGAAAGTTCAGAATATGTTAGCAGCCCAAAAAAGGCCTTAAATTGCATCTTAGGTATGCAAACATTTTGAAAACTTTGGAGGCCCAAAAAAGGGGTTTACACGCATCCTAGAACCTCTAAAGTCCAGAAAATGTTGATGTCCAGAAACTGTGCCAGAGAGCTCTATATGTACCAAAAACATGTGCAGCCTTAAAGGGGCATTAACCCACATCCTAGACCACTGAAATTCCCATGAATATTTTGGCCACGAAAAATGCATCCTACACCCCTGAAAGTTCAGAATATGTTAGCAGTCCAAAAAAGGCCTTAAAATACATATTAGGCCTGTAAAAATGTTGAAAACTTGAGCTCTGAATGTACCAAAAACATGTGCAGCCTGAAAAGGGCATTAAACCACATTCTAGACCACTGAAATTCCCCAAAATATATTAAGCACGAAAAATGCATCCTACACCACTGAAAGTTCTGAATATGTTAGCAGTTCAAAAAAGGCCTTAAAGTACATCTTAGGCCTGCAAAAATGTTGAAAACTTTGGTGGCCCAAAAAAGGGGTTTACAGGCATCCTATATCCCCTAAAGTCCAGAAAATGTTGGTGGCCCAAAAACTGTGCCAGAGAGCTCTGAATGTAACAAAAACCTGTGCAGCCTGAAAGGGGCATTAACCCACATCCTAGACCACTGAAATTCCCAAAAATATATTTGGCACGAAAACTACATCCTACACCCCTGAAAGTTCAGAATATGTTAGCAGCCCAAAAAAGGCCTTAAAATGCATCTTAGGCCTGCAAAGATGTTGAAAACTATGGAGGGCCAAAAAAGGGGTTTGCAGGCATCCTAGACCCACTAAAGTGCAGAAAATGTTGGTGGACGAAAACTGTGCCAGAGAGCTCTGAATGTCCCAAAAGCATTTGCAGCCTGAAAGGGGCATTAACCCACATCCTAGACCACTGAAATTTCCAAAATATATTTGGCACGAAAAATACATCCTACACACCTGAAAGTTCAGAATATTTTAGCAGCCCAAAAAAAGGCCCTAAAATGAATCTTAGGGCTGCAAAGATGTTGAAAACTTTGGAGGCCCAAAAAAGGGGTTTACAGGAATCCTTAACCCGCTAAAGTCCAGAAAATGTTGGTAGCCCAAAAACTGCGCCAGAGAGCTCTGAATCTCCCAAAAACATTTGCAGCCTGAAAAGGCCATTAACCCACATCATAGACCACTGAAATTCCCAAAAATATATTTGGCACGAAAAATACATCCTACACCCCTGAAAGTTCAGAATATGTTAACAGCCCAAAAAAGGCTTTAAAGTACATCTTAGGCCTGCAAAAATGTTGAAAACTTTGGAAGCCCAAAAAGGGGTTTACAGGCATCCTAGACCCTCTAAAGTCCAGAAAATGTTGGTGGCCCAAAAACTGTGCCAGAGAGCTCTGTATGTACCAAAAACATGTGCAGCCTGAAAGTAGCATTAACCCACATCCTAGACCACTGAAATTCCCACAAATATTTTGTCCACGAAAAATGCATCCTACACCCCTGAAAGTTCAGAATATGTTAGCAGCCCAAAAAAGGCCTTGAAGTACATCTTAGGCCTGCAAAAATGTTGAAAACTTTGGAGGCCCAAAAAAGGGGTTTACAGGCATCCTAGACCCCCTAAAGTCCAGAAAATGTTGGTGGCCGAAAACTGTGCAAGAGAGCTCTGAATGTCCCAAAAACATGTGCAACCTGAAAGGGCCATTAACCCACATCCTAGACCACTGAAATTCCCAAAAATATATTTGGCACAAAAAATGCATCCTACACCCTATGAAAGTTCAGAATGTGTTAGCAGCCCAAAAAAGGCCTTAAATTGAATCTTAGGTATGCAAAAATGTTGAAAACGTTGGAGGCCCAAAAAAGGGGTTTACAGGCATCCTAGACCCTCTAAAGTCCAGAAAATGTTGATTGCCCAAAAACTGTGCCAGAGAGCTCTGTATGTACCAAAAACATGTGCAGCCTGAAAGTAGCATTAACCCACATCCTAGACCACTGAAGTTCCCACAAATATTTTGTCCACGAAAAATGCATCCTACACCCCTGAAAGTTCAGAATATGTTAGCAGCCCAAAAAAGGCCTTGAAGTACATCTTAGGCCTGCAAAAATGTTGAAAACTTTGGAGGCCCAAAAAAGGGGTTTACAGGCATCCTATAGCCCTAAAGTCCAGAAAGTGTTGGTGGCCCAAAAACTGTGCCAGAGAGCTCTGAATGTACCAAAAACATGTGCAGCCTGAAAGGGGCATTAACCCACATCCTAGACCACTGAAATTCCGTAAAGTATATTTGGCACGAAAAATACATCCTACCCCCCGAAAGTTCAGAATATGTTAGCAGCCCAAAAAAGGCCTTAAAGTACATTTTAGGCCTGCAAAGAAGTTGAAAACTTTGGAGGCCCAAAAAAGGGGTTTACAGGCATCCTAGACCCCCTAAAGTCCAGAAAATGTTGGTGGCCGAAAACTGTGCAAGAGAGCTCTGTATGTACCAAAAACATGTGCAGCCTGAAAGTAGCATTAACCCACATCCTAGACCACTGAAATTCCCAAAAATATATTTGGCACAAAAAATGCATCCTACACCCTATGAAAGTTTAGAATGTGTTAGCAGCCCAAAAAAGGCCATAAATTGGATCTTAGGTATGCAAAAATGTTGAAAACGTCGGAGGCCCACAAAAGGGCTTTACAGGCATCCTAGACCCCCTAAAGTCCAGAAAATGTTGGTGGCCCAGAAACTGTGCCAGAGAGCTCTGTATGTACCAAAAACATGTGCAGCCTGTTAAAGGGGCATTAACCCACATCCTTGACCACTGAAATTCCCAAAAATATATTTGGCACGAAAAATGCATCCTACACCCCGTGAAAGTTCAGAATATGTTAGCAGCCCAAAAAAGGCCTTAAATTGCATCTTAGGAATGCAAATATTTTGAAAACTTTGGAGGCCCAAAAAAGGGGTTTACAGGCACCCTAGAACCTCTAAAGTCCGGAAAATTTTGGTGGCCCAGAAACTGTGCCAGAGAGCTCTGTATGTACCAAAAACATGTGCAGCCAGAAAGGGGCACTAACCCACATCCTAGACCACTGAAATTCCCACAAATATTTTGGCCACGAAAAATGCATCCTACACCCCTGAAAGTTCAGAATATGTTAGCAGCCCAAAAAAGGCCTTGAAGTACATCTTAGAACTGCAAAAATGTTGAAAACTTTGGAGGCCCAAAAAAGGGGCTTACAGGCACCCTATAACCTCTAAAGTCCAGAAAATGTTGGTGGCCCAGAAACTGTGCCAGAGAGCTCTGTATGTACCAAAAACATGTGCAGCCTGAAAGGGGCATTAACCCACATCCTAGACCACTGAAATTCCCACAAATATTTTGGCCACGAAAAATACATCCTACACCCCTGAAAGTTCAGAATATGTTAGCAGCCCAAAAAAGGCCTTAAATTGCATCTTAGGTATGCAAAAATGTTGAAAACGTTGGAGGCCCAAAAAAGGGGTTTACAGGCACCCTAGACCCTCTAAAGTCCAGAAAATGTTGGTGGCCCAAAAACTGTGCCAGAGAGCTATGTGTGTACCAAAAAGATGTGCAGCCTGAAAGTAGCATTAACCCACATCCTAGACCACTGAAATTCCCATAAATATATTTAGCACGAAAAATGCATCCTACACCCTATGAAAGTTTAGAATGTGTTAGCAGCCCAAAAAAGGCCTTAAAGTACATTTTAGGCTTGCAAAAATGTTGAAAACTTGAGCTCTGAATGTACCAAAAACATGTGCAGCCTGAAAGGGGCATTAAACCACATCATAGACCACTGAAATTTCCAAAATATATTTGGCACGAAAAATGCATCCTACACCCTATGAAAGTTCTGAATGTGTTAGCAGCCCAAAAAAGGCCTTAAATTGCATCTTAGGTATGCAAAAATGTTGAAAACTTTGGAGGCCCAAAAAAGGGGTTTACAGGCATCGTAGACCTTCTAAAGTCCAGAAACTGTTGGTGTCCCAAAAACTGTGCCAGATAGCTCTGTATGTACCAAAAACATGTGCAGCTTGAAAGGGGCATTAAACCACATCCTAGACCACTGAAATTTCCAAAATATATTTGGCACGAAAAATACATCCTACACCCCTGAAAGTTCAGAATATGTTACAGCCCAAAAAAGGCCTTACATTGCATCTTAGGTATGCAAAAATGTTGAAAACTTTGGAGGCCCAAAAGAGGGGTTTACAGAGTCCAGAAAATGTTGGTGGCCCAAAAACTGTGCCAGAGAGCTCTGAATGTCCCAAAAACATTTGCAACCTGAAAGTGCCATTAATCCGCATCCTAGACCACTGAAATTCGAAAAAAATATTTTGGGCATGAACAATGCATCCTACACCCCTGAAAGTTCAGAATATGTTAGCAGCCCAAAAAAGGCCTTAAAGTACATTTTAGGCTTGCAAAAATGTTGAAAACTTGAGCTCTAAATGTACCAAAAATATGTGCAGCCTGAAAGGGCCATTAACCCACATCCTAGACCACTGAAATTCCCAAAAATATATTTGGCACGAAAAATGCATCCTACACCCTATGAAAGTTCAGAATGTGTTAGCAGCCCAAAAAAGGCCTTAAGTTGCATCTTGGGTATGCAAAAATGTTGAAAACGTTGCAGGCCCAAAAAAGGGGTTTACAAGCATCCTAGACCCCCTAAAGTCCAGAAAATGTTGGTGGCCCAAAAACTGTGCCAGAGAGCTCTGTATGTACCAAAAACATGTGCAGCCTGAAAGGGGCATTAACCCACCTCCTAGACCACTGAAATTCCCAAAAATATATTTGGCACGAAAAATACATCCTACACCCCTGAAAGTTCAGAATATGTTACAGCCCAAAAAAGGCCTTCAAATGCATCTTAGGCCTGCAAAGATGTTGAAAACTTTGGAGGCCCAAAAAAAGGGGTTTACAGGCATCCTAGACCCTCTAAAGTCCAGAAAATGTTGGTGTCCCAAAAACTGTGCCAGAGAGCTCTGTATGTACCAAAAACATGTGCAGCCTGAAAGTAGCATTAACCCACATCCTAGACCACTGAAATTCCCTAAAGTATATTTGGCACGAAAAATACATCCTACCCCCCGAAAGTTCAGAATATGTTAGCAGCCCAAAAAAGGCCTTAAAGTACATTTCAGGCCTGCAAAGAAGTTGAAAACTTTGGAGGCTCAAAAAAGGGGTTTACAGGCATCCTAGACCCCCTGAATTCCAGAAAATGTTGGAGGCCGAAAACTGTGCCAGAGAGCTCTGAATGTCTCAAAAACATTTTCAGCCTGAAAGGGCCATTAACCCACATCCTAGACCACAGAAATTCCCAAAAATATATTTGGCACGAAAAATGCATCCTACACCCTGTGAAAGTTCAGAATATGTTAGCAGCCCAAAAAAGGCCTTAAATTGCATCTTAGGTATGCAAACATTTTGAAAACTTTGGAGGCCCAAAAAAGGGGTTTACACGCATCCTAGAACCTCTAAAGTCCAGAAAATGTTGATGTCCAGAAACTGTGCCAGAGAGCTCTATATGTACCAAAAACATGTGCAGCCTTAAAGGGGCATTAACCCACATCCTAGACCACTGAAATTCCCATGAATATTTTGGCCACGAAAAATGCATCCTACACCCCTGAAAGTTCAGAATATGTTAGCAGTCCAAAAAAGGCCTTAAAATACATATTAGGCCTGTAAAAATGTTGAAAACTTGAGCTCTGAATGTACCAAAAACATGTGCAGCCTGAAAAGGGCATTAAACCACATTCTAGACCACTGAAATTCCCCAAAATATATTAAGCACGAAAAATGCATCCTACACCACTGAAAGTTCTGAATATGTTAGCAGTTCAAAAAAGGCCTTAAAGTACATCTTAGGCCTGCAAAAATGTTGAAAACTTTGGTGGCCCAAAAAAGGGGTTTACAGGCATCCTATATCCCCTAAAGTCCAGAAAATGTTGGTGGCCCAAAAACTGTGCCAGAGAGCTCTGAATGTAACAAAAACCTGTGCAGCCTGAAAGGGGCATTAACCCACATCCTAGACCACTGAAATTCCCAAAAATATATTTGGCACGAAAACTACATCCTACACCCCTGAAAGTTCAGAATATGTTAGCAGCCCAAAAAAGGCCTTAAAATGCATCTTAGGCCTGCAAAGATGTTGAAAACTATGGAGGGCCAAAAAGGGGTTTACAGGCATCCTAGACCCACTAAAGTGCAGAAAATGTTGGTGGACGAAAACTGTGCCAGAGAGCTCTGAATGTCCCAAAAGCATTTGCAGCCTGAAAGGGGCATTAACCCACATCCTAGACCACTGAAATTTCCAAAATATATTTGGCACGAAAAATACATCCTACACACCTGAAAGTTCAGAATATTTTAGCAGCCCAAAAAAAGGCCCTAAAATGAATCTTAGGGCTGCAAAGATGTTGAAAACTTTGGAGGCCCAAAAAAGGGGTTTACAGGAATCCTTAACCCGCTAAAGTCCAGAAAATGTTGGTAGCCCAAAAACTGCGCCAGAGAGCTCTGAATCTCCCAAAAACATTTGCAGCCTGAAAAGGCCATTAACCCACATCATAGACCACTGAAATTCCCAAAAATATATTTGGCACGAAAAATACATCCTACACCCCTGAAAGTTCAGAATATGTTAACAGCCCAAAAAAGGCTTTAAAGTACATCTTAGGCCTGCAAAAATGTTGAAAACTTTGGAAGCCCAAAAAGGGGTTTACAGGCATCCTAGACCCTCTAAAGTCCAGAAAATGTTGGTGGCCCAAAAACTGTGCCAGAGAGCTCTGTATGTACCAAAAACATGTGCAGCCTGAAAGTAGCATTAACCCACATCCTAGACCACTGAAATTCCCACAAATATTTTGTCCACGAAAAATGCATCCTACACCCCTGAAAGTTCAGAATATGTTAGCAGCCCAAAAAAGGCCTTGAAGTACATCTTAGAACTGCAAAAATGTTGAAAACTTTGGAGGCCCAAAAAAGGGGCTTACAGGCACCCTATAACCTCTAAAGTCCAGAAAATGTTGGTGGCCCAGAAACTGTGCCAGAGAGCTCTGTATGTACCAAAAACATGTGCAGCCTGAAAGGGGCATTAACCCACATCCTAGACCACTGAAATTCCCACAAATATTTTGGCCACGAAAAATACATCCTACACCCCTGAAAGTTCAGAATATGTTAGCAGCCCAAAAAAGGCCTTAAATTGCATCTTAGGTATGCAAAAATGTTGAAAATGTTGGAGGCCCAAAAAAGGGGTTTACAGGCACCCTAGACCCTCTAAAGTCCAGAAAATGTTGGTGGCCCAAAAACTGTGCCAGAGAGCTATGTGTGTACCAAAAAGATGTGCAGCCTGAAAGTAGCATTAACCCACATCCTAGACCACTGAAATTCCCATAAATATATTTAGCACGAAAAATGCATCCTACACCCTATGAAAGTTTAGAATGTGTTAGCAGCCCAAAAAAGGCCTTAAAGTACATTTTAGGCTTGCAAAAATGTTGAAAACTTGAGCTCTGAATGTACCAAAAACATGTGCAGCCTGAAAGGGGCATTAAACCACATCATAGACCACTGAAATTTCCAAAATATATTTGGCACGAAAAATGCATCCTACACCCTATGAAAGTTCTGAATGTGTTAGCAGCCCAAAAAAGGCCTTAAATTGCATCTTAGGTATGCAAAAATGTTGAAAACTTTGGAGGCCCAAAAAAGGGGTTTACAGGCATCGTAGACCTTCTAAAGTCCAGAAACTGTTGGTGTCCCAAAAACTGTGCCAGATAGCTCTGTATGTACCAAAAACATGTGCAGCTTGAAAGGGGCATTAAACCACATCCTAGACCACTGAAATTTCCAAAATATATTTGGCACGAAAAATACATCCTACACCCCTGAAAGTTCAGAATATGTTACAGCCCAAAAAAGGCCTTACATTGCATCTTAGGTATGCAAAAATGTTGAAAACTTTGGAGGCCCAAAAGAGGGGTTTACAGAGTCCAGAAAATGTTGGTGGCCCAAAAACTGTGCCAGAGAGCTCTGAATGTCCCAAAAACATTTGCAACCTGAAAGTGCCATTAATCCGCATCCTAGACCACTGAAATTCGAAAAAAATATTTTGGGCATGAACAATGCATCCTACACCCCTGAAAGTTCAGAATATGTTAGCAGCCCAAAAAAGGCCTTAAAGTACATTTTAGGCTTGCAAAAATGTTGAAAACTTGAGCTCTAAATGTACCAAAAATATGTGCAGCCTGAAAGGGCCATTAACCCACATCCTAGACCACTGAAATTCCCAAAAATATATTTGGCACGAAAAATACATCCTACACCCCTGAAAGTTCAGAATATGTTAACAGCCCAAAAAAGGCTTTAAAGTACATCTTAGGCCTGCAAAAATGTTGAAAACTTTGGAAGCCCAAAAAGGGGTTTACAGGCATCCTAGACCCTCTAAAGTCCAGAAAATGTTGGTGGCCCAAAAACTGTGCCAGAGAGCTCTGTATGTACCAAAAACATGTGCAGCCTGAAAGTAGCATTAACCCACATCCTAGACCACTGAAATTCCCACAAATATTTTGTCCACGAAAAATGCATCCTACACCCCTGAAAGTTCAGAATATGTTAGCAGCCCAAAAAAGGCATTGAAGTACATCTTAGGCCTGCAAAAATGTTGAAAACTTTGGAGGCCCAAAAAAGGGGTTTACAGGCATCCTAGACCCCCTAAAGTCCAGAAAATGTTGGTGGCCGAAAACTGTGCAAGAGAGCTCTGAATGTCCCAAAAACATGTGCAACCTGAAAGGGCCATTAACCCACATCCTAGACCACTGAAATTCCCAAAAATATATTTGGCACAAAAAATGCATCCTACACCCTATGAAAGTTCAGAATGTGTTAGCAGCCCAAAAAAGGCCTTAAATTGCATCTTAGGTATGCAAAAATGTTGAAAACGTTGGAGGCCCAAAAAAGGGGTTTACAGGCATCCTAGACCCTCTAAAGTCCAGAAAATGTTGGTGGCCCAAAAACTGTGCCAGAGAGCTCTGTATGTACCAAAAACATGTGCAGCCTGAAAGTAGCATTAACCCACATCCTAGACCACTGAAGTTCCCACAAATATTTTGTCCACGAAAAATGCATCCTACACCCCTGAAAGTTCAGAATATGTTAGCAGCCCAAAAAAGGCCTTGAAGTACATCTTAGGCCTGCAAAAATGTTGAAAACTTTGGAGGCCCAAAAAAGGGGTTTACAGGCATCCTATAGCCCTAAAGTCCAGAAAGTGTTGGTGGCCCAAAAACTGTGCCAGAGAGCTCTGAATGTACCAAAAACATGTGCAGCCTGAAAGGGGCATTAACCCACATCCTAGACCACTGAAATTCCGTAAAGTATATTTGGCACGAAAAATACATCCTACCCCCCGAAAGTTCAGAATATGTTAGCAGCCCAAAAAAGGCCTTAAAGTACATTTTAGGCCTGCAAAGAAGTTGAAAACTTTGGAGGCCCAAAAAAGGGGTTTACAGGCATCCTAGACCCCCTAAAGTCCAGAAAATGTTGGTGGCCGAAAACTGTGCAAGAGAGCTCTGTATGTACCAAAAACATGTGCAGCCTGAAAGTAGCATTAACCCACATCCTAGACCACTGAAATTCCCAAAAATATATTTGGCACAAAAAATGCATCCTACACCCTATGAAAGTTTAGAATGTGTTAGCAGCCCAAAAAAGGCCATAAATTGGATCTTAGGTATGCAAAAATGTTGAAAACGTCGGAGGCCCAAAAAAGGGCTTTACAGGCATCCTAGACCCCCTAAAGTCCAGAAAATGTTGGTGGCCCAGAAACTGTGCCAGAGAGCTCTGTATGTACCAAAAACATGTGCAGCCTGTTAAAGGGGCATTAACCCACATCCTTGACCACTGAAATTCCCAAAAATATATTTGGCACGAAAAATGCATCCTACACCCCGTGAAAGTTCAGAATATGTTAGCAGCCCAAAAAAGGCCTTAAATTGCATCTTAGGAATGCAAATATTTTGAAAACTTTGGAGGCCCAAAAAAGGGGTTTACAGGCACCCTAGAACCTCTAAAGTCCGGAAAATTTTGGTGGCCCAGAAACTGTGCCAGAGAGCTCTGTATGTACCAAAAACATGTGCAGCCAGAAAGGGGCACTAACCCACATCCTAGACCACTGAAATTCCCACAAATATTTTGGCCACGAAAAATGCATCCTACACCCCTGAAAGTTCAGAATATGTTAGCAGCCCAAAAAAGGCCTTGAAGTACATCTTAGAACTGCAAAAATGTTGAAAACTTTGGAGGCCCAAAAAAGGGGCTTACAGGCACCCTATAACCTCTAAAGTCCAGAAAATGTTGGTGGCCCAGAAACTGTGCCAGAGAGCTCTGTATGTACCAAAAACATGTGCAGCCTGAAAGGGGCATTAACCCACATCCTAGACCACTGAAATTCCCACAAATATTTTGGCCACGAAAAATACATCCTACACCCCTGAAAGTTCAGAATATGTTAGCAGCCCAAAAAAGGCCTTAAATTGCATCTTAGGTATGCAAAAATGTTGAAAACGTTGGAGGCCCAAAAAAGGGGTTTACAGGCACCCTAGACCCTCTAAAGTCCAGAAAATGTTGGTGGCCCAAAAACTGTGCCAGAGAGCTATGTGTGTACCAAAAAGATGTGCAGCCTGAAAGTAGCATTAACCCACATCCTAGACCACTGAAATTCCCATAAATATATTTAGCACGAAAAATGCATCCTACACCCTATGAAAGTTTAGAATGTGTTAGCAGCCCAAAAAAGGCCTTAAAGTACATTTTAGGCTTGCAAAAATGTTGAAAACTTGAGCTCTGAATGTACCAAAAACATGTGCAGCCTGAAAGGGGCATTAAACCACATCATAGACCACTGAAATTTCCAAAATATATTTGGCACGAAAAATGCATCCTACACCCTATGAAAGTTCTGAATGTGTTAGCAGCCCAAAAAAGGCCTTAAATTGCATCTTAGGTATGCAAAAATGTTGAAAACTTTGGAGGCCCAAAAAAGGGGTTTACAGGCATCGTAGACCTTCTAAAGTCCAGAAACTGTTGGTGTCCCAAAAACTGTGCCAGATAGCTCTGTATGTACCAAAAACATGTGCAGCTTGAAAGGGGCATTAAACCACATCCTAGACCACTGAAATTTCCAAAATATATTTGGCACGAAAAATACATCCTACACCCCTGAAAGTTCAGAATATGTTACAGCCCAAAAAAGGCCTTACATTGCATCTTAGGTATGCAAAAATGTTGAAAACTTTGGAGGCCCAAAAGAGGGGTTTACAGAGTCCAGAAAATGTTGGTGGCCCAAAAACTGTGCCAGAGAGCTCTGAATGTCCCAAAAACATTTGCAACCTGAAAGTGCCATTAATCCGCATCCTAGACCACTGAAATTCGAAAAAAATATTTTGGGCATGAACAATGCATCCTACACCCCTGAAAGTTCAGAATATGTTAGCAGCCCAAAAAAGGCCTTAAAGTACATTTTAGGCTTGCAAAAATGTTGAAAACTTGAGCTCTAAATGTACCAAAAATATGTGCAGCCTGAAAGGGCCATTAACCCACATCCTAGACCACTGAAATTCCCAAAAATATATTTGGCACGAAAAATGCATCCTACACCCTATGAAAGTTCAGAATGTGTTAGCAGCCCAAAAAAGGCCTTAAGTTGCATCTTGGGTATGCAAAAATGTTGAAAACGTTGCAGGCCCAAAAAAGGGGTTTACAAGCATCCTAGACCCCCTAAAGTCCAGAAAATGTTGGTGGCCCAAAAACTGTGCCAGAGAGCTCTGTATGTACCAAAAACATGTGCAGCCTGAAAGGGGCATTAACCCACCTCCTAGACCACTGAAATTCCCAAAAATATATTTGGCACGAAAAATACATCCTACACCCCTGAAAGTTCAGAATATGTTACAGCCCAAAAAAGGCCTTCAAATGCATCTTAGGCCTGCAAAGATGTTCAAAACTTTGGAGGCCCAAAAAAAGGGGTTTACAGGCATCCTAGACCCTCTAAAGTCCAGAAAATGTTGGTGTCCCAAAAACTGTGCCAGAGAGCTCTGTATGTACCAAAAACATGTGCAGCCTGAAAGTAGCATTAACCCACATCCTAGACCACTGAAATTCCCTAAAGTATATTTGGCACGAAAAATACATCCTACCCCCCGAAAGTTCAGAATATGTTAGCAGCCCAAAAAAGGCCTTAAAGTACATTTCAGGCCTGCAAAGAAGTTGAAAACTTTGGAGGCCCAAAAAAGGGGTTTACAGGCATCCTAGACCCCCTAAAGTCCAGAAAATGTTGGTGGCCGAAAACTGTGCAAGAGAGCTCTGAATGTCCCAAAAACATGTGCAACCTGAAAGGGCCATTAACCCACATCCTAGACCACTGAAATTCCCAAAAATATATTTGGCACAAAAAATGCATCCTACGCCCTATGAAAGTTCAGAATGTGTTAGCAGCCCAAAAAAGGCCTTAAATTGCATCTTAGGTATGCAAAAATGTTGAAAACGTTGGAGGCCCCAAAAAGGGGTTTACAGGCATCCTAGACCCTCTAAAGTCCAGACATGTTGGTGGCCCAAATACTGTGCCAGAGAGCTCTGTATGTACCAAAAACATGTGCAGCCTGAAAGTAGCATTAACCCACATCCTAGACCACTGAAATTCCCAAAAATATATTTGGCACGAAAAATGCATCCTACACCCTATGAACGTTTAGAATGTGTTAGCAGCCCAAAAAAGGCCTTAAATTGCATCTTAGGTATGCAAAAATGTTGAAAACGTTGGAGGCCCAAAAAAGGGGTTTACAGGCATCCTAGACCCCCTAAAGTCCAGGAAATGTTGGTGGCCCAAAAACTGTGCCAGAGAGCTCTGTATGTACCAAAAACATGTGCAGCCTGAAAGGGGCATTAACCCACCTCCGAGACCACTGAAATTCCCAAAAATATATTTGGCACGAAAAATACATCCTACACCCCTGAAAGTTCAGAATATGTTAGCAGCCCAAAAAAGGCCTTAAAGTACATCTTAGGCCTGCAAAAATTTTGAAAACTTTGGATGCCCAAAAAAGGGGTTTACAGGCATCTTAGACCCCCTAAAGTCCAGAAAATGTTGGTGGCCCAAAAACTGACTGTGCCAGAGAGCTCTGTATGTACCAAAAACATGTGCAGCCTGTTAAAGGGGCATTAACCCACATCCTAGACCACTGAAATTCCCAAAAATATATTTGGCACGAAAAATACATCCTACACCCTGTGAAAGTTCAGAATATGTTAGCAGCCCAAAAAAGGCCTTAAATTGCATCTTAGGTATGCAAAAATTTTGAAAACTTTGGAGGCCCAAAAAGGGGTTTACAGGCATCCTAGAACCTCTAAAGTCCAGAAAATGTTGGTGGCCCAGAAACTGTGCCAGAGAGCTCTGTATGTACCAAAAACATGTGCAGCCTGAAAGGGGCATTAACCCACATCCTAGACCACTGAAATTCCCACAAATATTTTGGCCACGAAAAATGCATCCTACACCCCTGAAAGTTCAGAATATGTTAGCAGCCCAAAAAAGGCCTTGAAGTACATCTTAGGCCTGCAAAAATGTTGAAAACTTTGGAGGCCCAAAAAAGGGGTTTACAGGCATCCTAGACCCCCTAAAGTCCAGAAAATGTTGGTGGCCCAAAAACTGTGCCAGAGAGCTCTGTATGTACCAAAAACATGTGCAGCCTGAAAGGGGCATTAACCCACATCCTAGACCACTGAAATTCCCAAAAATATATTTGGCACGAAAAATGCATCCTACACCCTGTGAAAGTTCAGAATATGTTAGCAACCCAAAAAAGGCCTTAAATTGCTTCTTAGGTATGCAAACATTTTGAAATCTTTGGAGGCCCAAAAAAGGGGTTTACAGGCATCCTAGAACCTCTAAAGTCCAGAAAATGTTGGTGGCCCAGAAACTGTGCCAGAGAGCTCTGTATGTACGAGAAACATGTGCAGCCTGAAAGGGGCATTAACCCACATCCTAGACCATTGAAATTCCCACAAATATTTTGGCCATGAAAAATGCATCCTACACCACTGAAAGTTCAGAATATGTTAGCAGCCCAATAAAGGCCTTAAAGTACATTTTAGGCTTGCAAAAATGTTGAAAACTTGAGCTCTGAATGTACCAAAGACATGTGCAGCCTGAAAGGGGCATTAACCCACATCCTAGACCACTGAAATTCCCAAAAATATATTTGAAAGAAAAATGCATCCTACACCCCTTAAAGTTGAGAATATGTTAGCAGCCCAAAAAAGGCCTTAAATTGCATCTTAGGTATGCAAAAATGTTGAAAACATTGGAGGCCCAAAAAATGGGTTTACAGGCATCCTAGACCCCCTAAAGTCCAGAAAATGTTGGTGGCCCAAAAACTGTGCCAAAGAGCTCTGTATGTACCAAAAACATGTGCAGCCTGAAAGGGGCATTAACCCACCTCCTAGACCATTGAAATTCCCACAAATATTTTGGCCATGAAAAATGCATCCTACACCACTGAAAGTTCAGAATATGTTAGCAGCCCAAAAAAGGCCTTAAAGTACATTTTAGGCTTGCAAAAATGTTGAAAACTTGAGCTCTGAATGTACCAAAAACATGTGCAGCCTGAAAGGGGCATTAACCCACATCCTAGACCACTGAAATTCCCAAAAATATATTTGCATGAAAAATGCATCCTACACCCCTTAAAGTTGAGAATATGTTAGCAGCCCAAAAAAGGCCTTAAATTGCATCTTAGGTATGCAAAAATGTTGAAAACGTTGGAGGCCCAAAAAAGGGGTTTACAGGCATCCTAGACCCCCTAAAGTCCAGAAAATGTTGGTGGCCCAAAAACTGTGCCAAAGAGCTCTGTATGTACCAAAAACATGTGCAGCCTGAAAGGGGCATTAACCCACCTCCTAGACCACTGAAATTCCCAAAAATATATTTGGCTCGAAAAATACATCCTACACCCCTGAAAGTTCAGAATATGTTACAGCCCAAAAAAGGCCTTAAAATGCATTTTAGGCCTGCAAAGATGTTGAAAACTTTGGAGGCCCAAAAAAGGGGTTTACAGGCATCCTAGACCCCCTAAAGTCCAGAAAATGTTGGTGGCCGAAAACTGTGCAAGAGAGCTATGAATGTCCCAAAAACATGTGCAACCTGAAAGTAGCATTAACCCACATCCTAGACCACTGAAATGCCCAAAAATAGATTTGGCACGAAAAATGAATCCTACACCCTATGAAAGTTCAGAATGTGTTAGCAGCCCAAAAAAGGCCTTAAATTGCATCTTAGGTATGCAAAAATGTTGAAAACGTTGGAGGCCCAAAAAAGGGGTTTACAGGCATCCTAGACCCCCTAAAGTCCAGGAAATGTTGGTGGCCCAAAAACTGTGCCAGAGAGCTCTGTATGTACCAAAAACATGTGCAGCCTGAAAGGGGCATTAACCCACCTCCGAGACCACTGAAATTCCCAAAAATATATTTGGCACGAAAAATACATCCTACACCCCTGAAAGTTCAGAATATGTTAGCAGCCCAAAAAAGGCCTTAAAGTACATCTTAGGCCTGCAAAAATTTTGAAAACTTTGGATGCCCAAAAAAGGGGTTTACAGGCATCTTAGACCCCCTAAAGTCCAGAAAATGTTGGTGGCCCAAAAACTGACTGTGCCAGAGAGCTCTGTATGTACCAAAATCATGTGCAGCCTGTTAAAGGGGCATTAACCCACATCCTAGACCACTGAAATTCCCAAAAATATATTTGGCACGAAAAATACATCCTACACCCTGTGAAAGTTCAGAATATGTTAGCAGCCCAAAAAAGGCCTTAAATTGCATCTTAGGTATGCAAAAATTTTGAAAACTTTGGAGGCCCAAAAAGGGGTTTACAGGCATCCTAGAACCTCGAAAGTCCAGAAAATGTTGGTGGCCCAGAAACTGTGCCAGAGAGCTCTGTATGTACCAAAAACATGTGCAGCCTGAAAGGGGCATTAACCCACATCCTAGACCACTGAAATTCCCAAAAATATATTTGGCACGAAAAATGCATCCTACACCCTGTGAAAGTTCAGAATATGTTAGCAACCCAAAAAAGGCCTTAAATTGCTTCTTAGGTATGCAAACATTTTGAAAACTTTGGAGGCCCAAATAAGGGGTTTACAGGCATCCTAGAACCTCTAAAGTCCAGAAAATGTTGGTGGCCCAGAAACTGTGCCAGAGAGCTCTGTATGTACGAGAAACATGTGCAGCCTGAAAGGGGCATTAACCCACATCCTAGACCATTGAAATTCCCACAAATATTTTGGCCATGAAAAATGCATCCTACACCACTGAAAGTTCAGAATATGTTAGCAGCCCAAAAAAGGCCTTAAAGTACATTTTAGGCTTGCAAAAATGTTGACAACTTGAGCTCTGAATGTACCAAAAACATGTGCAGCCTGAAAGGGGCATTAACCCACATCCTAGACCACTGAAATTCCCAAAAATATATTTGCATGAAAAATGCATCCTACACCCCTTAAAGTTGAGAATATGTTAGCAGCCCAAAAAAGGCCTTAAATTGCATCTTAGGTATGCAAAAATGTTGAAAACGTTGGAGGCCCAAAAAAGGGGTTTACAGGCATCCTAGACCCTCTAAAGTCCAGAAAATGTTGGTGGCCCAAAAACTGTGCCAGAGAGCTCTGTATGTACCAAAAACATGTGCAGCCTGAAAGTAGCATTAACCCACATCCTAGACCACTGAAATTCCCACAAATATTTTGTCCACGAAAAATGCATCCTACACCCCTGAAAGTTCAGAATATGTTAGCAGCCCAAAAAAGGCCTTGAAGTACATCTTAGGCTGCAAAAATGTTGAAAACTTTGGAGGCCCAAAAAAGGGTTTTAGATGCATCCTATACCCCTAAAGTCCAGAAAGTGTTGGGTGGCCCAAAAACTGTGCCAGAGAGCTCTGAATGTACCAAAAACATGTGCAGCCTGATAGGGGCATTAACCCACATCTTAGACCACTGAAATTCCCAAAAATATATTTTGCACGAAAAATACATCCTACACCCCTGAAAGTTCAGAATAGGTTATCAGCCCAAAAAAGGCCTTAAAATCCAATATAGGCCTGCAAAAATGGAAAAAATACTTTGGAGGCCCAAAAAAGGGGTTTACAGGCAACCTAGACCCCCTAAAGTCCAGACAATGTTGGTGGACGGAAAACTGTGTCAGAGAGCTCTGAATGTCCCAAAAACATTTGCAGCCTGAAAGGGGCATTAACCCGCATCCTAGACCACTGAAATTTCCAAATATATTTTTGGTACGAAAAAAGCATCCTACACCCCTGAAAGTTCAGAAAATGTTGGCAGCTCAAAAAAAGGCCATAAAATGCATTTTCGGCCTATAAAAATGTTGAAAACTTTGGAGGCCCAAAAAAGGGGTTTACAGGCATCCTATACCCCTAAAGTCCAGAAAGTGTTGGTGGCCCAAAATGTGTGCCAGAGAGCTCTGAATGTACCAAAAACATGTGCAGCCTGATAGGGGCATTAACCCACATCTTAGACCACTGAAATTCCCAAAAATATATTTGGCACGAAAAATACATCCTACCCCCTGAAAGTTCAGAATATGTTAGCAGCCCAAAAAAGGCCTTAAAGTACATTTTAGGCCTGCAAAGAAGTTGAAAACTTTGGAGGCCCAAAAAAGGGTTTACAGGCATCCTAGACCCCCTAAAGTCCAGAAAATGTTGGTGGCCGAAAACTGTGCAAGAGAGCTCTGAATGTCCCAAAAACATGTGCAACCTGAAAGGGCCATTAACCCACATCCTAGACCACTGAAATTCCCAAAAATATATTTGGCACAAAAAATGCATCCTACACCCTATGAAAGTTCAGAATGTGTTAGCAGCCCAAAAAAGGCCTTAAATTGCATATTAGGTATGCAAAAATGTTGAAAACGTTGGAGGCCCAAAAAAGGGATTTACAGGCATCCTAGACCCTCTAAAGTCCAGAAAATGTTGGTGCCCCAAAAACTGTGCCAGAGAGCTCTGTATGTACCAAAAACATGTGCAGCCTGAAAGTAGCATTAACCCACATCCTAGACCACTGAAATTCCCAAAAATATATTTGGCACGAAAAATGCATCCTACACCCTATGAAAGTTTAGAATGTGTTAGCAGCCCAAAAAAGGCCTTAAATTGCATCTTAGGTATGCAAAAAATTTGAAAACGTTGGAGGCCCAAAAAAGGGGTTTACAGGCATCCTAGACCCCCTAAAGTCCAGAAAATGTTGGTGGCCCACAAAAGTGTGCCAGAGAGCTCTGTATGTACCAAAAACATGTGCAGCCTGAAAGGGGCATTAACCCACCTCCTAGACCACTGAAATTCCCAAAAATATATTTGGCACGAAAAATACATCCTACACCCCTGAAAGTTCAGAATATGTTAGCAGCCCAAAAAAGGCCTTAAAGTACATCTTAGGCCTGCAAAAATGTTGAAAACTTTGGAAGCCCAAAAAAGGGGTTTACAGGCATCCTAGACCCCCTAAAGTCCAGAAAATGTTGGTGGCCCAAAAACTGTGCCAGAGAGCTCTGTATGTACCAAAAACATGTGCAGCCTGAAAGGGGCATTAACCCACATTCTAGACCACTGAAATTCCAAAAACTATATTTGGCACGAAAAATACATCCTACACCCCTGAAAGTTCAGAATATGTTAGCAGCCCAAAAAAGGCCGTAAAATGCATTTTCGGCCTATAAAAATGTTGAAAACTTTGGAGGCCCAAAAAAGGGGTTTACAGGCATCCTATACCCCTAAAGTCCAGAAAGTGTTGGTGGCCCAAAATTTGTGCCAGAGAGCTCTGAATGTACCAAAAACATGTGCAGCCTGATAGGGGCATTAACCCACATCTTAGACCACTGAAATTCCCAAAAATATATTTGGCACGAAAAATACATCCTACCCCCTGAAAGTTCAGAATATGTTAGCAGCCCAAAAAAGGCCTTAAAGTACATTTTAGGCCTGCAAAGAAGTTGAAAACTTTGGAGGCCCAAAAAAGGGTTTACAGGCATCCTAGACCCCCTAAAGTCCAGAAAATGTTGGTGGCCGAAAACTGTGCAAGAGAGCTCTGAATGTCCCAAAAACATGTGCAACCTGAAAGGGCCATTAACCCACATCCTAGACCACTGAAATTCCCAAAAATATATTTGGCACAAAAAATGCATCCTACACCCTATGAAAGTTCAGAATGTGTTAGCAGCCCAAAAAAGGCCTTAAATTGCATATTAGGTATGCAAAAATGTTGAAAACGTTGGAGGCCCAAAAAAGGGATTTACAGGCATCCTAGACCCTCTAAAGTCCAGAAAATGTTGGTGCCCCAAAAACTGTGTCAGAGAGCTCTGTATGTACCAAAAACATGTGCAGCCTGAAAGTAGCATTAACCCACATCCTAGACCACTGAAATTCCCAAAAATATATTTGGCACGAAAAATGCATCCTACACCCTATGAAAGTTTAGAATGTGTTAGCAGCCCAAAAAAGGCCTTAAATTGCATCTTAGGTATGCAAAAAATTTGAAAACGTTGGAGGCCCAAAAAAGGGGTTTACAGGCATCCTAGACCCCCTAAAGTCCAGAAAATGTTGGTGGCCCACAAAACTGTGCCAGAGAGCTCTGTATGTACCAAAAACATGTGCAGCCTGAAAGGGGCATTAACCCACCTCCTAGACCACTGAAATTCCCAAAAATATATTTGGCACGAAAAATACATCCTACACCCCTGAAAGTTCAGAATATGTTAGCAGCCCAAAAAAGGCCTTAAAGTACATCTTAGGCCTGCAAAAATGTTGAAAACTTTGGAAGCCCAAAAAAGGGGTTTACAGGCATCCTAGACCCCCTAAAGTCCAGAAAATGTTGGTGGCCCAAAAACTGTGCCAGAGAGCTCTGTATGTACCAAAAACATGTGCAGCCTGAAAGGGGCATTAACCCACCTCCGAGACCACTGAAATTCCCAAAAATATATTTGGCACGAAAAATACATCCTACACCCCTGAAAGTTCAGAATATGTTAGCAGCCCAAAAAAGGCCTTAAAGTACATCTTAGGCCTGCAAAAATTTTGAAAACTTTGGATGCCCAAAAAAGGGGTTTACAGGCATCTTAGACCCCCTAAAGTCCAGAAAATGTTGGTGGCCCAAAAACTGACTGTGCCAGAGAGCTCTGTATGTACCAAAAACATGTGCAGCCTGTTAAAGGGGCATTAACCCACATCCTAGACCACTGAAATTCCCAAAAATATATTTGGCACGAAAAATACATCCTACACCCTGTGAAAGTTCAGAATATGTTAGCAGCCCAAAAAAGGCCTTAAATTGCATCTTAGGTATGCAAAAATTTTGAAAACTTTGGAGGCCCAAAAAGGGGTTTACAGGCATCCTAGAACCTCTAAAGTCCAGAAAATGTTGGTGGCCCAGAAACTGTGCCAGAGAGCTCTGTATGTACCAAAAACATGTGCAGCCTGAAAGGGGCATTAACCCACATCCTAGACCACTGAAATTCCCACAAATATTTTGGCCACGAAAAATGCATCCTACACCCCTGAAAGTTCAGAATATGTTAGCAGCCCAAAAAAGGCCTTGAAGTACATCTTAGGCCTGCAAAAATGTTGAAAACTTTGGAGGCCCAAAAAAGGGGTTTACAGGCATCCTAGACCCCCTAAAGTCCAGAAAATGTTGGTGGCCCAAAAACTGTGCCAGAGAGCTCTGTATGTACCAAAAACATGTGCAGCCTGAAAGGGGCATTAACCCACATCCTAGACCACTGAAATTCCCAAAAATATATTTGGCACGAAAAATGCATCCTACACCCTGTGAAAGTTCAGAATATGTTAGCAACCCAAAAAAGGCCTTAAATTGCTTCTTAGGTATGCAAACATTTTGAAATCTTTGGAGGCCCAAAAAAGGGGTTTACAGGCATCCTAGAACCTCTAAAGTCCAGAAAATGTTGGTGGCCCAGAAACTGTGCCAGAGAGCTCTGTATGTACGAGAAACATGTGCAGCCTGAAAGGGGCATTAACCCACATCCTAGACCATTGAAATTCCCACAAATATTTTGGCCATGAAAAATGCATCCTACACCACTGAAAGTTCAGAATATGTTAGCAGCCCAATAAAGGCCTTAAAGTACATTTTAGGCTTGCAAAAATGTTGAAAACTTGAGCTCTGAATGTACCAAAGACATGTGCAGCCTGAAAGGGGCATTAACCCACATCCTAGACCACTGAAATTCCCAAAAATATATTTGAAAGAAAAATGCATCCTACACCCCTTAAAGTTGAGAATATGTTAGCAGCCCAAAAAAGGCCTTAAATTGCATCTTAGGTATGCAAAAATGTTGAAAACATTGGAGGCCCAAAAAATGGGTTTACAGGCATCCTAGACCCCCTAAAGTCCAGAAAATGTTGGTGGCCCAAAAACTGTGCCAAAGAGCTCTGTATGTACCAAAAACATGTGCAGCCTGAAAGGGGCATTAACCCACCTCCTAGACCATTGAAATTCCCACAAATATTTTGGCCATGAAAAATGCATCCTACACCACTGAAAGTTCAGAATATGTTAGCAGCCCAAAAAAGGCCTTAAAGTACATTTTAGGCTTGCAAAAATGTTGAAAACTTGAGCTCTGAATGTACCAAAAACATGTGCAGCCTGAAAGGGGCATTAACCCACATCCTAGACCACTGAAATTCCCAAAAATATATTTGCATGAAAAATGCATCCTACACCCCTTAAAGTTGAGAATATGTTAGCAGCCCAAAAAAGGCCTTAAATTGCATCTTAGGTATGCAAAAATGTTGAAAACGTTGGAGGCCCAAAAAAGGGGTTTACAGGCATCCTAGACCCCCTAAAGTCCAGAAAATGTTGGTGGCCCAAAAACTGTGCCAAAGAGCTCTGTATGTACCAAAAACATGTGCAGCCTGAAAGGGGCATTAACCCACCTCCTAGACCACTGAAATTCCCAAAAATATATTTGGCTCGAAAAATACATCCTACACCCCTGAAAGTTCAGAATATGTTACAGCCCAAAAAAGGCCTTAAAATGCATTTTAGGCCTGCAAAGATGTTGAAAACTTTGGAGGCCCAAAAAAGGGGTTTACAGGCATCCTAGACCCCCTAAAGTCCAGAAAATGTTGGTGGCCGAAAACTGTGCAAGAGAGCTATGAATGTCCCAAAAACATGTGCAACCTGAAAGTAGCATTAACCCACATCCTAGACCACTGAAATGCCCAAAAATAGATTTGGCACGAAAAATGAATCCTACACCCTATGAAAGTTCAGAATGTGTTAGCAGCCCAAAAAAGGCCTTAAATTGCATCTTAGGTATGCAAAAATGTTGAAAACGTTGGAGGCCCAAAAAAGGGGTTTACAGGCATCCTAGACCCCCTAAAGTCCAGGAAATGTTGGTGGCCCAAAAACTGTGCCAGAGAGCTCTGTATGTACCAAAAACATGTGCAGCCTGAAAGGGGCATTAACCCACCTCCGAGACCACTGAAATTCCCAAAAATATATTTGGCACGAAAAATACATCCTACACCCCTGAAAGTTCAGAATATGTTAGCAGCCCAAAAAAGGCCTTAAAGTACATCTTAGGCCTGCAAAAATTTTGAAAACTTTGGATGCCCAAAAAAGGGGTTTACAGGCATCTTAGACCCCCTAAAGTCCAGAAAATGTTGGTGGCCCAAAAACTGACTGTGCCAGAAAGCTCTGTATGTACCAAAATCATGTGCAGCCTGTTAAAGGGGCATTAACCCACATCCTAGACCACTGAAATTCCCAAAAATATATTTGGCACGAAAAATACATCCTACACCCTGTGAAAGTTCAGAATATGTTAGCAGCCCAAAAAAGGCCTTAAATTGCATCTTAGGTATGCAAAAATTTTGAAAACTTTGGAGGCCCAAAAAGGGGTTTACAGGCATCCTAGAACCTCGAAAATCCAGAAAATGTTGGTGGCCCAGAAACTGTGCCAGAGAGCTCTGTATGTACCAAAAACATGTGCAGCCTGAAAGGGGCATTAACCCACATCCTAGACCACTGAAATTCCCACAAATATTTTGGCCACGAAAAATGCATCCTACACCCCTGAAAGTTCAGAATATGTTAGCAGCCCAAAAAAGGCCTTGAAGTACATCTTAGGCCTGCAAAAATGTTGAAAACTTTGGAGGCCCAAAAAAGGGGTTTACAGGCATCCTAGATCCCCTAAAGTCCAGAAAATGTTGGTGGCCCAAAAACTGTGCCAGAGAGCTCTGTATGTACCAAAAACATGTGCAGCCTGAAAGGGGCATTAACCCACATCCTAGACCACTGAAATTCCCAAAAATATATTTGGCACGAAAAATGCATCCTACACCCTGTGAAAGTTCAGAATATGTTAGCAACCCAAAAAAGGCCTTAAATTGCTTCTTAGGTATGCAAACATTTTGAAAACTTTGGAGGCCCAAATAAGGGGTTTACAGGCATCCTAGAACCTCTAAAGTCCAGAAAATGTTGGTGGCCCAGAAACTGTGCCAGAGAGCTCTGTATGTACGAGAAACATGTGCAGCCTGAAAGGGGCATTAACCCACATCCTAGACCATTGAAATTCCCACAAATATTTTGGCCATGAAAAATGCATCCTACACCACTGAAAGTTCAGAATATGTTAGCAGCCCAAAAAAGGCCTTAAAGTACATTTTAGGCTTGCAAAAATGTTGACAACTTGAGCTCTGAATGTACCAAAAACATGTGCAGCCTGAAAGGGGCATTAACCCACATCCTAGACCACTGAAATTCCCAAAAATATATTTGCATGAAAAATGCATCCTACACCCCTTAAAGTTGAGAATATGTTAGCAGCCCAAAAAAGGCCTTAAATTGCATCTTAGGTATGCAAAAATGTTGAAAACGTTGGAGGCCCAAAAAAGGGGTTTACAGGCATCCTAGACCCTCTAAAGTCCAGAAAATGTTGGTGGCCCAAAAACTGTGCCAGAGAGCTCTGTATGTACCAAAAACATGTGCAGCCTGAAAGTAGCATTAACCCACATCCTAGACCACTGAAATTCCCACAAATATTTTGTCCACGAAAAATGCATCCTACACCCCTGAAAGTTCAGAATATGTTAGCAGCCCAAAAAAGGCCTTGAAGTACATCTTAGGCTGCAAAAATGTTGAAAACTTTGGAGGCCCAAAAAAGGGTTTTAGATGCATCCTATACCCCTAAAGTCCAGAAAGTGTTGGGTGGCCCAAAAACTGTGCCAGAGAGCTCTGAATGTACCAAAAACATGTGCAGCCTGATAGGGGCATTAACCCACATCTTAGACCACTGAAATTCCCAAAAATATATTTTGCACGAAAAATACATCCTACACCCCTGAAAGTTCAGAATAGGTTATCAGCCCAAAAAAGTCCTTAAAATCCAATATAGGACTGCAAAAATGGAAAAAATACTTTGGAGGCCCAAAAAAGGGGTTTACAGGCAACCTAGACCCCCTAAAGTCCAGACAATGTTGGTGGACGGAAAACTGTGTCAGAGAGCTCTGAATGTCCCAAAAACATTTGCAGCCTGAAAGGGGCATTAACCCGCATCCTAGACCACTGAAATTTCCAAATATATTTTTGGTACGAAAAAAGCATCCTACACCCCTGAAAGTTCAGAAAATGTTGGCAGCTCAAAAAAAGGCCGTAAAATGCATTTTCGGCCTATAAAAATGTTGAAAACTTTGGAGGCCCAAAAAAGGGGTTTACAGGCATCCTATACCCCTAAAGTCCAGAAAGTGTTGGTGGCCCAAAATGTGTGCCAGAGAGCTCTGAATGTACCAAAAACATGTGCAGCCTGATAGGGGCATTAACCCACATCTTAGACCACTGAAATTCCCAAAAATATATTTGGCACGAAAAATACATCCTACCCCCTGAAAGTTCAGAATATGTTAGCAGCCCAAAAAAGGCCTTAAAGTACATTTTAGGCCTGCAAAGAAGTTGAAAACTTTGGAGGCCCAAAAAAGGGTTTACAGGCATCCTAGACCCCCTAAAGTCCAGAAAATGTTGGTGGCCGAAAACTGTGCAAGAGAGCTCTGAATGTCCCAAAAACATGTGCAACCTGAAAGGGCCATTAACCCACATCCTAGACCACTGAAATTCCCAAAAATATATTTGGCACAAAAAATGCATCCTACACCCTATGAAAGTTCAGAATGTGTTAGCAGCCCAAAAAAGGCCTTAAATTGCATATTAGGTATGCAAAAATGTTGAAAACGTTGGAGGCCCAAAAAAGGGATTTACAGGCATCCTAGACCCTCTAAAGTCCAGAAAATGTTGGTGCCCCAAAAACTGTGCCAGAGAGCTCTGTATGTACCAAAAACATGTGCAGCCTGAAAGTAGCATTAACCCACATCCTAGACCACTGAAATTCCCAAAAATATATTTGGCACGAAAAATGCATCCTACACCCTATGAAAGTTTAGAATGTGTTAGCAGCCCAAAAAAGGCCTTAAATTGCATCTTAGGTATGCAAAAAATTTGAAAACGTTGGAGGCCCAAAAAAGGGGTTTACAGGCATCCTAGACCCCCTAAAGTCCAGAAAATGTTGGTGGCCCACAAAAGTGTGCCAGAGAGCTCTGTATGTACCAAAAACATGTGCAGCCTGAAAGGGGCATTAACCCACCTCCTAGACCACTGAAATTCCCAAAAATATATTTGGCACGAAAAATACATCCTACACCCCTGAAAGTTCAGAATATGTTAGCAGCCCAAAAAAGGCCTTAAAGTACATCTTAGGCCTGCAAAAATGTTGAAAACTTTGGAAGCCCAAAAAAGGGGTTTACAGGCATCCTAGACCCCCTAAAGTCCAGAAAATGTTGGTGGCCCAAAAACTGTGCCAGAGAGCTCTGTATGTACCAAAAACATGTGCAGCCTGAAAGGGGCATTAACCCACATTCTAGACCACTGAAATTCCAAAAACTATATTTGGCACGAAAAATACATCCTACACCCCTGAAAGTTCAGAATATGTTAGCAGCCCAAAAAAGGCCGTAAAATGCATTTTCGGCCTATAAAAATGTTGAAAACTTTGGAGGCCCAAAAAAGGGGTTTACAGGCATCCTATACCCCTAAAGTCCAGAAAGTGTTGGTGGCCCAAAATTTGTGCCAGAGAGCTCTGAATGTACCAAAAACATGTGCAGCCTGATAGGGGCATTAACCCACATCTTAGACCACTGAAATTCCCAAAAATATATTTGGCACGAAAAATACATCCTACCCCCTGAAAGTTCAGAATATGTTAGCAGCCCAAAAAAGGCCTTAAAGTACATTTTAGGCCTGCAAAGAAGTTGAAAACTTTGGAGGCCCAAAAAAGGGTTTACAGGCATCCTAGACCCCCTAAAGTCCAGAAAATGTTGGTGGCCGAAAACTGTGCAAGAGAGCTCTGAATGTCCCAAAAACATGTGCAACCTGAAAGGGCCATTAACCCACATCCTAGACCACTGAAATTCCCAAAAATATATTTGGCACAAAAAATGCATCCTACACCCTATGAAAGTTCAGAATGTGTTAGCAGCCCAAAAAAGGCCTTAAATTGCATATTAGGTATGCAAAAATGTTGAAAACGTTGGAGGCCCAAAAAAGGGATTTACAGGCATCCTAGACCCTCTAAAGTCCAGAAAATGTTGGTGCCCCAAAAACTGTGTCAGAGAGCTCTGTATGTACCAAAAACATGTGCAGCCTGAAAGTAGCATTAACCCACATCCTAGACCACTGAAATTCCCAAAAATATATTTGGCACGAAAAATGCATCCTACACCCTATGAAAGTTTAGAATGTGTTAGCAGCCCAAAAAAGGCCTTAAATTGCATCTTAGGTATGCAAAAAATTTGAAAACGTTGGAGGCCCAAAAAAGGGGTTTACAGGCATCCTAGACCCCCTAAAGTCCAGAAAATGTTGGTGGCCCACAAAACTGTGCCAGAGAGCTCTGTATGTACCAAAAACATGTGCAGCCTGAAAGGGGCATTAACCCACCTCCTAGACCACTGAAATTCCCAAAAATATATTTGGCACGAAAAATACATCCTACACCCCTGAAAGTTCAGAATATGTTAGCAGCCCAAAAAAGGCCTTAAAGTACATCTTAGGCCTGCAAAAATGTTGAAAACTTTGGAAGCCCAAAAAAGGGGTTTACAGGCATCCTAGACCCCCTAAAGTCCAGAAAATGTTGGTGGCCCAAAAACTGTGCCAGAGAGCTCTGTATGTACCAAAAACATGTGCAGCCTGAAAGGGGCATTAACCCACATTCTAGACCACTGAAATTCCAAAAACTATATTTGGCACGAAAAATACATCCTACACCCCTGAACGTTCAGAATATGTTAGCAGCCCAAAAAAGGATTTAAAGTACATCTTAGGGCTGCAAAAATGTTGAAAACTTTGGAGGCCCAAAAAAGGGCTTTACAGGCATGCTAGACCCCCTAAAGTCCAGAAAATGTTGGTAACCCAAAAACTGTGCCAGAGAGCTCTGAATGTCCCAAAAACATTTGCAGCCTGAAACGGCCATTAACCCAGATCCTAGACCACTGAAATTCACAAAAATATATTTGGCACGAAAAATGCATCCTACACCCTATGAAAGTTTAGAATGTGTTAGCAGCCCAAAAAAGGCCTTAAATTGCATCTTAGGTATGCAAAAATGTTGAAAACTTTGGAGGCCCAAAAAAGGGGTTTACAGGCATCCTAGACCCCCTAAAGTCCAGAAAATGTTGGTAACCCAAAAACTGTGCCAGAGAGCTCGGAATGTCCCAAAAACATTTGCAGCCTGAAAGGGCCTTTAACCCCCATCCTAGACCACTGAAATTTGAAAAAAATATTTTGGGCATGAAAAATGCATCCTACACCCCTGAAAATTCAGAATATGTTAGCCGCCCAAAAAAGGCCTTAAAATGCATCTTAGGCCTGCAAAGATGTTGAAAACTTTGGAGGCCCAAAAAAGGGGTTTACAGGCATCCTAGACCCACTAAAGTGTAGAAAATGTTGGTGGCCGAAAACTGTGCCAGAGAGCTCTGAATGTCCCAAAAGCATTTGCAGCCTGAAAGGGCCATTAACCCTCATCCTAGACCACTGAAATTCCCAAAAATATATTTGGCACGAAAAATGCATCCTACACCCTATGAAAGTTCAGAATGTGTTAGCAGCCCAAAAAAGGCCTTAAATTGCATCTTAGGTATGCACGAATGTTGAAAACTTTGGAGGCCCAAAAAAGGGGTTTACAGGCATCCTAGACCCCCTAAAGTCCAGAAAATGTTTGTGGCCCAAAAACTGTGCCAGAGAGCTCTGTATGTACCAAAAACATTTACAGCCTGAAAGGGCCATTAACCCACATCCTAGACCACTGAAATTCCCAAAAATATATTTGCATGAAAAATGCATCCTACACACCTTAAAGTTCAGAATATGTTAGCAGCCCAAAAAAGGCCTTAAATTGCATTTTAGGTATGCAAAAATGTTGAAAACTTTGGAGGCCCAAAAAAGGGGTTTACAGGCATACTAGACCCCCTAAAGTCCAGAAAATGTTGGTGGCCCAAAAACTGTGCCAGAGAGCTCTGAATGTCCCAAAAACATTTGCAACCTGAAAGTGCCATTAATCCGCATCCTAGACCACTGAAATTCCCAAAAATATATTTGCATGAAAAATGCATCCTACACACCTTAAAGTTCAGAATATGTTAGCAGCCCAAAAAAGGCCTTAAAGTACATTTTAGGCTTACAAAAATGTTGGAAACTTGAGCTCTGAATGTACCAAAAACATGTGCAGCCTGAAAGGGGCATTAAACCACATCCTAGACCACTGAAATTCCCAAAAATATATTTGGCACGAAAAATACATCCTACCCCCCGAAAGTTCAGAATATGTTAGCAGCCCAAAAAAGGCCTTAAAGTACATCTTAGGCCTGCAAAAATGTTGAAAACTTTGGAGGCCCAAAAAAGAGGTTTACAGGCATCCTAGACCCCCTAAAGTCCAGAAAATGTTGGTGGCCCAAAAACTGTGCCAGAGAGCTCTGTATGTACCAAAAATATGTGCAGCCTGAAAGGGGCATTAACCCACATCCTAGACCACTGAAATTCCCAAAAATATATTTGGCACGAAAAATACATCCTACACCCCTGAACGTTCAAAATATGTTAGCAGCCCAAAAAAGGCCTTAAAATGCATCTTAGGCCTGCAAAGATGTTGAAAACTTTGGAGGCCCAAAAAAGGGGTTTACAGGCATCCTGACCCTCTAAAGTCCAGAAAATGTTGGTGGCCCAAAAACTGTGCCAGAGAGCTCTGTATGCACCAAAAACATGGGCAGCCTGAAAGTAGCATTAACCAACATCCTAGACCACTGAAATTCCCAAAAATATATTTGGCACGAAAAAAACATCCTACACCCCTGAAAGTTCAGAATATGTTTGCAGCCCCAAAAAGGCGTTAAAGTACATCAGGACTGCAGAAATGTTGAACACTTTGGAGGCCCAAAAAAGGGGTTTACAGGCATACTAGACCCCCTAAAGTCCAGAAAATGTTGGTGGCCCAAAAACTGTGCCAAAGAGCTCTGAATGTCCCAAAAACATTTGCAGCCTGAAAGGGCCATTAACGCCCATCCTAGACCACTGAAATTCGAAAAAAATATTTTGGGCATGAAAAATGCATCCTACACCCCTGAAAGTTCAGAATATGTTAGCAGCCCAAAAAAGGCCTTAAAATGCATCTTAGGCCTGCAAAGATGTTGAAAACTTTGGAGGCATAAAAAAGGGGTTTACAGGCATCCTAGACCCTCTAAAGTCCAGAAAATGTTGGTGGCCGAAAAATGTGCAAGAGAGCTCTGAATGTCCCAAAAACATGTGCAACCAGAAAGGGCCATTAACCCACATCCTAGACCACTGAAATTCCCAAAAATATATTTGGCACGAAAAATGCATCCTACACCCTATGAAAGTTCAGAATGTGTTAGCAGCCCAAAAAAGGCCTTAAATTGCATCTTAGGTATGCAAAAATGTTGAAAACGTTGGAGGCCCAAAAAAGGGGTTTACAGGCATCCTAGACCCTCTAAAGTCCAGAAAATGTTGGTGGCCCAAAAATTGTGTCAGAGAGCTCTGTATGTACCAAAAACATGTGCAGCCTGAAAGGGGCATTAACCCACATCCTAGACCACTGAAATTCCCAAAAATATATTTGGCATGAACAATGCATCCTACACCCCTGAAAGTTCAGAATATGTTAGCAGCCCAAAAAAGGCCTTAAAGTACATTTTAGGCTTGCAAAAATGTTGAAAACCTGATCTCTGAATGTACCAAAAATATGTGCAGCCTGAAAGGGGCATTAAACCACACCCTAGACCACTGAAATTCCCCAAAATAAATTAAGCACGAAAAAAGCATCCTACACCACTGAAAGTTCTGAATATGTTAGCAGTCCAAAATAGGCCTTAAAGTACTTCTTAGGCCTGCAAAAATGTTGAAAACTTTGGAGGCCCAAAAAAGGGGTTTACAGGCATCCTGTACCCCTAAAGTCCAGAAAGTGTTGGTGGCCCAAAAACTGTGCCAGAGAGCTCTGAATGTACCAAAAACATGTGCAGCCTGAAAGGGGCATTAACCCACATCCTAGACCACTGAAATTCCCAAAAATATATTTGGAATGAAAAATACATCCTACCCCCCGAAAGTTCAGAATATGTTAGCAGCCCAGAAAAGGCCTTAAAGTACATTTTAGGCCTGCAAAGAAGTAGAAAACTTTGGAGGCCCAAAAAAGGGGTTCACAGGCATCCTAGACCCTCTAAAGTCCAGAAAATGTTGGTGGCCCAAAAACTGTGCCAGAGAGCTCTGTATGTACCAAAAACATGTGCAGCCTGAAAGTAGCATTAACCCACATCCTAGACCACTGAAATTCCCAAAAATATATTTGGCATGAAACATACATCCTACACCCCTGAAAGTTCAGAATATGTAAGCAGCCCAAAAAAGGACTTATAGTACATTTTAGGCCTGCAGAAATGTTGAATATTTTGGAGACCCAAAAAAGAGGTTTACAGGCATCCTAGACCCCCTAAAGTCCAGAAAATGTTGGTGGCCCAAAAAATGTGCCAGAGAGCTCTGAATGTCCCAAAAACATTTGCAGCCTGAAAGGGCCATTAACCCGCATCGTAGACCACTGAAATTCGAAAAAATATTTTGGGCACGAAAAATGCATCCAACGCCCCTGAAAGTTCAGAATATGTTAGCAGCCCAAAAAAGGCCTTAAATTGCATCTGAGGTATGCAAAAATGTTGAAAACGTTGGAGGCCCAAAAAAGAGGTTTACAGGCATCCTAGACCCCCTAAAGTCCAGAAAATGTTGGTGGCCCAAAAAATGTGCCAGAGAGCTCTGAATGTCCCAAAAACATTTGCAGCCTGAAAGGGCCATTAACCCGCATCGTAGACCACTGAAATTCGAAAAAATATTTTGGGCACGAAAAATGCATCCAACACCCCTGAAAGTTCAGAATATGTTAGCAGCCCAAAAAAGGCCTTAAATTGCATCTTATGCATGCAAAAATGTTGACAACGTTGGAGGCCCAAAAAAGGGATTTACAGGCATCCTGACCCTCTAAAGTCCAGAAAATGTTGGTGGCCCAAAAACTGTGCCAGAGAGCTCTGTATGTACCAAAAACATGGGCAGCCTGAAAGTAGCATTAACCCACATCCTAGACCACTGAAATTCCCAAAAATATATTTGGCACGAAAAAAACATCCTACAACCCTGAAAGTTCAGAATATGTTTGCAGCCCCAAAAAGGCGTTAAAGTACATCAGGACTGCAGAAATGTTGAACACTTTGGAGGCCCAAAAAAGGGGTTTACAAGCATCCTAGACCCCCTAAAGTCCAGAAAATGTTGGTGGCCCAAAAACTGTGCCAAAGAGCTCTGAATGTCCCAAAAACATTTGCAGCCTGAAAGGGGCATTAACCCCCATCCTAGACCACTGAAATTCGAAAAAAATATTTTGGGCATGAAAAATGCATCCTACACCCCTGAAAGTTCAGAATATGTTAGCAGCCCAAAAAAGGCCTTAAAATGCATCTTAGGCCTGCAAAGATGTTGAAAACTTTGGAGGCCCAAAAAAGGGGTTTACAGGCATCCTAGACCCACTAAAGTGCAGAAAATGTTGGTGTCCCAAAATCTGCGCCAGATAGCTCTGTATGTACCAAAAACATGTGCAGCCTGAAAGGGGCATTAACCCACATCCTAGACCACTGAAATTTCCAAAATATATTTGGCACGAAAAATACATCCTACAACCCTGAAAGTTCAGAATATGTTAGCAGCCCAAAAAAGGCCTTAAAGTACAATTTAGGTCTACTAAGATGTTGAAAACTTTGGAGGCCCAAAAAAGGGGTTTACAGGCATCCTAGACCCCCTGAATTCCAGAAAATGTTGGAGGCCGAAAACTGTGCCAGAGAGCTCTGAATGTCTCAAAAACATTTTCAGCCTGAAAGGGCCATTAACCCACATCCTAGACCACTGAAATTCCCAAAAATATATTTGGCACGAAAAATGCGTCCTACACCCTGTGAAAGTTCAGAATATGTTAGCAGCCCAAAAAAGGCCTTAAATTGCATCTTAGGTATGCAAAAATTTTGAAAACTTTGGAGGCCCAAAAAAGGGGTTTATACGCATCCTAGAACCTCTAAAGTCCAGAAAATGTTGATGGCCAGAAACTGTGCCAGAGAGCTCTATATGTACCAAAAACACGTGCAGCCTTAAAGGGGCATTAACCCACATCCTAGACCACTGAAATTCCCACGAATATTTTGGCCACGAAAAATGCATCCTACACCCCTGAAAGTTCAGAATATGTTAGCAGTCCAAAAAAGGCCTTAAAGTACATATTAGGCCTGTAAAAATGTTGAAAACTTGAGCTCTGAATGTACCAAAAACATGTGCAGCCTGAAAAGGGCATTAAACCACATTCTAGACCACTGAAATTCCCCAAAATATATTAAGCACGAAAAATGCATCCTACACCACTGAAAGTTCTGAATATGTTAGCAGTTCAAAAAAGGCCTTAAAGTACATCTTAGGCCTGCAAAAATGTTGAAAACTTTGGTGGCCCAAAAAAGGGGTTTACAGGCATCCTAGACCCTCTAAAGTCCAGAAAATGTTGGTGGACGAAAACTGTGCCAGAGAGTTCTGAATGTCCCAAAAGCATTTGCAGCCTGAAAGGGCCATTAACCCTCATCCTAGACCACTGAAATTCCCAAAAATATATTTGGCACGAAAAATGCATCCTACACCCTATGAAAGTTATAATGTGTTAGCAGCCCAAAAAAGGCCTTAAATTGCATCTTAGGTATGCAAAAATGTTGAAAACTTTGGAGGCCCAAAAAAGGGGTTTACAGGCATCCTAGACCCTCTAAAGTCCAGAAAATGTTGGTGTCCCAAAAACTGTGCCAGACAGCTCTGTATGTACCAAAAACATGTGCAGCCTGAAAGGGGCATTAACCCACATCCTAGACCACTGAAATTTCCAAAATATATTTGGCACGAAAAATACATCCTACACCCCTGAAAGTTCAGAATATGTTAGCAGCCCAAAAAAGGCCTTAAAATGAATCTTAGGCCTGCAAAGATGTTGAAAACTTTGGAGGCCCAAAAAAGGGGTTTACAGGCATCCTGGACCCTCTAAAGTCCAGAAAATGTTGGTGTCCCAAAAACTGTGCCAGATAGCTCTGTATGTACCAAAAACATGTGCAGCCTGAAAGGGGCATTAACCCACATCCTAGACCACTGAAATTTCCAAAATATATTTGGCACGAAAAATACATCCTACACCCCTGAAAGTTCAGAATATTTTAGCAGCCCAAAAAAAGGCCTTAAAATGAATCTTAGGGCTGCAAAGATGTTGAAAACTTTGGAGGCCCAAAAAAGGGGTTTACAGGAATCCTTGACCCGCTAAAGTCCAGAAAATGTTGGTAGCCCAAAAACTCCGCCAGAGAGCTCTGAATCTCCCAAAAACATTTGCAGCCTGAAAAGGCCATTAACCCACATCCTAGACCAGTGAAATTCCCCAAAAAATATTTGGCACGAAAAATACATCCTACACCCCTGAAAGTTCAGAATATGTTAACAGCCCAAAAAAGGCTTTAAAGTACATCTTAGGCCTGCAAAAATGTTGAAAACTTTGGAAGCCCAAAAAGGGGTTTACAGGCATCCTGGACCCTCTAAAGTCCAGAAAATGTTGGTGTCCCAAAAACTGTGCCAGATAGCTCTGTATGTACCAAAAACATGTGCAGCCTGAAAGGGGCATTAACCCACATCCTAGACCACTGAAATTTCCAAAATATATTTGGCACGAAAAATACATCCTACACCCCTGAAAGTTCAGAATATTTTAGCAGCCCAAAAAAAGGCCTTAAAATGAATCTTAGGGCTGCAAAGATGTTGAAAACTTTGGAGGCCCAAAAAAGGGGTTTACAGGAATCCTTGACCCGCTAAAGTCCAGAAAATGTTGGTAGCCCAAAAACTCCGCCAGAGAGCTCTGAATCTCCCAAAAACATTTGCAGCCTGAAAAGGCCATTAACCCACATCCTAGACCAGTGAAATTCCCCAAAAAATATTTGGCACGAAAAATACATCCTACACCCCTGAAAGTTCAGAATATGTTAACAGCCCAAAAAAGGCTTTAAAGTACATCTTAGGCCTGCAAAAATGTTGAAAACTTTGGAAGCCCAAAAAGGGGTTTACAGGCATCCTAGACCCTCTAAAGTCCAGAAAATGTTGGTGGCCCAAAAACTGTGCCAGAGAGCTCTGTATGTACCAAAAACATGTGCAGCCTGAAAGTAGCATTAACCCACATCCTAGACCACTGAAATTCCCAAAAATATATTTGGCATGAAACATACATCCTACACCCCTGAAAGTTCAGAATATGTAAGCAGCCCAAAAAAGGACTTATAGTACATTTTAGGCCTGCAAAAATGTTGAATATTTTGGAGACCCAAAAAAGAGGTTTACAGGCATCCTAGACCCCCTAAAGTCCAGAAAATGTTGGTGGCCCAAAAAATGTGCCAGAGAGCTCTGAATGTCCCAAAAACATTTGCAGCCTGAAAGTAGCATTAACCCACATCCTAGACCACTGAAATTCCCAAAAATATATTTGGCACGAAAAATGCATCCTACACCCTGTGAAAGTTCAGAATGTGTTAGCAGCCCAAAAAAGGCCTTAAATTGCATCTGAGGTATGCAAAAATGTTGAAAACGTTGGAGGCCCAAAAAAGAGGTTTACAGGCATCCTAGACCCCCTAAAGTCCAGAAAATGTTGGTGGCCCAAAAAATGTGCCAGAGAGCTCTGAATGTCCCAAAAACATTTGCAGCCTGAAAGGGCCATTAACCCGCATCGTAGACCACTGAAATTCGAAAAAATATTTTGGGCACGAAAAATGCATCCAACACCCCTGAAAGTTCAGAATATGTTAGCAGCCCAAAAAAGGCCTTAAAATGCATCTTAGGCCTGCAAAGATGTTGAAAACTTTGGAGGCCCAAAAAAGGGGTTTACAGGCATCCTAGACCCACTAAAGTGCAGAAAATGTTGGTGTCCCAAAATCTGCGCCAGATAGCTCTGTATGTACCAAAAACATGTGCAGCCTGAAAGGGGCATTAACCCACATCCTAGACCACTGAAATTTCCAAAATATATTTGGCACGAAAAATACATCCTACAACCCTGAAAGTTCAGAATATGTTAGCAGCCCAAAAAAGGCCTTAAAGTACAATTTAGGTCTACTAAGATGTTGAAAACTTTGGAGGCCCAAAAAAGGGGTTTACAGGCATCCTAGACCCCCTGAATTCCAGAAAATGTTGGAGGCCGAAAACTGTGCCAGAGAGCTCTGAATGTCTCAAAAACATTTTCAGCCTGAAAGGGCCATTAACCCACATCCTAGACCACTGAAATTCCCAAAAATATATTTGGCACGAAAAATGCGTCCTACACCCTGTGAAAGTTCAGAATATGTTAGCAGCCCAAAAAAGGCCTTAAATTGCATCTTAGGTATGCAAAAATTTTGAAAACTTTGGAGGCCCAAAAAAGGGGTTTATACGCATCCTAGAACCTCTAAAGTCCAGAAAATGTTGATGGCCAGAAACTGTGCCAGAGAGCTCTATATGTACCAAAAACACGTGCAGCCTTAAAGGGGCATTAACCCACATCCTAGACCACTGAAATTCCCACGAATATTTTGGCCACGAAAAATGCATCCTACACCCCTGAAAGTTCAGAATATGTTAGCAGTCCAAAAAAGGCCTTAAAGTACATATTAGGCCTGTAAAAATGTTGAAAACTTGAGCTCTGAATGTACCAAAAACATGTGCAGCCTGAAAAGGGCATTAAACCACATTCTAGACCACTGAAATTCCCCAAAATATATTAAGCACGAAAAATGCATCCTACACCACTGAAAGTTCTGAATATGTTAGCAGTTCAAAAAAGGCCTTAAAGTACATCTTAGGCCTGCAAAAATGTTGAAAACTTTGGTGGCCCAAAAAAGGGGTTTACAGGCATCCTATATCCCCTAAAGTCCAGAAAATGTTGGTGGCCCAAAAACTGTGCCAGAGAGCTCTGAATGTAACAAAAACCTGTGCAGCCTGAAAGGGGCATTAACCCACATTCTAGACCACTGAAATTCCCAAAAATATATTTGGCACGAAAACTACATCGTACCCCCCGAAAGTTCAGAATATGTTAGCAGACCAAAAAAGCCCTTAAAGTACATTTTAGGCCTGCAAAGAAGTAGAAAACTTTGGAGGCCAAAAAAGGGGTTTACAGGCATCCTAGACCCCCTAAAGTCCAGAAAATGTTGGTGGCCCAAAAACTGTGCCAAAGAGCTCGGAATGTCCCAAAAACATTTGCAGCCTGAAAGGGCCATTAACCCTCATCCTAGACCACTGAAATTCAAAAAAAATATTTTGGGCATGAAAAATGCATCCTACACCCCTGAAAGTTCAGACTATGTTAGCAGCCCAAAAAAGGCCTTAAAATGCATCTTAGTCCTGCAAAGATGTTGAAAACTATGGAGGGCCAAAAAAGGGGTTTACAGGCATCCTAGACCCTCTAAAGTCCAGAAAATGTTGGTGGACGAAAACTGTGCCAGAGAGTTCTGAATGTCCCAAAAGCATTTGCAGCCTGAAAGGGCCATTAACCCTCATCCTAGACCACTGAAATTCCCAAAAATATATTTGGCACGAAAAATGCATCCTACACCCTATGAAAGTTATAATGTGTTAGCAGCCCAAAAAAGGCCTTAAATTGCATCTTAGGTATGCAAAAATGTTGAAAACTTTGGAGGCCCAAAAAAGGGGTTTACAGGCATCCTAGACCCTCTAAAGTCCAGAAAATGTTGGTGTCCCAAAAACTGTGCCAGACAGCTCTGTATGTACCAAAAACATGTGCAGCCTGAAAGGGGCATTAACCCACATCCTAGACCACTGAAATTTCCAAAATATATTTGGCACGAAAAATACATCCTACATCCCTGAAAGTTCAGAATATGTTAGCAGCCCAAAAAAGGCCTTAAAATGAATCTTAGGCCTGCAAAGATGTTGAAAACTTTGGAGGCCCAAAAAAGGGGTTTACAGGCATCCTGGACCCTCTAAAGTCCAGAAAATGTTGGTGTCCCAAAAACTGTGCCAGATAGCTCTGTATGTACCAAAAACATGTGCAGCCTGAAAGGGGCATTAACCCACATCCTAGACCACTGAAATTTCCAAAATATATTTGGCACGAAAAATACATCCTACACCCCTGAAAGTTCAGAATATTTTAGCAGCCCAAAAAAAGGCCTTAAAATGAATCTTAGGGCTGCAAAGATGTTGAAAACTTTGGAGGCCCAAAAAAGGGGTTTACAGGAATCCTTGACCCGCTAAAGTCCAGAAAATGTTGGTAGCCCAAAAACTCCGCCAGAGAGCTCTGAATCTCCCAAAAACATTTGCAGCCTGAAAAGGCCATTAACCCACATCCTAGACCAGTGAAATTCCCCAAAAAATATTTGGCACGAAAAATACATCCTACACCCCTGAAAGTTCAGAATATGTTAACAGCCCAAAAAAGGCTTTAAAGTACATCTTAGGCCTGCAAAAATGTTGAAAACTTTGGAAGCCCAAAAAGGGGTTTACAGGCATCCTAGACCCTCTAAAGTCCAGAAAATGTTGGTGGCCCAAAAACTGTGCCAGAGAGCTCTGTATGTACCAAAAACATGTGCAGCCTGAAAGTAGCATTAACCCACATCCTAGACCACTGAAATTCCCAAAAATATATTTGGCATGAAACATACATCCTACACCCCTGAAAGTTCAGAATATGTAAGCAGCCCAAAAAAGGACTTATAGTACATTTTAGGCCTGCAAAAATGTTGAATATTTTGGAGACCCAAAAAAGAGGTTTACAGGCATCCTAGACCCCCTAAAGTCCAGAAAATGTTGGTGGCCCAAAAAATGTGCCAGAGAGCTCTGAATGTCCCAAAAACATTTGCAGCCTGAAAGGGCCATTAACCCACATCGTAGACCACTGAAATTCGAAAAAATATTTTGGGCACGAAAAATGCATCCAACGCCCCTGAAAGTTCAGAATATGTTAGCAGCCCAAAAAAGGCTTTAAAGTACATCTTAGGCCTGCAAAAATGTTGAAAACTTTGGAAGCCCAAAAAGGGGTTTACAGGCATCCTAGACCCTCTAAAGTCCAGAAAATGTTGGTGGCCCAAAAACTGTGCCAGAGAGCTCTGTATGTACCAAAAACATGTGCAGCCTGAAAGTAGCATTAACCCACATCCTAGACCACTGAAATTCCCAAAAATATATTTGGCATGAAACATACATCCTACACCCCTGAAAGTTCAGAATATGTAAGCAGCCCAAAAAAGGACTTATAGTACATTTTAGGCCTGCAAAAATGTTGAATATTTTGGAGACCCAAAAAAGGGATTTACAGGCATCCTGACCCTCTAAAGTCCAGAAAATGTTGGTGGCCCAAAAACTGTGCCAGAGAGCTCTGTATGTACCAAAAACATGGGCAGCCTGAAAGTAGCATTAACCCACATCCTAGACCACTGAAATTCCCAAAAATATATTTGGCACGAAAAAAACATCCTACAACCCTGAAAGTTCAGAATATGTTTGCAGCCCCAAAAAGGCGTTAAAGTACATCAGGACTGCAGAAATGTTGAACACTTTGGAGGCCCAAAAAAGGGGTTTACAAGCATCCTAGACCCCCTAAAGTCCAGAAAATGTTGGTGGCCCAAAAACTGTGCCAAAGATCTCTGAATGTCCCAAAAACATTTGCAGCCTGAAAGGGCCATTAACCCCCATCCTAGACCACTGAAATTCGAAAAAAATATTTTGGGCATGAAAAATGCATCCTACACCCCTGAAAGTTCAGAATATGTTAGCAGCCCAAAAAAGGCCTTAAAGTGCATCTTAGGCCTGCAAAGATGTTGAAAACTTTGGAGGCCCAAAAAAGGGGTTTACAGGCATCCTAGACCCACTAAAGTGCAGAAAATGTTGGTGTCCCAAAATCTGCGCCAGATAGCTCTGTATGTACCAAAAACATGTGCAGCCTGAAAGGGGCATTAACCCACAACCTAGACCACTGAAATTTCCAAAATGTATTTGGCACGAAAAATACATCCTACAACCCTGAAAGTTCAGAATATGTTAGCAGCCCAAAAAAGGCCTTAAAGTACAATTTAGGCCTACTAAGATGTTGAAAACTTTGGAGGCTCAAAAAAGGGGTTTACAGGCATCCTAGACCCCCTGAATTCCAGAAAATGTTGGAGGCCGAAAACTGTGCCAGAGAGCTCTGAATGTCTCAAAAACATTTTCAGCCTGAAAGGGCCATTAACCCACATCCTAGACCACAGAAATTCCCAAAAATATATTTGGCACGAAAAATGCATCCTACACCCTGTGAAAGTTCAGAATATGTTAGCAGCCCAAAAAAGGCCTTAAATTGCATCTTAGGTATGCAAACATTTTGAAAACTTTGGAGGCCCAAAAAAGGGGTTTACACGCATCCTAGAACCTCTAAAGTCCAGAAAATGTTGATGTCCAGAAACTGTGCCAGAGAGCTCTATATGTACCAAAAACATGTGCAGCCTTAAAGGGGCATTAACCCACATCCTAGACCACTGAAATTCCCATGAATATTTTGGCCACGAAAAATGCATCCTACACCCCTGAAAGTTCAGAATATGTTAGCAGTCCAAAAAAGGCCTTAAAATACATATTAGGCCTGTAAAAATGTTGAAAACTTGAGCTCTGAATGTACCAAAAACATGTGCAGCCTGAAAAGGGCATTAAACCACATTCTAGACCACTGAAATTCCCCAAAATATATTAAGCACGAAAAATGCATCCTACACCACTGAAAGTTCTGAATATGTTAGCAGTTCAAAAAAGGCCTTAAAGTACATCTTAGGCCTGCAAAAATGTTGAAAACTTTGGTGGCCCAAAAAAGGGGTTTACAGGCATCCTATATCCCCTAAAGTCCAGAAAATGTTGGTGGCCCAAAAACTGTGCCAGAGAGCTCTGAATGTAACAAAAACCTGTGCAGCCTGAAAGGGGCATTAACCCACATCCTAGACCACTGAAATTCCCAAAAATATATTTGGCACGAAAACTACATCCTACACCCCTGAAAGTTCAGAATATGTTAGCAGCCCAAAAAAGGCCTTAAAATGCATCTTAGGCCTGCAAAGATGTTGAAAACTATGGAGGGCCAAAAAAGGGGTTTACAGGCATCCTAGACCCACTAAAGTGCAGAAAATGTTGGTGGACGAAAACTGTGCCAGAGAGCTCTGAATGTCCCAAAAGCATTTGCAGCCTGAAAGGGGCATTAACCCACATCCTAGACCACTGAAATTTCCAAAATATATTTGGCACGAAAAATACATCCTACACCCCTGAAAGTTCAGAATATGTTAGCAGCCCAAAAAAGGCCTTAAAATGAATCTTAGGGCTGCAAAGATGTTGAAAACTTTGGAGGCCCAAAAAAGGGGTTTAAAGGCATCCGAGACCCTCTAAAGTCCAGAAAATGTTGGTATCCCAAAAACTGTGCCAGATAGCTCTGTATGTACCAAAAACATGTGCAGCCTGAAAGGGGCATTAACCCACATCCTAGACCACTGAAATCTCCAAAATATATTTGGCACGAAAATTACATCCTACACACCTGAAAGTTCAGAATATTTTAGCAGCCCAAAAAAAGGCCCTAAAATGAATCTTAGGGCTGCAAAGATGTTGAAAACTTTGGAGGCCCAAAAAAGGGGTTTACAGGAATCCTTAACCCGCTAAAGTCCAGAAAATGTTGGTAGCCCAAAAACTGCGCCAGAGAGCTCTGAATCTCCCAAAAACATTTGCAGCCTGAAAAGGCCATTAACCCACATCATAGACCACTGAAATTCCCAAAAATATATTTGGCACGAAAAATACATCCTACACCCCTGAAAGTTCAGAATATGTTAACAGCCCAAAAAAGGCTTTAAAGTACATCTTAGGCCTGCAAAAATGTTGAAAACTTTGGAAGCCCAAAAAGGGGTTTACAGGCATCCTAGACCCTCTAAAGTCCAGAAAATGTTGGTGGCCCAAAAACTGTGCCAGAGAGCTCTGTATGTACCAAAAACATGTGCAGCCTGAAAGTAGCATTAACCCACATCCTAGACCACTGAAATTCCCACAAATATTTTGTCCACGAAAAATGCATCCTACACCCCTGAAAGTTCAGAATATGTTAGCAGCCCAAAAAAGGCCTTGAAGTACATCTTAGGCCTGCAAAAATGTTGAAAACTTTGGAGGCCCAAAAAAGGGGTTTACAGGCATCCTAGACCCCCTAAAGTCCAGAAAATGTTGGTGGCCGAAAACTGTGCAAGAGAGCTCTGAATGTCCCAAAAACATGTGCAACCTGAAAGGGCCATTAACCCACATCCTAGACCACTGAAATTCCCAAAAATATATTTGGCACAAAAAGTGCATCCTACACCCTATGAAAGTTCAGAATGTGTTAGCAGCCCAAAAAAGGCCTTAAATTGCATCTTAGGTATGCAAAAATGTTGAAAACGTTGGAGGCCCAAAAAAGGGGTTTACAGGCATCCTAGACCCTCTAAAGTCCAGAAAATGTTGGTGGCCCAAAAACTGTGCCAGAGAGCTCTGTATGTACCAAAAACATGTGCAGCCTGAAAGTAGCATTAACCCACATCCTAGACCACTGAAGTTCCCACAAATATTTTGTCCACGAAAAATGCATCCTACACCCCTGAAAGTTCAGAATATGTTAGCAGCCCAAAAAAGGCCTTGAAGTACATCTTAGGCCTGCAAAAATGTTGAAAACTTTGGAGGCCCAAAAAAGGGGTTTACAGGCATCCTATAGCCCTAAAGTCCAGAAAGTGTTGGTGGCCCAAAAACTGTGCCAGAGAGCTCTGAATGTACCAAAAACATGTGCAGCCTGAAAGGGGCATTAACCCACATCCTAGACCACTGAAATTCCGTAAAGTATATTTGGCACGAAAAATACATCCTACCCCCCGAAAGTTCAGAATATGTTAGCAGCCCAAAAAAGGCCTTAAAGTACATTTTAGGCCTGCAAAGAAGTTGAAAACTTTGGAGGCCCAAAAAAGGGGTTTACAGGCATCCTAGACCCCCTAAAGTCCAGAAAATGTTGGTGGCCGAAAACTGTGCAAGAGAGCTCTGAATGTCCCAAAAACATGTGCAACCTGAAAGGGCCATTAACCCACATCCTAGAGAACTGAAATTCCCAAAAATATATTTGGCACAAAAAATGCATCCTACACCCTATGAAAGTTCAGAATGTGTTAGCAGCCCAAAAAAGGTCTTAAATTGCATCTTAGGTATGCAAAAATGTTGAAAACGTTGGAGGCCCAAAAAAGGGGTTTACAGGCATCCTAGACCCTCTAAAGTCCAGAAAATGTTGGTGGCCCAAAAACTGTGCCAGAGAGCTCTGTATGTACCAAAAACATGTGCAGCCTGAAAGTAGCATTAACCCACATCCTAGACCACTGAAATTCCCAAAAATATATTTGGCACAAAAAATGCATCCTACACCCTATGAAAGTTTAGAATGTGTTAGCAGCCCAAAAAAGGCCATAAATTGGATCTTAGGTATGCAAAAATGTTGAAAACGTCGGAGGCCCAAAAAAGGGCTTTACAGGCATCCTAGACCCCCTAAAGTCCAGAAAATGTTGGTGGCCCAGAAACTGTGCCAGAGAGCTCTGTATGTACCAAAAACATGTGCAGCCTGTTAAAGGGGCATTAACCCACATCCTTGACCACTGAAATTCCCAAAAATATATTTGGCACGAAAAATGCATCCTACACCCCGTGAAAGTTCAGAATATGTTAGCAGCCCAAAAAAGGCCTTAAATTGCATCTTAGGAATGCAAAAATTTTGAAAACTTTGGAGGCCCAAAAAAGGGGTTTACAGGCACCCTAGAACCTCTAAAGTCTGGAAAATTTTGGTGGCCCAGAAACTGTGCCAGAGAGCTCTGTATGTACCAAAAACATGTGCAGCCAGAAAGGGGCACTAACCCACATCCTAGACCACTGAAATTCCCACAAATATTTTGGCCACGAAAAATGCATTCTACACCCCTGAAAGTTCAGAATATGTTAGCAGCCCAAAAAAGGCCTTGAAGTACATCTTAGGCCTGCAAAAATGTTGAAAACTTTGGAGGCCCAAAAAAGGGGCTTACAGGCACCCTATAACCTCTAAAGTCCAGAAAATGTTGGTGGCCCAGAAACTGTGCCAGAGAGCTCTGTATGTACCAAAAACATGTGCAGCCTGAAAGGGGCATTAACCCACATCCTAGACCACTGAAATTCCCACAAATATTTTGGCCACGAAAAATACATCCTACACCCCTGAAAGTTCAGAATATGTTAGCAGCCCAAAAAAGGCCTTAAATTGCATCTTAGGTATGCAAAAATGTTGAAAACGTTGGAGGCCCAAAAAAGGGGTTTACAGGCACCCTAGACCCTCTAAAGTCCAGAAAATGTTGGTGGCCCAAAAACTGTGCCAGAGAGCTATGTGTGTACCAAAAAGATGTGCAGCCTGAAAGTAGCATTAACCCACATCCTAGACCACTGAAATTCCCCTAAATATATTTAGCACGAAAAATGCATCCTACACCCTTTGAAAGTTTAGAATGTGTTAGCAGCCCAAAAAAGGCCTTAAAGTACATTTTAGGCTTGCAAAAATGTTGAAAACTTGAGCTCTGAATGTACCAAAAACATGTGCAGCCTGAAAGGGGCATTAAACCACATCATAGACCACTGAAATTTCCAAAATATATTTGGCACGAAAAATGCATCCTACACCCTATGAAAGTTCTGAATGTGTTAGCAGCCCAAAAAAGGCCTTAAATTGCATCTTAGGTATGCAAAAATGTTGAAAACTTTGGAGGCCCAAAAAAGGGGTTTACAGGCATCGTAGACCTTCTAAAGTCCAGAAACTGTTGGTGTCCCAAAAACTGTGCCAGATAGCTCTGTATGTACCAAAAACATGTGCAGCTTGAAAGGGGCATTAAACCACATCCTAGACCACTGAAATTTCCAAAATATATTTGGCACGAAAAATACATCCTACACCCCTGAAAGTTCAGAATATGTTAGCAGCCCAAAAAAGGCCTTACATTGCATCTTAGGTATGCAAAAATGTTGAAAACTTTGGAGGCCCAAAAGAGGGGTTTACAGAGTCCAGAAAATGTTGGTGGCCCAAAAACTGTGCCAGAGAGCTCTGAATGTCCCAAAAACATTTGCAACCTGAAAGTGCCATTAATCCGCATCCTAGACCACTGAAATTCGAAAAAAATATTTTGGGCATGAACAATGCATCCTACACCCCTGAAAGTTCAGAATATGTTAGCAGCCCAAAAAAGGCCTTAAAGTACATTTTAGGCTTGCAAAAATGTTGAAAACTTGAGCTCTAAATGTACCAAAAATATGTGCAGCCTGAAAGGGCCATTAACCCACATCCTAGACCACTGAAATTCCCAAAAATATATTTGGCACGAAAAATGCATCCTACACCCTATGAAAGTTCAGAATGTGTTAGCAGCCCAAAAAAGGCCTTAAGTTGCATCTTGGGTATGCAAAAATGTTGAAAACGTTGCAGGCCCAAAAAAGGGGTTTACAAGCATCCTAGACCCCCTAAAGTCCAGAAAATGTTGGTGGCCCAAAAACTGTGCCAGAGAGCTCTGTATGTACCAAAAACATGTGCAGCCTGAAAGGGGCATTAACCCACCTCCTAGACCACTGAAATTCCCAAAAATATATTTGGCACGAAAAATACATCCTACACCCCTGAAAGTTCAGAATATGTTACAGCCCAAAAAAGGCCTTCAAATGCATCTTAGGCCTGCAAAGATGTTGAAAACTTTGGAGGCCCAAAAAAAGGGGTTTACAGGCATCCTAGACCCTCTAAAGTCCAGAAAATGTTGGTGTCCCAAAAACTGTGCCAGAGAGCTCTGTATGTACCAAAAACATGTGCAGCCTGAAAGTAGCATTAACCCACATCCTAGACCACTGAAATTCCCTAAAGTATATTTGGCACGAAAAATACATCCTACCCCCCGAAAGTTCAGAATATGTTAGCAGCCCAAAAAAGGCCTTAAAGTACATTTCAGGCCTGCAAAGAAGTTGAAAACTTTGGAGGCCCAAAAAAGGGGTTTACAGGCATCCTAGACCCCCTAAAGTCCAGAAAATGTTGGTGGCCGAAAACTGTGCAAGAGAGCTCTGAATGTCCCAAAAACATGTGCAACCTGAAAGGGCCATTAACCCACATCCTAGACCACTGAAATTCCCAAAAATATATTTGGCACAAAAAATGCATCCTACGCCCTATGAAAGTTCAGAATGTGTTAGCAGCCCAAAAAAGGCCTTAAATTGCATCTTAGGTATGCAAAAATGTTGAAAACGTTGGAGGCCCCAAAAAGGGGTTTACAGGCATCCTAGACCCTCTAAAGTCCAGACATGTTGGTGGCCCAAATACTGTGCCAGAGAGCTCTGTATGTACCAAAAACATGTGCAGCCTGAAAGTAGCATTAACCCACATCCTAGACCACTGAAATTCCCAAAAATATATTTGGCACGAAAAATGCATCCTACACCCTATGAACGTTTAGAATGTGTTAGCAGCCCAAAAAAGGCCTTAAATTGCATCTTAGGTATGCAAAAATGTTGAAAACGTTGGAGGCCCAAAAAAGAGGTTTACAGGCATCCTAGACCCCCTAAAGTCCAGGAAATGTTGGTGGCCCAAAAACTGTGCCAGAGAGCTCTGTATGTACCAAAAACATGTGCAGCCTGAAAGGGGCATTAACCCACCTCCGAGACCACTGAAATTCCCAAAAATATATTTGGCACGAAAAATACATCCTACACCCCTGAAAGTTCAGAATATGTTAGCAGCCCAAAAAAGGCCTTAAAGTACATCTTAGGCCTGCAAAAATTTTGAAAACTTTGGATGCCCAAAAAAGGGGTTTACAGGCATCTTAGACCCCCTAAAGTCCAGAAAATGTTGGTGGCCCAAAAACTGACTGTGCCAGAGAGCTCTGTATGTACCAAAAACATGTGCAGCCTGTTAAAGGGGCATTAACCCACATCCTAGACCACTGAAATTCCCAAAAATATATTTGGCACGAAAAATACATCCTACACCCTGTGAAAGTTCAGAATATGTTAGCAGCCCAAAAAAGGCCTTAAATTGCATCTTAGGTATGCAAAAATTTTAAAAACTTTGGAGGCCCAAAAAGGGGTTTACAGGCATCCTAGAACCTCTAAAGTCCAGAAAATGTTGGTGGCCCAGAAACTGTGCCAGAGAGCTCTGTATGTACCAAAAACATGTGCAGCCTGAAAGGGGCATTAACCCACATCCTAGACCACTGAAATTCCCACAAATATTTTGGCCACGAAAAATGCATCCTACACCCCTGAAAGTTCAGAATATGTTAGCAGCCCAAAAAAGGCCTTGAAGTACATCTTAGGCCTGCAAAAATGTTGAAAACTTTGGAGGCCCAAAAAAGGGGTTTACAGGCATCCTAGACCCCCTAAAGTCCAGAAAATGTTGGTGGCCCAAAAACTGTGCCAGAGAGCTCTGTATGTACCAAAAACATGTGCAGCCTGAAAGGGGCATTAACCCACATCCTAGACCACTGAAATTCCCAAAAATATATTTGGCACGAAAAATGCATCCTACACCCTGTGAAAGTTCAGAATATGTTAGCAACCCAAAAAAGGCCTTAAATTGCTTCTTAGGTATGCAAACATTTTGAAAACTTTGGAGGCCCAAAAAAGGGGTTTACAGGCATCCTAGAACCTCTAAAGTCCAGAAAATGTTGGTGGCCCAGAAACTGTGCCAGAGAGCTCTGTATGTACGAGAAACATGTGCAGCCTGAAAGGGGCATTAACCCACATCCTAGACCATTGAAATTCCCACAAATATTTTGGCCATGAAAAATGCATCCTACACCACTGAAAGTTCAGAATATGTTAGCAGCCCAATAAAGGCCTTAAAGTACATTTTAGGCTTGCAAAAATGTTGAAAACTTGAGCTCTGAATGTACCAAAGACATGTGCAGCCTGAAAGGGGCATTAACCCACATCCTAGACCACTGAAATTCCCAAAAATATATTTGCATGAAAAATGCATCCTACACCCCTTAAAGTTGAGAATATGTTAGCAGCCCAAAAAAGGCCTTAAATTGCATCTTAGGTATGCAAAAATGTTGAAAACATTGGAGGCCCAAAAAAGGGGTTTACAGGCATCCTAGACCCCCTAAAGTCCAGAAAATGTTGGTGGCCCAAAAACTGTGCCAAAGAGCTCTGTATGTACCAAAAACATGTGCAGCCTGAAAGGGGCATTAACCCACCTCCTAGACCATTGAAATTCCCACAAATATTTTGGCCATGAAAAATGCATCCTACACCACTGAAAGTTCAGAATATGTTAGCAGCCCAAAAAAGGCCTTAAAGTACATTTTAGGCTTGCAAAAATGTTGAAAACTTGAGCTCTGAATGTACCAAAAACATGTGCAGCCTGAAAGGGGCATTAACCCACATCCTAGACCACTGAAATTCCCAAAAATATATTTGCATGAAAAATGCATCCTACACCCCTTAAAGTTGAGAATATGTTAGCAGCCCAAAAAAGGCCTTAAATTGCATCTTAGGTATGCAAAAATGTTGAAAACGTTGGAGGCCCAAAAAAGGGGTTTACAGGCATCCTAGACCCCCTAAAGTCCAGAAAATGTTGGTGGCCCAAAAACTGTGCCAAAGAGCTCTGTATGTACCAAAAACATGTGCAGCCTGAAAGGGGCATTAACCCACCTCCTAGACCACTGAAATTCCCAAAAATATATTTGGCTCGAAAAATACATCCTACACCCCTGAAAGTTCAGAATATGTTACAGCCCAAAAAAGGCCTTAAAATGCATTTTAGGCCTGCAAAGATGTTGAAAACTTTGGAGGCCCAAAAAAGGGGTTTACAGGCATCCTAGACCCCCTAAAGTCCAGAAAATGTTGGTGGCCGAAAACTGTGCAAGAGAGCTATGAATGTCCCAAAAACATGTGCAACCTGAAAGTAGCATTAACCCACATCCTAGACCACTGAAATGCCCAAAAATAGATTTGGCACGAAAAATGAATCCTACACCCTATGAAAGTTCAGAATGTGTTAGCAGCCCAAAAAAGGCCTTAAATTGCATCTTAGGTATGCAAAAATGTTGAAAACGTTGGAGGCCCAAAAAAGGGGTTTACAGGCATCCTAGACCCCCTAAAGTCCAGGAAATGTTGGTGGCCCAAAAACTGTGCCAGAGAGCTCTGTATGTACCAAAAACATGTGCAGCCTGAAAGGGGCATTAACCCACCTCCGAGACCACTGAAATTCCCAAAAATATATTTGGCACGAAAAATACATCCTACACCCCTGAAAGTTCAGAATATGTTAGCAGCCCAAAAAAGGCCTTAAAGTACATCTTAGGCCTGCAAAAATTTTGAAAACTTTGGATGCCCAAAAAAGGGGTTTACAGGCATCTTAGACCCCCTAAAGTCCAGAAAATGTTGGTGGCCCAAAAACTGACTGTGCCAGAGAGCTCTGTATGTACCAAAATCATGTGCAGCCTGTTAAAGGGGCATTAACCCACATCCTAGACCACTGAAATTCCCAAAAATATATTTGGCACGAAAAATACATCCTACACCCTGTGAAAGTTCAGAATATGTTAGCAGCCCAAAAAAGGCCTTAAATTGCATCTTAGGTATGCAAAAATTTTGAAAACTTTGGAGGCCCAAAAAGGGGTTTACAGGCATCCTAGAACCTCGAAAGTCCAGAAAATGTTGGTGGCCCAGAAACTGTGCCAGAGAGCTCTGTATGTACCAAAAACATGTGCAGCCTGAAAGGGGCATTAACCCACATCCTAGACCACTGAAATTCCCACAAATATTTTGGCCACGAAAAATACATCCTACACCCCTGAAAGTTCAGAATATGTTAGCAGCCCAAAAAAGGCCTTACATTGCATCTTAGGTATGCAAAAATGTTGAAAACTTTGGAGGCCCAAAAGAGGGGTTTACAGAGTCCAGAAAATGTTGGTGGCCCAAAAACTGTGCCAGAGAGCTCTGAATGTCCCAAAAACATTTGCAACCTGAAAGTGCCATTAATCCGCATCCTAGACCACTGAAATTCGAAAAAAATATTTTGGGCATGAACAATGCATCCTACACCCCTGAAAGTTCAGAATATGTTAGCAGCCCAAAAAAGGCCTTAAAGTACATTTTAGGCTTGCAAAAATGTTGAAAACTTGAGCTCTAAATGTACCAAAAATATGTGCAGCCTGAAAGGGCCATTAACCCACATCCTAGACCACTGAAATTCCCAAAAATATATTTGGCACGAAAAATGCATCCTACACCCTATGAAAGTTCAGAATGTGTTAGCAGCCCAAAAAAGGCCTTAAGTTGCATCTTGGGTATGCAAAAATGTTGAAAACGTTGCAGGCCCAAAAAAGGGGTTTACAAGCATCCTAGACCCCCTAAAGTCCAGAAAATGTTGGTGGCCCAAAAACTGTGCCAGAGAGCTCTGTATGTACCAAAAACATGTGCAGCCTGAAAGGGGCATTAACCCACCTCCTAGACCACTGAAATTCCCAAAAATATATTTGGCACGAAAAATACATCCTACACCCCTGAAAGTTCAGAATATGTTACAGCCCAAAAAAGGCCTTCAAATGCATCTTAGGCCTGCAAAGATGTTGAAAACTTTGGAGGCCCAAAAAAAGGGGTTTACAGGCATCCTAGACCCTCTAAAGTCCAGAAAATGTTGGTGTCCCAAAAACTGTGCCAGAGAGCTCTGTATGTACCAAAAACATGTGCAGCCTGAAAGTAGCATTAACCCACATCCTAGACCACTGAAATTCCCTAAAGTATATTTGGCACGAAAAATACATCCTACCCCCCGAAAGTTCAGAATATGTTAGCAGCCCAAAAAAGGCCTTAAAGTACATTTCAGGCCTGCAAAGAAGTTGAAAACTTTGGAGGCCCAAAAAAGGGGTTTACAGGCATCCTAGACCCCCTAAAGTCCAGAAAATGTTGGTGGCCGAAAACTGTGCAAGAGAGCTCTGAATGTCCCAAAAACATGTGCAACCTGAAAGGGCCATTAACCCACATCCTAGACCACTGAAATTCCCAAAAATATATTTGGCACAAAAAATGCATCCTACGCCCTATGAAAGTTCAGAATGTGTTAGCAGCCCAAAAAAGGCCTTAAATTGCATCTTAGGTATGCAAAAATGTTGAAAACGTTGGAGGCCCCAAAAAGGGGTTTACAGGCATCCTAGACCCTCTAAAGTCCAGACATGTTGGTGGCCCAAATACTGTGCCAGAGAGCTCTGTATGTACCAAAAACATGTGCAGCCTGAAAGTAGCATTAACCCACATCCTAGACCACTGAAATTCCCAAAAATATATTTGGCACGAAAAATGCATCCTACACCCTATGAACGTTTAGAATGTGTTAGCAGCCCAAAAAAGGCCTTAAATTGCATCTTAGGTATGCAAAAATGTTGAAAACGTTGGAGGCCCAAAAAAGAGGTTTACAGGCATCCTAGACCCCCTAAAGTCCAGGAAATGTTGGTGGCCCAAAAACTGTGCCAGAGAGCTCTGTATGTACCAAAAACATGTGCAGCCTGAAAGGGGCATTAACCCACCTCCGAGACCACTGAAATTCCCAAAAATATATTTGGCACGAAAAATACATCCTACACCCCTGAAAGTTCAGAATATGTTAGCAGCCCAAAAAAGGCCTTAAAGTACATCTTAGGCCTGCAAAAATTTTGAAAACTTTGGATGCCCAAAAAAGGGGTTTACAGGCATCTTAGACCCCCTAAAGTCCAGAAAATGTTGGTGGCCCAAAAACTGACTGTGCCAGAGAGCTCTGTATGTACCAAAAACATGTGCAGCCTGTTAAAGGGGCATTAACCCACATCCTAGACCACTGAAATTCCCAAAAATATATTTGGCACGAAAAATACATCCTACACCCTGTGAAAGTTCAGAATATGTTAGCAGCCCAAAAAAGGCCTTAAATTGCATCTTAGGTATGCAAAAATTTTGAAAACTTTGGAGGCCCAAAAAGGGGTTTACAGGCATCCTAGAACCTCTAAAGTCCAGAAAATGTTGGTGGCCCAGAAACTGTGCCAGAGAGCTCTGTATGTACCAAAAACATGTGCAGCCTGAAAGGGGCATTAACCCACATCCTAGACCACTGAAATTCCCACAAATATTTTGGCCACGAAAAATGCATCCTACACCCCTGAAAGTTCAGAATATGTTAGCAGCCCAAAAAAGGCCTTGAAGTACATCTTAGGCCTGCAAAAATGTTGAAAACTTTGGAGGCCCAAAAAAGGGGTTTACAGGCATCCTAGACCCCCTAAAGTCCAGAAAATGTTGGTGGCCCAAAAACTGTGCCAGAGAGCTCTGTATGTACCAAAAACATGTGCAGCCTGAAAGGGGCATTAACCCACATCCTAGACCACTGAAATTCCCAAAAATATATTTGGCACGAAAAATGCATCCTACACCCTGTGAAAGTTCAGAATATGTTAGCAACCCAAAAAAGGCCTTAAATTGCTTCTTAGGTATGCAAACATTTTGAAAACTTTGGAGGCCCAAAAAAGGGGTTTACAGGCATCCTAGAACCTCTAAAGTCCAGAAAATGTTGGTGGCCCAGAAACTGTGCCAGAGAGCTCTGTATGTACGAGAAACATGTGCAGCCTGAAAGGGGCATTAACCCACATCCTAGACCATTGAAATTCCCACAAATATTTTGGCCATGAAAAATGCATCCTACACCACTGAAAGTTCAGAATATGTTAGCAGCCCAATAAAGGCCTTAAAGTACATTTTAGGCTTGCAAAAATGTTGAAAACTTGAGCTCTGAATGTACCAAAGACATGTGCAGCCTGAAAGGGGCATTAACCCACATCCTAGACCACTGAAATTCCCAAAAATATATTTGCATGAAAAATGCATCCTACACCCCTTAAAGTTGAGAATATGTTAGCAGCCCAAAAAAGGCCTTAAAGTACATTTTAGGCTTGCAAAAATGTTGAAAACTTGAGCTCTGAATGTACCAAAAACATGTGCAGCCTGAAAGGGGCATTAACCCACATCCTAGACCACTGAAATTCCCAAAAATATATTTGCATGAAAAATGCATCCTACACCCCTTAAAGTTGAGAATATGTTAGCAGCCCAAAAAAGGCCTTAAATTGCATCTTAGGTATGCAAAAATGTTGAAAACGTTGGAGGCCCAAAAAAGGGGTTTACAGGCATCCTAGACCCCCTAAAGTCCAGAAAATGTTGGTGGCCCAAAAACTGTGCCAAAGAGCTCTGTATGTACCAAAAACATGTGCAGCCTGAAAGGGGCATTAACCCACCTCCTAGACCACTGAAATTCCCAAAAATATATTTGGCTCGAAAAATACATCCTACACCCCTGAAAGTTCAGAATATGTTACAGCCCAAAAAAGGCCTTAAAATGCATTTTAGGCCTGCAAAGATGTTGAAAACTTTGGAGGCCCAAAAAAGGGGTTTACAGGCATCCTAGACCCCCTAAAGTCCAGAAAATGTTGGTGGCCGAAAACTGTGCAAGAGAGCTATGAATGTCCCAAAAACATGTGCAACCTGAAAGTAGCATTAACCCACATCCTAGACCACTGAAATGCCCAAAAATAGATTTGGCACGAAAAATGAATCCTACACCCTATGAAAGTTCAGAATGTGTTAGCAGCCCAAAAAAGGCCTTAAATTGCATCTTAGGTATGCAAAAATGTTGAAAACGTTGGAGGCCCAAAAAAGGGGTTTACAGGCATCCTAGACCCCCTAAAGTCCAGGAAATGTTGGTGGCCCAAAAACTGTGCCAGAGAGCTCTGTATGTACCAAAAACATGTGCAGCCTGAAAGGGGCATTAACCCACCTCCGAGACCACTGAAATTCCCAAAAATATATTTGGCACGAAAAATACATCCTACACCCCTGAAAGTTCAGAATATGTTAGCAGCCCAAAAAAGGCCTTAAAGTACATCTTAGGCCTGCAAAAATTTTGAAAACTTTGGATGCCCAAAAAAGGGGTTTACAGGCATCTTAGACCCCCTAAAGTCCAGAAAATGTTGGTGGCCCAAAAACTGACTGTGCCAGAGAGCTCTGTATGTACCAAAATCATGTGCAGCCTGTTAAAGGGGCATTAACCCACATCCTAGACCACTGAAATTCCCAAAAATATATTTGGCACGAAAAATACATCCTACACCCTGTGAAAGTTCAGAATATGTTAGCAGCCCAAAAAAGGCCTTAAATTGCATCTTAGGTATGCAAAAATTTTGAAAACTTTGGAGGCCCAAAAAGGGGTTTACAGGCATCCTAGAACCTCGAAAGTCCAGAAAATGTTGGTGGCCCAGAAACTGTGCCAGAGAGCTCTGTATGTACCAAAAACATGTGCAGCCTAAAAGGGGCATTAACCCACATCCTAGACCACTGAAATTCCCACAAATATTTTGGCCACGAAAAATGCATCCTACACCCCTGAAAGTTCAGAATATGTTAGCAGCCCAAAAAAGGCCTTGAAGTACATCTTAGGCCTGCAAAAATGTTGAAAACTTTGGAGGCCCAAAAAAGGGGTTTACAGGCATCCTAGATCCCCTAAAGTCCAGAAAATGTTGGTGGCCCAAAAACTGTGCCAGAGAGCTCTGTATGTACCAAAAACATGTGCAGCCTGAAAGGGGCATTAACCCACATCCTAGACCACTGAAATTCCCAAAAATATATTTGGCACGAAAAATGCATCCTACACCCTGTGAAAGTTCAGAATATGTTAGCAACCCAAAAAAGGCCTTAAATTGCTTCTTAGGTATGCAAACATTTTGAAAACTTTGGAGGCCCAAATAAGGGGTTTACAGGCATCCTAGAACCTCTAAAGTCCAGAAAATGTTGGTGGCCCAGAAACTGTGCCAGAGAGCTCTGTATGTACGAGAAACATGTGCAGCCTGAAAGGGGCATTAACCCACATCCTAGACCATTGAAATTCCCACAAATATTTTGGCCACGAAAAATGCATCCTACACCACTGAAAGTTCAGAATATGTTAGCAGCCCAAAAAAGGCCTTAAAGTACATTTTAGGCTTGCAAAAATGTTGACAACTTGAGCTCTGAATGTACCAAAAACATGTGCAGCCTGAAAGGGGCATTAACCCACATCCTAGACCACTGAAATTCCCAAAAATATATTTGCATGAAAAATGCATCCTACACCCCTTAAAGTTGAGAATATGTTAGCAGCCCAAAAAAGGCCTTAAATTGCATCTTAGGTATGCAAAAATGTTGAAAACGTTGGAGGCCCAAAAAAGGGGTTTACAGGCATCCTAGACCCTCTAAAGTCCAGAAAATGTTGGTGGCCCAAAAACTGTGTCAGAGAGCTCTGTATGTACCAAAAACATGTGCAGCCTGAAAGTAGCATTAACCCACATCCTAGACCACTGAAATTCCCACAAATATTTTGTCCACGAAAAATGCATCCTACACCCCTGAAAGTTCAGAATATGTTAGCAGCCCAAAAAAGGCCTTGAAGTACATCTTAGGCTGCAAAAATGTTGAAAACTTTGGAGGCCCAAAAAAGGGGTTTAGATGCATCCTATACCCCTAAAGTCCAGAAAGTGTTGGGTGGCCCAAAAACTGTGCCAGAGAGCTCTGAATGTACCAAAAACATGTGCAGCCTGATAGGGGCATTAACCCACATCTTAGACCACTGAAATTCCCAAAAATATATTTTGCACGAAAAATACATCCTACACCCCTGAAAGTTCAGAATAGGTTATCAGCCCAAAAAAGGCCTTAAAATCCAATATAGGCCTGCAAAAATGGAAAAAATACTTTGGAGGCCCAAAAAAGGGGTTTACAGGCAACCTAGACCCCCTAAAGTCCAGACAATGTTGGTGGACCGAAAACTGTGTCAGAGAGCTCTGAATGTCCCAAAAACATTTGCAGCCTGAAAGGGGCATTAACCCGCATCCTAGACCACTGAAATTTCCAAATATATTTTTGGTACGAAAAAAGCATCCTACACCCCTGAAAGTTCAGAAAATGTTGGCAGCTCAAAAAAAGGCCGTAAAATGCATTTTCGGCCTATAAAAATGTTGAAAACTTTGGAGGCCCAAAAAAGGGGTTTACAGGCATCCTATACCCCTAAAGTCCAGAAAGTGTTGGTGGCCCAAAATGTGTGCCAGAGAGCTCTGAATGTACCAAAAACATGTGCAGCCTGATAGGGGCATTAACCCACATCTTAGACCACTGAAATTCCCAAAAATATATTTGGCACGAAAAATACATCCTACCCCCTGAAAGTTCAGAATATGTTAGCAGCCCAAAAAAGGCCTTAAAGTACATTTTAGGCCTGCAAAGAAGTTGAAAACTTTGGAGGCCCAAAAAAGGGGTTTACAGGCATCCTAGACCCCCTAAAGTCCAGAAAATGTTGGTGGCCGAAAACTGTGCAAGAGAGCTCTGAATGTCCCAAAAACATGTGCAACCTGAAAGGGCCATTAACCCACATCCTAGAGAACTGAAATTCCCAAAAATATATTTGGCACAAAAAATGCATCCTACACCCTATGAAAGTTCAGAATGTGTTAGCAGCCCAAAAAAGGTCTTAAATTGCATCTTAGGTATGCAAAAATGTTGAAAACGTTGGAGGCCCAAAAAAGGGGTTTACAGGCATCCTAGACCCTCTAAAGTCCAGAAAATGTTGGTGGCCCAAAAACTGTGCCAGAGAGCTCTGTATGTACCAAAAACATGTGCAGCCTGAAAGTAGCATTAACCCACATCCTAGACCACTGAAATTCCCAAAAATATATTTGGCACAAAAAATGCATCCTACACCCTATGAAAGTTTAGAATGTGTTAGCAGCCCAAAAAAGGCCTTAAATTGCATCTTAGGTATGCAAAAAATTTGAAAACGTTGGAGGCCCAAAAAAGGGGTTTACAGGCATCCTAGACCCCCTAAAGTCCAGAAAATGTTGGTGGCCCACAAAAGTGTGCCAGAGAGCTCTGTATGTACCAAAAACATGTGCAGCCTGAAAGGGGCATTAACCCACCTCCTAGACCACTGAAATTCCCAAAAATATATTTGGCACGAAAAATACATCCTACACCCCTGAAAGTTCAGAATATGTTAGCAGCCCAAAAAAGGCCTTAAAGTACATCTTAGGCCTGCAAAAATGTTGAAAACTTTGGAAGCCCAAAAAAGGGGTTTACAGGCATCCTAGACCCCCTAAAGTCCAGAAAATGTTGGTGGCCCAAAAACTGTGCCAGAGAGCTCTGTATGTACCAAAAACATGTGCAGCCTGAAAGGGGCATTAACCCACATTCTAGACCACTGAAATTCCAAAAACTATATTTGGCACGAAAAATACATCCTACACCCCTGAAAGTTCAGAATATGTTAGCAGCCCAAAAAAGGCCGTAAAATGCATTTTCGGCCTATAAAAATGTTGAAAACTTTGGAGGCCCAAAAAAGGGGTTTACAGGCATCCTATACCCCTAAAGTCCAGAAAGTGTTGGTGGCCCAAAATTTGTGCCAGAGAGCTCTGAATGTACCAAAAACATGTGCAGCCTGATAGGGGCATTAACCCACATCTTAGACCACTGAAATTCCCAAAAATATATTTGGCACGAAAAATACATCCTACCCCCTGAAAGTTCAGAATATGTTAGCAGCCCAAAAAAGGCCTTAAAGTACATTTTAGGCCTGCAAAGAAGTTGAAAACTTTGGAGGCCCAAAAAAGGGTTTACAGGCATCCTAGACCCCCTAAAGTCCAGAAAATGTTGGTGGCCGAAAACTGTGCAAGAGAGCTCTGAATGTCCCAAAAACATGTGCAACCTGAAAGGGCCATTAACCCACATCCTAGACCACTGAAATTCCCAAAAATATATTTGGCACAAAAAATGCATCCTACACCCTATGAAAGTTCAGAATGTGTTAGCAGCCCAAAAAAGGCCTTAAATTGCATATTAGGTATGCAAAAATGTTGAAAAAGTTGGAGGCCCAAAAAAGGGATTTACAGGCATCCTAGACCCTCTAAAGTCCAGAAAATGTTGGTGCCCCAAAAACTGTGTCAGAGAGCTCTGTATGTACCAAAAACATGTGCAGCCTGAAAGTAGCATTAACCCACATCCTAGACCACTGAAATTCCCAAAAATATATTTGGCACGAAAAATGCATCCTACACCCTATGAAAGTTTAGAATGTGTTAGCAGCCCAAAAAAGGCCTTAAATTGCATCTTAGGTATGCAAAAAATTTGAAAACGTTGGAGGCCCAAAAAAGGGGTTTACAGGCATCCTAGACCCCCTAAAGTCCAGAAAATGTTGGTGGCCCACAAAACTGTGCCAGAGAGCTCTGTATGTACCAAAAACATGTGCAGCCTGAAAGGGGCATTAACCCACCTCCTAGACCACTGAAATTCCCAAAAATATATTTGGCACGAAAAATACATCCTACACCCCTGAAAGTTCAGAATATGTTAGCAGCCCAAAAAAGGCCTTAAAGTACATCTTAGGCCTGCAAAAATGTTGAAAACTTTGGAAGCCCAAAAAAGGGGTTTACAGGCATCCTAGACCCCCTAAAGTCCAGAAAATGTTGGTGGCCCAAAAACTGTGCCAGAGAGCTCTGTATGTACCAAAAACATGTGCAGCCTGAAAGGGGCATTAACCCACATTCTAGACCACTGAAATTCCAAAAACTATATTTGGCACGAAAAATACATCCTACACCCCTGAACGTTCAGAATATGTTAGCAGCCCAAAAAAGGATTTAAAGTACATCTTAGGGCTGCAAAAATGTTGAAAACTTTGGAGGCCCAAAAAAGGGCTTTACAGGCATGCTAGACCCCCTAAAGTCCAGAAAATGTTGGTAACCCAAAAACTGTGCCAGAGAGCTCTGAATGTCCCAAAAACATTTGCAGCCTGAAAGGGCCATTAACCCAGATCCTAGACCACTGAAATTCACAAAAATATATTTGGCACGAAAAATGCATCCTACACCCTATGAAAGTTTAGAATGTGTTAGCAGCCCAAAAAAGGCCTTAAATTGCATCTTAGGTATGCAAAAATGTTGAAAACTTTGGAGGCCCAAAAAAGGGGTTTACAGGCATCCTAGACCCCCTAAAGTCCAGAAAATGTTGGTAACCCAAAAACTGTGCCAGAGAGCTCGGAATGTCCCAAAAACATTTGCAGCCTGAAAGGGCCTTTAACCCCCATCCTAGACCACTGAAATTTGAAAAAAATATTTTGGGCATGAAAAATGCATCCTACACCCCTGAAAATTCAGAATATGTTAGCCGCCCAAAAAAGGCCTTAAAATGCATCTTAGGCCTGCAAAGATGTTGAAAACTTTGGAGGCCCAAAAAAGGGGTTTACAGGCATCCTAGACCCACTAAAGTGTAGAAAATGTTGGTGGCCGAAAACTGTGCCAAAGAGCTCTGTATGTACCAAAAACATGTGCAGCCTGAAAGGGGCATTAACCCACCTCCTAGACCACTGAAATTCCCAAAAATATATTTGGCTCGAAAAATACATCCTACACCCCTGAAAGTTCAGAATATGTTACAGCCCAAAAAAGGCCTTAAAATGCATTTTAGGCCTGCAAAGATGTTGAAAACTTTGGAGGCCCAAAAAAGGGGTTTACAGGCATCCTAGACCCCCTAAAGTCCAGAAAATGTTGGTGGCCGAAAACTGTGCAAGAGAGCTATGAATGTCCCAAAAACATGTGCAACCTGAAAGTAGCATTAACCCACATCCTAGACCACTGAAATGCCCAAAAATAGATTTGGCACGAAAAATGAATCCTACACCCTATGAAAGTTCAGAATGTGTTAGCAGCCCAAAAAAGGCCTTAAATTGCATCTTAGGTATGCAAAAATGTTGAAAACGTTGGAGGCCCAAAAAAGGGGTTTACAGGCATCCTAGACCCCCTAAAGTCCAGGAAATGTTGGTGGCCCAAAAACTGTGCCAGAGAGCTCTGTATGTACCAAAAACATGTGCAGCCTGAAAGGGGCATTAACCCACCTCCGAGACCACTGAAATTCCCAAAAATATATTTGGCACGAAAAATACATCCTACACCCCTGAAAGTTCAGAATATGTTAGCAGCCCAAAAAAGGCCTTAAAGTACATCTTAGGCCTGCAAAAATTTTGAAAACTTTGGATGCCCAAAAAAGGGGTTTACAGGCATCTTAGACCCCCTAAAGTCCAGAAAATGTTGGTGGCCCAAAAACTGACTGTGCCAGAGAGCTCTGTATGTACCAAAATCATGTGCAGCCTGTTAAAGGGGCATTAACCCACATCCTAGACCACTGAAATTCCCAAAAATATATTTGGCACGAAAAATACATCCTACACCCTGTGAAAGTTCAGAATATGTTAGCAGCCCAAAAAAGGCCTTAAATTGCATCTTAGGTATGCAAAAATTTTGAAAACTTTGGAGGCCCAAAAAGGGGTTTACAGGCATCCTAGAACCTCGAAAGTCCAGAAAATGTTGGTGGCCCAGAAACTGTGCCAGAGAGCTCTGTATGTACCAAAAACATGTGCAGCCTGAAAGGGGCATTAACCCACATCCTAGACCACTGAAATTCCCACAAATATTTTGGCCACGAAAAATACATCCTACACCCCTGAAAGTTCAGAATATGTTAGCAGCCCAAAAAAGGCCTTACATTGCATCTTAGGTATGCAAAAATGTTGAAAACTTTGGAGGCCCAAAAGAGGGGTTTACAGAGTCCAGAAAATGTTGGTGGCCCAAAAACTGTGCCAGAGAGCTCTGAATGTCCCAAAAACATTTGCAACCTGAAAGTGCCATTAATCCGCATCCTAGACCACTGAAATTCGAAAAAAATATTTTGGGCATGAACAATGCATCCTACACCCCTGAAAGTTCAGAATATGTTAGCAGCCCAAAAAAGGCCTTAAAGTACATTTTAGGCTTGCAAAAATGTTGAAAACTTGAGCTCTAAATGTACCAAAAATATGTGCAGCCTGAAAGGGCCATTAACCCACATCCTAGACCACTGAAATTCCCAAAAATATATTTGGCACGAAAAATGCATCCTACACCCTATGAAAGTTCAGAATGTGTTAGCAGCCCAAAAAAGGCCTTAAGTTGCATCTTGGGTATGCAAAAATGTTGAAAACGTTGCAGGCCCAAAAAAGGGGTTTACAAGCATCCTAGACCCCCTAAAGTCCAGAAAATGTTGGTGGCCCAAAAACTGTGCCAGAGAGCTCTGTATGTACCAAAAACATGTGCAGCCTGAAAGGGGCATTAACCCACCTCCTAGACCACTGAAATTCCCAAAAATATATTTGGCACGAAAAATACATCCTACACCCCTGAAAGTTCAGAATATGTTACAGCCCAAAAAAGGCCTTCAAATGCATCTTAGGCCTGCAAAGATGTTGAAAACTTTGGAGGCCCAAAAAAAGGGGTTTACAGGCATCCTAGACCCTCTAAAGTCCAGAAAATGTTGGTGTCCCAAAAACTGTGCCAGAGAGCTCTGTATGTACCAAAAACATGTGCAGCCTGAAAGTAGCATTAACCCACATCCTAGACCACTGAAATTCCCTAAAGTATATTTGGCACGAAAAATACATCCTACCCCCCGAAAGTTCAGAATATGTTAGCAGCCCAAAAAAGGCCTTAAAGTACATTTCAGGCCTGCAAAGAAGTTGAAAACTTTGGAGGCCCAAAAAAGGGGTTTACAGGCATCCTAGACCCCCTAAAGTCCAGAAAATGTTGGTGGCCGAAAACTGTGCAAGAGAGCTCTGAATGTCCCAAAAACATGTGCAACCTGAAAGGGCCATTAACCCACATCCTAGACCACTGAAATTCCCAAAAATATATTTGGCACAAAAAATGCATCCTACGCCCTATGAAAGTTCAGAATGTGTTAGCAGCCCAAAAAAGGCCTTAAATTGCATCTTAGGTATGCAAAAATGTTGAAAACGTTGGAGGCCCCAAAAAGGGGTTTACAGGCATCCTAGACCCTCTAAAGTCCAGACATGTTGGTGGCCCAAATACTGTGCCAGAGAGCTCTGTATGTACCAAAAACATGTGCAGCCTGAAAGTAGCATTAACCCACATCCTAGACCACTGAAATTCCCAAAAATATATTTGGCACGAAAAATGCATCCTACACCCTATGAACGTTTAGAATGTGTTAGCAGCCCAAAAAAGGCCTTAAATTGCATCTTAGGTATGCAAAAATGTTGAAAACGTTGGAGGCCCAAAAAAGAGGTTTACAGGCATCCTAGACCCCCTAAAGTCCAGGAAATGTTGGTGGCCCAAAAACTGTGCCAGAGAGCTCTGTATGTACCAAAAACATGTGCAGCCTGAAAGGGGCATTAACCCACCTCCGAGACCACTGAAATTCCCAAAAATATATTTGGCACGAAAAATACATCCTACACCCCTGAAAGTTCAGAATATGTTAGCAGCCCAAAAAAGGCCTTAAAGTACATCTTAGGCCTGCAAAAATTTTGAAAACTTTGGATGCCCAAAAAAGGGGTTTACAGGCATCTTAGACCCCCTAAAGTCCAGAAAATGTTGGTGGCCCAAAAACTGACTGTGCCAGAGAGCTCTGTATGTACCAAAAACATGTGCAGCCTGTTAAAGGGGCATTAACCCACATCCTAGACCACTGAAATTCCCAAAAATATATTTGGCACGAAAAATACATCCTACACCCTGTGAAAGTTCAGAATATGTTAGCAGCCCAAAAAAGGCCTTAAATTGCATCTTAGGTATGCAAAAATTTTGAAAACTTTGGAGGCCCAAAAAGGGGTTTACAGGCATCCTAGAACCTCTAAAGTCCAGAAAATGTTGGTGGCCCAGAAACTGTGCCAGAGAGCTCTGTATGTACCAAAAACATGTGCAGCCTGAAAGGGGCATTAACCCACATCCTAGACCACTGAAATTCCCACAAATATTTTGGCCACGAAAAATGCATCCTACACCCCTGAAAGTTCAGAATATGTTAGCAGCCCAAAAAAGGCCTTGAAGTACATCTTAGGCCTGCAAAAATGTTGAAAACTTTGGAGGCCCAAAAAAGGGGTTTACAGGCATCCTAGACCCCCTAAAGTCCAGAAAATGTTGGTGGCCCAAAAACTGTGCCAGAGTGCTCTGTATGTACCAAAAACATGTGCAGCCTGAAAGGGGCATTAACCCACATCCTAGACCACTGAAATTCCCAAAAATATATTTGGCACGAAAAATGCATCCTACACCCTGTGAAAGTTCAGAATATGTTAGCAACCCAAAAAAGGCCTTAAATTGCTTCTTAGGTATGCAAACATTTTGAAAACTTTGGAGGCCCAAAAAAGGGGTTTACAGGCATCCTAGAACCTCTAAAGTCCAGAAAATGTTGGTGGCCCAGAAACTGTGCCAGAGAGCTCTGTATGTACGAGAAACATGTGCAGCCTGAAAGGGGCATTAACCCACATCCTAGACCATTGAAATTCCCACAAATATTTTGGCCATGAAAAATGCATCCTACACCACTGAAAGTTCAGAATATGTTAGCAGCCCAATAAAGGCCTTAAAGTACATTTTAGGCTTGCAAAAATGTTGAAAACTTGAGCTCTGAATGTACCAAAGACATGTGCAGCCTGAAAGGGGCATTAACCCACATCCTAGACCACTGAAATTCCCAAAAATATATTTGCATGAAAAATGCATCCTACACCCCTTAAAGTTGAGAATATGTTAGCAGCCCAAAAAAGGCCTTAAATTGCATCTTAGGTATGCAAAAATGTTGAAAACATTGGAGGCCCAAAAAAGGGGTTTACAGGCATCCTAGACCCCCTAAAGTCCAGAAAATGTTGGTGGCCCAAAAACTGTGCCAAAGAGCTCTGTATGTACCAAAAACATGTGCAGCCTGAAAGGGGCATTAACCCACCTCCTAGACCATTGAAATTCCCACAAATATTTTGGCCATGAAAAATGCATCCTACACCACTGAAAGTTCAGAATATGTTAGCAGCCCAAAAAAGGCCTTAAAGTACATTTTAGGCTTGCAAAAATGTTGAAAACTTGAGCTCTGAATGTACCAAAAACATGTGCAGCCTGAAAGGGGCATTAACCCACATCCTAGACCACTGAAATTCCCAAAAATATATTTGCATGAAAAATGCATCCTACACCCCTTAAAGTTGAGAATATGTTAGCAGCCCAAAAAAGGCCTTAAATTGCATCTTAGGTATGCAAAAATGTTGAAAACGTTGGAGGCCCAAAAAAGGGGTTTACAGGCATCCTAGACCCCCTAAAGTCCAGAAAATGTTGGTGGCCCAAAAACTGTGCCAAAGAGCTCTGTATGTACCAAAAACATGTGCAGCCTGAAAGGGGCATTAACCCACCTCCTAGACCACTGAAATTCCCAAAAATATATTTGGCTCGAAAAATACATCCTACACCCCTGAAAGTTCAGAATATGTTACAGCCCAAAAAAGGCCTTAAAATGCATTTTAGGCCTGCAAAGATGTTGAAAACTTTGGAGGCCCAAAAAAGGGGTTTACAGGCATCCTAGACCCCCTAAAGTCCAGAAAATGTTGGTGGCCGAAAACTGTGCAAGAGAGCTATGAATGTCCCAAAAACATGTGCAACCTGAAAGTAGCATTAACCCACATCCTAGACCACTGAAATGCCCAAAAATAGATTTGGCACGAAAAATGAATCCTACACCCTATGAAAGTTCAGAATGTGTTAGCAGCCCAAAAAAGGCCTTAAATTGCATCTTAGGTATGCAAAAATGTTGAAAACGTTGGAGGCCCAAAAAAGGGGTTTACAGGCATCCTAGACCCCCTAAAGTCCAGGAAATGTTGGTGGCCCAAAAACTGTGCCAGAGAGCTCTGTATGTACCAAAAACATGTGCAGCCTGAAAGGGGCATTAACCCACCTCCGAGACCACTGAAATTCCCAAAAATATATTTGGCACGAAAAATACATCCTACACCCCTGAAAGTTCAGAATATGTTAGCAGCCCAAAAAAGGCCTTAAAGTACATCTTAGGCCTGCAAAAATTTTGAAAACTTTGGATGCCCAAAAAAGGGGTTTACAGGCATCTTAGACCCCCTAAAGTCCAGAAAATGTTGGTGGCCCAAAAACTGACTGTGCCAGAGAGCTCTGTATGTACCAAAATCATGTGCAGCCTGTTAAAGGGGCATTAACCCACATCCTAGACCACTGAAATTCCCAAAAATATATTTGGCACGAAAAATACATCCTACACCCTGTGAAAGTTCAGAATATGTTAGCAGCCCAAAAAAGGCCTTAAATTGCATCTTAGGTATGCAAAAATTTTGAAAACTTTGGAGGCCCAAAAAGGGGTTTACAGGCATCCTAGAACCTCGAAAGTCCAGAAAATGTTGGTGGCCCAGAAACTGTGCCAGAGAGCTCTGTATGTACCAAAAACATGTGCAGCCTGAAAGGGGCATTAACCCACATCCTAGACCACTGAAATTCCCACAAATATTTTGGCCACGAAAAATACATCCTACACCCCTGAAAGTTCAGAATATGTTAGCAGCCCAAAAAAGGCCTTACATTGCATCTTAGGTATGCAAAAATGTTGAAAACTTTGGAGGCCCAAAAGAGGGGTTTACAGAGTCCAGAAAATGTTGGTGGCCCAAAAACTGTGCCAGAGAGCTCTGAATGTCCCAAAAACATTTGCAACCTGAAAGTGCCATTAATCCGCATCCTAGACCACTGAAATTCGAAAAAAATATTTTGGGCATGAACAATGCATCCTACACCCCTGAAAGTTCAGAATATGTTAGCAGCCCAAAAAAGGCCTTAAAGTACATTTTAGGCTTGCAAAAATGTTGAAAACTTGAGCTCTAAATGTACCAAAAATATGTGCAGCCTGAAAGGGCCATTAACCCACATCCTAGACCACTGAAATTCCCAAAAATATATTTGGCACGAAAAATGCATCCTACACCCTATGAAAGTTCAGAATGTGTTAGCAGCCCAAAAAAGGCCTTAAGTTGCATCTTGGGTATGCAAAAATGTTGAAAACGTTGCAGGCCCAAAAAAGGGGTTTACAAGCATCCTAGACCCCCTAAAGTCCAGAAAATGTTGGTGGCCCAAAAACTGTGCCAGAGAGCTCTGTATGTACCAAAAACATGTGCAGCCTGAAAGGGGCATTAACCCACCTCCTAGACCACTGAAATTCCCAAAAATATATTTGGCACGAAAAATACATCCTACACCCCTGAAAGTTCAGAATATGTTACAGCCCAAAAAAGGCCTTCAAATGCATCTTAGGCCTGCAAAGATGTTGAAAACTTTGGAGGCCCAAAAAAAGGGGTTTACAGGCATCCTAGACCCTCTAAAGTCCAGAAAATGTTGGTGTCCCAAAAACTGTGCCAGAGAGCTCTGTATGTACCAAAAACATGTGCAGCCTGAAAGTAGCATTAACCCACATCCTAGACCACTGAAATTCCCTAAAGTATATTTGGCACGAAAAATACATCCTACCCCCCGAAAGTTCAGAATATGTTAGCAGCCCAAAAAAGGCCTTAAAGTACATTTCAGGCCTGCAAAGAAGTTGAAAACTTTGGAGGCCCAAAAAAGGGGTTTACAGGCATCCTAGACCCCCTAAAGTCCAGAAAATGTTGGTGGCCGAAAACTGTGCAAGAGAGCTCTGAATGTCCCAAAAACATGTGCAACCTGAAAGGGCCATTAACCCACATCCTAGACCACTGAAATTCCCAAAAATATATTTGGCACAAAAAATGCATCCTACGCCCTATGAAAGTTCAGAATGTGTTAGCAGCCCAAAAAAGGCCTTAAATTGCATCTTAGGTATGCAAAAATGTTGAAAACGTTGGAGGCCCCAAAAAGGGGTTTACAGGCATCCTAGACCCTCTAAAGTCCAGACATGTTGGTGGCCCAAATACTGTGCCAGAGAGCTCTGTATGTACCAAAAACATGTGCAGCCTGAAAGTAGCATTAACCCACATCCTAGACCACTGAAATTCCCAAAAATATATTTGGCACGAAAAATGCATCCTACACCCTATGAACGTTTAGAATGTGTTAGCAGCCCAAAAAAGGCCTTAAATTGCATCTTAGGTATGCAAAAATGTTGAAAACGTTGGAGGCCCAAAAAAGAGGTTTACAGGCATCCTAGACCCCCTAAAGTCCAGGAAATGTTGGTGGCCCAAAAACTGTGCCAGAGAGCTCTGTATGTACCAAAAACATGTGCAGCCTGAAAGGGGCATTAACCCACCTCCGAGACCACTGAAATTCCCAAAAATATATTTGGCACGAAAAATACATCCTACACCCCTGAAAGTTCAGAATATGTTAGCAGCCCAAAAAAGGCCTTAAAGTACATCTTAGGCCTGCAAAAATTTTGAAAACTTTGGATGCCCAAAAAAGGGGTTTACAGGCATCTTAGACCCCCTAAAGTCCAGAAAATGTTGGTGGCCCAAAAACTGACTGTGCCAGAGAGCTCTGTATGTACCAAAAACATGTGCAGCCTGTTAAAGGGGCATTAACCCACATCCTAGACCACTGAAATTCCCAAAAATATATTTGGCACGAAAAATACATCCTACACCCTGTGAAAGTTCAGAATATGTTAGCAGCCCAAAAAAGGCCTTAAATTGCATCTTAGGTATGCAAAAATTTTGAAAACTTTGGAGGCCCAAAAAGGGGTTTACAGGCATCCTAGAACCTCTAAAGTCCAGAAAATGTTGGTGGCCCAGAAACTGTGCCAGAGAGCTCTGTATGTACCAAAAACATGTGCAGCCTGAAAGGGGCATTAACCCACATCCTAGACCACTGAAATTCCCACAAATATTTTGGCCACGAAAAATGCATCCTACACCCCTGAAAGTTCAGAATATGTTAGCAGCCCAAAAAAGGCCTTGAAGTACATCTTAGGCCTGCAAAAATGTTGAAAACTTTGGAGGCCCAAAAAAGGGGTTTACAGGCATCCTAGACCCCCTAAAGTCCAGAAAATGTTGGTGGCCCAAAAACTGTGCCAGAGAGCTCTGTATGTACCAAAAACATGTGCAGCCTGAAAGGGGCATTAACCCACATCCTAGACCACTGAAATTCCCAAAAATATATTTGGCACGAAAAATGCATCCTACACCCTGTGAAAGTTCAGAATATGTTAGCAACCCAAAAAAGGCCTTAAATTGCTTCTTAGGTATGCAAACATTTTGAAAACTTTGGAGGCCCAAAAAAGGGGTTTACAGGCATCCTAGAACCTCTAAAGTCCAGAAAATGTTGGTGGCCCAGAAACTGTGCCAGAGAGCTCTGTATGTACGAGAAACATGTGCAGCCTGAAAGGGGCATTAACCCACATCCTAGACCATTGAAATTCCCACAAATATTTTGGCCATGAAAAATGCATCCTACACCACTGAAAGTTCAGAATATGTTAGCAGCCCAATAAAGGCCTTAAAGTACATTTTAGGCTTGCAAAAATGTTGAAAACTTGAGCTCTGAATGTACCAAAGACATGTGCAGCCTGAAAGGGGCATTAACCCACATCCTAGACCACTGAAATTCCCAAAAATATATTTGCATGAAAAATGCATCCTACACCCCTTAAAGTTGAGAATATGTTAGCAGCCCAAAAAAGGCCTTAAAGTACATTTTAGGCTTGCAAAAATGTTGAAAACTTGAGCTCTGAATGTACCAAAAACATGTGCAGCCTGAAAGGGGCATTAACCCACATCCTAGACCACTGAAATTCCCAAAAATATATTTGCATGAAAAATGCATCCTACACCCCTTAAAGTTGAGAATATGTTAGCAGCCCAAAAAAGGCCTTAAATTGCATCTTAGGTATGCAAAAATGTTGAAAACGTTGGAGGCCCAAAAAAGGGGTTTACAGGCATCCTAGACCCCCTAAAGTCCAGAAAATGTTGGTGGCCCAAAAACTGTGCCAAAGAGCTCTGTATGTACCAAAAACATGTGCAGCCTGAAAGGGGCATTAACCCACCTCCTAGACCACTGAAATTCCCAAAAATATATTTGGCTCGAAAAATACATCCTACACCCCTGAAAGTTCAGAATATGTTACAGCCCAAAAAAGGCCTTAAAATGCATTTTAGGCCTGCAAAGATGTTGAAAACTTTGGAGGCCCAAAAAAGGGGTTTACAGGCATCCTAGACCCCCTAAAGTCCAGAAAATGTTGGTGGCCGAAAACTGTGCAAGAGAGCTATGAATGTCCCAAAAACATGTGCAACCTGAAAGTAGCATTAACCCACATCCTAGACCACTGAAATGCCCAAAAATAGATTTGGCACGAAAAATGAATCCTACACCCTATGAAAGTTCAGAATGTGTTAGCAGCCCAAAAAAGCCCTTAAATTGCATCTTAGGTATGCAAAAATGTTGAAAACGTTGGAGGCCCAAAAAAGGGGTTTACAGGCATCCTAGACCCCCTAAAGTCCAGGAAATGTTGGTGGCCCAAAAACTGTGCCAGAGAGCTCTGTATGTACCAAAAACATGTGCAGCCTGAAAGGGGCATTAACCCACCTCCGAGACCACTGAAATTCCCAAAAATATATTTGGCACGAAAAATACATCCTACACCCCTGAAAGTTCAGAATATGTTAGCAGCCCAAAAAAGGCCTTAAAGTACATCTTAGGCCTGCAAAAATTTTGAAAACTTTGGATGCCCAAAAAAGGGGTTTACAGGCATCTTAGACCCCCTAAAGTCCAGAAAATGTTGGTGGCCCAAAAACTGACTGTGCCAGAGAGCTCTGTATGTACCAAAATCATGTGCAGCCTGTTAAAGGGGCATTAACCCACATCCTAGACCACTGAAATTCCCAAAAATATATTTGGCACGAAAAATACATCCTACACCCTGTGAAAGTTCAGAATATGTTAGCAGCCCAAAAAAGGCCTTAAATTGCATCTTAGGTATGCAAAAATTTTGAAAACTTTGGAGGCCCAAAAAGGGGTTTACAGGCATCCTAGAACCTCGAAAGTCCAGAAAATGTTGGTGGCCCAGAAACTGTGCCAGAGAGCTCTGTATGTACCAAAAACATGTGCAGCCTAAAAGGGGCATTAACCCACATCCTAGACCACTGAAATTCCCACAAATATTTTGGCCACGAAAAATGCATCCTACACCCCTGAAAGTTCAGAATATGTTAGCAGCCCAAAAAAGGCCTTGAAGTACATCTTAGGCCTGCAAAAATGTTGAAAACTTTGGAGGCCCAAAAAAGGGGTTTACAGGCATCCTAGATCCCCTAAAGTCCAGAAAATGTTGGTGGCCCAAAAACTGTGCCAGAGAGCTCTGTATGTACCAAAAACATGTGCAGCCTGAAAGGGGCATTAACCCACATCCTAGACCACTGAAATTCCCAAAAATATATTTGGCACGAAAAATGCATCCTACACCCTGTGAAAGTTCAGAATATGTTAGCAACCCAAAAAAGGCCTTAAATTGCTTCTTAGGTATGCAAACATTTTGAAAACTTTGGAGGCCCAAATAAGGGGTTTACAGGCATCCTAGAACCTCTAAAGTCCAGAAAATGTTGATGGCCCAGAAACTGTGCCAGAGAGCTCTGTATGTACGAGAAACATGTGCAGCCTGAAAGGGGCATTAACCCACATCCTAGACCATTGAAATTCCCACAAATATTTTGGCCACGAAAAATGCATCCTACACCACTGAAAGTTCAGAATATGTTAGCAGCCCAAAAAAGGCCTTAAAGTACATTTTAGGCTTGCAAAAATGTTGACAACTTGAGCTCTGAATGTACCAAAAACATGTGCAGCCTGAAAGGGGCATTAACCCACATCCTAGACCACTGAAATTCCCAAAAATATATTTGCATGAAAAATGCATCCTACACCCCTTAAAGTTGAGAATATGTTAGCAGCCCAAAAAAGGCCTTAAATTGCATCTTAGGTATGCAAAAATGTTGAAAACGTTGGAGGCCCAAAAAAGGGGTTTACAGGCATCCTAGACCCTCTAAAGTCCAGAAAATGTTGGTGGCCCAAAAACTGTGTCAGAGAGCTCTGTATGTACCAAAAACATGTGCAGCCTGAAAGTAGCATTAACCCACATCCTAGACCACTGAAATTCCCACAAATATTTTGTCCACGAAAAATGCATCCTACACCCCTGAAAGTTCAGAATATGTTAGCAGCCCAAAAAAGGCCTTGAAGTACATCTTAGGCTGCAAAAATGTTGAAAACTTTGGAGGCCCAAAAAAGGGGTTTAGATGCATCCTATACCCCTAAAGTCCAGAAAGTGTTGGGTGGCCCAAAAACTGTGCCAGAGAGCTCTGAATGTACCAAAAACATGTGCAGCCTGATAGGGGCATTAACCCACATCTTAGACCACTGAAATTCCCAAAAATATATTTTGCACGAAAAATACATCCTACACCCCTGAAAGTTCAGAATAGGTTATCAGCCCAAAAAAGGCCTTAAAATCCAATATAGGCCTGCAAAAATGGAAAAAATACTTTGGAGGCCCAAAAAAGGGGTTTACAGGCAACCTAGACCCCCTAAAGTCCAGACAATGTTGGTGGACCGAAAACTGTGTCAGAGAGCTCTGAATGTCCCAAAAACATTTGCAGCCTGAAAGGGGCATTAACCCGCATCCTAGACCACTGAAATTTCCAAATATATTTTTGGTACGAAAAAAGCATCCTACACCCCTGAAAGTTCAGAAAATGTTGGCAGCTCAAAAAAAGGCCGTAAAATGCATTTTCGGCCTATAAAAATGTTGAAAACTTTGGAGGCCCAAAAAAGGGGTTTACAGGCATCCTATACCCCTAAAGTCCAGAAAGTGTTGGTGGCCCAAAATGTGTGCCAGAGAGCTCTGAATGTACCAAAAACATGTGCAGCCTGATAGGGGCATTAACCCACATCTTAGACCACTGAAATTCCCAAAAATATATTTGGCACGAAAAATACATCCTACCCCCTGAAAGTTCAGAATATGTTAGCAGCCCAAAAAAGGCCTTAAAGTACATTTTAGGCCTGCAAAGAAGTTGAAAACTTTGGAGGCCCAAAAAAGGGGTTTACAGGCATCCTAGACCCCCTAAAGTCCAGAAAATGTTGGTGGCCGAAAACTGTGCAAGAGAGCTCTGAATGTCCCAAAAACATGTGCAACCTGAAAGGGCCATTAACCCACATCCTAGAGAACTGAAATTCCCAAAAATATATTTGGCACAAAAAATGCATCCTACACCCTATGAAAGTTCAGAATGTGTTAGCAGCCCAAAAAAGGTCTTAAATTGCATCTTAGGTATGCAAAAATGTTGAAAACGTTGGAGGCCCAAAAAAGGGGTTTACAGGCATCCTAGACCCTCTAAAGTCCAGAAAATGTTGGTGGCCCAAAAACTGTGCCAGAGAGCTCTGTATGTACCAAAAACATGTGCAGCCTGAAAGTAGCATTAACCCACATCCTAGACCACTGAAATTCCCAAAAATATATTTGGCACAAAAAATGCATCCTACACCCTATGAAAGTTCAGAATGTGTTAGCAGCCCAAAAAAGGCCTTAAATTGCATATTAGGTATGCAAAAATGTTGAAAACGTTGGAGGCCCAAAAAAGGGATTTACAGGCATCCTAGACCCTCTAAAGTCCAGAAAATGTTGGTGCCCCAAAAACTGTGCCAGAGAGCTCTGTATGTACCAAAAACATGTGCAGCCTGAAAGTAGCATTAACCCACATCCTAGACCACTGAAATTCCCAAAAATATATTTGGCACGAAAAATGCATCCTACACCCTATGAAAGTTTAGAATGTGTTAGCAGCCCAAAAAAGGCCTTAAATTGCATCTTAGGTATGCAAAAAATTTGAAAACGTTGGAGGCCCAAAAAAGGGGTTTACAGGCATCCTAGACCCCCTAAAGTCCAGAAAATGTTGGTGGCCCACAAAAGTGTGCCAGAGAGCTCTGTATGTACCAAAAACATGTGCAGCCTGAAAGGGGCATTAACCCACCTCCTAGACCACTGAAATTCCCAAAAATATATTTGGCACGAAAAATACATCCTACACCCCTGAAAGTTCAGAATATGTTAGCAGCCCAAAAAAGGCCTTAAAGTACATCTTAGGCCTGCAAAAATGTTGAAAACTTTGGAAGCCCAAAAAAGGGGTTTACAGGCATCCTAGACCCCCTAAAGTCCAGAAAATGTTGGTGGCCCAAAAACTGTGCCAGAGAGCTCTGTATGTACCAAAAACATGTGCAGCCTGAAAGGGGCATTAACCCACATTCTAGACCACTGAAATTCCAAAAACTATATTTGGCACGAAAAATACATCCTACACCCCTGAAAGTTCAGAATATGTTAGCAGCCCAAAAAAGGCCGTAAAATGCATTTTCGGCCTATAAAAATGTTGAAAACTTTGGAGGCCCAAAAAAGGGGTTTACAGGCATCCTATACCCCTAAAGTCCAGAAAGTGTTGGTGGCCCAAAATTTGTGCCAGAGAGCTCTGAATGTACCAAAAACATGTGCAGCCTGATAGGGGCATTAACCCACATCTTAGACCACTGAAATTCCCAAAAATATATTTGGCACGAAAAATACATCCTACCCCCTGAAAGTTCAGAATATGTTAGCAGCCCAAAAAAGGCCTTAAAGTACATTTTAGGCCTGCAAAGAAGTTGAAAACTTTGGAGGCCCAAAAAAGGGTTTACAGGCATCCTAGACCCCCTAAAGTCCAGAAAATGTTGGTGGCCGAAAACTGTGCAAGAGAGCTCTGAATGTCCCAAAAACATGTGCAACCTGAAAGGGCCATTAACCCACATCCTAGACCACTGAAATTCCCAAAAATATATTTGGCACAAAAAATGCATCCTACACCCTATGAAAGTTCAGAATGTGTTAGCAGCCCAAAAAAGGCCTTAAATTGCATATTAGGTATGCAAAAATGTTGAAAAAGTTGGAGGCCCAAAAAAGGGATTTACAGGCATCCTAGACCCTCTAAAGTCCAGAAAATGTTGGTGCCCCAAAAACTGTGTCAGAGAGCTCTGTATGTACCAAAAACATGTGCAGCCTGAAAGTAGCATTAACCCACATCCTAGACCACTGAAATTCCCAAAAATATATTTGGCACGAAAAATGCATCCTACACCCTATGAAAGTTTAGAATGTGTTAGCAGCCCAAAAAAGGCCTTAAATTGCATCTTAGGTATGCAAAAAATTTGAAAACGTTGGAGGCCCAAAAAAGGGGTTTACAGGCATCCTAGACCCCCTAAAGTCCAGAAAATGTTGGTGGCCCACAAAACTGTGCCAGAGAGCTCTGTATGTACCAAAAACATGTGCAGCCTGAAAGGGGCATTAACCCACCTCCTAGACCACTGAAATTCCCAAAAATATATTTGGCACGAAAAATACATCCTACACCCCTGAAAGTTCAGAATATGTTAGCAGCCCAAAAAAGGCCTTAAAGTACATCTTAGGCCTGCAAAAATGTTGAAAACTTTGGAAGCCCAAAAAAGGGGTTTACAGGCATCCTAGACCCCCTAAAGTCCAGAAAATGTTGGTGGCCCAAAAACTGTGCCAGAGAGCTCTGTATGTACCAAAAACATGTGCAGCCTGAAAGGGGCATTAACCCACATTCTAGACCACTGAAATTCCAAAAACTATATTTGGCACGAAAAATACATCCTACACCCCTGAACGTTCAGAATATGTTAGCAGCCCAAAAAAGGATTTAAAGTACATCTTAGGGCTGCAAAAATGTTGAAAACTTTGGAGGCCCAAAAAAGGGCTTTACAGGCATGCTAGACCCCCTAAAGTCCAGAAAATGTTGGTAACCCAAAAACTGTGCCAGAGAGCTCTGAATGTCCCAAAAACATTTGCAGCCTGAAAGGGCCATTAACCCAGATCCTAGACCACTGAAATTCACAAAAATATATTTGGCACGAAAAATGCATCCTACACCCTATGAAAGTTTAGAATGTGTTAGCAGCCCAAAAAAGGCCTTAAATTGCATCTTAGGTATGCAAAAATGTTGAAAACTTTGGAGGCCCAAAAAAGGGGTTTACAGGCATCCTAGACCCCCTAAAGTCCAGAAAATGTTGGTAACCCAAAAACTGTGCCAGAGAGCTCGGAATGTCCCAAAAACATTTGCAGCCTGAAAGGGCCTTTAACCCCCATCCTAGACCACTGAAATTTGAAAAAAATATTTTGGGCATGAAAAATGCATCCTACACCCCTGAAAATTCAGAATATGTTAGCCGCCCAAAAAAGGCCTTAAAATGCATCTTAGGCCTGCAAAGATGTTGAAAACTTTGGAGGCCCAAAAAAGGGGTTTACAGGCATCCTAGACCCACTAAAGTGTAGAAAATGTTGGTGGCCGAAAACTGTGCCAAAGAGCTCTGTATGTACCAAAAACATGTGCAGCCTGAAAGGGGCATTAACCCACCTCCTAGACCACTGAAATTCCCAAAAATATATTTGGCTCGAAAAATACATCCTACACCCCTGAAAGTTCAGAATATGTTACAGCCCAAAAAAGGCCTTAAAATGCATTTTAGGCCTGCAAAGATGTTGAAAACTTTGGAGGCCCAAAAAAGGGGTTTACAGGCATCCTAGACCCCCTAAAGTCCAGAAAATGTTGGTGGCCGAAAACTGTGCAAGAGAGCTATGAATGTCCCAAAAACATGTGCAACCTGAAAGTAGCATTAACCCACATCCTAGACCACTGAAATGCCCAAAAATAGATTTGGCACGAAAAATGAATCCTACACCCTATGAAAGTTCAGAATGTGTTAGCAGCCCAAAAAAGGCCTTAAATTGCATCTTAGGTATGCAAAAATGTTGAAAACGTTGGAGGCCCAAAAAAGGGGTTTACAGGCATCCTAGACCCCCTAAAGTCCAGGAAATGTTGGTGGCCCAAAAACTGTGCCAGAGAGCTCTGTATGTACCAAAAACATGTGCAGCCTGAAAGGGGCATTAACCCACATCCTAGACCACTGAAATTCCCAAAAATATATTTGGCACGAAAAATACATCCTACACCCTGTGAAAGTTCAGAATATGTTAGCAGCCCAAAAAAGGCCTTAAATTGCATCTTAGGTATGCAAAAATTTTGAAAACTTTGGAGGCCCAAAAAGGGGTTTACAGGCATCCTAGAACCTCGAAAGTCCAGAAAATGTTGGTGGCCCAGAAACTGTGCCAGAGAGCTCTGTATGTACCAAAAACATGTGCAGCCTGAAAGGGGCATTAACCCACATCCTAGACCACTGAAATTCCCACAAATATTTTGGCCACGAAAAATACATCCTACACCCCTGAAAGTTCAGAATATGTTAGCAGCCCAAAAAAGGCCTTACATTGCATCTTAGGTATGCAAAAATGTTGAAAACTTTGGAGGCCCAAAAGAGGGGTTTACAGAGTCCAGAAAATGTTGGTGGCCCAAAAACTGTGCCAGAGAGCTCTGAATGTCCCAAAAACATTTGCAACCTGAAAGTGCCATTAATCCGCATCCTAGACCACTGAAATTCGAAAAAAATATTTTGGGCATGAACAATGCATCCTACACCCCTGAAAGTTCAGAATATGTTAGCAGCCCAAAAAAGGCCTTAAAGTACATTTTAGGCTTGCAAAAATGTTGAAAACTTGAGCTCTAAATGTACCAAAAATATGTGCAGCCTGAAAGGGCCATTAACCCACATCCTAGACCACTGAAATTCCCAAAAATATATTTGGCACGAAAAATGCATCCTACACCCTATGAAAGTTCAGAATGTGTTAGCAGCCCAAAAAAGGCCTTAAGTTGCATCTTGGGTATGCAAAAATGTTGAAAACGTTGCAGGCCCAAAAAAGGGGTTTACAAGCATCCTAGACCCCCTAAAGTCCAGAAAATGTTGGTGGCCCAAAAACTGTGCCAGAGAGCTCTGTATGTACCAAAAACATGTGCAGCCTGAAAGGGGCATTAACCCACCTCCTAGACCACTGAAATTCCCAAAAATATATTTGGCACGAAAAATACATCCTACACCCCTGAAAGTTCAGAATATGTTACAGCCCAAAAAAGGCCTTCAAATGCATCTTAGGCCTGCAAAGATGTTGAAAACTTTGGAGGCCCAAAAAAAGGGGTTTACAGGCATCCTAGACCCTCTAAAGTCCAGAAAATGTTGGTGTCCCAAAAACTGTGCCAGAGAGCTCTGTATGTACCAAAAACATGTGCAGCCTGAAAGTAGCATTAACCCACATCCTAGACCACTGAAATTCCCTAAAGTATATTTGGCACGAAAAATACATCCTACCCCCCGAAAGTTCAGAATATGTTAGCAGCCCAAAAAAGGCCTTAAAGTACATTTCAGGCCTGCAAAGAAGTTGAAAACTTTGGAGGCCCAAAAAAGGGGTTTACAGGCATCCTAGACCCCCTAAAGTCCAGAAAATGTTGGTGGCCGAAAACTGTGCAAGAGAGCTCTGAATGTCCCAAAAACATGTGCAACCTGAAAGGGCCATTAACCCACATCCTAGACCACTGAAATTCCCAAAAATATATTTGGCACAAAAAATGCATCCTACGCCCTATGAAAGTTCAGAATGTGTTAGCAGCCCAAAAAAGGCCTTAAATTGCATCTTAGGTATGCAAAAATGTTGAAAACGTTGGAGGCCCCAAAAAGGGGTTTACAGGCATCCTAGACCCTCTAAAGTCCAGACATGTTGGTGGCCCAAATACTGTGCCAGAGAGCTCTGTATGTACCAAAAACATGTGCAGCCTGAAAGTAGCATTAACCCACATCCTAGACCACTGAAATTCCCAAAAATATATTTGGCACGAAAAATGCATCCTACACCCTATGAACGTTTAGAATGTGTTAGCAGCCCAAAAAAGGCCTTAAATTGCATCTTAGGTATGCAAAAATGTTGAAAACGTTGGAGGCCCAAAAAAGAGGTTTACAGGCATCCTAGACCCCCTAAAGTCCAGGAAATGTTGGTGGCCCAAAAACTGTGCCAGAGAGCTCTGTATGTACCAAAAACATGTGCAGCCTGAAAGGGGCATTAACCCACCTCCGAGACCACTGAAATTCCCAAAAATATATTTGGCACGAAAAATACATCCTACACCCCTGAAAGTTCAGAATATGTTAGCAGCCCAAAAAAGGCCTTAAAGTACATCTTAGGCCTGCAAAAATTTTGAAAACTTTGGATGCCCAAAAAAGGGGTTTACAGGCATCTTAGACCCCCTAAAGTCCAGAAAATGTTGGTGGCCCAAAAACTGACTGTGCCAGAAAGCTCTGTATGTACCAAAAACATGTGCAGCCTGTTAAAGGGGCATTAACCCACATCCTAGACCACTGAAATTCCCAAAAATATATTTGGCACGAAAAATACATCCTACACCCTGTGAAAGTTCAGAATATGTTAGCAGCCCAAAAAAGGCCTTAAATTGCATCTTAGGTATGCAAAAATTTTGAAAACTTTGGAGGCCCAAAAAGGGGTTTACAGGCATCCTAGAACCTCTAAAGTCCAGAAAATGTTGGTGGCCCAGAAACTGTGCCAGAGAGCTCTGTATGTACCAAAAACATGTGCAGCCTGAAAGGGGCATTAACCCACATCCTAGACCACTGAAATTCCCACAAATATTTTGGCCACGAAAAATGCATCCTACACCCCTGAAAGTTCAGAATATGTTAGCAGCCCAAAAAAGGCCTTGAAGTACATCTTAGGCCTGCAAAAATGTTGAAAACTTTGGAGGCCCAAAAAAGGGGTTTACAGGCATCCTAGACCCCCTAAAGTCCAGAAAATGTTGGTGGCCCAAAAACTGTGCCAGAGAGCTCTGTATGTACCAAAAACATGTGCAGCCTGAAAGGGGCATTAACCCACATCCTAGACCACTGAAATTCCCAAAAATATATTTGGCACGAAAAATGCATCCTACACCCTGTGAAAGTTCAGAATATGTTAGCAACCCAAAAAAGGCCTTAAATTGCTTCTTAGGTATGCAAACATTTTGAAAACTTTGGAGGCCCAAAAAAGGGGTTTACAGGCATCCTAGAACCTCTAAAGTCCAGAAAATGTTGGTGGCCCAGAAACTGTGCCAGAGAGCTCTGTATGTACGAGAAACATGTGCAGCCTGAAAGGGGCATTAACCCACATCCTAGACCATTGAAATTCCCACAAATATTTTGGCCATGAAAAATGCATCCTACACCACTGAAAGTTCAGAATATGTTAGCAGCCCAATAAAGGCCTTAAAGTACATTTTAGGCTTGCAAAAATGTTGAAAACTTGAGCTCTGAATGTACCAAAGACATGTGCAGCCTGAAAGGGGCATTAACCCACATCCTAGACCACTGAAATTCCCAAAAATATATTTGCATGAAAAATGCATCCTACACCCCTTAAAGTTGAGAATATGTTAGCAGCCCAAAAAAGGCCTTAAATTGCATCTTAGGTATGCAAAAATGTTGAAAACATTGGAGGCCCAAAAAAGGGGTTTACAGGCATCCTAGACCCCCTAAAGTCCAGAAAATGTTGGTGGCCCAAAAACTGTGCCAAAGAGCTCTGTATGTACCAAAAACATGTGCAGCCTGAAAGGGGCATTAACCCACCTCCTAGACCATTGAAATTCCCACAAATATTTTGGCCATGAAAAATGCATCCTACACCACTGAAAGTTCAGAATATGTTAGCAGCCCAAAAAAGGCCTTAAAGTACATTTTAGGCTTGCAAAAATGTTGAAAACTTGAGCTCTGAATGTACCAAAAACATGTGCAGCCTGAAAGGGGCATTAACCCACATCCTAGACCACTGAAATTCCCAAAAATATATTTGCATGAAAAATGCATCCTACACCCCTTAAAGTTGAGAATATGTTAGCAGCCCAAAAAAGGCCTTAAATTGCATCTTAGGTATGCAAAAATGTTGAAAACGTTGGAGGGCCAAAAAAGGGGTTTACAGGCATCCTAGACCCCCTAAAGTCCAGAAAATGTTGGTGGCCCAAAAACTGTGCCAAAGAGCTCTGTATGTACCAAAAACATGTGCAGCCTGAAAGGGGCATTAACCCACCTCCTAGACCACTGAAATTCCCAAAAATATATTTGGCTCGAAAAATACATCCTACACCCCTGAAAGTTCAGAATATGTTACAGCCCAAAAAAGGCCTTAAAATGCATTTTAGGCCTGCAAAGATGTTGAAAACTTTGGAGGCCCAAAAAAATGGTTTACAGGCATCCTAGACCCCCTAAAGTCCAGAAAATGTTGGTGGCCGAAAACTGTGCAAGAGAGCTATGAATGTCCCAAAAACATGTGCAACCTGAAAGTAGCATTAACCCACATCCTAGACCACTGAAATGCCCAAAAATAGATTTGGCACGAAAAATGAATCCTACACCCTATGAAAGTTCAGAATGTGTTAGCAGCCCAAAAAAGGCCTTAAATTGCATCTTAGGTATGCAAAAATGTTGAAAACGTTGGAGGCCCAAAAAAGGGGTTTACAGGCATCCTAGACCCCCTAAAGTCCAGGAAATGTTGGTGGCCCAAAAACTGTGCCAGAGAGCTCTGTATGTACCAAAAACATGTGCAGCCTGAAAGGGGCATTAACCCACCTCCGAGACCACTGAAATTCCCAAAAATATATTTGGCACGAAAAATACATCCTACACCCCTGAAAGTTCAGAATATGTTAGCAGCCCAAAAAAGGCCTTAAAGTACATCTTAGGCCTGCAAAAATTTTGAAAACTTTGGATGCCCAAAAAAGGGGTTTACAGGCATCTTAGACCCCCTAAAGTCCAGAAAATGTTGGTGGCCCAAAAACTGACTGTGCCAGAGAGCTCTGTATGTACCAAAATCATGTGCAGCCTGTTAAAGGGGCATTAACCCACATCCTAGACCACTGAAATTCCCAAAAATATATTTGGCACGAAAAATACATCCTACACCCTGTGAAAGTTCAGAATATGTTAGCAGCCCAAAAAAGGCCTTAAATTGCATCTTAGGTATGCAAAAATTTTGAAAACTTTGGAGGCCCAAAAAGGGGTTTACAGGCATCCTAGAACCTCGAAAGTCCAGAAAATGTTGGTGGCCCAGAAACTGTGCCAGAGAGCTCTGTATGTACCAAAAACATGTGCAGCCTAAAAGGGGCATTAACCCACATCCTAGACCACTGAAATTCCCACAAATATTTTGGCCACGAAAAATGCATCCTACACCCCTGAAAGTTCAGAATATGTTAGCAGCCCAAAAAAGGCCTTGAAGTACATCTTAGGCCTGCAAAAATGTTGAAAACTTTGGAGGCCCAAAAAAGGGGTTTACAGGCATCCTAGATCCCCTAAAGTCCAGAAAATGTTGGTGGCCCAAAAACTGTGCCAGAGAGCTCTGTATGTACCAAAAACATGTGCAGCCTGAAAGGGGCATTAACCCACATCCTAGACCACTGAAATTCCCAAAAATATATTTGGCACGAAAAATGCATCCTACACCCTGTGAAAGTTCAGAATATGTTAGCAACCCAAAAAAGGCCTTAAATTGCTTCTTAGGTATGCAAACATTTTGAAAACTTTGGAGGCCCAAATAAGGGGTTTACAGGCATCCTAGAACCTCTAAAGTCCAGAAAATGTTGGTGGCCCAGAAACTGTGCCAGAGAGCTCTGTATGTACGAGAAACATGTGCAGCCTGAAAGGGGCATTAACCCACATCCTAGACCATTGAAATTCCCACAAATATTTTGGCCACGAAAAATGCATCCTACACCACTGAAAGTTCAGAATATGTTAGCAGCCCAAAAAAGGCCTTAAAGTACATTTTAGGCTTGCAAAAATGTTGACAACTTGAGCTCTGAATGTACCAAAAACATGTGCAGCCTGAAAGGGGCATTAACCCACATCCTAGACCACTGAAATTCCCAAAAATATATTTGCATGAAAAATGCATCCTACACCCCTTAAAGTTGAGAATATGTTAGCAGCCCAAAAAAGGCCTTAAATTGCATCTTAGGTATGCAAAAATGTTGAAAACGTTGGAGGCCCAAAAAAGGGGTTTACAGGCATCCTAGACCCTCTAAAGTCCAGAAAATGTTGGTGGCCCAAAAACTGTGTCAGAGAGCTCTGTATGTACCAAAAACATGTGCAGCCTGAAAGTAGCATTAACCCACATCCTAGACCACTGAAATTCCCACAAATATTTTGTCCACGAAAAATGCATCCTACACCCCTGAAAGTTCAGAATATGTTAGCAGCCCAAAAAAGGCCTTGAAGTACATCTTAGGCTGCAAAAATGTTGAAAACTTTGGAGGCCCAAAAAAGGGGTTTAGATGCATCCTATACCCCTAAAGTCCAGAAAGTGTTGGGTGGCCCAAAAACTGTGCCAGAGAGCTCTGAATGTACCAAAAACATGTGCAGCCTGATAGGGGCATTAACCCACATCTTAGACCACTGAAATTCCCAAAAATATATTTTGCACGAAAAATACATCCTACACCCCTGAAAGTTCAGAATAGGTTATCAGCCCAAAAAAGGCCTTAAAATCCAATATAGGCCTGCAAAAATGGAAAAAATACTTTGGAGGCCCAAAAAAGGGGTTTACAGGCAACCTAGACCCCCTAAAGTCCAGACAATGTTGGTGGACCGAAAACTGTGTCAGAGAGCTCTGAATGTCCCAAAAACATTTGCAGCCTGAAAGGGGCATTAACCCGCATCCTAGACCACTGAAATTTCCAAATATATTTTTGGTACGAAAAAAGCATCCTACACCCCTGAAAGTTCAGAAAATGTTGGCAGCTCAAAAAAAGGCCGTAAAATGCATTTTCGGCCTATAAAAATGTTGAAAACTTTGGAGGCCCAAAAAAGGGGTTTACAGGCATCCTATACCCCTAAAGTCCAGAAAGTGTTGGTGGCCCAAAATGTGTGCCAGAGAGCTCTGAATGTACCAAAAACATGTGCAGCCTGATAGGGGCATTAACCCACATCTTAGACCACTGAAATTCCCAAAAATATATTTGGCACGAAAAATACATCCTACCCCCTGAAAGTTCAGAATATGTTAGCAGCCCAAAAAAGGCCTTAAAGTACATTTTAGGCCTGCAAAGAAGTTGAAAACTTTGGAGGCCCAAAAAAGGGGTTTACAGGCATCCTAGACCCCCTAAAGTCCAGAAAATGTTGGTGGCCGAAAACTGTGCAAGAGAGCTCTGAATGTCCCAAAAACATGTGCAACCTGAAAGGGCCATTAACCCACATCCTAGAGAACTGAAATTCCCAAAAATATATTTGGCACAAAAAATGCATCCTACACCCTATGAAAGTTCAGAATGTGTTAGCAGCCCAAAAAAGGTCTTAAATTGCATCTTAGGTATGCAAAAATGTTGAAAACGTTGGAGGCCCAAAAAAGGGGTTTACAGGCATCCTAGACCCTCTAAAGTCCAGAAAATGTTGGTGGCCCAAAAACTGTGCCAGAGAGCTCTGTATGTACCAAAAACATGTGCAGCCTGAAAGTAGCATTAACCCACATCCTAGACCACTGAAATTCCCAAAAATATATTTGGCACAAAAAATGCATCCTACACCCTATGAAAGTTCAGAATGTGTTAGCAGCCCAAAAAAGGCCTTAAATTGCATATTAGGTATGCAAAAATGTTGAAAACGTTGGAGGCCCAAAAAAGGGATTTACAGGCATCCTAGACCCTCTAAAGTCCAGAAAATGTTGGTGCCCCAAAAACTGTGCCAGAGAGCTCTGTATGTACCAAAAACATGTGCAGCCTGAAAGTAGCATTAACCCACATCCTAGACCACTGAAATTCCCAAAAATATATTTGGCACGAAAAATGCATCCTACACCCTATGAAAGTTTAGAATGTGTTAGCAGCCCAGAAAAGGCCTTAAATTGCATCTTAGGTATGCAAAAAATTTGAAAACGTTGGAGGCCCAAAAAAGGGGTTTACAGGCATCCTAGACCCCCTAAAGTCCAGAAAATGTTGGTGGCCCACAAAAGTGTGCCAGAGAGCTCTGTATGTACCAAAAACATGTGCAGCCTGAAAGGGGCATTAACCCACCTCCTAGACCACTGAAATTCCCAAAAATATATTTGGCACGAAAAATACATCCTACACCCCTGAAAGTTCAGAATATGTTAGCAGCCCAAAAAAGGCCTTAAAGTACATCTTAGGCCTGCAAAAATGTTGAAAACTTTGGAAGCCCAAAAAAGGGGTTTACAGGCATCCTAGACCCCCTAAAGTCCAGAAAATGTTGGTGGCCCAAAAACTGTGCCAGAGAGCTCTGTATGTACCAAAAACATGTGCAGCCTGAAAGGGGCATTAACCCACATTCTAGACCACTGAAATTCCAAAAACTATATTTGGCACGAAAAATACATCCTACACCCCTGAAAGTTCAGAATATGTTAGCAGCCCAAAAAAGGCCGTAAAATGCATTTTCGGCCTATAAAAATGTTGAAAACTTTGGAGGCCCAAAAAAGGGGTTTACAGGCATCCTATACCCCTAAAGTCCAGAAAGTGTTGGTGGCCCAAAATTTGTGCCAGAGAGCTCTGAATGTACCAAAAACATGTGCAGCCTGATAGGGGCATTAACCCACATCTTAGACCACTGAAATTCCCAAAAATATATTTGGCACGAAAAATACATCCTACCCCCTGAAAGTTCAGAATATGTTAGCAGCCCAAAAAAGGCCTTAAAGTACATTTTAGGCCTGCAAAGAAGTTGAAAACTTTGGAGGCCCAAAAAAGGGTTTACAGGCATCCTAGACCCCCTAAAGTCCAGAAAATGTTGGTGGCCGAAAACTGTGCAAGAGAGCTCTGAATGTCCCAAAAACATGTGCAACCTGAAAGGGCCATTAACCCACATCCTAGACCACTGAAATTCCCAAAAATATATTTGGCACAAAAAATGCATCCTACACCCTATGAAAGTTCAGAATGTGTTAGCAGCCCAAAAAAGGCCTTAAATTGCATATTAGGTATGCAAAAATGTTGAAAAAGTTGGAGGCCCAAAAAAGGGATTTACAGGCATCCTAGACCCTCTAAAGTCCAGAAAATGTTGGTGCCCCAAAAACTGTGTCAGAGAGCTCTGTATGTACCAAAAACATGTGCAGCCTGAAAGTAGCATTAACCCACATCCTAGACCACTGAAATTCCCAAAAATATATTTGGCACGAAAAATGCATCCTACACCCTATGAAAGTTTAGAATGTGTTAGCAGCCCAAAAAAGGCCTTAAATTGCATCTTAGGTATGCAAAAAATTTGAAAACGTTGGAGGCCCAAAAAAGGGGTTTACAGGCATCCTAGACCCCCTAAAGTCCAGAAAATGTTGGTGGCCCACAAAACTGTGCCAGAGAGCTCTGTATGTACCAAAAACATGTGCAGCCTGAAAGGGGCATTAACCCACCTCCTAGACCACTGAAATTCCCAAAAATATATTTGGCACGAAAAATACATCCTACACCCCTGAAAGTTCAGAATATGTTAGCAGCCCAAAAAAGGCCTTAAAGTACATCTTAGGCCTGCAAAAATGTTGAAAACTTTGGAAGCCCAAAAAAGGGGTTTACAGGCATCCTAGACCCCCTAAAGTCCAGAAAATGTTGGTGGCCCAAAAACTGTGCCAGAGAGCTCTGTATGTACCAAAAACATGTGCAGCCTGAAAGGGGCATTAACCCACATTCTAGACCACTGAAATTCCAAAAACTATATTTGGCACGAAAAATACATCCTACACCCCTGAACGTTCAGAATATGTTAGCAGCCCAAAAAAGGATTTAAAGTACATCTTAGGGCTGCAAAAATGTTGAAAACTTTGGAGGCCCAAAAAAGGGCTTTACAGGCATGCTAGACCCCCTAAAGTCCAGAAAATGTTGGTAACCCAAAAACTGTGCCAGAGAGCTCTGAATGTCCCAAAAACATTGGCAGCCTGAAAGGGCCATTAACCCAGATCCTAGACCACTGAAATTCACAAAAATATATTTGGCACGAAAAATGCATCCTACACCCTATGAAAGTTTAGAATGTGTTAGCAGCCCAAAAAAGGCCTTAAATTGCATCTTAGGTATGCAAAAATGTTGAAAACTTTGGAGGCCCAAAAAAGGGGTTTACAGGCATCCTAGACCCCCTAAAGTCCAGAAAATGTTGGTAACCCAAAAACTGTGCCAGAGAGCTCGGAATGTCCCAAAAACATTTGCAGCCTGAAAGGGCCTTTAACCCCCATCCTAGACCACTGAAATTTGAAAAAAATATTTTGGGCATGAAAAATGCATCCTACACCCCTGAAAATTCAGAATATGTTAGCCGCCCAAAAAAGGCCTTAAAATGCATCTTAGGCCTGCAAAGATGTTGAAAACTTTGGAGGCCCAAAAAAGGGGTTTACAGGCATCCTAGACCCACTGAAGTGTAGAAAATGTTGGTGGCCGAAAACTGTGCCAGAGAGCTCTGAATGTCCCAAAAGCATTTGCAGCCTGAAAGGGCCATTAACCCTCATCCTAGACCACTGAAATTCCCAAAAATATATTTGGCACGAAAAATGCATCCTACACCCTAGGAAAGTTCAGAATGTGTTAGCAGCCCAAAAAAGGCCTTAAATTGCATCTTAGGTATGCACGAATGTTGAAAACTTTGGAGGCCCAAAAAAGGGGTTTACAGGCATCCTAGACCCCCTAAAGTCCAGAAAATGTTTGTGGCCCAAAAACTGTGCCAGAGAGCTCTGTATGTACCAAAAACATTTACAGCCTGAAAGGGCCATTAACCCACATCCTAGACCACTGAAATTCCCAAAAATATATTTGCATGAAAAATGCATCCTACACACCTTAAAGTTCAGAATATGTTAGCAGCCCAAAAAAGGCCTTAAATTGCATTTTAGGTATGCAAAAATGTTGAAAACTTTGGAGGCCCAAAAAAGGGGTTTACAGGCATACTAGACCCCCTAAAGTCCAGAAAATGTTTGTGGCCCAAAAACTGTGCCAGAGAGCTCTGTATGTACCAAAAACATTTGCAACCTGAAAGTGCCATTAATCCGCATCCTAGACCACTGAAATTCCCAAAAATATATTTGCATGAAAAATGCATCCTACACACCTTAAAGTTCAGAATATGTTAGCAGCCCAAAAAAGGCCTTAAAGTACATTTTAGGCTTACAAAAATGTTGGAAACTTGAGCTCTGAATGTACCAAAAACATGTGCAGCCTGAAAGGGGCATTAAACCACATCCTAGACCACTGAAATTCCCAAAAATATATTTGGCACGAAAAATACATCCTACCCCCCGAAAGTTCAGAATATGTTAGCAGCCCAAAAAAGGCCTTAAAGTACATTTTAGGCCTGCAAAGAAGTTGAAAACTTTGGAGGCCCAAAAAAGGGGTTTACAGGCATCCTAGACCCCCTAAAGTCCAGAAAATGTTGGTGGCAGAAAACGGTGCAAGAGAGCTCTGAATGTCCCAAAAACATGTGCAACCTGAAAGGGCCATTAACCCACATCCTAGACCACTGAAATTCCCAAAAATATATTTGGCACAAAAAATGCATCCTACGCCCTATGAAAGTTCAGAATGTGTAGCAGCCCAAAAAAGGCCTTAAATTGCATCTTAGGTATGCAAAAATGTTGAAAACGTTGGAGGCCCAAAAAAAGGGGTTTACAGGCATCCTAGACCCTCTAAAGTCCAGAAAATGTTGGTGGCCCAAAAACTGTGCCAGAGAGCTCTGTATGTACCAAAAACATGTGCAGCCTGAAAGTAGCATTAACCCACATCCTAAACCACTGAAATTCCCAAAAATATATTTGGCACGAAAAATGCATCCTACACCCTATGAAAGTTTAGAATGTGTTAGCAGCCCAAAAAAGGCCTTAAATTGCATCTTAGGTATGCAAAAATGTTGAAAACGTTGGAGGCCCAAAAAAGGGGTTTACAGGCATCCTAGACCCCCTAAAGTCCAGGAAATGTTGGTGGCCCAAAAACTGTGCCAGAGAGCTCTGTATGTACCAAAAACATGTGCAGCCTGAAAAGGGCATTAACCCACCTCCGAGACCACTGAAATTCCCAAAAATATATTTGGCACGAAAAATACATCCTACACCCCTGAAAGTTCAGAATATGTTAGCAGCCCAAAAAAGGCCTTAAAGTACATCTTAGGCCTGCAAAAATTTTGAAAACTTTGGATGCCCAAAAAAGGGGTTTACAGGCATCTTAGACCCCCTAAAGTCCAGAAAATGTTGGTGGCCCAAAAACTGTGCCAGAGAGCTCTGTATGTACCAAAAACATGTGCAGCCTGAAAGGGGCATTAACCCACATCCTAGACCACTGAAATTCCCAAAAATATATTTGGCACGAAAAATGCATCCTACACCCTGTGAAAGTTCAGAATATGTTAGCAACCCAAAAAAGGCCTTAAATTGCTTCTTAGGTATGCAAACATTTTGAAAACTTTGGAGGCCCAAAAAAGGGGTTTACAGGCATCCTAGAACCTCTAAAGTCCAGAAAATGTTGGTGGCCCAGAAACTGTGCCAGAGAGCTCTGTATGTACGAGAAACATGTGCAGCCTGAAAGGGGCATTAACCCACATCCTAGACCATTGAAATTCCCACAAATATTTTGGCCATGAAAAATGCATCCTACACCACTGAAAGTTCAGAATATGTTAGCAGCCCAAAAAAGGCCTTAAAGTACATTTTAGGCTTGCAAAAATGTTGAACACTTGAGCTCTGAATGTACCAAAAACATGTGCAGCCTGAAAGGGGCATTAACCCACATCCTAGACCACTGAAATTCCCAAAAATATATTTGCATGAAAAATGCATCCTACACCCCTTAAAGTTGAGAATATGTTAGCAGCCCAAAAAAGGCCTTAAATTGCATCTTAGGTATGCAAAAATGTTGAAAACGTTGGAGGCCCAAAAAAGGGGTTTACAGGCATCCTAGACCCCCTAAAGTCCAGAAAATGTTGGTGGCCCAAAAACTGTGCCAAAGAGCTCTGTATGTACCAAAAACATGTGCAGCCTGAAAGGGGCATTAACCCACCTCCTAGACCACTGAAATTCCCAAAAATATATTTGGCTCGAAAAATACATCCTACACCCCTGAAAGTTCAGAATATGTTACAGCCCAAAAAAGGCCTTAAAATGCATTTTAGGCCTGCAAAGATGTTGAAAACTTTGGAGGCCCAAAAAAGGGGTTTACAGGCATCCTAGACCCCCTAAAGTCCAGAAAATGTTGGTGGCCGAAAACTGTGCAAGAGAGCTATGAATGTCCCAAAAACATGTGCAACCTGAAAGTAGCATTAACCCACATCCTAGACCACTGAAATGCCCAAAAATAGATTTGGCACGAAAAATGAATCCTACACCCTATGAAAGTTCAGAATGTGTTAGCAGCCCAAAAAAGGCCTTAAATTGCATCTTAGGTATGCAAAAATGTTGAAAACGTTGGAGGCCCAAAAAAAGGGGTTTACAGGCATCCTAGACCCCCTAAAGTCCAGGAAATGTTGGTGGCCCAAAAACTGTGCCAGAGAGCTCTGTATGTACCAAAAACATGTGCAGCCTGAAAGGGGCATTAACCCACCTCCGAGACCACTGAAATTCCCACAAATATTTTGGCCACGAAAAATGCATCCTACACCCCTGAAAGTTCAGAATATGTTAGCAGCCCAAAAAAGGCCTTAAAGTACATCTTAGGCCTGCAAAAATTTTGAAAACTTTGGATGCCCAAAAAAGGGGTTTACAGGCATCTTAGACCCCCTAAAGTCCAGAAAATGTTGGTGGCCCAAAAACTGACTGTGCCAGAGAGCTCTGTATGTACCAAAATCATGTGCAGCCTGTTAAAGGGGCATTAACCCACATCCTAGACCACTGAAATTCCCAAAAATATATTTGGCACGAAAAATACATCCTACACCCTGTGAAAGTTCAGAATATGTTAGCAGCCCAAAAAAGGCCTTAAATTGCATCTTAGGTATGCAAAAATTTTGAAAACTTTGGAGGCCCAAAAAGGGGTTTACAGGCATCCTAGAACCTCGAAAGTCCAGAAAATGTTGGTGGCCCAGAAACTGTGCCAGAGAGCTCTGTATGTACCAAAAACATGTGCAGCCTGAAAGGGGCATTAACCCACATCCTAGACCACTGAAATTCCCACAAATATTTTGGCCACGAAAAATGCATCCTACACCCCTGAAAGTTCAGAATATGTTAGCAGCCCAAAAAAGGCCTTGAAGTACATCTTAGGCCTGCAAAAATGTTGAAAACTTTGGAGGCCCAAAAAAGGGGTTTACAGGCATCCTAGATCCCCTAAAGTCCAGAAAATGTTGGTGGCCCAAAAACTGTGCCAGAGAGCTCTGTATGTACCAAAAACATGTGCAGCCTGAAAGGGGCATTAACCCACATCCTAGACCACTGAAATTCCCAAAAATATATTTGGCACGAAAAATGCATCCTACACCCTGTGAAAGTTCAGAATATGTTAGCAACCCAAAAAAGGCCTTAAATTGCTTCTTAGGTATGCAAACATTTTGAAAACTTTGGAGGCCCAAATAAGGGGTTTACAGGCATCCTAGAACCTCTAAAGTCCAGAAAATGTTGGTGGCCCAGAAACTGTGCCAGAGAGCTCTGTATGTACGAGAAACATGTGCAGCCTGAAAGGGGCATTAACCCACATCCTAGACCATTGAAATTCCCACAAATATTTTGGCCATGAAAAATGCATCCTACACCACTGAAAGTTCAGAATATGTTAGCAGCCCAAAAAAGGCCTTAAAGTACATTTTAGGCTTGCAAAAATGTTGACAACTTGAGCTCTGAATGTACCAAAAACATGTGCAGCCTGAAAGGGGCATTAACCCACATCCTAGACCACTGAAATTCCCAAAAATATATTTGCATGAAAAATGCATCCTACACCCCTTAAAGTTGAGAATATGTTAGCAGCCCAAAAAAGGCCTTAAATTGCATCTTAGGTATGCAAAAATGTTGAAAACGTTGGAGGCCTAAAAAATGGGTTTACAGGCATCCTAGACCCTCTAAAGTCCAGAAAATGTTGGTGGCCCAAAAACTGTGCCAGAGAGCTCTGTATGTACCAAAAACATGTGCAGCCTGAAAGTAGCATTAACCCACATCCTAGACCACTGAAATTCCCACAAATATTTTGTCCACGAAAAATGCATCCTACACCCCTGAAAGTTCAGAATATGTTAGCAGCCCAAAAAAGGCCTTGAAGTACATCTTAGGCTGCAAAAATGTTGAAAACTTTGGAGGCCCAAAAAAGGGGTTTAGATGCATCCTATACCCCTAAAGTCCAGAAAGTGTTGGGTGGCCCAAAAACTGTGCCAGAGAGCTCTGAATGTACCAAAAACATGTGCAGCCTGATAGGGGCATTAACCCACATCTTAGACCACTGAAATTCCCAAAAATATATTTTGCACGAAAAATACATCCTACACCCCTGAAAGTTCAGAATAGGTTATCAGCCCAAAAAAGGCCTTAAAATCCAATATAGGCCTGCAAAAATGGAAAAAATACTTTGGAGGCCCAAAAAAGGGGTTTACAGGCAACCTAGACCCCCTAAAGTCCAGACAATGTTGGTGGACCGAAAACTGTGTCAGAGAGCTCTGAATGTCCCAAAAACATTTGCAGCCTGAAAGGGGCATTAACCCGCATCCTAGACCACTGAAATTTCCAAATATATTTTTGGTACGAAAAAAGCATCCTACACCCCTGAAAGTTCAGAAAATGTTGGCAGCTCAAAAAAAGGCCATAAAATGCATTTTCGGCCTATAAAAATGTTGAAAACTTTGGAGGCCCAAAAAAGGGGTTTACAGGCATCCTATACCCCTAAAGTCCAGAAAGTGTTGGTGGCCCAAAAATTGTGCCAGAGAGCTCTGAATGTACCAAAAACATGTGCAGCCTGATAGGGGCATTAACCCACATCTTAGACCACTGAAATTCCCAAAAATATATTTCACACGAAAAATACATCCTACCCCCTGAAAGTTCAGAATATGTTAGCAGCCCAAAAAAGGCCTTAAAGTACATTTTAGGCCTGCAAAGAAGTTGAAAACTTTGGAGGCCCAAAAAAGGGTTTACAGGCATCCTAGACCCCCTAAAGTCCAGAAAATGTTGGTGGCCGAAAACTGTGCAAGAGAGCTCTGAATGTCCCAAAAACATGTGCAACCTGAAAGGGCCATTAACCCACATCCTAGACCACTGAAATTCCCAAAAATATATTTGGCACAAAAAATGCATCCTACACCCTATGAAAGTTCAGAATGTGTTAGCAGCCCAAAAAAGGCCTTAAATTGCATATTAGGTATGCAAAAATGTTGAAAACGTTGGAGGCCCAAAAAAGGGATTTACAGGCATCCTAGACCCTCTAAAGTCCAGAAAATGTTGGTGGCCGAAAACTGTGCAAGAGAGCTATGAATGTCCCAAAAACATGTGCAACCTGAAAGTAGCATTAACCCACATCCTAGACCACTGAAATGCCCAAAAATAGATTTGGCACGAAAAATGAATCCTACACCCTATGAAAGTTCAGAATGTGTTAGCAGCCCAAAAAAGGCCTTAAATTGCATCTTAGGTGTGCAAAAATGTTGAAAACGTTGGAGGCCCAAAAAAAGGGGTTTACAGGCATCCTAGACCCCCTAAAGTCCAGGAAATGTTGGTGGCCCAAAAACTGTGCCAGAGAGCTCTGTATGTACCAAAAACATGTGCAGCCTGAAAGGGGCATTAACCCACCTCCGAGACCACTGAAATTCCCACAAATATTTTGGCCACGAAAAATGCATCCTACACCCCTGAAAGTTCAGAATATGTTAGCAGCCCAAAAAAGGCCTTGAAGTACATCTTAGGCCTGCAAAAATGTTGAAAACTTTGGAGGCCCAAAAAAGGGGTTTACAGGCATCCTAGATCCCCTAAAGTCCAGAAAATGTTGGTGGCCCAAAAACTGTGCCAGAGAGCTCTGTATGTACCAAAAACATGTGCAGCCTGAAAGGGGCATTAACCCACATCCTAGACCACTGAAATGCCCACAAATATTTTGGCCACGAAAAATGCATCCTACACCCCTGAAAGTTCAGAATATGTTAGCAGCCCAAAAAAGGCCTTGAAGTACATCTTAGGCCTGCAAAAATGTTGAAAACTTTGGAGGCCCAAAAAAGGGGTTTACAGGCATCCTAGATCTCCTAAAGTCCAGAAAATGTTGGTGGCCCAAAAACTGTGCCAGAGAGCTCTGTATGTACCAAAAACATGTGCAGCCTGAAAGTAGCATTAACCCACATCCTAGACCACTGAAATTCCCAAAAATATATTTGGCACGAAAAATGCATCCTACACCCTGTGAAAGTTCAGAATATGTTAGCAACCCAAAAAAGGCCTTAAATTGCTTCTTAGGTATGCAAACATTTTGAAAACTTTGGAGGCCCAAATAAGGGGTTTACAGGCATCCTAGAACCTCTAAAGTCCAGAATATGTTGGTGGCCCAGAAACTGTGCCAGAGAGCTCTGTATGTACGAGAAACATGTGCAGCCTGAAAGGGGCATTAACCCACATCCTAGACCATTGAAATTCCCACAAATATTTTGGCCATGAAAAATGCATCCTACACCACTGAAAGTTCAGAATATGTTAGCAGCCCAAAAAAGGCCTTAAAGTACATTTTAGGCTTGCAAAAATGTTGACAACTTGAGCTCTGAATGTACCAAAAACATGTGCAGCCTGAAAGGGGCATTAACCCACATCCTAGACCACTGAAATTCCCAAAAATATATTTGCATGAAAAATGCATCCTACACCCCTTAAAGTTGAGAATATGTTAGCAGCCCAAAAAAGGCCTTAAATTGCATCTTAGGTATGCAAAAATGTTGAAAACGTTGGAGGCCCAAAAAAGGGGTTTACAGGCATCCTAGACCCTCTAAAGTCCAGAAAATGTTGGTGGTCCAAAAACTGTGCCAGAGAGCTCTGTATGTACCAAAAACATGTGCAGCCTGAAAGTAGCATTAACCCACATCCTAGACCACTGAAATTCCCACAAATATTTTGTCCACGAAAAATGCATCCTACACCCCTGAAAGTTCAGAATATGTTAGCAGCCCAAAAAAGGCCTTGAAGTACATCTTAGGCTGCCAAAATGTTGAAAACTTTGGAGGCCCAAAAAAGGGGTTTAGATGCATCCTATACCCCTAAAGTCCAGAAAGTGTTGGGTGGCCCAAAAACTGTGCCAGAGAGCTCTGAATGTACCAAAAACATGTGCAGCCTGATAGGGGCATTAAACCACATCTTAGACCACTGAAATTCCCAAAAATATATTTTGCACGAAAAATACATCCTACACCCCTGAAAGTTCAGAATAGGTTATCAGCCCAAAAAAGGCCTTAAAATCCAATATAGGCCTGCAAAAATGGAAAAAATACTTTGGAGGCCCAAAAAAGGGGTTTACAGGCAACCTAGACCCCCTAAAGTCCAGACAATGTTGGTGGACCGAAAACTGTGTCAGAGAGCTCTGAATGTCCCAAAAACATTTGCAGCCTGAAAGGGGCATTAACCCGCATCCTAGACCACTGAAATTTCCAAATATATTTTTGGTACGAAAAAAGCATCCTACACCCCTGAAAGTTCAGAAAATGTTGGCAGCTCAAAAAAAGGCCGTAAAATGCATTTTCGGCCTATAAAAATGTTGAAAACTTTGGAGGCCCAAAAAAGGGGTTTACAGGCATCCTATACCCCTAAAGTCCAGAAAGTGTTGGTGGCCCAAAAATTGTGCCAGAGAGCTCTGAATGTACCAAAAACATGTGCAGCCTGATAGGGGCATTAACCCACATCTTAGACCACTGAAATTCCCAAAAATATATTTGGCATGAAAAATACATCCTACCCCCTGAAAGTTCAGAATATGTTAGCAGCCCAAAAAAGGCCTTAAAGTACATTTTAGGCCTGCAAAGAAGTTGAAAACTTTGGAGGCCCAAAAAAGGGTTTACAGGCATCCTAGACCCCCTAAAGTCCAGAAAATGTTGGTGGCCGAAAACTGTGCAAGAGAGCTCTGAATGTCCCAAAAACATGTGCAACCTGAAAGGGCCATTAACCCACATCCTAGACCACTGAAATTCCCAAAAATATATTTGGCACAAAAAATGCATCCTACACCCTATGAAAGTTCAGAATGTGTTAGCAGCCCAAAAAAGGCCTTAAATTGCATATTAGGTATGCAAAAATGTTGAAAACGTTGGAGGCCCAAAAAAGGGATTTACAGGCATCCTAGACCCTCTAAAGTCCAGAAAATGTTGGTGGCCGAAAACTGTGCAAGAGAGCTATGAATGTCCCAAAAACATGTGCAACCTGAAAGTAGCATTAACCCACATCCTAGACCACTGAAATGCCCAAAAATAGATTTGGCACGAAAAATGAATCCTACACCCTATGAAAGTTCAGAATGTGTTAGCAGCCCAAAAAAGGCCTTAAATTGCATCTTAGGTATGCAAAAATGTTGAAAACGTTGGAGGCCCAAAAAAAGGGGTTTACAGGCATCCTAGACCCCCTAAAGTCCAGGAAATGTTGGTGGCCCAAAAACTGTGCCAGAGAGCTCTGTATGTACCAAAAACATGTGCAGCCTGAAAGGGGCATTAACCCACCTCCGAGACCACTGAAATTCCCACAAATATTTTGGCCACGAAAAATGCATCCTACACCTCTGAAAGTTCAGAATATGTTAGCAGCCCAAAAAAGGCCTTGAAGTACATCTTAGGCCTGCAAAAATGTTGAAAACTTTGGAGGCCCAAAAAAGGGGTTTACAGGCATCCTAGATCCCCTAAAGTCCAGAAAATGTTGGTGGCCCAAAAACTGTGCCAGAGAGCTCTGTATGTACCAAAAACATGTGCAGCCTGAAAGGGGCATTAACCCACATCCTAGACCACTGAAATTCCCACAAATATTTTGGCCACGAAAAATGCATCCTACACCCCTGAAAGTTCAGAATATGTTAGCAGCCCAAAAAAGGCCTTGAAGTACATCTTAGGCCTGCAAAAATGTTGAAAACTTTGGAGGCCCAAAAAAGGGGTTTACAGGCATCCTAGATCCCCTAAAGTCCAGAAAATGTTGGTGGCCCAAAAACTGTGCCAGAGAGCTCTGTATGTACCAAAAACATGTGCAGCCTGAAAGGGGCATTAACCCACATCCTAGACCACTGAAATTCCCAAAAATATATTTGGCACGAAAAATGCATCCTACACCCTGTGAAAGTTCAGAATATGTTAGCAACCCAAAAAAGGCCTTAAATTGCTTCTTAGGTATGCAAACATTTTGAAAACTTTGGAGGCCCAAATAAGGGGTTTACAGGCATCCTAGAACCTCTAAAGTCCAGAAAATGTTGGTGGCCCAGAAACTGTGCCAGAGAGCTCTGTATGTACGAGAAACATGTGCAGCCTGAAAGGGGCATTAACCCACATCCTAGACCATTGAAATTCCCACAAATATTTTGGCCATGAAAAATGCATCCTACACCACTGAAAGTTCAGAATATGTTAGCAGCCCAATAAAGGCCTTAAAGTACATTTTAGGCTTGCAAAAATGTTGACAACTTGAGCTCTGAATGTACCAAAAACATGTGCAGCCTGAAAGGGGCATTAACCCACATCCTAGACCACTGAAATTCCCAAAAATATATTTGCATGAAAAATGCATCCTACACCCCTTAAAGTTGAGAATATGTTAGCAGCCCAAAAAAGGCCTTAAATTGCATCTTAGGTATGCAAAAATGTTGAAAACGTTGGAGGCCCAAAAAAGGGGTTTACAGGCATCCTAGACCCTCTAAAGTCCAGAAAATGTTGGTGGCCCAAAAACTGTGCCAGAGAGCTCTGTATGTACCAAAAACATGTGCAGCCTGAAAGTAGCATTAACCCACATCCTAGACCACTGAAATTCCCACAAATATTTTGTCCACGAAAAATGCATCCTACACCCCTGAAAGTTCACAATATGTTAGCAGCCCAAAAAAGGCCTTGAAGTACATCTTAGGCTGCAAAAATGTTGAAAACTTTGGAGGCCCAAAAAAGGGGTTTAGATGCATCCTATACCCCTAAAGTCCAGAAAGTGTTGGGTGGCCCAAAAACTGTGCCAGAGAGCTCTGAATGTACCAAAAACATGTGCAGCCTGATAGGGGCATTAACCCACATCTTAGACCACTGAAATTCCCAAAAATATATTTTGCACGAAAAATACATCCTACACCCCTGAAAGTTCAGAATAGGTTATCAGCCCAAAAAAGGCCTTAAAATCCAATATAGGCCTGCAAAAATGGAAAAAATACTTTGGAGGCCCAAAAAAGGGGTTTACAGGCAACCTAGACCCCCTAAAGTCCAGACAATGTTGGTGGACCGAAAACTGTGTCAGAGAGCTCTGAATGTCCCAAAAACATTTGCAGCCTGAAAGGGGCATTAACCCGCATCCTAGACCACTGAAATTTCCAAATATATTTTTGGTACGAAAAAAGCATCCTACACCCCTGAAAGTTCAGAAAATGTTGGCAGCTCAAAAAAAGGCCGTAAAATGCATTTTCGGCATATAAAAATGTTGAAAACTTTGGAGGCCCAAAAAAGGGGTTTACAGGCATCCTATACCCCTAAAGTCCAGAAAGTGTTGGTGGCCCAAAAATTGTGCCAGAGAGCTCTGAATGTACCAAAAACATGTGCAGCCTGATAGGGGCATTAACCCACATCTTAGACCACTGAAATTCCCAAAAATATATTTGGCACGAAAAATACATCCTACCCCCTGAAAGTTCAGAATATGTTAGCAGCCCAAAAAAGGCCTTAAAGTACATTTTAGGCCTGCAAAGAAGTTGAAAACTTTGGAGGCCCAAAAAAGGGTTTACAGGCATCCTAGACCCCCTAAAGTCCAGAAAATGTTGGTGGCCGAAAACTGTGCAAGAGAGCTCTGAATGTCCCAAAAACATGTGCAACCTGAAAGGGCCATTAACCCACATCCTAGACCACTGAAATTCCCAAAAATATATTTGGCACAAAAAATGCATCCTACACCCTATGAAAGTTCAGAATGTGTTAGCAGCCCAAAAAAGGCCTTAAATTGCATATTAGGTATGCAAAAATGTTGAAAACGTTGGAGGCCCAAAAAAGGGATTTACAGGCATCCTAGACCCTCTAAAGTCCAGAAAATGTTGGTGCCCCAAAAACTGTGCCAGAGAGCTCTGTATGTACCAAAAACATGTGCAGCCTGAAAGTAGCATTAACCCACATCCTAGACCACTGAAATTCCCAAAAATATATTTGGCACGAAAAATGCATCCTACACCCTATGAAAGTTTAGAATGTGTTAGCAGCCCAAAAAAGGCCTTAAATTGCATCTTAGGTATGCAAAAAATTTGAAAACGTTGGAGGCCCAAAAAAGGGGTTTACAGGCATCCTAGACCCCCTAAAGTCCAGAAAATGTTGGTGGCCCACAAAACTGTGCCAGAGAGCTCTGTATGTACCAAAAACATGTGCAGCCTGAAAGGGGCATTAACCCACCTCCTAGACCACTGAAATTCCCAAAAATATATTTGGCACGAAAAATACATCCTACACCCCTGAAAGTTCAGAATATGTTAGCAGCCCAAAAAAGGCCTTAAAGTACATCTTAGGCCTGCAAAAATGTTGAAAACTTTGGAAGCCCAAAAAAGGGGTTTACAGGCATCCTAGACCCCCTAAAGTCCAGAAAATGTTGGTGGCCCAAAAACTGTGCCAGAGAGCTCTGTATGTACCAAAAACATGTGCAGCCTGAAAGGGGCATTAACCCACATTCTAGACCACTGAAATTCCAAAAACTATATTTGGCACGAAAAATACATCCTACACCCCTGAAAGTTCAGAATATGTTAGCAGCCCAAAAAAGGATTTAAAGTACATCTTAGGGCTGCAAAAATGTTGAAAACTTTGGAGGCCCAAAAAAGGGCTTTACAGGCATGCTAGACCCCCTAAAGTCCAGAAAATGTTGGTAACCCAAAAACTGTGCCAGAGAGCTCTGAATGTCCCAAAAACATTTGCAGCCTGAAAGGGCCATTAACCCAGATCCTAGACCACTGAAATTCACAAAAATATATTTGGCACGAAAAATGCATCCTACACCCTATGAAAGTTTAGAATGTGTTAGCAGCCCAAAAAAGGCCTTAAATTGCATCTTAGGTATGCAAAAATGTTGAAAACTTTGGAGGCCCAAAAAAGGGGTTTACAGGCATCCTAGACCCCCTAAAGTCCAGAAAATGTTGGTAACCCAAAAACTGTGCCAGAGAGCTCGGAATGTCCCAAAAACATTTGCAGCCTGAAAGGGCCTTTAACCCCCATCCTAGACCACTGAAATTTGAAAAAAATATTTTGGGCATGAAAAATGCATCCTACACCCCTGAAAATTCAGAATATGTTAGCCGCCCAAAAAAGGCCTTAAAATGCATCTTAGGCCTGCAAAGATGTTGAAAACTTTGGAGGCCCAAAAAAGGGGTTTACAGGCATCCTAGACCCACTAAAGTGTAGAAAATGTTGGTGGCCGAAAACTGTGCCAGAGAGCTCTGAATGTCCCAAAAGCATTTGCAGCCTGAAAGGGCCATTAACCCTCATCCTAGACCACTGAAATTCCCAAAAATATATTTGGCACGAAAAATGCATCCTACACCCTATGAAAGTTCAGAATGTGTTAGCAGCCCAAAAAAGGCCTTAAATTGCATCTTAGGTATGCACGAATGTTGAAAACTTTGGAGGCCCAAAAAAGGGGTTTACAGGCATCCTAGACCCCCTAAAGTCCAGAAAATGTTTGTGGCCCAAAAACTGTGCCAGAGAGCTCTGTATGTACCAAAAACATTTACAGCCTGAAAGGGCCATTAACCCACATCCTAGACCACTGAAATTCCCAAAAATATATTTGCATGAAAAATGCATCCTACACACCTTAAAGTTCAGAATATGTTAGCAGCCCAAAAAAGGCCTTAAATTGCATTTTAGGTATGCAAAAATGTTGAAAACTTTGGAGGCCCAAAAAAGGGGTTTACAGGCATACTAGACCCCCTAAAGTCCAGAAAATGTTGGTGGCCCAAAAACTGTGCCAGAGAGCTCTGAATGTCCCAAAAACATTTGCAACCTGAAAGTGCCATTAATCCGCATCCTAGACCACTGAAATTCCCAAAAATATATTTGCATGAAAAATGCATCCTACACACCTTAAAGTTCAGAATATGTTAGCAGCCCAAAAAAGGCCTTAAAGTACATTTTAGGCTTACAAAAATGTTGGAAACTTGAGCTCTGAATGTACCAAAAACATGTGCAGCCTGAAAGGGGCATTAAACCACATCCTAGACCACTGAAATTCCCAAAAATATATTTGGCACGAAAAATACATCCTACCCCCCGAAAGTTCAGAATATGTTAGCAGCCCAAAAAAGGCCTTAAAGTACATTTTAGGCCTGCAAAGAAGTTGAAAACTTTGGAGGCCCAAAAAAGGGGTTTACAGGCATCCTAGACCCCCTAAAGTCCAGAAAATGTTGGTGGCAGAAAACTGTGCAAGAGAGCTCTGAATGTCCCAAAAACATGTGCAACCTGAAAGGGCCATTAACCCACATCCTAGACCACTGAAATTCCCAAAAATATATTTGGCACAAAAAATGCATCCTAAGCCCTATGAAAGTTTAGAATGTGTTAGCAGCCCAAAAAAGGCCTTAAATTGCATCTTAGGTATGCAAAAATGTTGAAAACGTTGGAGGCCCAAAAAAGGGGTTTACAGGCATCCTAGACCCCCTAAAGTCCAGGAAATGTTGGTGGCCCAAAAACTGTGCCAGAGAGCTCTGTATGTACCAAAAACATGTGCAGCCTGAAAGGGGCATTAACCCACCTCCGAGACCACTGAAATTCCCAAAAATATATTTGGCACGAAAAATACATCCTACACCCCTGAAAGTTCAGAATATGTTAGCAGCCCAAAAAAGGCCTTAAAGTACATCTTAGGCCTGCAAAAATTTTGAAAACTTTGGATGCCCAAAAAAGGGGTTTACAGGCATCTTAGACCCCCTAAAGTCCAGAAAATGTTGGTGGCCCAAAAACTGACTGTGCCAGAGAGCTCTGTATGTACCAAAAACATGTGCAGCCTGTTAAAGGGGCATTAACCCACATCCTAGACCACTGAAATTCCCAAAAATATATTTGGCACGAAAAATACATCCTACACCCTGTGAAAGTTCAGAATATGTTAGCAGCCCAAAAAAGGCCTTAAATTGCATCTTAGGTATGCAAAAATTTTGAAAACTTTGGAGGCCCAAAAAGGGGTTTACAGGCATCCTAGAACCTCTAAAGTCCAGAAAATGTTGGTGGCCCAGAAACTGTGCCAGAGAGCTCTGTATGTACCAAAAACATGTGCAGCCTGAAAGGGGCATTAACCCACATCCTAGACCACTGAAATTCCCACAAATATTTTGGCCACGAAAAATGCATCCTACACCCCTGAAAGTTCAGAATATGTTAGCAGCCCAAAAAAGGCCTTGAAGTACATCTTAGGCCTGCAAAAATGTTGAAAACTTTGGAGGCCCAAAAAAGGGGTTTACAGGCATCCTAGACCCCCTAAAGTCCAGAAAATGTTGGTGGCCCAAAAACTGTGCCAGAGAGCTCTGTATGTACCAAAAACATGTGCAGCCTGAAAGGGGCATTAACCCACATCCTAGACCACTGAAATTCCCAAAAATATATTTGGCACGAAAAATGCATCCTACACCCTGTGAAAGTTCAGAATATGTTAGCAACCCAAAAAAGGCCTTAAATTGCTTCTTAGGTATGCAAACATTTTGAAAACTTTGGAGGCCCAAAAAAGGAGTTTACAGGCATCCTAGAACCTCTAAAGTCCAGAAAATGTTGGTGGCCCAGAAACTGTGCCAGAGAGCTCTGTATGTACGAGAAACATGTGCAGCCTGAAAGGGGCATTAACCCACATCCTAGACCATTGAAATTCCCACAAATATTTTGGCCATGAAAAATGCATCCTACACCACTGAAAGTTCAGAATATGTTAGCAGCCCAAAAAAGGCCTTAAAGTACATTTTAGGCTTGCAAAAATGTTGAAAACTTGAGCTCTGAATGTACCAAAAACATGTGCAGCCTGAAAGGGGCATTAACCCACATCCTAGACCACTGAAATTCCCAAAAATATATTTGCATGAAAAATGCATCCTACACCCCTTAAAGTTGAGAATATGTTAGCAGCCCAAAAAAGGCCTTAAATTGCATCTTAGGTATGCAAAAATGTTGAAAACGTTGGAGGCCCAAAAAAGGGGTTTACAGGCATCCTAGACCCCCTAAAGTCCAGAAAATGTTGGTGGCCCAAAAACTGTGCCAAAGAGCTCTGTATGTACCAAAAACATGTGCAGCCTGAAAGGGGCATTAACCCACCTCCTAGACCACTGAAATTCCCAAAAATATATTTGGCTCGAAAAATACATCCTACACCCCTGAAAGTTCAGAATATGTTACAGCCCAAAAAAGGCCTTAAAATGCATTTTAGGCCTGCAAAGATGTTGAAAACTTTGGAGGCCCAAAAAAGGGGTTTACAGGCATCCTAGACCCCCTAAAGTCCAGAAAATGTTGGTGGCCGAAAACTGTGCAAGAGAGCTATGAATGTCCCAAAAACATGTGCAACCTGAAAGTCGCATTAACCCACATCCTAGACCACTGAAATGCCCAAAAATAGATTTGGCACGAAAAATGAATCCTACACCCTATGAAAGTTCAGAATGTGTTAGCAGCCCAAAAAAGGCCTTAAATTGCATCTTAGGTATGCAAAAATGTTGAAAACGTTGGAGGCCCAAAAAAAGGGGTTTACAGGCATCCTAGACCCCCTAAAGTCCAGGAAATGTTGGTGGCCCAAAAACTGTGCCAGAGAGCTCTGTATGTACCAAAAACATGTGCAGCCTGAAAGGGGCATTAACCCACCTCCGAGACCACTGAAATTCCCACAAATATTTTGGCCACGAAAAATGCATCCTACACCCCTGAAAGTTCAGAATATGTTAGCAGCCCAAAAAAGGCCTTAAAGTACATCTTAGGCCTGCAAAAATTTTGAAAACTTTGGATGCCCAAAAAAGGGGTTTACAGGCATCTTAGACCCCCTAAAGTCCAGAAAATGTTGGTGGCCCAAAAACTGACTGTGCCAGAGAGCTCTGTATGTACCAAAATCATGTGCAGCCTGTTAAAGGGGCATTAACCCACATCCTAGACCACTGAAATTCCCAAAAATATATTTGGCACGAAAAATACATCCTACACCCTGTGAAAGTTCAGAATATGTTAGCAGCCCAAAAAAGGCCTTAAATTGCATCTTAGGTATGCAAAAATTTTGAAAACTTTGGAGGCCCAAAAAGGGGTTTACAGGCATCCTAGAACCTCGAAAGTCCAGAAAATGTTGGTGGCCCAGAAACTGTGCCAGAGAGCTCTGTATGTACCAAAAACATGTGCAGCCTGAAAGGGGCATTAACCCACATCCTAGACCACTGAAATTCCCACAAATATTTTGGCCACGAAAAATGCATCCTACACCCCTGAAAGTTCAGAATATGTTAGCAGCCCAAAAAAGGCCTTGAAGTACATCTTAGGCCTGCAAAAATGTTGAAAACTTTGGAGGCCCAAAAAAGGGGTTTACAGGCATCCTAGATCCCCTAAAGTCCAGAAAATGTTGGTGGCCCAAAAACTGTGCCAGAGAGCTCTGTATGTACCAAAAACATGTGCAGCCTGAAAGGGGCATTAACCCACATCCTAGACCACTGAAATTCCCAAAAATATATTTGGCACGAAAAATGCATCCTACACCCTGTGAAAGTTCAGAATATGTTAGCAACCCAAAAAAGACCTTAAATTGCTTCTTAGGTATGCAAACATTTTGAAAACTTTGGAGGCCCAAATAAGGGGTTTACAGGCATCCTAGAACCTCTAAAGTCCAGAAAATGTTGGTGGCCCAGAAACTGTGCCAGAGAGCTCTGTATGTACGAGAAACATGTGCAGCCTGAAAGGGGCATTAACCCACATCCTAGACCATTGAAATTCCCACAAATATTTTGGCCATGAAAAATGCATCCTACACCACTGAAAGTTCAGAATATGTTAGCAGCCCAAAAAAGGCCTTAAAGTACATTTTAGGCTTGCAAAAATGTTGACAACTTGAGCTCTGAATGTACCAAAAACATGTGCAGCCTGAAAGGGGCATTAACCCACATCCTAGACCACTGAAATTCCCAAAAATATATTTGCATGAAAAATGCATCCTACACCCCTTAAAGTTGAGAATATGTTAGCAGCCCAAAAAAGGCCTTAAATTGCATCTTAGGTATGCAAAAATGTTGAAAACGTTGGAGGCCCAAAAAAGGGGTTTACAGGCATCCTAGACCCTCTAAAGTCCAGAAAATGTTGGTGGCCCAAAAACTGTGCCAGAGAGCTCTGTATGTACCAAAAACATGTGCAGCCTGAAAGTAGCATTAACCCACATCCTAGACCACTGAAATTCCCACAAATATTTTGTCCACGAAAAATGCATCCTACACCCCTGAAAGTTCAGAATATGTTAGCAGCCCAAAAAAGGCCTTGAAGTACATCTTAGGCTGCCAAAATGTTGAAAACTTTGGAGGCCCAAAAAAGGGGTTTAGATGCATCCTATACCCCTAAAGTCCAGAAAGTGTTGGGTGGCCCAAAAACTGTGCCAGAGAGCTCTGAATGTACCAAAAACATGTGCAGCCTGATAGGGGCATTAAACCACATCTTAGACCACTGAAATTCCCAAAAATATATTTTGCACGAAAAATACATCCTACACCCCTGAAAGTTCAGAATAGGTTATCAGCCCAAAAAAGGCCTTAAAATCCAATATAGGCCTGCAAAAATGGAAAAAATACTTTGGAGGCCCAAAAAAGGGGTTTACAGGCAACCTAGACCCCCTAAAGTCCAGACAATGTTGGTGGACCGAAAACTGTGTCAGAGAGCTCTGAATGTCCCAAAAACATTTGCAGCCTGAAAGGGGCATTAACCCGCATCCTAGACCACTGAAATTTCCAAATATATTTTTGGTACGAAAAAAGCATCCTACACCCCTGAAAGTTCAGAAAATGTTGGCAGCTCAAAAAAAGGCCGTAAAATGCATTTTCGGCCTATAAAAATGTTGAAAACTTTGGAGGCCCAAAAAAGGGGTTTACAGGCATCCTATACCCCTAAAGTCCAGAAAGTGTTGGTGGCCCAAAAATTGTGCCAGAGAGCTCTGAATGTACCAAAAACATGTGCAGCCTGATAGGGGCATTAACCCACATCTTAGACCACTGAAATTCCCAAAAATATATTTGGCATGAAAAATACATCCTACCCCCTGAAAGTTCAGAATATGTTAGCAGCCCAAAAAAGGCCTTAAAGTACATTTTAGGCCTGCAAAGAAGTTGAAAACTTTGGAGGCCCAAAAAAGGGTTTACAGGCATCCTAGACCCCCTAAAGTCCAGAAAATGTTGGTGGCCGAAAACTGTGCAAGAGAGCTCTGAATGTCCCAAAAACATGTGCAACCTGAAAGGGCCATTAACCCACATCCTAGACCACTGAAATTCCCAAAAATATATTTGGCACAAAAAATGCATCCTACACCCTATGAAAGTTCAGAATGTGTTAGCAGCCCAAAAAAGGCCTTAAATTGCATATTAGGTATGCAAAAATGTTGAAAACGTTGGAGGCCCAAAAAAGGGATTTACAGGCATCCTAGACCCTCTAAAGTCCAGAAAATGTTGGTGGCCGAAAACTGTGCAAGAGAGCTATGAATGTCCCAAAAACATGTGCAACCTGAAAGTAGCATTAACCCACATCCTAGACCACTGAAATGCCCAAAAATAGATTTGGCACGAAAAATGAATCCTACACCCTATGAAAGTTCAGAATGTGTTAGCAGCCCAAAAAAGGCCTTAAATTGCATCTTAGGTATGCAAAAATGTTGAAAACGTTGGAGGCCCAAAAAAAGGGGTTTACAGGCATCCTAGACCCCCTAAAGTCCAGGAAATGTTGGTGGCCCAAAAACTGTGCCAGAGAGCTCTGTATGTACCAAAAACATGTGCAGCCTGAAAGGGGCATTAACCCACCTCCGAGACCACTGAAATTCCCACAAATATTTTGGCCACGAAAAATGCATCCTACACCTCTGAAAGTTCAGAATATGTTAGCAGCCCAAAAAAGGCCTTGAAGTACATCTTAGGCCTGCAAAAATGTTGAAAACTTTGGAGGCCCAAAAAAGGGGTTTACAGGCATCCTAGATCCCCTAAAGTCCAGAAAATGTTGGTGGCCCAAAAACTGTGCCAGAGAGCTCTGTATGTACCAAAAACATGTGCAGCCTGAAAGGGGCATTAACCCACATCCTAGACCACTGAAATTCCCACAAATATTTTGGCCACGAAAAATGCATCCTACACCCCTGAAAGTTCAGAATATGTTAGCAGCCCAAAAAAGGCCTTGAAGTACATCTTAGGCCTGCAAAAATGTTGAAAACTTTGGAGGCCCAAAAAAGGGGTTTACAGGCATCCTAGATCCCCTAAAGTCCAGAAAATGTTGGTGGCCCAAAAACTGTGCCAGAGAGCTCTGTATGTACCAAAAACATGTGCAGCCTGAAAGGGGCATTAACCCACATCCTAGACCACTGAAATTCCCAAAAATATATTTGGCACGAAAAATGCATCCTACACCCTGTGAAAGTTCAGAATATGTTAGCAACCCAAAAAAGGCCTTAAATTGCTTCTTAGGTATGCAAACATTTTGAAAACTTTGGAGGCCCAAATAAGGGGTTTACAGGCATCCTAGAACCTCTAAAGTCCAGAAAATGTTGGTGGCCCAGAAACTGTGCCAGAGAGCTCTGTATGTACGAGAAACATGTGCAGCCTGAAAGGGGCATTAACCCACATCCTAGACCATTGAAATTCCCACAAATATTTTGGCCATGAAAAATGCATCCTACACCACTGAAAGTTCAGAATATGTTAGCAGCCCAATAAAGGCCTTAAAGTACATTTTAGGCTTGCAAAAATGTTGACAACTTGAGCTCTGAATGTACCAAAAACATGTGCAGCCTGAAAGGGGCATTAACCCACATCCTAGACCACTGAAATTCCCAAAAATATATTTGCATGAAAAATGCATCCTACACCCCTTAAAGTTGAGAATATGTTAGCAGCCCAAAAAAGGCCTTAAATTGCATCTTAGGTATGCAAAAATGTTGAAAACGTTGGAGGCCCAAAAAAGGGGTTTACAGGCATCCTAGACCCTCTAAAGTCCAGAAAATGTTGGTGGCCCAAAAACTGTGCCAGAGAGCTCTGTATGTACCAAAAACATGTGCAGCCTGAAAGTAGCATTAACCCACATCCTAGACCACTGAAATTCCCACAAATATTTTGTCCACGAAAAATGCATCCTACACCCCTGAAAGTTCAGAATATGTTAGCAGCCCAAAAAAGGCCTTGAAGTACATCTTAGGCTGCAAAAATGTTGAAAACTTTGGAGGCCCAAAAAAGGGGTTTAGATGCATCCTATACCCCTAAAGTCCAGAAAGTGTTGGGTGGCCCAAAAACTGTGCCAGAGAGCTCTGAATGTACCAAAAACATGTGCAGCCTGATAGGGGCATTAACCCACATCTTAGACCACTGAAATTCCCAAAAATATATTTTGCACGAAAAATACATCCTACACCCCTGAAAGTTCAGAATAGGTTATCAGCCCAAAAAAGGCCTTAAAATCCAATATAGGCCTGCAAAAATGGAAAAAATACTTTGGAGGCCCAAAAAAGGGGTTTACAGGCAACCTAGACCCCCTAAAGTCCAGACAATGTTGGTGGACCGAAAACTGTGTCAGAGAGCTCTGAATGTCCCAAAAACATTTCCAGCCTGAAAGGGGCATTAACCCGCATCCTAGACCACTGAAATTTCCAAATATATTTTTGGTACGAAAAAAGCATTCTACACCCCTGAAAGTTCAGAAAATGTTGGCAGCTCAAAAAAAGGCCGTAAAATGCATTTTCGGCATATAAAAATGTTGAAAACTTTGGAGGCCCAAAAAAGGGGTTTACAGGCATCCTATACCCCTAAAGTCCAGAAAGTGTTGGTGGCCCAAAAATTGTGCCAGAGAGCTCTGAATGTACCAAAAACATGTGCAGCCTGATAGGGGCATTAACCCACATCTTAGACCACTGAAATTCCCAAAAATATATTTGGCACGAAAAATACATCCTACCCCCTGAAAGTTCAGAATATGTTAGCAGCCCAAAAAAGGCCTTAAAGTACATTTTAGGCCTGCAAAGAAGTTGAAAACTTTGGAGGCCCAAAAAAGGGTTTACAGGCATCCTAGACCCCCTAAAGTCCAGAAAATGTTGGTGGCCGAAAACTGTGCAAGAGAGCTCTGAATGTCCCAAAAACATGTGCAACCTGAAAGGGCCATTAACCCACATCCTAGACCACTGAAATTCCCAAAAATATATTTGGCACAAAAAATGCATCCTACACCCTATGAAAGTTCAGAATGTGTTAGCAGCCCAAAAAAGGCCTTAAATTGCATATTAGGTATGCAAAAATGTTGAAAACGTTGGAGGCCCAAAAAAGGGATTTACAGGCATCCTAGACCCTCTAAAGTCCAGAAAATGTTGGTGCCCCAAAAACTGTGCCAGAGAGCTCTGTATGTACCAAAAACACGTGCAGCCTGAAAGTAGCATTAACCCACATCCTAGACCACTGAAATTCCCAAAAATATATTTGGCACGAAAAATGCATCCTACACCCTATGAAAGTTTAGAATGTGTTAGCAGCCCAAAAAAGGCCTTAAATTGCATCTTAGGTATGCAAAAAATTTGAAAACGTTGGAGGCCCAAAAAAGGGGTTTACAGGCATCCTAGACCCCCTAAAGTCCAGAAAATGTTGGTGGCCCACAAAACTGTGCCAGAGAGCTCTGTATGTACCAAAAACATGTGCAGCCTGAAAGGGGCATTAACCCACCTCCTAGACCACTGAAATTCCCAAAAATATATTTGGCACGAAAAATACATCCTACACCCCTGAAAGTTCAGAATATGTTAGCAGCCCAAAAAAGGCCTTAAAGTACATCTTAGGCCTGCAAAAATGTTGAAAACTTTGGAAGCCCAAAAAAGGGGTTTACAGGCATCCTAGACCCCCTAAAGTCCAGAAAATGTTGGTGGCCCAAAAACTGTGCCAGAGAGCTCTGTATGTACCAAAAACATGTGCAGCCTGAAAGGGGCATTAACCCACATTCTAGACCACTGAAATTCCAAAAACTATATTTGGCACGAAAAATACATCCTACACCCCTGAAAGTTCAGAATATGTTAGCAGCCCAAAAAAGGATTTAAAGTACATCTTAGGGCTGCAAAAATGTTGAAAACTTTGGAGGCCCAAAAAAGGGCTTTACAGGCATGCTAGACCCCCTAAAGTCCAGAAAATGTTGGTAACCCAAAAACTGTGCCAGAGAGCTCTGAATGTCCCAAAAACATTTGCAGCCTGAAAGGGCCATTAACCCAGATCCTAGACCACTGAAATTCACAAAAATATATTTGGCACGAAAAATGCATCCTACACCCTATGAAAGTTTAGAATGTGTTAGCAGCCCAAAAAAGGCCTTAAATTGCATCTTAGGTATGCAAAAATGTTGAAAACTTTGGAGGCCCAAAAAAGGGGTTTACAGGCATCCTAGACCCCCTAAAGTCCAGAAAATGTTGGTAACCCAAAAACTGTGCCAGAGAGCTCGGAATGTCCCAAAAACATTTGCAGCCTGAAAGGGCCTTTAACCCCCATCCTAGACCACTGAAATTTGAAAAAAATATTTTGGGCATGAAAAATGCATCCTACACCCCTGAAAATTCAGAATATGTTAGCCGCCCAAAAAAGGCCTTAAAATGCATCTTAGGCCTGCAAAGATGTTGAAAACTTTGGAGGGGTTTACAGGCATCCTAGACCCACTAAAGTGTCGAAAATGTTGGTGGCCGAAAACTGTGCCAGAGAGCTCTGAATGTCCCAAAAGCATTTGCAGCCTGAAAGGGCCATTAACCCTCATCCTAGACCACTGAAATTCCCAAAAATATATTTGGCACGAAAAATGCATCCTACACCCTATGAAAGTTCAGAATGTGTTAGCAGCCCAAAAAAGGCCTTAAATTGCATCTTAGGTATGCACGAATGTTGAAAACTTTGGAGGCCCAAAAAAGGGGTTTACAGGCATCCTAGACCCCCTAAAGTCCAGAAAATGTTTGTGGCCCAAAAACTGTGCCAGAGAGCTCTGTATGTACCAAAAACATTTACAGCCTGAAAGGGCCATTAACCCACATCCTAGACCACTGAAATTCCCAAAAATATATTTGCATGAAAAATGCATCCTACACACCTTAAAGTTCAGAATATGTTAGCAGCCCAAAAAAGGCCTTAAATTGCATTTTAGGTATGCAAAAATGTTGAAAACTTTGGAGGCCCAAAAAAGGGGTTTACAGGCATACTAGACCCCCTAAAGTCCAGAAAATGTTGGTGGCCCAAAAACTGTGCCAGAGAGCTCTGAATGTCCCAAAAACATTTGCAACCTGAAAGTGCCATTAATCCGCATCCTAGACCACTGAAATTCCCAAAAATATATTTGCATGAAAAATGCATCCTACACACCTTAAAGTTCAGAATATGTTAGCAGCCCAAAAAAGGCCTTAAAGTACATTTTAGGCTTACAAAAATGTTGGAAACTTGAGCTCTGAATGTACCAAAAACATGTGCAGCCTGAAAGGGGCATTAAACCACATCCTAGACCACTGAAATTCCCAAAAATATATTTGGCACGAAAAATACATCCTACCCCCCGAAAGTTCAGAATATGTTAGCAGCCCAAAAAAGGCCTTAAAGTACATTTTAGGCCTGCAAAGAAGTTGAAAACTTTGGAGGCCCAAAAAAGGGGTTTACAGGCATCCTAGACCCCCTAAAGTCCAGAAAATGTTGGTGGCAGAAAACTGTGCAAGAGAGCTCTGAATGTCCCAAAAACATGTGCAACCTGAAAGGGCCGTTAACCCACATCCTAGACCACTGAAATTCCCAAAAATATATTTGGCACAAAAAATGCATCCTAAGCCCTATGAAAGTTCAGAATGTGTAGCAGCCCAAAAAAGGCCTTAAATTGCATCTTAGGTATGCAAAAATGTTGAAAACGTTGGAGGCCCAAAAAAAGGGGTTTACAGGCATCCTAGACCCTCTAAAGTCCAGAAAATGTTGGTGGCCCAAAAACTGTGCCAGAGAGCTCTGTATGTACCAAAAACATGTGCAGCCTGAAAGTAGCATTAACCCACATCCTAAACCACTGAAATTCCCAAAAATATATTTGGCACGAAAAATGCATCCTACACCCTATGAAAGTTTAGAATGTGTTAGCAGCCCAAAAAAGGCCTTAAATTGCATCTTAGGTATGCAAAAATGTTGAAAACGTTGGAGGCCCAAAAAAGGGGTTTACAGGCATCCTAGACCCCCTAAAGTCCAGGAAATGTTGGTGGCCCAAAAACTGTGCCAGAGAGCTCTGTATGTACCAAAAACATGTGCAGCCTGAAAGGGGCATTAACCCACCTCCGAGACCACTGAAATTCCCAAAAATATATTTGGCACGAAAAATACATCCTACACCCCTGAAAGTTCAGAATATGTTAGCAGCCCAAAAAAGGCCTTAAAGTACATCTTAGGCCTGCAAAAATTTTGAAAACTTTGGATGCCCAAAAAAGGGGTTTACAGGCATCTTAGACCCCCTAAAGTCCAGAAAATGTTGGTGGCCCAAAAACTGACTGTGCCAGAGAGCTCTGTATGTACCAAAAACATGTGCAGCCTGTTAAAGGGGCATTAACCCACATCCTAGACCACTGAAATTCCCAAAAATATATTTGGCACGAAAAATACATCCTACACCCTGTGAAAGTTCAGAATATGTTAGCAGCCCAAAAAAGGCCTTAAATTGCATCTTAGGTATGCAAAAATTTTGAAAACTTTGGAGGCCCAAAAAGGGGTTTACAGGCATCCTAGAACCTCTAAAGTCCAGAAAATGTTGGTGGCCCAGAAACTGTGCCAGAGAGCTCTGTATGTACCAAAAACATGTGCAGCCTGAAAGGGGCATTAACCCACATCCTAGACCACTGAAATTCCCACAAATATTTTGGCCACGAAAAATGCATCCTACACCCCTGAAAGTTCAGAATATGTTAGCAGCCCAAAAAAGGCCTTGAAGTACATCTTAGGCCTGCAAAAATGTTGAAAACTTTGGAGGCCCAAAAAAGGGGTTTACAGGCATCCTAGACCCCCTAAAGTCCAGAAAATGTTGGTGGCCCAAAAACTGTGCCAGAGAGCTCTGTATGTACCAAAAACATGTGCAGCCTGAAAGGGGCATTAACCCACATCCTAGACCACTGAAATTCCCAAAAATATATTTGGCACGAAAAATGCATCCTACACCCTGTGAAAGTTCAGAATATGTTAGCAACCCAAAAAAGGCCTTAAATTGCTTCTTAGGTATGCAAACATTTTGAAAACTTTGGAGGCCCAAAAAAGGAGTTTACAGGCATCCTAGAACCTCTAAAGTCCAGAAAATGTTGGTGGCCCAGAAACTGTGCCAGAGAGCTCTGTATGTACGAGAAACATGTGCAGCCTGAAAGGGGCATTAACCCACATCCTAGACCATTGAAATTCCCACAAATATTTTGGCCATGAAAAATGCATCCTACACCACTGAAAGTTCAGAATATGTTAGCAGCCCAAAAAAGGCCTTAAAGTACATTTTAGGCTTGCAAAAATGTTGAAAACTTGAGCTCTGAATGTACCAAAAACATGTGCAGCCTGAAAGGGGCATTAACCCACATCCTAGACCACTGAAATTCCCAAAAATATATTTGCATGAAAAATGCATCCTACACCCCTTAAAGTTGAGAATATGTTAGCAGCCCAAAAAAGGCCTTAAATTGCATCTTAGGTATGCAAAAATGTTGAAAACGTTGGAGGCCCAAAAAAGGGGTTTACAGGCATCCTAGACCCCCTAAAGTCCAGAAAATGTTGGTGGCCCAAAAACTGTGCCAAAGAGCTCTGTATGTACCAAAAACATGTGCAGCCTGAAAGGGGCATTAACCCACCTCCTAGACCACTGAAATTCCCAAAAATATATTTGGCTCGAAAAATACATCCTACACCCCTGAAAGTTCAGAATATGTTACAGCCCAAAAAAGGCCTTAAAATGCATTTTAGGCCTGCAAAGATGTTGAAAACTTTGGAGGCCCAAAAAAGGGGTTTACAGGCATCCTAGACCCCCTAAAGTCCAGAAAATGTTGGTGGCCGAAAACTGTGCAAGAGAGCTATGAATGTCCCAAAAACATGTGCAACCTGAAAGTCGCATTAACCCACATCCTAGACCACTGAAATGCCCAAAAATAGATTTGGCACGAAAAATGAATCCTACACCCTATGAAAGTTCAGAATGTGTTAGCAGCCCAAAAAAGGCCTTAAATTGCATCTTAGGTATGCAAAAATGTTGAAAACGTTGGAGGCCCAAAAAAAGGGGTTTACAGGCATCCTAGACCCCCTAAAGTCCAGGAAATGTTGGTGGCCCAAAAACTGTGCCAGAGAGCTCTGTATGTACCAAAAACATGTGCAGCCTGAAAGGGGCATTAACCCACCTCCGAGACCACTGAAATTCCCACAAATATTTTGGCCACGAAAAATGCATCCTACACCCCTGAAAGTTCAGAATATGTTAGCAGCCCAAAAAAGGCCTTAAAGTACATCTTAGGCCTGCAAAAATTTTGAAAACTTTGGATGCCCAAAAAAGGGGTTTACAGGCATCTTAGACCCCCTAAAGTCCAGAAAATGTTGGTGGCCCAAAAACTGACTGTGCCAGAGAGCTCTGTATGTACCAAAATCATGTGCAGCCTGTTAAAGGGGCATTAACCCACATCCTAGACCACTGAAATTCCCAAAAATATATTTGGCATGAAAAATACATCCTACACCCTGTGAAAGTTCAGAATATGTTAGCAGCCCAAAAAAGGCCTTAAATTGCATCTTAGGTATGCAAAAATTTTGAAAACTTTGGAGGCCCAAAAAGGGGTTTACAGGCATCCTAGAACCTCGAAAGTCCAGAAAATGTTGGTGGCCCAGAAACTGTGCCAGAGAGCTCTGTATGTACCAAAAACATGTGCAGCCTGAAAGGGGCATTAACCCACATCCTAGACCACTGAAATTCCCACAAATATTTTGGCCACGAAAAATGCATCCTACACCCCTGAAAGTTCAGAATATGTTAGCAGCCCAAAAAAGGCCTTGAAGTACATCTTAGGCCTGCAAAAATGTTGAAAACTTTGGAGGCCCAAAAAAGGGGTTTACAGGCATCCTAGATCCCCTAAAGTCCAGAAAATGTTGGTGGCCCAAAAACTGTGCCAGAGAGCTCTGTATGTACCAAAAACATGTGCAGCCTGAAAGGGGCATTAACCCACATCCTAGACCACTGAAATTCCCAAAAATATATTTGGCACGAAAAATGCATCCTACACCCTGTGAAAGTTCAGAATATGTTAGCAACCCAAAAAAGGCCTTAAATTGCTTCTTAGGTATGCAAACATTTTGAAAACTTTGGAGGCCCAAATAAGGGGTTTACAGGCATCCTAGAACCTCTAAAGTCCAGAAAATGTTGGTGGCCCAGAAACTGTGCCAGAGAGCTCTGTATGTACGAGAAACATGTGCAGCCTGAAAGGGGCATTAACCCACATCCTAGACCATTGAAATTCCCACAAATATTTTGGCCATGAAAAATGCATCCTACACCACTGAAAGTTCAGAATATGTTAGCAGCCCAAAAAAGGCCTTAAAGTACATTTTAGGCTTGCAAAAATGTTGAAAACTTGAGCTCTGAATGTACCAAAAACATGTGCAGCCTGAAAGGGGCATTAACCCACATCCTAGACCACTGAAATTCCCAAAAATATATTTGCATGAAAAATGCATCCTACACCCCTTAAAGTTGAGAATATGTTAGCAGCCCAAAAAAGGCCTTAAATTGCATCTTAGGTATGCAAAAATGTTGAAAACGTTGGAGGCCCAAAAAAGGGGTTTACAGGCATCCTAGACCCCCTAAAGTCCAGAAAATGTTGGTGGCCCAAAAACTGTGCCAAAGAGCTCTGTATGTACCAAAAACATGTGCAGCCTGAAAGGGGCATTAACCCACCTCCTAGACCACTGAAATTCCCAAAAATATATTTGGCTCGAAAAATACATCCTACACCCCTGAAAGTTCAGAATATGTTACAGCCCAAAAAAGGCCTTAAAATGCATTTTAGGCCTGCAAAGATGTTGAAAACTTTGGAGGCCCAAAAAAGGGGTTTACAGGCATCCTAGACCCCCTAAAGTCCAGAAAATGTTGGTGGCCGAAAACTGTGCAAGAGAGCTATGAATGTCCCAAAAACATGTGCAACCTGAAAGTCGCATTAACCCACATCCTAGACCACTGAAATGCCCAAAAATAGATTTGGCACGAAAAATGAATCCTACACCCTATGAAAGTTCAGAATGTGTTAGCAGCCCAAAAAAGGCCTTAAATTGCATCTTAGGTATGCAAAAATGTTGAAAACGTTGGAGGCCCAAAAAAAGGGGTTTACAGGCATCCTAGACCCCCTAAAGTCCAGGAAATGTTGGTGGCCCAAAAACTGTGCCAGAGAGCTCTGTATGTACCAAAAACATGTGCAGCCTGAAAGGGGCATTAACCCACCTCCGAGACCACTGAAATTCCCACAAATATTTTGGCCACGAAAAATGCATCCTACACCCCTGAAAGTTCAGAATATGTTAGCAGCCCAAAAAAGGCCTTAAAGTACATCTTAGGCCTGCAAAAATTTTGAAAACTTTGGATGCCCAAAAAAGGGGTTTACAGGCATCTTAGACCCCCTAAAGTCCAGAAAATGTTGGTGGCCCAAAAACTGACTGTGCCAGAGAGCTCTGTATGTACCAAAATCATGTGCAGCCTGTTAAAGGGGCATTAACCCACATCCTAGACCACTGAAATTCCCAAAAATATATTTGGCACGAAAAATACATCCTACACCCTGTGAAAGTTCAGAATATGTTAGCAGCCCAAAAAAGGCCTTAAATTGCATCTTAGGTATGCAAAAATTTTGAAAACTTTGGAGGCCCAAAAAGGGGTTTACAGGCATCCTAGAACCTCGAAAGTCCAGAAAATGTTGGTGGCCCAGAAACTGTGCCAGAGAGCTCTGTATGTACCAAAAACATGTGCAGCCTGAAAGGGGCATTAACCCACATCCTAGACCACTGAAATTCCCACAAATATTTTGGCCACGAAAAATGCATCCTACACCCCTGAAAGTTCAGAATATGTTAGCAGCCCAAAAAAGGCCTTGAAGTACATCTTAGGCCTGCAAAAATGTTGAAAACTTTGGAGGCCCAAAAAAGGGGTTTACAGGCATCCTAGATCCCCTAAAGTCCAGAAAATGTTGGTGGCCCAAAAACTGTGCCAGAGAGCTCTGTATGTACCAAAAACATGTGCAGCCTGAAAGGGGCATTAACCCACATCCTAGACCACTGAAATTCCCAAAAATATATTTGGCACGAAAAATGCATCCTACACCCTGTGAAAGTTCAGAATATGTTAGCAACCCAAAAAAGGCCTTAAATTGCTTCTTAGGTATGCAAACATTTTGAAAACTTTGGAGGCCCAAATAAGGGGTTTACAGGCATCCTAGAACCTCTAAAGTCCAGAAAATGTTGGTGGCCCAGAAACTGTGCCAGAGAGCTCTGTATGTACGAGAAACATGTGCAGCCTGAAAGGGGCATTAACCCACATCCTAGACCATTGAAATTCCCACAAATATTTTGGCCATGAAAAATGCATCCTACACCACTGAAAGTTCAGAATATGTTAGCAGCCCAAAAAAGGCCTTAAAGTACATTTTAGGCTTGCAAAAATGTTGACAACTTGAGCTCTGAATGTACCAAAAACATGTGCAGCCTGAAAGGGGCATTAACCCACATCCTAGACCACTGAAATTCCCAAAAATATATTTGCATGAAAAATGCATCCTACACCCCTTAAAGTTGAGAATATGTTAGCAGCCCAAAAAAGGCCTTAAATTGCATCTTAGGTATGCAAAAATGTTGAAAACGTTGGAGGCCTAAAAAAGGGGTTTACAGGCATCCTAGACCCTCTAAAGTCCAGAAAATGTTGGTAGCCCAAAAACTGTGCCAGAGAGCTCTGTATGTACCAAAAACATGTGCAGCCTGAAAGTAGCATTAACCCACATCCTAGACCACTGAAATTCCCACAAATATTTTGTCCACGAAAAATGCATCCTACACCCCTGAAAGTTCAGAATATGTTAGCAGCCCAAAAAAGGCCTTGAAGTACATCTTAGGCTGCAAAAATGTTGAAAACTTTGGAGGCCCAAAAAAGGGGTTTAGATGCATCCTATACCCCTAAAGTCCAGAAAGTGTTGGGTGGCCCAAAAACTGTGCCAGAGAGCTCTGAATGTACCAAAAACATGTGCAGCCTGATAGGGGCATTAACCCACATCTTAGACCACTGAAATTCCCAAAAATATATTTTGCACGAAAAATACATCCTACACCCCTGAAAGTTCAGAATAGGTTATCAGCCCAAAAAAGGCCTTAAAATCCAATATAGGCCTGCAAAAATGGAAAAAATACTTTGGAGGCCCAAAAAAGGGGTTTACAGGCAACCTAGACCCCCTAAAGTCCAGACAATGTTGGTGGACCGAAAACTGTGTCAGAGAGCTCTGAATGTCCCAAAAACATTTGCAGCCTGAAAGGGGCATTAACCCGCATCCTAGACCACTGAAATTTCCAAATATATTTTTGGTACGAAAAAAGCATCCTACACCCCTGAAAGTTCAGAAAATGTTGGCAGCTCAAAAAAAGGCCGTAAAATGCATTTTCGGCCTATAAAAATGCTGAAAACTTTGGAGGCCCAAAAAAGGGGTTTACAGGCATCCTATACCCCTAAAGTCCAGAAAGTGTTGGTGGCCCAACAATTGTGCCAGAGAGCTCTGAATGTACCAAAAACATGTGCAGCCTGATAGGGGCATTAACCCACATCTTAGACCACTGAAATTCCCAAAAATATATTTGGCCCGAAAAATACATCCTACCCCCTGAAAGTTCAGAATATGTTAGCAGCCCAAAAAAGGCCTTAAAGTACATTTTAGGCCTGCAAAGAAGTTGAAAACTTTGGAGGCCCAAAAAAGGGTTTACAGGCATCCTAGACCCCCTAAAGTCCAGAAAATGTTGGTGGCCGAAAACTGTGCAAGAGAGCTCTGAATGTCCCAAAAACATGTGCAACCTGAAAGGGCCATTAACCCACATCCTAGACCACTGAAATTCCCAAAAATATATTTGGCACAAAAAATGCATCCTACACCCTATGAAAGTTCAGAATGTGTTAGCAGCCCAAAAAAGGCCTTAAATTGCATATTAGGTATGCAAAAATGTTGAAAACGTTGGAGGCCCAAAAAAGGGATTTACAGGCATCCTAGACCCTCTAAAGTCCAGAAAATGTTGGTGGCCGAAAACTGTGCAAGAGAGCTATGAATGTCCCAAAAACATGTGCAACCTGAAAGTAGCATTAACCCACATCCTAGACCACTGAAATGCCCAAAAATAGATTTGGCACGAAAAATGAATCCTACACCCTATGAAAGTTCAGAATGTGTTAGCAGCCCAAAAAAGGCCTTAAATTGCATCTTAGGTATGCAAAAATGTTGAAAACGTTGGAGGCCCAAAAAAAGGGGTTTACAGGCATCCTAGACCCCCTAAAGTCCAGGAAATGTTGGTGGCCCAAAAACTGTGCCAGAGAGCTCTGTATGTACCAAAAACATGTGCAGCCTGAAAGGGGCATTAACCCACCTCCGAGACCACTGAAATTCCCACAAATATTTTGGCCACAAAAAATGCATCCTACACCCCTGAAAGTTCAGAATATGTTAGCAGCCCAAAAAAGGCCTTGAAGTACATCTTAGGCCTGCAAAAATGTTGAAAACTTTGGAGGCCCAAAAAAGGGGTTTACAGGCATCCTAGATCCCCTAAAGTCCAGAAAATGTTGGTGGCCCAAAAACTGTGCCAGAGAGCTCTGTATGTACCAAAAACATGTGCAGCCTGAAAGGGGCATTAACCCACATCCTAGACCACTGAAATTCCCACAAATATTTTGGCCACGAAAAATGCATCCTACACCCCTGAAAGTTCAGAATATGTTAGCAGCCCAAAAAAGGCCTTGAAGTACATCTTAGGCCTGCAAAAATGTTGAAAACTTTGGAGGCCCAAAAAAGGGGTTTACAGGCATCCTAGATCCCCTAAAGTCCAGAAAATGTTGGTGGCCCAAAAACTGTGCCAGAGAGCTCTGTATGTACCAAAAACATGTGCAGCCTGAAAGGGGCATTAACCCACATCCTAGACCACTGAAATTCCCAAAAATATATTTGGCACGAAAAATGCATCCTACACCCTGTGAAAGTTCAGAATATGTTAGCAACCCAAAAAAGGCCTTAAATTGCTTCTTAGGTATGCAAACATTTTGAAAACTTTGGAGGCCCAAATAAGGGGTTTACAGGCATCCTAGAACCTCTAAAGTCCAGAAAATGTTGGTGGCCCAGAAACTGTGCCAGAGAGCTCTGTATGTACGAGAAACATGTGCAGCCTGAAAGGGGCATTAACCCACATCCTAGACCATTGAAATTCCCACAAATATTTTGGCCATGAAAAATGCATCCTACACCACTGAAAGTTCAGAATATGTTAGCAGCCCAAAAAAGGCCTTAAAGTACATTTTAGGCTTGCAAAAATGTTGACAACTTGAGCTCTGAATGTACCAAAAACATGTGCAGCCTGAAAGGGGCATTAACCCACATCCTAGACCACTGAAATTCCCAAAAATATATTTGCATGAAAAATGCATCCTACACCCCTTAAAGTTGAGAATATGTTAGCAGCCCAAAAAAGGCCTTAAATTGCATCTTAGGTATGCAAAAATGTTGAAAACGTTGGAGGCCTAAAAAAGGGGTTTACAGGCATCCTAGACCCTCTAAAGTCCAGAAAATGTTGGTGGCCCAAAAACTGTGCCAGAGAGCTCTGTATGTACCAAAAACATGTGCAGCCTGAAAGTAGCATTAACCGACATCCTAGACCACTGAAATTCCCACAAATATTTTGTCCACGAAAAATGCATCCTACACCCCTGAAAGTTCAGAATATGTTAGCAGCCCAAAAAAGGCCTTGAAGTACATCTTAGGCTGCCAAAATGTTGAAAACTTTGGAGGCCCAAAAAAGGGGTTTAGATGCATCCTATACCCCTAAAGTCCAGAAAGTGTTGGGTGGCCCAAAAACTGTGCCAGAGAGCTCTGAATGTACCAAAAACATGTGCAGCCTGATAGGGGCATTAAACCACATCTTAGACCACTGAAATTCCCAAAAATATATTTTGCACGAAAAATACATCCTACACCCCTGAAAGTTCAGAATAGGTTATCAGCCCATAAAAGACCTTAAAATCCAATATAGGCCTGCAAAAATGGAAAAAATACTTTGGAGGCCCAAAAAAGGGGTTTACAGGCAACCTAGACCCCCTAAAGTCCAGACAATGTTGGTGGACCGAAAACTGTGTCAGAGAGCTCTGAATTTCCCAAAAACATTTGCAGCCTGAAAGGGGCATTAACCCGCATCCTAGACCACTGAAATTTCCAAATATATTTTTGGTACGAAAAAAGCATCCTACACCCCTGAAAGTTCAGAAAATGTTGGCAGCTCAAAAAAAGGCTGTAAAATGCATTTTCGGCCTATAAAAATGTTGAAAACTTTGGAGGCCCAAAAAAGGGGTTTACAGGCATCCTATACCCCTAAAGTCCAGAAAGTGTTGGTGGCCCAAAAATTGTGCCAGAGAGCTCTGAATGTACCAAAAACATGTGCAGCCTGATAGGGGCATTAACCCACATCTTAGACCACTGAAATTCCCAAAAATATATTTGGCACGAAAAATACATCCTACCCCCTGAAAGTTCAGAATATGTTAGCAGCCCAAAAAAGGCCTTAAAGTACATTTTAGGCCTGCAAAGAAGTTGAAAACTTTGGAGGCCCAAAAAAGGGTTTACAGGCATCCTAGACCCCCTAAAGTCCAGAAAATGTTGGTGGCCGAAAACTGTGCAAGAGAGCTCTGAATGTCCCAAAAACATGTGCAACCTGAAAGGGCCATTAACCCACATCCTAGACCACTGAAATTCCCAAAAATATATTTGGCACAAAAAATGCATCCTACACCCTATGAAAGTTCAGAATGTGTTAGCAGCCCAAAAAAGGCCTTAAATTGCATATTAGGTATGCAAAAATGTTGAAAACGTTGGAGGCCCAAAAAAGGGATTTACAGGCATCCTAGACCCTCTAAAGTCCAGAAAATGTTGGTGCCCCAAAAACTGTGCCAGAGAGCTCTGTATGTACCAAAAACATGTGCAGCCTGAAAGTAGCATTAACCCACATCCTAGACCACTGAAATTCCCAAAAATATATTTGGCACGAAAAATGCATCCTACACCCTATGAAAGTTTAGAATGTGTTAGCAGCCCAAAAAAGGCCTTAAATTGCATCTTAGGTATGCAAAAAATTTGAAAATGTTGGAGGCCCAAAAAAGGGGTTTACAGGCATCCTAGACCCCCTAAAGTCCAGAAAATGTTGGTGGCCCACAAAACTGTGCCAGAGAGCTCTGTATGTACCAAAAACATGTGCAGCCTGAAAGGGGCATTAACCCACCTCCTAGACCACTGAAATTCCCAAAAATATATTTGGCACGAAAAATACATCCTACACCCCTGAAAGTTCAGAATATGTTAGCAGCCCAAAAAAGGCCTTGAAGTACATCTTAGGCCTGCAAAAATGTTGAAAACTTTGGAGGCCCAAAAAAGGGGTTTACAGGCATCCTAGATCCCCTAAAGTCCAGAAAATGTTGATGTCCCAAAAACTGTGCCAGAGAGCTCTGTATGTACCAAAAACATGTGCAGCCTGAAAGGGGCATTAACCCACATCCTAGACCACTGAAATTCCCAAAAATATATTTGGCACGAAAAATGCATCCTACACCCTGTGAAAGTTCAGAATATGTTAGCAACCCAAAAAAGGCCTTAAATTGCTTCTTAGGTATGCAAACATTTTGAAAACTTTGGAGGCCCAAATAAGGGGTTTACAGGCATCCTAGAACCTCTAAAGTCCAGAAAATGTTGGTGGCCCAGAAACTGTGCCAGAGAGCTCTGTATGTACGAGAAACATGTGCAGCCTGAAAGGGGCATTAACCCACATCCTAGACCATTGAAATTCCCACAAATATTTTGGCCATGAAAAATGCATCCTACACCACTGAAAGTTCAGAATATGTTAGCAGCCCAAAAAAGGCCTTAAAGTACATTTTAGGCTTGCAAAAATGTTGACAACTTGAGCTCTGAATGTACCAAAAACATGTGCAGCCTGAAAGGGGCATTAACCCACATCCTAGACCACTGAAATTCCCAAAAATATCTTTGCATGAAAAATGCATCCTACACCCCTTAAAGTTGAGAATATGTTAGCAGCCCAAAAAAGGCCTTAAATTGCATCTTAGGTATGCAAAAATGTTGAAAACGTTGGAGGCCCAAAAAAGGGGTTTACAGGCATCCTAGACCCTCTAAAGTCCAGAAAATGTTGGTGGCCCACAAACTGTGCCAGAGAGCTCTGTATGTACCAAAAACATGTGCAGCCTGAAAGTAGCATTAACCCACATCCTAGACCACTGAAATTCCCACAAATATTTTGTCCACGAAAAATGCATCCTACACCCCTGAAAGTTCAGAATATGTTAGCAGCCCAAAAAAGGCCTTGAAGTACATCTTAGGCTGCAAAAATGTTGAAAACTTTGGAGGCCCAAAAAAGGGGTTTAGATGCATCCTCTACCCCTAAAGTCCAGAAAGTGTTGGGTGGCCCAAAAACTGTGCCAGAGAGCTCTGAATGTACCAAAAACATGTGCAGCCTGATAGGGGCATTAACCCACATCTTAGACCACTGAAATTCCCAAAAATATATTTTGCACGAAAAATACATCCTACACCCCTGAAAGTTCAGAATAGGTTATCAGCCCAAAAAAGGCCTTAAAATCCAATATAGGCCTGCAAAAATGGAAAAAATACTTTGGAGGCCCAAAAAAGGGGTTTACAGGCAACCTAGACCCCCTAAAGTCCAGACAATGTTGATGGACCGAAAACTGTGTCAGAGAGCTCTGAATGTCCCAAAAACATTTGCAGCCTGAAAGGGGCATTAACCCGCATCCTAGACCACTGAAATTTCCAAATATATTTTTGGTACGAAAAAAGCATCCTACACCCCTGAAAGTTCAGAAAATGTTGGCAGCTCAAAAAAAGGCCGTAAAATGCATTTTCGGCCTATAAAAATGTTGAAAACTTTGGAGGCCCAAAAAAGGGGTTTACAGGCATCCTATACCCCTAAAGTCCAGAAAGTGTTGGTGGCCCAAAAATTGTGCCAGAGAGCTCTGAATGTACCAAAAACATGTGCAGCCTGATAGGGGCATTAACCCACATCTTAGACCACTGAAATTCCCAAAGATATATTTGGCACGAAAAATACATCCTACCCCCTGAAAGTTCAGAATATGTTAGCAGCCCAAAAAAGGCCTTAAAGTACATTTTAGGCCTGCAAAGAAGTTGAAAACTTTGGAGGCCCAAAAAAGGGTTTACAGGCATCCTAGACCCCCTAAAGTCCAGAAAATGTTGGTGGCCGAAAACTGTGCAAGAGAGCTCTGAATGTCCCAAAAACATGTGCAACCTGAAAGGGCCATTAACCCACATCCTAGACCACTGAAATTCCCAAAAATATATTTGGCACAAAAAATGCATCCTACACCCTATGAAAGTTCAGAATGTGTTAGCAGCCCAAAAAAGGCCTTAAATTGCATATTAGGTATGCAAAAATGTTGAAAACGTTGGAGGCCCAAAAAAGGGATTTACAGGCATCCTAGACCCTCTAAAGTCCAGAAAATGTTGGTGCCCCAAAAACTGTGCCAGAGAGCTCTGTATGTACCAAAAACATGTGCAGCCTGAAAGTAGCATTAACCCACATCCTAGACCACTGAAATTCCCAAAAATATATTTGGCACGAAAAATGCATCCTACACCCTATGAAAGTTTAGAATGTGTTAGCAGCCCAAAAAAGGCCTTAAATTGCATCTTAGGTATGCAAAAAATTTGAAAACGTTGGAGGCCCAAAAAAGGGGTTTACAGGCATCCTAGACCCCCTAAAGTCCAGAAAATGTTGGTGGCCCACAAAACTGTGCCAGAGAGCTCTGTATGTACCAAAAACATGTGCAGCCTGAAAGGGGCATTAACCCACCTCCTAGACCACTGAAATTCCCAAAAATATATTTGGCACGAAAAATACATCCTACACCCCTGAAAGTTCAGAATATGTTAGCAGCCCAAAAAAGGCCTTAAAGTACATCTTAGGCCTGCAAAAATGTTGAAAACTTTGGAAGCCCAAAAAAGGGGTTTACAGGCATCCTAGACCCCCTAAAGTCCAGAAAATGTTGGTGGCCCAAAAACTGTGCCAGAGAGCTCTGTATGTACCAAAAACATGTGCAGCCTGAAAGGGGCATTAACCCACATTCTAGACCACTGAAATTCCAAAAACTATATTTGGCACGAAAAATACATCCTACACCCCTGAAAGTTCAGAATATGTTAGCAGCCCAAAAAAGGATTTAAAGTACATCTTAGGGCTGCAAAAATGTTGAAAACTTTGGAGGCCCAAAAAAGGGCTTTACAGGCATGCTAGACCCCCTAAAGTCCAGAAAATGTTGGTAACCCAAATCTGTGCCAGAGAGCTCTGAATGTCCCAAAAACATTTGCAGCCTGAAAGGGCCATTAACCCAGATCCTAGACCACTGAAATTCACAAAAATATATTTGGCACGAAAAATGCATCCTACACCCTATGAAAGTTTAGAATGTGTTAGCAGCCCAAAAAAGGCCTTAAATTGCATCTTAGGTATGCAAAAATGTTGAAAACTTTGGAGGCCCAAAAAAGGGGTTTACAGGCATCCTAGACCCCCTAAAGTCCAGAAAATGTTGGTAACCCAAAAACTGTGCCAGAGAGCTCGGAATGTCCCAAAAACATTTGCAGCCTGAAAGGGCCTTTAACCCCCATCCTAGACCACTGAAATTTGAAAAAAATATTTTGGGCATGAAAAATGCATCCTACACCCCTGAAAATTCAGAATATGTTAGCCGCCCAAAAAAGGCCTTAAAATGCATCTTAGGCCTGCAAAGATGTTGAAAACTTTGGAGGCCCAAAAAAGGGGTTTACAGGCATCCTAGACCCACTAAAGTGTAGAAAATGTTGGTGGCCGAAAACTGTGCCAGAGAGCTCTGAATGTCCCAAAAGCATTTGCAGCCTGAAAGGGCCATTAACCCTCATCCTAGACCACTGAAATTCCCAAAAATATATTTGGCACGAAAAATGCATCCTACACCCTATGAAAGTTCAGAATGTGTTAGCAGCCCAAAAAAGGCCTTAAATTGCATCTTAGGTATGCACGAATGTTGAAAACTTTGGAGGCCCAAAAAAGGGGTTTACAGGCATCCTAGACCCCCTAGAGTCCAGAAAATGTTGGTGGCCCAAAAACTGTGCCAGAGAGCTCTGAATGTCCCAAAAACATTTGCAACTTGAAAGTGCCATTAATCCGCATCCTAGACCACTGAAATTCCCAAAAATATATTTGCATGAAAAATGCATCCTACACACCTTAAAGTTCAGAATATGTTAGCAGCCCAAAAAAGGCCTTAAAGTACATTTTAGGCTTACAAAAATGTTGGAAACTTGAGCTCTGAATGTACCAAAAACATGTGCAGCCTGAAAGGGGCATTAAACCACATCCTAGACCACTGAAATTCCCAAAAATATATTTGGCACGAAAAATACATCCTACCCCCCGAAAGTTCAGAATATGTTAGCAGCCCAAAAAAGGCCTTAAAGTACATTTTAGGCCTGCAAAGAAGTTGAAAACTTTGGAGGCCCAAAAAAGGGGTTTACAGGCATCCTAGACCCCCTAAAGTCCAGAAAATGTTGGTGGCAGAAAACTGTGCAAGAGAGCTCTGAATGTCCCAAAAACATGTGCAACCTGAAAGGGCCATTAACCCACATCCTAGACCACTGAAATTCCCAAAAATATATTTGGCACAAAAAATGCATCCTACGCCCTATGAAAGTTCAGAATGTGTAGCAGCCCAAAAAAGGCCTTAAATTGCATCTTAGGTATGCAAAAATGTTGAAAACATTGGAGGCCCAAAAAAAGGGGTTTACAGGCATCCTAGACCCTCTAAAGTCCAGAAAATGTTGGTGGCCCAAAAACTGTGCCAGAGAGCTCTGTATGTACCAAAAACATGTGCAGCCTGAAAGTAGCATTAACCCACATCCTAAACCATTGAAATTCCCAAAAATATATTTGGCACGAAAAATGCATCCTACACCCTATGAAAGTTTAGAATGTGTTAGCAGCCCAAAAAAGGCCTTAAATTGCATCTTAGGTATGCAAAAATTTTGAAAATGTTGGAGGCCCAAAAAAGGGGTTTACAGGCATCCCAGACCCCCTAAAGTCCAGAAAATGTTGGTGGCCCAAAAACTGTGCCAGAGAGCTCTGTATGTACCAAAAACATGTGCCGCCTGAAAGGGGCATTAACCCACCTCCTAGACGACTGAAATTCCCAAAAATATATTTGGCACGAAAAATACATCCTACACCCCTGAAAGTCCAGATTATTTTAGCACTCCAAAAAAGGCCTTAAAGTACATCTTACGCCTGCAAAAATGTTGAAAACTTTGGAGGCCCAAAAAAGGGGTTTACAGGCATGCTAGACCCCCTAAAGTCCAGAAAATGTTGGTAACCCAAAAACTGTGCCAGAGAGCTCTGAATGTCCCAAAAACATTTGCAGCCTGAAAGGGCCATTAACCCAGATCCTAGACCACTGAAATTCCCAAAAATATATTTGGCACGAAAAATACATCCTACACCCCTGAAAGTTCAGAATATGTTAGCAGCCCAAAAAAGGACTTATAGTACATTTTAGGCCTGCAAAAATGTTGAATATTTTGGAGGCCCAAAAAAGGGGTTTACAGTCATCCTACACCCCCTAAAGTCCTGAAAATGTTGGAGGCCGAAAACTGTGCCAGAGAGCTCTGAATGTCCCAAAAACATTTTCAGCATGAAAGGGCCATTAACCCACATCCTAGACCACTGAAATTCCCAAAAATATATTTGGCACGAAAAATGCATCCTACACCCTATGAAAGTTTAGAATGTGTTAGCAGCCCAAAAAAGGCCTTAAATTGCATCTTAGGTATGCAAAAATTTTGAAAATGTTGGAGGCCCAAAAAAGGGGTTTACAGGCATCCCAGACCCCCTAAAGTCCAGAAAATGTTGGTGGCCCAAAAACTGTGCCAGAGAGCTCTGTATGTACCAAAAACATGTGCCGCCTGAAAGGGGCATTAACCCACCTCCTAGACCACTGAAATTCCCAAAAATATATTTGGCACGAAAAATACATCCTACACCCCTGAAAGTCCAGAATATTTTAGCACTCCAAAAAAGGCCTTAAAGTACATCTTAGGCCTGCAAAAATGTTGAAAACTTTGGATGCCCAAAAAAGGGGTTCACAGGCATGCTAGACCCCCTAAAGTCCAGAAAATGTTGGTAACCCAAAAACTGTGCCAGAGAGCTCTGTATGTACCAAAAACATGTGCAGCCTGAAAGGGGCATTAACCCACAACCTAGGCCACTGAAATTCCCACAAATATTTTGGCCACGAAAAATGCATCCTACACCCATGAAAGTTCAGAATATGTTAGTAGCCCAAAAAAGGCCTTGAAGTACATCTTAGGCCTGCAAAAGTGTTGAAAACTTTGGAGGCCCAAAAAGGGGTTTTACAGGCATCCTAGACCCCCTAAAGTCCAGAAAATGTTGGTGGCCCAAAAACTGTGCCAGAGAGCTCTGTATGTACCAAAAAACATGTGCAGACTGAAAGGGGCATTAACCCACATCCTAGACCACTGAAATTCCCAAAAATATATTTGGCACGAAAAATGCATCCTACACCCTGTGAAAGTTCAGAATATGTTAGCAACCCAAAAAAGGCCTTAAATTGCTTCTTAGGTATGCAAAAATTTTGAAAACTTTGGAGGCCCAAAAAAGGGGTTTACAGGCATCCTAGAACCTCTAAAGTCCAGAAAATGTTGGTGGCCCAGAAACTGTGCCAGAGAGCTCTGTATGTACCAGAAACGGTTCCTAGACATAAAATCGAAATCAATAAAATCGAAAGTCAAAATGTCGAAAAAATAATCTCGAAAAAAAAAAAGTCGAATTTTTTTTTAATATGTTTTTTATTCGAAATGGGGGGGTTCCCCCCCCAACCCCCCTTTTTTTCTATTTTTTTTTTTATTTTACCCCTTTTTTTTACTTACCAAACCCAAAAAAAATATATAAATAATAAAAAAACAAATTCGACTTTTTTTTTTTCGACATTATTGATTCGACTTTTTTGTCATTCGACTTTATTTTTTCGATATTATGACTGGACACCACCAGAAACATGTGCAGCCTGAAAGGGGCATTAACCCTCATCCTAGACCACTGAAATTCCCAAAAATATATTTGGCTTGAAAAATGCATCCTACACCCTATGAAAGTTCAGAATATGTTAGCAGCCCAAAAAGGGCCTTAAAATGCATCTTAGGGATCCACCAGGGGGCGCCGAGATGCACTGACGCATCCGCACTGGTCTCCTCCAAAGGGCACCGTAAGAGGGACCTGAGCCCCCCCCAGACCCCTAGGAGTGCAGTGTTGACCCCCCCCGCGGACCACTGACTCAGCGGAGCCCCCGCGGACCCCAACTCTGATCTCCCGGCGTGGAGATTTCGCCGAGATCGGACCCTCGGAAAGAGGAGGGAGGAGGAGCTCCGCCTTCCCCCGCGCCGCGGCTCCGCAGGAAGTAACGGAGAGCCGCGGCTTGGACAGGCCCCGCGGGTGCTTCCCCCCCCTCCACACCGAATTTCCCTGGGGCGGATCCCGCCTCCCCAGGGCCCCGAGCGGGACCGCATAAGGCCTCGAGCAGTACACGGCTCAGACCGGGAGAGGGAGTGAGCCCAGCCTCCCCCAGCATCGCGACCCCTTGCGCGGGGCGCCGGCAAGCCGCGGCCTATGTGAGGCCTACACCACAGCCGGTCGGCGCGGAAGAGCGCCCCCCCGCTTCCCCCTGGACCTCGTAGCGGGGGCTTACGAATCCTCCTGAATCCGGACAAGATCACGCAGTGCTCCGGGCTGCTCCCCGCTTCACCGGCTGATCGAGCCTCCCCCGAGCCCACCGCTGGACTGTGGAGCTGGCGCAGGAGTGCACTCAGGAGGCACGACCTGCCCCCCAAGATCTTCAACCCCATCGACGGCCGTGGGGCCAGTCTTCATCGGGGACCCCCAGAGGCGGAGGCCCCCGCAAAGGTGCCCACGACAACCCCTCCACCCCTCCCCAGGCGGGCCTTCCCACACAGATTGGGAGCCGCACGACGGGAGCTCAGGGGCGAAGGCGCCCCAAATCAACAACCTGCAATCAGCTTCACGGAGAAAGGGATACCCCCCCGGGCCAACCACAGCGTTTATCGAAGGACTCCAAAATAGTGACCACAAAGGCTTGAATCAAACCCGGGACGAGGAGTGATAGGCCTGTATCGGCTGTGCCTTGGAGACTTGGCCTGAGCAACCTTCCGCTGCCCTCCCCCTGGTGTAATCTGGTGACCCGACGGTACTGCCCATAGGGCCTAGGGCATTAGGCAGAGGATCCCGTGGAGATGGTCAGGGGAGGCCTATGAACTGGAAGGAATCCCTGCAGAGATTTCGACGCGAACCCCCAGGCTCGCCAACCCGCCCGGAGATGGCGGCCCCGGCACCCCTGGACATGTCTGACACTAGCACGGTCACCAAAGGCATGGCGGCCCTCCTGGAGGAAATAAGAGGCTTCAGAGCAGACATAACACTACGGCTGGATACCCTGGATAAAAAAGTGGACAACATAGACGACAGGGTCCAGGCGCTTGAAAACAACACAGCCTCGAATGACATTTTCGAGACGCAATTCGACATGCGCCTATCGGAACTCGAGAGGAGAGAAGAGAAATGCTCCCTAAAACTGGATGACCTGGAAAATAGGGAACGACGCTGCAATCTTCGCTTTTTGGGGTTCCCGGAGCGGGAAGGTGAAACGCAAATGGACATAATCAAAGCTGTGAACGCAGTAGTGGGATCTCTCTTCGATGGGGCGAACACGAATGAACCCACAATTGACAGAGCTCATAGGGCGGGAGCGATCAACAGAGGCCCCAGGTCCATTCTCGTGCGTTTCCACTACTTCACGGAGAAGAACAAAATTCTGGAACTGGCACGTAAGAGGGGCCCGGTGGACTGGGAGGGAGCCCGGATTTCGGTGTACCAGGATCTGTCCGCCTTCACCCTGGCAAGACGTCGTCTCTGTTCCCCGCTGACGAAAATGCTCCAAACCAAGGGGGTCCGATACAGGTGGGGATACCCTTTTTCGCTTTCCTTTGAATTGGAAGGGTACAAATACGCCCTGGTCACGGAGGATGACATTCGCAGGGTGTCGGGCGAACTTCTCGGAGAACCAAACGTGGAAGGGGAAGACCGAGATCATGGAAGAGAGCCCGTCGGACCCGGGAGAATTAAGGCTTCCCAGGAGAGACGTAAAGTCCGAGGCCACAGGAAGTTCAGAAGAGTGGCTCCGGCATCCCCTGGGCAACCTGACACTTGAGGAACCCCAGGAAGCTTCACGGTCTAGTTTGATTTCCACGTCATTGGGGGAAGCACTGTGATTATTTGTATTCTGAACATGATGGGGGGGGGCTCAGGTTGTGGTTGTTGAAGAGTTTATGAGCCCGGAGGAGGGAGACAATGGTGGCCTGGCTCAGCGACAGGATGAAGCCGCTGGTCTACCAGGCGTTCAGGGGGGAGGTGGGAGGGGGGAGGGAAAGGTTGGGGTTAGTTCGAGAGGTTTCTAATGGGGCCAAGCCAAGTTTTCTGGTCTGTTTTGCAACTGTGGTTTTGTTATTGGACTATAGCGGGGGGTGGAAGCACTGCGGGAGCGCTGGAATTATTCGTCCCGAGAAGGGAGTTATGAGCTCTTACCATTGCTATGATGGATGATTCCTTGCAATATTTGACAGTGGGTTCGCTAAATGTGCGGGGTCTCAATTCTCCCACCAAAAGGTCGTTGCTGGTGAGGGAATTCACAAGGCTCCGACTCCATTTCTTATTTGTACAAGAGACACATTGGGTTCGGGACAGGGAGCCAAAGCTGAGAGCTAAAGCTATTGATCAAGTCTATGCAGCGTCCTTCCGAGCCAAGAAACGGGGAGTGGCCCTATTGGTCTCCCCTGGGGCTCACTTCGTTCTCAAAGCCCAGAGGTCTGACCCGGAGGGACGATATATCATGGTTAAAGGGGAGGTGAGGGGTCGGCTGTTCACTCTGGTTGGTATTTATGCTCCGAATGAGGCGCAAGATGGCTTCTGGATGGGGATGAGAGAGAAAATCGTGGCTTTTTCCGAGGGTACTTTACTGGTTGGGGGGGATTTTAATATGGTTCTTTGCCCTGATAGAGACAGGAGCTCGCCCAATCCATGCCCTAACCAACGCCTCCAAAAAAAACTGGCTGAGGCATTTCAATCAGTTAACGACGATTTGGGCTTGAGCGACACACACCACACAGAAAAAGATCGAGACCCCGACTTCACTTTTTTCTCGAAACCCCATGCTACTTTCTCCCGTATTGATTATATCTTGGTTGACGCCACGATCCGGGGCGAGGTCACGGAATCGGGGGTGGAGGTGGTTCCCTGGACAGACCACGACATGGTTAGAATAAAAATGGGTGTGCCCCCGGCCCCGCCACCTGGGTCCCTATGGAGGTGTAACGACCTTCTGCTACATGATAAAGAGGTGCGACGATCCCTCCTTACAGCCATCACCGAATATTTCTCTATCAATGACAACGGGGAGGTCGGAGTTTTGGGTGTTTGGGAGGCATTCAAGGCGACCATTAGAGGCATTCTCATCGAGACAGGTTCAAGAAAAAAGAGGGAGAGGGGTCAGGAGGAGACACGGTTGAGGAAAAAGATAGAGGCTATCCAACCTGGTGGGAAACTAAAAACACAAATGTTCCCCGGGAAGTGGGAGGAACTCCAGAGGTTGCGCTCAAGCCTGGCAGACCTCCAGGTGGGACAAACAGAAAAAAACCTGTCCTTCCTGAAACAGAGGTACATGGAAAAGGGGGAAAAGGCTGATAAAATACTTGCTTGGAGGCTCCGGGAGCTCAGAAATAGTAGGAGGGTTAACTCCAACCGGCCACCGGGAGGAGAGCCAACTGTAAGAGATAGCAAAATAGCTGAACACTTTCGCCACTATTATGAACGCTTATACAGCTCGGAATACGTAGGGGACGGAACCGAGATAGACAGCTTCTTGGACTCTCTCCCGATTCCCAGCCTCTCACCTGAAAAAGCGGACACACTGGATCTCCAGAGGAGATAATAGATACCATATCCTCCCTGAAGAGTGGAACAGCCCCAGGCGACAATGGGTTCACAGTCAAATTTTATAAGACTTACCGGTCTACGCTAGCCCCGTTTATGGCCAAAATGTTCAACTCAGCGCTGGACCGAGGCACCCTCCCACCTTCGATGATGTCAGCTCTGATAGTAGTAATCCCCAAAGAGGGGAAGGACCCTTCCCAGTGTCAATCGTATCGCCCCATTTCCCTTCTTAACGTGGATGTCAAGATTCTGGCCAAACTTCTGGCGAACAGACTGGCGAAACTCCTCCCCGCACTTATACATGGAGATCAGGTAGGGTTCATCCCAGGACGCCAGGGGTCCGATAACATACGAAAGACCCTAGGCCTCATGTACGAGACCTTGAGGCAGGGGAAAGAGGGCTACCTGCTAGCTTTAGACTCAGAAAAGGCCTTCGACCGTGTCGAGTGGCCTTATATGGGCAAAGTTCTCCAGAAAATGGGCCTCGGGGAGAATTTTTGTAGATGGGTCTCGACACTATATAATACCCCCACGGCAAGAGTTTTGGTTAACGGCGGCACGTCGGAACCCTTGGCTCTATCTAGAGGAACCCGGCAAGGCTGTCCCCTTTCCCCCCTTCTATACGCTCTGGCAATGGAGCCTCTGGCCATAGCGATCAGAGAAGACTGTGAAATTACGGGGATACGCTGTGGTGACTGCGATTTTAAACTCTCACTATTTGCTGACGATATCTTGGGGTACCTAACCAACCTCCAGGTCTCACTACCTAGATTATTTGATCTTATAAACCTCTACGGGGCCTTCTCGGGGCTTAAGATAAATGCCTCCAAGTCTAGTATTATGCCAATGGGTCCCGGGGACAAAGACGTTGGGGATCGATCGGAAATCTTGGGAGTGAGGATAGAACGTGTGTCCACCAGGTATCTGGGCACCAGCATTCCTAGGAACCTATCGCTACTATATCAGTTTAACTTCCCGGAGATCTTGGCCAAAATCAGCAGCGATCTCAAACGCTGGGCTCCCCTTACACTCTCCTGGTTTGGCCGTATGGTGATGGTTAAAATGAATGTATTACCTCGCCTCCTGTATCTCTTTGCAGCCCTCCCTGTGGTCATTCCTGAATCCTTCTTCGAGGTTCTACAGGCCCGAGTTCTCCAGTTTATATGGGACGGGAGGAGGCCAAGAGTCAAATTCTCCACCTTGACCCTGCCGAAGTCTCACGGTGGATTCGCCCTCCCCGACTTCAGACTATACTATAAAGCCGCTCAGCTCCGGGTGATGATGGAGCACATGCGAGAGGATATGAGGACGTACTGGACATATATAGAGGATATCCACACCCACCCTAAAAAAGTTAGAGATCTACTATGGGCCTCCCCTAAAACCATCCCCTCCTATCTTAGAGAACACCCCACACTGGCAGTCCTATGGGCACTCTGGAAGCCAAATAAAGATAACAAAAAGCTGTTGTCCTGGCCGGCCCCTTTAACATCGCTATGGGGTCCCCCTATCAACCTAGACACCAGAGGCTTCCGCGACACGCAAGCTTGGTCGGACATGGGGTTGGAGAGAGTTTCCCAGCTCTCCCGTGAGGAGGGCTTCATAGACTATGAACAATTGACCGAAGCACTGGGTGATAAACCACCATCGATCTTTGAGTACTTGCGTTTGAAGGGAATTCTGACTCACCCTCGGTGGGCTGACAACCTAACCCGCCCCCTCACCCCCTTTGAAGAAGTAATAGCTAAAAGTGTCTCTCGAAAGGGCTCCCTGTCCAAGTTCTACAGTACCTTGATAACAGCTAATCTGGAGGGTAGGCAACCCTTCAAACGTATATGGGAAGAAAGGCTGGGCATGGAGTTGGATGACCATACATGGAGGGCAGTTTTCAAAACCATATTTACCGGTACTCTGTACACCGCAGCCATGGAGCATAGTTTCAAGATTCTCCACTCCTGGCATCGCCCCCCAGCCACCCTCTCCAAAATGTTTGCAGAAGTATCCCCCTACTGTCCTAGGCTATGTCACCAAAGAGGCACATGGTTCCATATGTGGTGGGGATGCCCGGTTATTCAGGTGTACTGGTCGGAGCTTCTCAGCTGGATCAAGGATATAGAGGGGTTCTGTCCATCGCTTCTCCCCTTAGAAATCCTCCTGGGTACTCCCATGCCGGAAACGGAACAGAGTGCATTCCCGAGGGTCATCGGGGCCATGCTGAGAGCGGGGCGGCTGGCATTGGCCCAAAAGTGGAAAAGCCCCTTAGCACCAACTAAGGAGGAATGGCTCTGTAAATTAAGAGCTATATTTACTTATGAAAAACTTACGGCAGTGAAAAACGATAAAGTCTTAGAGTTCTCACAGGAATGGACAGCAGTTCTCCTCCACGATGAATGTGTCTCTATGCGACTGTAATGATGGCGCCCAATATGTATCCCCCGGGCCTACCCCAGCGCTGGCCCTAGAACTGGAGACTGTCCATCACTTTGCTCTGAACCGCGCTGCTCCCACAATGTCAAATTGTATAACAAGTGCATATAATGATGTTCGAAAGTTCTCACTGCTGCTTCTGTAACCTGCAAAAACCTCAAGACTTGGTATGTTGCAAAGTTGGGGGGGTGGGGGAAGGGGATTATGTTGAAAAAGTTGGGGGGGTGGGGCGGGAGGGCGTAGGCGGGATGGGACTAAAATGTAAAAAATACTGGCAGTTATGTTTGCTTAATGTGTTGCTGGCAGGGATTGCTTGCGCACCCTACCTTATGTGTACTATGTCAATAAAAACAAAGTTAAAAAAAAAAATGCATCTTAGGCCTGCAAAGATGGTGAAAACTTTGGAGGCCCAAAAAAGGGGTTTACAGGCATCCTAGACCCCCTAAGGTCCAGAAAATGTTGGTGGCCGAAAACTGTGCAAGAGAGCTGTGAATGTCCCAAAAACATGTGCAACCTGAAAGGGCCATTAACCCACATCCAAGACCACTGAAATTTCCAAAAATATATTTGGCACGAAAAATGCATCCTACACCCTATGAAAGTTCAGAATGTGTTAGCGGCCCAAAAAAGGCCTTAAATTGCATCTTAGGTATGCAAAAATGTTGAAAACGTTAGAGGCCCAAAAAAGGGGTTTACAGGCTACCTAGACCCCCTAAAGTCCAGAAAATGTTGGTGGCCGAAAACTGTGCCAGAGAGCTCTGTATGTACCAAAAACATTTGCAGCCTGAAAGGGCCATTAACCCACATCCTAGACCACTAAAATTCCCAAAAATATATTTGCATGAAAAATGCATCCTACACCCCATAAAGTTCAGAATATGTTAGCAGCCCAAAAAAGGCCTTAAAGTACATTTTAGGCTTGCAAAAATGTTGAAAACTTGAGCTCTGAATGTACCAAAAACATGGGCAGCCTGAAAGGGGCATTAAACCACATTTTAGACCACTGAAATTCCCCAAAATATATTGAGCACGAAAAATGATTCCTACACCACTGAAAGTTCTGAATATGTTAGCGGTCCAAAAAAGGCCTTAAAGTACATCTTAGGCCTGCAAAAATGTTCAAAACTTTGGAGGCCCAAAAAAGAGGTTTACAGGCATCCTATACCCCTAAAGTCCAGAAAGTGTGGGTGGCCCAAAAACTGTGCCAGAGAGCTCTGAATGTACCAAAAACATGTGCAGCCTGAAAGGGGCATTAACCCACATCCAGGACCACTGAAATTCCCAAAAATATATTTGGCATGAAAAATACATCCTACCCCCCGAAAGTTCAGAATATGTTAGCAGCCCAAAAAAGGCCTTAAAGTACATTTTAGGCCTGCAAAGAAGTTGAAAACTTTGGAGGCCCAAAAAAGGGGTTTACAGGCATCCTAGACCCCCTAAAGTCCGGAAAATGTTGGTGGCCGAAAACTGTGCAAGAGAGCTCTGAATGTCCCAAAAACATCTGCAGCCTGAAAGGGCCATTAACCCAGATCCTAGACCACTGAAATTCCCAAAAATATATTTGGCACGAAAAATGCATCCTACACCCTATGAAAGTTTAGAATGTGTTAGCAGCCCAAAAAAGGCCTTAAATTGCATCTTATGTATGCAAAAATTTTGAAAACGTTGGAGGCCAAAAAAAGGGGTTTACAGGCATCCTAGACTCCCTAAAGTCCAGAAAATGTTGGTGGCCCAAAAACTGTGCCAGAGAGCTCTGTATGTACCAAAAACATGTGCAGCCTGAAAGGGGCATTAACCCACCTCCTAGACCACTGAAATTCTCAAAAATATATTTGGCACGAAAAATACATCCTACACCCCTGAAAGTTCAGAATATGTTAGCAGCCCAAAAAAGGACTTATAGTACATTTTAGGCCTGCAAAAATGTTGAATATTTTGGAGGCCCAAAAAAGGGGTTTACAGTCATCCTAGACCCCCTAAAGTCCTGAAAATGTTGGAGGCCGAAAACTGTGCCAGAGAGCTCTGAATGTCCCAAAAACATTTTCAGCATGAAAGGGCCATTAACCCACATCCTAGACCACTGAAATTCCCAAAAATATATTTGGCACGAAAAATGCATCCTACACCCCGTGAAAGTTCAGAATATGTTAGCAGCCCAAAAAAGGCCTTAAATTGCATTTTAGGTATGCAAACATTTTTAAAACTTTGGAGGCCCAAAAAAGGGGTTTACAAGCATCCAAGAACCTCTAAAGTCCAGAAAATGTTGGTGGCCCAGAAACTGTGCCAGAGAGCTCTGTATGTACCAAAAACATATGCAGCCTGAAAGGGGCATTAACCCACATCCTAGGCCACTGAAATTCCCACAAATATTTTGGCCACGAAAAATGCATCCTACACCCATGAAAGTTCAGAATATGTTAGTAGCCCAAAAAAGGCCTTGAAGTACATCTTAGGCCTGCAAAAATGTTGAAAACTTTGGAGGCCCAAAAAGGGGTTTTACAGGCATCCTAGACCCCCTAAAGTCCAAAAAGTGTTGGTGGACCAAAAACTGTGCCAGAGAGCTCTGTATGTACCAAAAACATGTGCAGCCTGAAAGGGCCATTAACCCACATCCTAGACCACTGAAATTCCCAAAAAATGTATTTGGCACGAAAAATGCATCCTACACCCTGTGAAAGTTCAGAATATGTTAGCAACCCAAAAAAGGCCTTAAATTGCTTCTTAGGTATGCAAAAATTTTGAAAACTTTGGAGGCCCAAAAAAGGGGTTTACAGGCATCCTAGAACCTCTAAAGTCCAGAAAATGTTGGTGGCCCAGAAACTGTGCCAGAGAGCTCTGTATGTACCAGAAACATGTGCAGCCTGAAAGGGGCATTAACCCACATCCTAGACCATTGAAATTCCCACAAATATTTTGGCCACGAAAAATGCATCCTACACCACTGAAAGTTCAGAATATGTTAGCAGCCCCAAAAAGGCGTTAAAGTACATCAGGACTGCAAAAATGTTGAACACTTTGGAGGCCCAAAAAAGGGGTTTACAGGCATCCTAGACCCCCTAAAGTCCAGAAAATGTTGGTGGCCCAAAAACTGTGCCAAAGAGCTCAGAATGTCCCAAAAACATTTGCAGCCTGAAAGGGCCATTAACCCCCATCCTAGACCACTGAAATTTGAAAAAAATATTTTGGGCATGAAAAATGCATCCTACACCCCTGAAAATTCAGAATATGTTAGCCGCCCAAAAAAGGCCTTAAAATGCATCTTAGGCCTGCAAAGATGTTGAAAACTTTGGAGGCCCAAAAAAGGGGTTTACAGGCATCCTAGACCCACTAAAGTGCAGAAAATGTTGGTGGCCGAAAACTGTGCAAGAGAGCTCTGAATGTCCCAAAAACATGTGCAACCTGAAAGGGCCATTAACCCACATCCAAGACCACTGAAATTCCCAAAAATATATTTGGCACGAAAAATGCATCCTACACCCTATGAAAGTTCAGAATGTGTTAGGGGCCCAAAAAAGGCCTTAAATTGCATCTTAGGTATGCAAAAATGTTGAAAACGTTGGAGGCCCAAAAAAGGGGTTTACAGGCTACCTAGACCCCCTAAAGTCCAGAAAATGTTGGTGGCCGAAAACTGTGCCAGAGAGCTCTGTATGTACCAAAAACATGTGCAGCCTGAAAGGGCCATTAACCCACATCCTAGACCACTAAAATTCCCAAAAATATATTTGCATGAAAAATGCATCCTACACCCCATAAAGTTCAGAATATGTTAGCAGCCCAAAAAAGGCCTTAAATTGCATCTTAGGTATGCAAAAATGTTGAAAACTTTGGAGGCCCAAAAAAGGGGTTTACAGGCAACCTAGACCCCCTAAAGTCCAGAAAATGTTGGTGGCCCAAAAACTGTGCCAGAGAGCTCTGAATGTCCCAAAAACATTTGCAACCTGAAAGTGCCATTAATACGCATCCTAGACCACTGAAATTCGAAAAAAATATTTTGGGCATGAACAATGCATCCTACACCCCTGAAAGTTCAGAATATGTTAGCAGCCCAAAAAAGGCCTTAAAGTACATTTTAGGCTTGCAAAAAAGTTAAAAACTTGAGCTCTGAATGTACCAAAAACATGGGCAGCCTGAAAGGGGCATTAAACCACATCCTAGACCACTGAAATTCCCCAAAATATATTGAGCACGAAAAATGATTCCTACACCACTGAAAGTTCTGAATATGTTAGCAGTCCAAAAAAGGCCTTAAAGTACATCTTAGGCCTGCAAAAATGTTCAAAACTTCGGAGGCCCAAAAAAGGGGTTTACAGGCATCCTATACCCCTAAAGTCCAGAAAGTGTGGGTGGCCCAAAAACTGTGCCAGAGAGCTCTGAATGTACCAAAAACATGTCCAGCCTGGAAGGGGGATTAACCCACATCCAGGACCACTGAAATTCCCAAAAATATATTTGGCACGAAAAATACATCCTACCCCTAAGTTCATAATATGTTACAGCCCAAAAAAGGCCTTAAAGTACATTTTAGGCCTGCAAAGAAGTTGAAAACTTTGGAGGCCCAAAAAAGGGGTTTACAGGCATCCTAGACCCCCTAAAGTCCAGAAAATGTTGGTGGCCGAAAACTGTGCAAGAGAGCTCTGAATGTCCCAAAAACATGTGCAACCTGAAAGGGCCATTAACCCACATCCTAGACCACTGAAATTCCCAAAAATATATTTGGCACAAAAAATGCATCCTACACCCTATGAAAGTTCAGAATGTGTTAGCAGCCCAAAAAAGGCCTTAAATTGCAACTTAGGTATGCAAAAATGTTGAAAACGTTGGAGGCCCAAAAAAGGGGTTTACAGGCATCCTAGACCCTCTAAAGTCCAGAAAATGTTGGTGGCCCAAAAACTGTGCCAGAGAGCTCTGTATGTACCAAAAACATGTGCAGCCTGAAAGTAGCATTAACCCACATCCTAGACCACTGAAATTCCCAAAAATATATTCGGCATGAAAAATGCATCCTACACCCTATGAAAGTTTAGAATGTGTTAGCAGCCTAAAAAAGGCCTTAAATTGCATCTTAGGTATGCAAAAATGTTGAAAATGTTGGAGGCCCAAAAAAGGGGTTTAGAGGCATCCTAGACCCCCTAAAGTCCAGAAAATGTTGGTGGCCCAAAAACTGTGCCAGAGAGCTCTGTATGTACCAAAAACATGTGCAGCCTGAAAGTAGCATTAACCCACATCCTAGACCACTGAAATTCCCAAAAATATATTTGGCACGAAAAAAACATCCTACACCTCTGAAAGTTCAGAATATGTTAGCAGTCCCAAAAAGGCGTTAAAGTACATCAGGACTGCAAAAATGCTGAACACTTTGGAGGCCCAAAAAAGGGGTTCACAGGCATCCTAGACCCCCTAAAGTCCAGAAAATGTTGGTGGCCCAAAAACTGTGCCAAAGAGCTCGGAATGTCCCAAAAACATTTGCAGCCTGAAAAGGCCATTAACCCGCATCGTAGACCACTGAAATTCGAAAAAATATTTTGGGCACGAAAAATGCATCCTACACCCTATGAAAGTTCAGAATGTGTTAGCAGCCGAAAAAGGGCCTTAAATTGCATCTTAGGTATGCAAAAATGTTGAAAACTTTGGAGGCCCAAAAAAGGGGTTTGCAGGCCTCCTAGACCCACTAAAGTGCAGAAAATGTTGGTGGCCGAAAACTGTGCCAGAGAGCTCTGAATGTCCCAAAAGCATTTGCAGCCTGAAATGGCCATTAACCCTCATCCTAGACCACTGAAATTCCCAAAAATATATTTGGCACGAAAAATGCATCCTACACCCTATGAAAGTTCAGAATGTGTTAGCAGCCCAAAAAAGGCCTTAAATTGCATCTTAGGTATGCAAAAATGTTGAAAACTTTGGAGGCCCAAAAAAGGGGTTTACAGGCATCCTAGACCCTCTAAAGTCCAGAAAATGTTGGTGTCCCAAAAACTGTGCCAGATAACTCTGTATGTACCAAAAACATGTGCAGCCTAAAAGGGTCATTAACCTACATCCTAGACCACTGAAATTCCCAAAATATATTTGGCATGAAAAATACATCCTACACCCCTGAAAGTTCAGAATATGTTAGCAGCCCAAAAAAGGCCTTAAAGTACAATTTAGGCCTGCAAAAATGTTGAAAACTTTGGAGGCCCAAAAAAGGGGTTTACAGGCATGCTAGACCCCCTAAAGTCCAGAAAATGTTGGTAACCCAAAAACTGTGCCAGAGAGCTCTGAATGTCCCAAAAACATTTGCAGCCTGAAAGGGCCATTAACCCAGATCCTAGACCACTGAAATTCCCAAAAATATATTTGGCATGAAAAATACATCCTACACCCCTGAAAGTTCAGAATATGTTAGCAGCCCAAAAAAGGACTTATAGTACATTTTAGGCCTGCAAAAATGTTGAATATTTTGGAGGCCCAAAAAAGGGGTTTACAGGCATCCTAGACCCCCTAAAGTCCAGAAAATGTTGGTGGCCAAAAAACTGTGCCAGAGAGCTCTGCATGTCCCAAAAACATTTGCAGCCTGAAAGGGCCATTAACCCTCATCGTAGACCACTGAAATTCGAAAAAATATTTTGGGCACGAAAAATGCATCCAACACCCCTGAAAGTTCAGAATATGTTACAGCCCAAAAAAGGCCCTAAAATGCATCTTGGGCCTGCAAAGATGTTGAAAACTTTGGAGGCCCAAAAAAGGGGTTTACAGGCAACCTAGACCCTCTAAAGTCCAGAAAATGTTGGTGGCCTAAAAACTGTGCCAGAGAGCTCTGTATGTACCAAAAACATGTGCAGCCTGAAAGTAGCATTAACCCACATCCTAGACCACTGAAATTCCCAAAAATATATTTGGCACGAAAAAAACATCCTACACCTCTGAAAGTTCAGAAAATGTTAGCAGCCCCAAAAAGGCGTTAAAGTACATCAGGACTGCAAAAATGTTGAACAATTTGGAGGCCCAAAAAAGGGGTTTACAGGCATCCTAGACCCCCTAAAGTCCAGAAAATGTACGTGGCCCAAAAACTGTGCCAAAGAGCTCGGAATGTCCCAAAAACATTTGCAGCCTGAAAGGGCCATTAACCCCCACCCTAGACCACTGAAATTCGAAAAAAAGTATTTTGGGGATGAAAAATGCATCCTACACCCCTGAAAGTTCAGAATATGTTAGCAGCCCAAAAAAGGCCTTAAAATACATTTTAGGCCTGCAAAGATGTTGAAAACCTTGGAGGCCCAAAAAGGGGTTTGCAGGCCTCCTAGACCCACTAAAGTGCAGAAAATGTTGGTGGCCGAAAACTGTGCCAGAGAGCTCTGAATGTCCCAAAAGCATTTGCAGCCTTAAAGGGCCATTAACCCTCATCCTAGACCACTGAAATTCCCAAAAATATATTTGGCACGAAAAATGCATCCTACACCCTATGAAAGTTCAGAATGTGTTAGCAGCCCAAAAAAGGCCTTAAATTGCATCTTAGGTATGCAAAAATGTTGAAAACTTTGGAGGCCCAAAAAAAGGGGTTTACAGGCATCCTAGACCCCGTAAAGTCCAGAAAATGTTGGTGTCCCAAAAACTGTGCCGATAGCTTTGTATGTACCAAAAACATGTGCAGCCTAAAAGGGTCATTAACCTACATCCTAGACCACTGAAATTCCCAAAATATATTTGGCATAAAAAATACATCCTACACCCCTGAAAGTTCAGAATATGTTAGCAGCCCAAAAAAGGACTTATAGTACATTTTAGGCCTGCAAAAATGTTGAATATTTTGGAGGCCCAAAAAAGGGGTTCACAGGCATCCTAGACCCCCTAAAGTCCTGAAAATGTTGGAGGCCGAAAACTGTGCCAGAGAGCTCTGAATGTCCCAAAAACATTTTCAGCATGAAAGGGCCATTAACCCACATCCTAGACCACTGAAATTCCCAAAAATATATTTGGCACGAAAAATGCATCCTACACCCCGTGAAAGTTCAGAGTATGTTAGCAGCCCAAAAAAGGCCTTAAATTGCATCTTAGGTATGCAAACATTTTTAAAACTTGGGAGGCCCAAAAAAGGGGTTTACAAGCATCCTAGAACCTCTAAAGTCCAGAAAATGTTGCTGGCCCAGAAACTGTGCCAGAGAGCTCTGTATGTACCAAAAACATATGCAGCCTGAAAGGGGCATTAACCCACATCCTAGACCACTGAAATTCCCACAAATATTTTGGCCACGAAAAATGCATCCTACACCCCTGAAAGTTCAGAATATGTTAGCAGCCCAAAAGAGGCCTTGAAGTACATCTTAGGCCTGCAAAAATGTTGAAAACTTTGGAGGCCCAAAAAAGGGGTTTACAGGCATCCTAGAACCTCTAAAGTCCAGAAAATGTTGGTGGCCCAGAAACTGTGCAAGAGAGCTCTGTATGTACCAAAAATATGTGCAGCCTGAAAGGGGCATTAACCCACATCCTAGACCACTGAAATTCCCACAAATATTTTGGCCACGAAAAATGCATCCTACACCCCTGAAAGTTCAGAATATGTTAGTAGCCCAAAAAAGGCCTTGAAGTACATCTTAGGCCTGCAAAAATGTTGAAAACCTTGGAGGCCCAAAAAAGGGGTTTACAGGCATCCTAGACCCCCTAAAGTCCAGAAAATGTTGGTGGCCCAGAAACTGTGCCAGAGAGCTCTGTATGTACCAAAAACATATGCAGCCTGAAAGGGGCATTAACCCACATCCTAGACCACTGAAATTCCCAAAAATATATTTGGCACGAAAAATGCATCCTACACCCTGTGAAAGTTCAGAATATGTTAGCAACCCAAAAAAGGCCTTAAATTGCTTCTTAGGTATGCACACATTTTGAAAACTTTGGAGGCCCAAAAAAGGGGTTTACAGGCATCCTAGAACCTCTAAAGTCCAGAAAATGTTGGTGGCCCAGAAACTGTGCCAGAGAGCTCTGTATGTACCAGAAACATGTGCAGCCTGAAAGGGGCATTAACCCACATCCTAGACCATTGAAATTCCCACAAATATTTTGGCCACGAAAAATGCATCCTACACCACTGAAAGTTCAGAATATGTTAGCAGCCCCAAAAAGGCGTTAAAGTACATCAGGACTGCAAAAATGTTGAACACTTTGGAGGCCCAAAAAAGGGGTTTACAGGCATCCTAGAGCCCCTAAATTCCAGAAAATGTTGGTGGCCCAAAAACTTTGCCAAAGAGCTCGGAATGTCCCAAAAACATTTGCAGCCTGAAAGGGCCATTAACCCCCATCCTAGACCACTGGAATTTGAAAAAAATATTTTGGGCATGAAAAAAGCATCCTACACCCCTGAAAATTCAGAATATGTTAACTGCCCAAAAATGGCCTTAAAATGCATCTTAGGCCTGCAAAGATGTTGAAAACTTTGGAGGCCCAAAAAAGGGGTTTACAGGCATCCTAGACCCACTAAAGTGCAGAAAATGTTGGTGGCCGAAAACTGTGCCAGAGAGCTCTGAATGTCCCAAAAGCATTTGCAGCCTGAAAGGGCCATTAACCCTCATCCTAGACCACTGAAATTCCCAAAAATATATTTGGCTCGAAAAATGCATCCTACACCCTATGAAAGTTCAGAATGTGTTAGCAGCCCAAAAAAGGCCTTAAATTGCATCTTAGGTATGCAACAATGTTGAAAACTTTGGAGGCCCAAAAAAGGGGTTTACAGGCATCCTAGACTCCCTAAAGTCCAGAAAATGCTGGTGGCCCAAAAACTGTGCCAGAGAGCTGTGAATGTCCCAAAAACATTTGCAACCTGAAAGTGCCATTAATCCGCATCCTAGACCACTGAAATTCACAAAAATATGTTTGGCAAGAAAAATGCATCCTACACCCTATGAAAGTTCAGAATATGTTAGCAGCCCAAAAAAAGGCCTTAAAGTACATTTTAGGCTTGCAAAAATGTTGAAAACTTGAGCTCTGAATGTACCAAAAACATGTGCAACATGAAAGGGGCATTAAACCACATCCTAGACCACTGAAATTCCCCAAAATATATTAGGCACGAAAAATGCATCCTACACCACTGAAAGTTCTGAATATGTTAGCAGTCCAAAAAAGGCCTTAAAGTACATCTTAGGCCTGCAAAAATGTTGAAAACTTCGGAGGCCCAAAAAAGGGGTTTACAGGCATCCTATACCCCTAAAGTCCAGAAAGTGTTGGTGGCCCAAAAACTGTGCCAGAGAGCTCTGAATGTACCATAAACATGTGCAGCCTGAAAGGGGCATTAACCCACATCCTAGACCACTGAAATTCCCAAAAATATATTTGGCACGAAAAATACATCCTACCTCCCGAAAGTTCAGAATATGTTAGCAGCCCAAAAAAGGCCTTAAAGTACATTTTAGGCCTGCAAAGAAGTTGAAAACTTTGGAGGCCCAAAAAAGGGGTTTACAGGCATCCTAGACGCCCTAAAGTCCAGAAAATGTTGGTGGCCGAAAACTGTGCAAGAGAGCTCTGAATGTACCAAAAACATGTGCAGCCTGAAAGGGGCATTAACCCACATCCTAGACCACTGAAATTCCCAAAAATATATTTGGCACGAAAAATACATCCTACACCCCTGAAAGTTCAGAATATGTTAGCAGCCCAAAAAAGGCCTTAAAGTACATCTTAGGCCTGCACAAATGTTGAAAACTTTGGATGCCCAAAAAAGGGTTTACAGGCATCCTAGACCCCCTAAAGTCCAGAAAATGTTGGTGGCCCAAAAACTGTGCCAGAGAGCTCTGTATGTACCAAAAACATGTGCAGCCTGAAAGGGGCATTAACCCACCTCCTGGACCACTGAAATTCCCAAAAATATATTTGGCACGAAAAATACATCCTACACCCCTGAAAGTTCAGAATATGTTAGCAGCCCAAAAAAGGCCTTGAAGTACATCTTAGGCCTGCACAAATGTTGAAAACTTTGGATGCCCAAAAAAGGGGTTTACAGGCATCCTAGACCCCCTAAAGTCCAGAAAATGTTGGTGGCCCAAAAACTGTGCCAGAGAGCTCGGAATGTCCCAAAAACATTTTCAGCATGAAAGGGCCATTAACCCACATCCTAGACCACTGAAATTCCCAAAAATATATTTGGCACGAAAAATGCATCCTACACCCCGTGAAAGTTCAGAATATGTTAGCAGCCCAAAAAAGGCCTTAAATTGAATTTTAGGTATGCAAAAAATTTTAAAACTTTGTAGGCCCAAAAAAGGGGTTTACAAGCATCCTAGAACTTCTAAAGTCCAGAAAATGTTGGTGGGCCAGAAACTGTGCCAGAGAGCTCTGTATGTACCAAAAACATTTGCAGCCTGAAGGGCCATTAACCCAGATCCTAGACCACTGAAATTCCCAAAAATATATTTGGCACGAAAAATGCATCCTACACCCTATGAAAGTTTAGAATGTGTTAGCAGCCCAAAAAAGGCCTTAAATTGCATCTTAGGTATGCAAAAATTTTGAAAACGTTGGAGGCCCAAAAAAGGGGTTTACAGGCATCCTAGACCACCTAAAGTCCAGAAAATGTTGGTGGCCAAAAAACTGTGCCAGAGAGCTCTGTATGTACCAAAAACATGTGCAGCCTGAAAGGGGCATTAACCCACCTCCTAGACCACTGAAATTCCCAAAAATATATTTGGCACAAAAAATACATCCTACACCCCTGAACGTTCAGAATATGTTAGCAGCCCAAAAAAGGACTTATAGTACATTTTAGGCCTGCAAAAATGTTGAATATTTTGGAGGCCCAAAAAAGGGGTTTACAGGCATCCTAGACCCCCTAAAGTCCTGAAAATGTTGGTGGCCGAAAACTGTGCCAGAGAGCTCTGAATGTCCCAAAAACATTTTCAGCATGAAAGGGCCATTAACCCACATCCTAGACCACTGAAATTCCCAAAAATATATTTGGCACGAAAAATGCATCCTACACCCCGTGAAAGTTCAGAATATGTTAGCAGCCCAAAAAAGGCCTTAAATTGCATCTTAGGTATGCCAAAAATTTTAAAACTTTGGAGGCCCAAAAAAGGGCTTTACAAGCATCCTAGAACCTCTAAAGTCCAGAAAATGTTGGTGGCCCAGAAACTGTGCCAGAGAGCTCTGTATGTACCAAAAACATATGCAGCCTGAAAGGGGCATTAACCCACATCCTAGACCACTGAAATTCCCACAAATAGTTTGGCCACGAAAAATGCATCCTACACCCCTGAAAGTTCAGAATATGTTAGCAGCCCAAAAAAGGCCTTGAAGTACATCTTAGGCCTGCAAAAATGTTGAAAACTTTGGAGGCCCAAAAAAGGGGTTTACAGGCATCCTAGACCCCCTAATTCCAGAAAATGTTGGTGGCCCAGAAACTGTGCCAGAGAGCTCTGTATGTACCAAAAACATGTGCAGCCTGAAAGGGGCATTAACCCACACCCTAGACCACTGAAATTCCCACAAATATTTTGGCCACAAAAAATGCATCCTGCACCCCTGAAAGTTCAGAATATGTTAGTAGCCCAAAAAAGGCCTTGAAGTACATTTTAGGCCTGCAAAAATGTTGAAAACTTTGGAGGCCCAAAAAAGGGGTTTACAGGCATCCTAGACCCCCTAATTCCAGAAAATGTTGGTGGCCCAAAAACTGTGCCAGAGAGCTCTGTATGTACCAATAACATGTGCAGCCTGAAAGGGGCATTAACCCACATCCTAGACCACTGAAATTCCCAAAAATATATTTGGCACGAAAAATGCATCCTACACCCTGTGAAAGTTCAGAATATGTTAGAAACCCAAAAAGGCCTTAAATTGCTTCTTAGGTATGCAAACATTTTGAAAACTTTGGAGGCCCAAAAAAGGGGTTTACAGGCATCCTAGAACCTCTAAAGTCCAGAAAATGTTGGTGGCCCAGAAACTGTGCCAGAGAGCTCTGTATGTACCAGAAACATGTGCAGCCTGAAAGGGCCATTAACCCCCGTCCTAGACCACTGAAATTTGAAAAAAATATTTTGGGCATGAAAAATGCATCCTACACCCCTGAAAATTCAGAATATGTTAGCCGCCCAAAAAAGGCCTTAAAATGCATCTTAGGCCTGCAAAGATGTTGAAAACTTTGGAGGCCCAAAAAAGGGGTTTACAGGCATCCTAGACCCACTAAAGTGCAGAAAATGTTGGTGGCCGAAAACTGTGCCAGAGAGCTCTGAATGTCCCAAAAGCATTTGCAGCCTGAAAGGGCCATCAACCCTCATCCTAGACCACTGAAATTCCCAAAAATATATTTGGCACAAAAAATGCATCCTACACCCTATGAAAGTTCAGAATGTGTTAGCGGCCCAAAAAAGGCCTTAAATTGCATCTTAGGTATGCCAAAATGTTGAAAATGTTGGAGGCCCAAAAAAGGGGTTTACAGGCTACCTAGGCCCCCTAAAGTCCAGAAAATGTTGGTGGCCGAAAACTGTGCCAGAGAGCTCTGTATGTACCATAAACATTTGCAGCCTGAAAGCGCCATTAACCCACATCCTAGACCACTGAAATTCGAAAAAAATATTTTGGGCATGAACAATGCATCCTACACCCCTGAAAGTTCAGAATATGTTAGCAGCCCAAAAAAGGCCTTAAAGTACATTTTAGGCTTGCAAAAATGTTGAAAACTTGAGCTCTGAATGTACCAAAATCATGTGCAGCCTGAAAGGGGCATTAAACCACATCCTAGACCACTGAAATTCCCCAAAATATATTAAGCACGAAAAATGCATCCTACACCACTGAAAGTTCTGAATATGTTAGCAGTCCAAAAAAGGCCTTAAAGTACATCTTAGGCCTGCAAAAATTTTGAAAACTTCGGAGGCCCAAAAAAGGGGTTTACAGGCATCCTATACCCCTAAAGTCCAGAAAGTGTTGGTGGCCCAAAAACTGTGCCAGATAGCTCTGAATGTACCAAAAACATGTGCAGCCTGAAAGGGGCATTAACCCACATCCTAGACCACTGAAATTCCCAAAAATATATTTGGCACGAAAAATACATCCTACACCCCTTAAAGTTCAGAATATGTTAGCAGCCCAAAAAAGGCCTTAAAGTACATTTTAGGCCTGCAAAGAAGTTGAAAATGTTGGAGGCCCAAAAAAGGGGTTTAAAGGCATCCTAGACCCTCTAAAGTCCAGAAAATGTTGGTGGCCCAAAAACTGTGCCAGAGAGCTCTGTATGTACCAAAAACATGTGCAGCCTGAAAGTAGCATTAACCCACATCCTAGACCACTGAAATTCCCAAAAATATATTTGGCACGAAAAATGCATCCTACACCCTATGAAAGTTTAGAATGTGTTAGCAGCCCAAAAAAGGCCTTAAATTGCATCTTAGGTATGCAAAAATGTTGAAAATGTTGGAGGCCCAAAAAAGGGGTTTAGAGGCATCCTAGACCCCCTAAAGTCCAGAAAATGTTGGTGGCCCAAAAACTGTGCCAGAGAGCTCTGTATGTACCAAAAACATGTGCAGCCTGAAAGGGGCATTAACTCACATCCTAGACCACTGAAATTACCAAAAATATATTTGGCACGAAAAATACATCCTACACCCTGAAAGTTCAGAATATGTTAGCAGCCCAAAAAAGGCCTTAAAGTACATCTTAGGCCTGCAAAAATGTTGAATATTTTGGAGGCCCAAAAAAGGGGGTTACAGGCATGCTAGACCCCCTAAAGTCCAGAAAATGTTGGTAACCCAAAAACTGTGCCAGAGAGCTCTGAATGTCCCAAAAACATTTGCAGCCTGAAAGGGCCATTAACCCAGATCCTAGACCACTGAAATTCCCAAAAATATATTTGGCACCAAAAACGCATCCTACACCCCTGAAAGTTCAGAAAATTTTGGCAGCTCAAGAAAAGGCCTTAAAATGCATCTTAGGCCTTCAAAAAATGTTGAAAACTTTGGAGGCCCATAAAAAGGGTTTACAGGCATCCTAGACCCCCTAAGTCCAGAAAATGTTGTTGGACCAAAAACGGTGTCAGAGAGCTCTGAATGTCCCAAAAACATGTGAAACCTGAATGGGGCATTAACCTGCATCCTAGACCACTGAAATTCCCAAAAATATTTTGGGCACGAAAAAGGCATCCTACACCCCTGAAAGTTCAGAAAATGTTGGCAGCTCAAGAAAAGGCCTTAAAATGCATCTTAGGCCTTCAAAAAATGTTGAAAACTTTGGAGGCCCATAAAAAGGGTTTACAGGCATCCTAGACCCCCTAAGTCCAGAAAATGTTGTTGGACCAAAAACGGTGTCAGAGAGCTCTGAATGTCCCAAAAACATTTGAAACCTGAATGGGGCATTAACCTGCATCCTAGACCACTGAAATTCCCAAAAATATTTTGGGCACGAAAAAGGCATCCTACACCCCTGAAAGTTCAGAAAATGTTGGCAACTCTAAAAAACAGACCTTAAAATGTATTTTAGGCCTTCAAAAATGTTGAAAACTTTGTAGGCCCAAAAAAGGGGTTTACAGGCACCCTAGACCCCCTAAAGTCCAGAAAATGTTGTTGGACCACAAACGGTGTCATAGAGCTCTGAATGTCCCAAAAACATTTGCAGCCTGAAAGGGGCATTAACCCGCATCCTAGACCACTGAAATTTCCCAAAATATTTTTGGCACGAAAAATGCATCCTATACCCCTGAAACTCAGAAAATGTTAGCAGCCCAAAGAAGGCCTTAAAATGCATTTTAGGCCTTCAAAAATGTTGAAAACTTTGTAGGCCCAAAAAAAGGGGTTTACAGGCATCCTAGACCCCATAAGTCCAGAAAATGTTGTTGGACCAAAAACAGTGTCAGAGAGCTCTGAATGTCCCAAAAACATTTGCAGCCTGAAAGGGGCATTCACTCGCATCCTAGACCAATGAAATTTCCCAAAAATATTTTTGGCACGAAAAATACATCCTACACCCCCTGAAAGTTCAGAAAACACCCCTGAAATGTTGGCAGCCCAAAGAAGGCCTTAAAATGCATTTTAGGCATACAAAAATGTTGAAAACTTTGGAGGCCCAAAAAAGGGGTTTACAGGCATCCTAGACCCCCTAAAGTCCAGAATATGTTGGTGGATCAAAAACTGTTTCAGAGAGCTCTGAATGTTCCAAAAACATTTGGAGCCTGAAAGGGGCATTAACCCGCATCCTAGACCACTGAAATTTCCCAAAATGTTTTTGGCAAGAAAAATGCATCCTTTACCCCTGAAAGCTCAGAATATGTTAGCAGCCCAAAGAAGGCCTTAAAATGCAATATAGGCATACAAAAATGTTGAAAACTTTGGAGGCCCAAAAAAGGGGTTTACAGGCATCCTAGACCCCCTAAAGTCCAGAAAATATTGGTGGACCAAAAACTGTGTCAGAGAGCTCTGAATGTCCCAAAAACATTTGCAGCCTGAAAGGGGCATTAACCTGCATCCTAGACCACTGAAATTCCCAAAAATATTTTTGGCACGAAAAATACATCCTACACCCCTGAAAGTTCAGAAAACACCCCTGAAATGTTTGCAGCTCAAAAAAGGCCTTAAAATGCATCTTAGGCTTGCAAAAATGTTGAAAACGCTGGAGGCCAAAAAAAGGGGTTTAGAGGCATCCTAGACCCCCTAAAGTCCAGGAAATGGTTGTGGCCCAAAAATGGTGTCAGAGAGCTCTGAATGTCCCAACAACATTTCCAGTCTAAAGGGGGCATTAACCTGCATCCTAGACCTCTGAAATTCCCAAAAATATTTTTGGCACGAAAAAGGCATCCTATTCCCCTGAAAGTTCAGAATAGGTTATCAGCCCAAAAAAGACCTTAAAATGCAATATAGGCCTGCAAAAATGTAAAAAATACTTTGGAAGCCCAAAAAAGGGGTTTACAGGCATCCTAGACCCCCTAAAGTCCAGAAAATGTTGGTGTCCATAAACTGTGTCAGAGAGCTCTGAATGTCCCAAAAACATTTGCAACCTGAAAGGGGCATTAACCCGCATCCTAGACCACTGAAATTCCCAAAAATATTTTTGGCCCGAAAAAGGCATCCTACACCTCTGAAAGTTAAGAAAATGTTGGCAACTCTAAAAAAAAGGCCTTAAAATGTATCTTAGGCCTTCAAAAATGTTGAAAACTTTGTAGGCCCAAAAAAGGGGTTTACAGGCATCCTAGACCCCGTAAAGTCCAGAAAATTGTTGTGGCCAAAAAATGGCGTCAGAGAGCTCTGAATGTCCCAACAACATTTGCAGTCTGAAGGGGGCATTAACCTGCATCCTAGACCTCTGAAATTCCCAAAAATATTTTTGTGCACGAAAAATGCATCCTACACCCCTGAAAGTTCAGAAAACACCCCTGAAATGTTGGCAGCTAAAGAAAGCCTTAAAATGCATCTTAGGCTTGCAAAAATGTTGAAAACGTTGGAGGCCAAAAAAAGGGGTTTAGAGGCATGCTAGACCCCCTAAAGTCCAGAAAATGGTTGTGGCCAAAAAATGTTGTCAGAGAGCTCTGAATGTCCCAACAACATTTGCAGTCTGAAGGGGGCATTAACCTGCATCCTAGACCTCTGAAATTCCCAAAAATATTTTTGTGCACGAAAAATGCATCCTACACCCCTGAAAGTTCAGAAAACACCCCTGAAATGTTGGCAGCTAAAGAAAGCCTTAAAATGCATTTTAGGCTTGCAAAAATGTTGAAAACGTTGGAGGCCAAAAAAAGGGGTTTAGAGGCATCCTAGACCCCCTAAAGTCCAGAAAATGGTTGTGGCCAAAAAATGGTGTCAGAGAGCTCTGAATGTCCCAACAACATTTGCAGTCTGAAGGGGGCATTAACCTGCATCCTAGACCTCTGAAATTCCCAAAAATATTTTTGGCACGAAAAATGCATCCTACACCCCTGAAAGTTCCAAAAACACCCCTGAAATGTTGGCAGATCAAAGAAGGCCTTAAAATGCATTTTAGGCATACAAAAATGTTGAAAACTTTGGAGGCCCAAAAAAGGGGTTTACAGGCATCCTAGTCCCCCAAAGTCCAGAAAATGTTGGTGGACCAAAAACTGTGTCAGAGAGCTCTGAATGTCCCAACAACATTTGCAGTCTGAAGGGGGCATTAACCTGCATCCTAGACCACTGAAATTCCCAAAAATATTTTTGGCACGAAAAATACATCCTACACCCCTGAAATGTTGGCAGCTCAAAAAAGGCCTTAAAATG